>NC_141161.1:39265383-39925695 GCF_053477565.2 Lygodium microphyllum | reverse complement strand
AAAAAAAGGAGGCACATGAAGGGGGGATTAGGAGGCCCAACCTTAGAAGCTTCCAAGAAGCTTCTAATGCTTTTGGAGCTTTCAGAAGCCACGTGGAAGGAGGGGAATGGCAGCTCACGTTGACGTGATGACGGGGCAGTTGTGGTGGACTACAGTAGTAGTTATAACGTGGCTGCTGGCGCGTCTCGCTCCCAACGGCAGCAGCAAGGCCTTGGCTCCTCCCTCTCTCCTTCACGACCACCTTCTCTCCCTCCTTCACGGCTGCACACAGAGTCTCCACTCTCTTCCTCTATTCGGTAGTTTGACGGCGTCTTCACTTGCTCCACGGTAGCCCATCTCCTCCCTTGGTTAACCCCATACCATTTATATAGGCGAGAGTAGGGGGATCCTCCCTCCCCCACACATCAATACGCATGAGCCTCCCCCCTTCAAGCTCCAACAAGGAGCTTAGTGGCTCTTGCTAAACCCTACTCCTCCAGCACGATAGTCGGCTAGAGGAGAGAGGGATTATTTTTTAAAAAAATTGCTATTATCCTAACCTAAGAGGAGATTCGTATGCAGAATGTGTGGTTAGATTTGGGAATATTACATTCTCTCCCCCTTGGAGGAATCAAGATGTCTTCATCTCGAGACAAACTGGGAATATTGATGGTTGAGAGTGCTTTCATCTATCCAAGTGGCATCCTCTTCGGGATAATCTTTCCACTGGATGAGGCATTCTCTCAAGGTTCTGGATCTCAGTTGTCTCTCCCTAACATCTAAGATCCTATCAAGCCTTAGTTCAAGGACTCCTTGACTAGGCATTACAATTTGTTGGTCATTAAGTACATGGTTAGGATTAGGTACTTATTTCTTCAATAGGCTGATATGGAATACATTATGAACCTTTAGGTTCTCAAGGAGTTGCACTCTATAAGCATTAGGTCCTGGGCTCTTGAGGATTTTGTACAGTCCACAATACCTTGGACTTAGCTTTTTGCAATCTCCTAAGGATAGGGAACTCTTCTTTGGATATACGCAAATGAAGACCATATCTCCTTCCTCTAAGATTTTATCTTGACGATTTAAATCCGTGTATGCCTTCTGTCTATCCTTGGCGGCTTGGATGTCCTATCTTATTGACTTTATTTGGTCATCCATCTCTTCCAACATCTGCGTTGAAGATTCAACCCTCAAGGTTGGATCTGAGAAGTTTAGGGGACTTTGACAGGCATGAGCATACAATGCTTGGAAAGGGGTCATCTGAATGCTTTGTTGGTAAGAAGCATTGTAGGCAAATTCAACCAAAGGCAAGTATTGAATCCACCTTTTCGGCTCATGACAACAATATGCCCTAAGCATATCCTTGATGACTTGATTGATTCACTCTGTTTGGCCATCCGTTTGGGGATGGTAAGCTGTGCTAAAACAGAGTTGAGTCCCAATGGATTCAAATATAACTTTCCAGAAGTGTAATGTGAAGAAAGAATCACGATCACTAATGATTATTCTGGATAGCCCATGTAGCTTGAATATCTCCTTGATAAACAATATTGCAATGTTTGAGGCTTTATAGTTTGTCTTTACTGGAATAAGGTGTGCAACCTTAGTCAGCATGTCAACCACAACCATGATGGAGTTGTATCCTCCCTGAACTTGGGGTAGGCCAACAATAAAGTCCATACTGATGAATTCCCATTTCATTTGGGGAATGTCAAGTGGGTGTAACTTCCTTGGCATCTTGACATGTTCAGCTTTGATACGTTGACAAGACAAACACTCGGTGACATATTTGAGAACGTCACCTTTAAGGATCTCCCAACGGTAGCTCTTTCTAACTGCATTGAGAGTCTTGGCATAGCCAAGATGTCCTGAGAAAGGGGAATCATGAGCTTCCTACAATATCTTCTGCTTAAGTGACTGGCTTGCTAGTATACATAACCTCATTCTATAGTAGACAAGTCTACTATTGACAGAGAATTCATGATACTTGGCCTACAGCTTTTGATCCTGATCCTTGATAGAGATCTCCTTTAGCATCTTTTGATAGGCTGGATCATGGCATGCTTCCTCTCCAACTAACTCAAGTACTGGATTGTTTGGCATAGATACCTTTGTAGCTAGAGATCTAGCTGTTGATGGATTTTGCAAGATTAGAGAAATAAGGAATGCCTTGCGACTGAGTGCATCGGCAACTACATTCTATTTTCTTGGTCGGTACTTGATCTCAAAGTCATACTCTTCCAGCACTTCAATCCACCGACGTTTCCTCATGTTGAGCTCGTTCTGGGTAAAGATCCACTTGAGACTCTTATGATCAGTCACTAGAGTAAACTTGTTACCCAATAGGTAGTGTCTCCAAAGCTTTAGAGCATGGATGACAGCTAACAATTCTAGATCATGCATAGCATAATTCTTCCCATGACTCTTCAATTTCCTTGAAGAGTATGCTACAGGGTGATCTTCTTGCATGAGCACACAACCTAAGGCAAGCGTGCTAGCATCTATTCCTACCTCAAACTCCTTACTGAGGTCTGGAAGTTTCAGGATAGGTGCTGATACCAAACTCTGCTTCAACCTATCGAAGCTAGTTTGTTCGGGAGTTGACCATGCAATGGAAGTTTGCTTCTTTAGTAAGTCCGTCAGAGGTGCTGCAATCAAAGCATAGTTTTTTATGAAGACCCTATACCATCCTGTCAATCCAAGGAAACTGTGTATTTCTTTAACAGTTGTTGGTATTGGCCATTCTAGCACATCTCTGACCTTGGCTGGGTCCATTGAGATTCCTTCCGCTGATATGATGAATCCCAAATATTCAATCTGTTGCTTGAAGAATGCACATTTCTTCATCTTAGCATACAACTTATGTAACCTCATTGTCTCAAGGATAATCCGAAGTTCGGGTTCATGATCTTCTTCCTGTTTAGAATAGACTAGATTGTCGTTGAAGAAGATGAGCACAAAGTCATCAAGATATGGCCTAAAAATATCCTGCATTAACCTGTTGGAGGTGGCAAGCACATTCATAAGCTTGAATGACATAACTAGGAACTCAAAATGCCCATATCTTGTGTTGAAGGTAGTCTTTGGGATATCTTCTTTCTTGATCCTTATTTGATAGTAACCAGACCTGAGATCAGTCTTGAGAAGATATTTGCACCTGTAAGACGATCAAGAAGCTCATCTATTCTAGGAATGGGGTACTTGTTCTTGACAGTTGATTGATTCAACCCTCTGTAATCAATAAATAGTCGAAGTGTTCCATCTTTCTTTTTCTCGAATAGTACTGGAACTCCCCATGGTGAACTGCTAGGATGGATATAGCCTTGATCTAGCAATTGCTTGAGTTGTTCCTTCAGCTCAATTGTTTCTGGTATGGACATTCTATAAGGTCTCTTTGCAATTGGCGCAGCTCCTAGTACTAGCTTGATCTCATGATCTACTTCTCTTTGAGGCGGGAGTTCTATCAACTCTTTAGGAAATACATCCGCGTATTCCTTTAGCCAAGGAGGTCCTTCGCTAGACTCCTGTTTTTGATCTAACTTGTTGAGCTTAATCAAGTAAATAGGTAGTCCCTTTTTGACTCCCTTTATAATCCGAGATACCTTGGCCAATTGAATTTTTGGCACTCCAGCCTCACCTTGAGTTGTGACCAAATCCCCTTTAGAGTTTCAAAAGGAAATTTGGCCCTTTTCATAATGAATGTGGCCGTCATTAGGTTTAAGCAAATCCATTTCGAGTAGACACTCATGGATACCTAAATTCATGATTTTGAATTTGACTCGTCCTTCCTCCCAGAAAGAATTCCACCTTAATAGTTTTCATGGTACAAGTAACCTCACGACCATTTGCCAATTCCACAAGCAAAATAGGTGCTTCTATTGTGGCTATTCCTTATCTTTTTGCACAAGCTGGTGAGATAAACGAATGTGTACTGCCACAATCAATCAAGGTTCTAAAACCTTTACCTTGGTAGTCCGATGGTGTCTGAATCACCAAGAACTAGCAATTCGGCCCTTTCCTATGAAGAGCGGCATGGACTGTCGCCCTTTCAAACTCTGCTCCTATGGTCAGATCTTCTTCTTCTTCGCACATTTGCCTATTAGCAACGCAGGCGGTTCTTCCTCTGCTTCAAGTAGTGGCTCCCTATCCACGGCCCGTTCCTTGGAATGGTGCTTGGCGATGTCCTCCTCCAAGCTTGGGACATTGCCTCTTGAAATGACCGGGCTCGTTGTAGTGGAGACAACGGAGGTTTCGGCCATTTCTTTGAGTAGGGACAAAGTTGTTGACATTATTAGTCCTTGCTTTCTTTCTTTGTCCTTGATTCTGACCTTGAACTCTCTTCATCTAAGGCCTGAGTGCTCCTTTGTTCGGATCATTATAAGACCAAGTTTTGTTACCCCTTGGTCTAGCCTGCACCTTTTGAATTATAGGCACAGCTCAAATAAGAGCGTCTTGAAGATCTGATGGACGCATAGATTTGAGACACGTATTTATTGATGGATTTAAACCAACACAAAATTTTGACACCTGCTATGTCATGTCCATCTGTGGCGCATACTTAAGAAGTGAAATAAATTTGGAATAGTATGTGTCAAGAGTGAGTCCCAGTTGTTTTAGCTCGTAGAACTCATTCATTTTCTGCGTGCGATACACAAGTGGTAAGTATCTTCCCTGCACGGCTTTATTCAGCTTCTCCCAGGTAACGAATCCTTCCGCGATCCCTTGATCCCTGCACCATTGCTTCCACCAAAGCCTGACTTCACCGCTGAGCTTCAGCTTGGCAAGCATAGCCTGATTGGCGGATGCAGTACTAGTTGCTTCAAAGTAATCCTCCATGGATTCAATCCAAATTTCAGCATCTGCTTGGACGGACCTACCTCTCCCGTCAAATTCGGGCGGCTTAATCTGCTTGAGAAGAAACTTCTTCTCCTGGATTACAGCAGTACTTGATGTAGGAGGCGAACTAGGATTCTATACCTGGGGTTGTGCCTGAATAAAGATTTCTTAACGTTATTGCTCGTTAAACGCTGTGATTTATATTTCGTTTCCATTTCAGCTATCAACCAAGTAATCTAGCCATTTAACTTTTTATCAATTCTCATGCACAAACAAACATTGATAAAAAGAAGTCTTATTGTATTTATATGGGCATAGCCCTTTCGGAATACAACATTTCTTGTGATGATAAGCCAACTGTTACATTTAGTTTGGGGAGAATAATGTTGTATTACATTTATCTACATGAACTATATAATAGTATGGTTTTGGGTCATGGATCTTCAGGAATTGGTAAGTCATTGGAAGTTCAGGGTATCCTTTCCTTTGGAACCCATTCTTCTCATGGTGCCCCAACACTTTAATCCTGTCGATAGGGATTACACAAGTCACTTCCTCATATACATATGAGTTCAGCTCAACCCTCCGACCTCGAAAATGTAAAGTTTAGTTTACGTGAGCCTCCACAAAAATGAACAGCTTCACGACTTTTAGGTCTTCCAACCACTTGATCCTCTTTAGGTTGGTTTGTAGGTATTCAAACCGGTGGGCAGCTATATAGTAGATTCCTGAGGTACCCATCCATCTTCATTCCATGTACAAAGGCGATGGATTATAGATGCGTTCTAGGATGTTCATCATCTCAACCCTTTGTTGATAATCCGGGGAATGCATTATAGTCATAAACACGACGCGGAACACTACGAACTTGTTCCATGCTTCCTAATTTTGCAAGACAGCATTGAAAGTAAGGAAATGTTTGGAACAGTAACATTTGCTTTACTTCATCTTATTAAGATTTCATAAAAACAATTCCGTTGTTGGTTTGCTCTGATACCAACTATAACGTGTCCATTTGTTATCTTCAGGACAAGTCTTAGTAGTCCATCGGAAAGGATGTCTAGAAAGCTCTGCCCGGCACTCCCATGGAATGTTACGGGATTTGTGATCTAGGACTTTCTGGGTCTGCCATGTAGTGGAAGTATTCTGGTCGTTCCCACTTAGAACCGACCTGAAATTAGGGTTTTTCCTATTGGTCATTTTCTAATGGCAACAACTAGCATCAAATTAGGGTTCGTATTCTTTGAACGATCTTCCTGCTGTCCATCTTGATTGAGGAAAGTTCCTGGCCAACCAAGACTACCCATCCGTAGGGCGGACCTATGGCCACATCCACCGCAGTTTCCTCAGGTTATTTTAGTTATTTAATTTTCTAGCACATTTAGTTGGACATGTATCAATCAGCTTCATTAATTAGCCCGTTAGGCATTGGTTCCTTCATGTAATCATATCACTTGATATAGAAAAGCAATGTCAAACAAGTTTCTTTTTTTACAGGTTATCATATTTATCTTTGAAATACATAAAGTCCAGCCCGTAGGCTTATCCACAATCCTCCCGAAGATTATCGAGCAATCCACATGGATCACTAATCCAAGATTCTGCCCGTAAACTAGTATGCAGGCCTCGAGATCCAATCTCGAGTCACGTTAGCCTCTTGTGCAGGGCCCGGAAGGCGAGGGATTTACGGCCAGAGCCCCCCTAGCACCCAAGCGCCCTCCTGCTCCAAGTAGCGCTTAACAGAGAGACCTCTCGCGGCGGGTTCGCTTAATTGAGTCACAAAATAATCTGTTCCTGATGGCATTAGGCCAACTTGTTAGTCCTAGAGTTTCGAGTTTCATCTTTTTAGCGAGAGATTCTTAGGAAAACCCTAGGTCACTTCTCGCAAGTATGTCCTACTGTCCCTACATTCCGTGAATGTGGGCAAGTATTTAGGGTATAGGAGTTTCAGTTTTTGGAAATACGTGCAACTTGGTAAATGTCTTCACCGGGCTAACCCTAGTCAATTCCTTGGCATACGTCGAATTGAATTAACCCTTTTCTAAATGAGTACTCTGCAGGTTTAGGTGTTTAGGTTTATGCCAATTTAACCCATCTATTTTTGAAGATAATTACGCTATCATTTCCATAACCACATGACTTATTATCTATGCGTAAGTTGATTTTCAAATCCTAACTTTTCGATTTAAGATCAAGCATAGGTTAGGTTATAACCTAATTCGAATTAATCATTCTATAACATGAGAACAAGATTCATGCTAAAACATGCAGCCTTTTACTACTTTCATTTCCGAATGAATTTGTCGTATGTAGAACTTACACACTCTTTCGTTGATTTAAGTTTTTAGGCCACTTGCCTGGAGTAAAATCTTCTTCATGCAACCCTAGCAATTTCCTACGGTTTCTAGCAACTTTCTTTAGGAATTATTTTGAAAAAGATGTTCAATAATGCAATATGCGATTTATTTCTTTAACGTGTACTATCATAATTATGGTTTGTAAAATTGGACATTAATCAAATTTCAATCTATTGCAATGCATAAAACTACTTGCTAGAAATGCATATCAATTTTTTGCTCACTTTATTTTGTTTATTTTATTGAAAGTACTAACGATTGAACTCTTCCATCGTGAGCCTATTCTTTTAAATGAACCAAAGTATTTAAGACGAAAAATGCATCCTATCTCCAAAAATCATCCATGCACGATTGAACATAAACTAAAAATTAGGAAGAAAAACCTGGACTTGTGGTGAGATGTCCACGTGGATGTTGGGAGACGATCCTCCTGTGGCTGTGCCTTGTGCTTTCTTAGGAGCCATCGGGAATGTGGTCTTTCCGTCTTGGATGCAGATTTATGACCTTGGCTGTCTCCTTTTGCATGCGTAGCTCCCCTTTGTGACAGCTTGCACCGTCTTTCGAAAATGGTTTTTGTAGAAGGTTTCCTCCTTTGAATTTGAGTGGGGAATGCCCACGGAAAGGATTTTTAAACCCCGGCCTAAAGTGGGCAAAAGGCTTGATTTCAACGGGGCAACTGGGCTTTTAAACCTCACTTATGAGGGCAATAAGAAGGCTCACAAGAAGGCCTTTAGATCCCGGGGAGGGGGTTTAAAGTCCCTTGAGGGTGAGGCTTATTGGAGCCACGGAAATGGGATTTTTCATTTGATCATGGGGGGTAGTTTTTAGGATGCCCTAGGTGTGAAAAATGAAGGGGAAAAAAAAGAGGAGAAGGAAGGGGTGTATAACCTTGAAGAGGAGGTTTTTTAAAAAAAAGAAAAAGAAGAGGCACATGAAGGGGGGCTTAGGAGGCGCAACCTTGGAAGCTTCCACGTGATGATGGGGCAGCTGCACCGGACTACAGCAGCAGTTAAAAGGTGGCTCCTGGTGCGTCTCGCTCCCAATGGCAGCATCAGGGCCTTGGCTCCTCCCTCTCTCCTTCATGACCACCTTCTCTCCCTCCTTCACGGCTGCACACAGAGTCTCCACTCTCTCCCTCTATTCTGCAGTTTAACGGCATCTTCTCTTGCTCCACGGCAGCCCATCTCCTCCCTTGGTTAACCCCATACCATTTATATAGGTGAGGGGAGGGGGATCCTCCCTCCCCTACGTGTCAATACGCATGAGCCTCCCCCCTTCAAGCTCTAGCAAGGAGCTCAGTGGCTCTTGCTAAACCCTTCTCCTCTAGCACGACAGTCGGTTGGAGGAGAGAGGGATTATTTTTTAAAAAAATTGCTATTATCCTAACCTAAGAGGAGATTTGTATGCGTGGTTAGATCCGGGAATATTACACCTCCATAGCAAATGAGTCAGTTCAAATACTTTTATTGATGATGTTTAAAAATCCCTCGTGTGTCCTTCAAACTTTTAGTGACACTCTTTTTCTATCTTTCAGTTTTCATTATTAGCCAAATGCTATTCTAAACTATTAATTTATTAAGAGTACATGTTATTCATGTTCACTTTAACACATATCTATTGATGACTATTTGGTGGTTGTAAGGTCAACTAGTCTAGAGAACCTCCAAGGAG
Source organism: Lygodium microphyllum (assembly GCF_053477565.2). NCBI lineage: Eukaryota > Viridiplantae > Streptophyta > Polypodiopsida > Schizaeales > Lygodiaceae > Lygodium > Lygodium microphyllum. Next base: position 39,916,849 of record NC_141161.1, on the reverse strand, counting down.
CCAATGTCTTTAAGTATATAATTGAACATTAACATATCTATCCTTGTATAATATTGGTAAGCCTTGAATATCATTAATCATATCAAATGTTCTGTTACAAGAAAGCTTATGTTGCAAGAGGAAATTTTTAAAACAATCAAGGTAACGCTTAGTAATGAAAAGAGTTGGGCATTTGTATATTCTTACTCTAAACTCAAACTATATATATGGTGACTTTGACCATTCTTCACAGAACACTTTTCTTTTGCAAATACACCTCTTGAGATATGATGTTTAGACTCGAAAAGGGTCTTGATGAAAGAGCCCCTTCAACACTATGTCCAACATATGATTTCATTCATAGAAGGGACCTAAAAGCACTCGTTTGCACTAAAAATTTGAGTTTACCAATAGTTCTTCTACGCATATGGACAAACACAATCTCCATATATATTTTATGTTAGACACAAATTATGAGTGCCCAAATGTACTTTTCCACTTTTCTCATACCCTATTTATTTCCATATATCCACTATTAGACACGAAGTGTGAGTGCACACATGTAATCTTTCACTTTTTTCTTGATTTATTAATGAAAATTAGATTTTTGAATAACTTTCATAATCTATCTACATTTGAATACTAAAAGTAACAATCATGCCTATTGAAAAAAGAGAGATCCTATCTTGCTCAAATTATTGATTCATAAAGCTTTTGCAAAAATGGCCCACATTAGAGATATTATCTCACTCAAAATATTTTTCTTCAAAACTTCAAAATTGAAGTTTAGAATAGGGAATTATGAAGATTTTGAGTTTGCTATTTTGAAGTTATTTTATATAAGTACTAAATAGATAAAGAGATCGCACACATGATTGGTGTACAAATCTACATGAAGAAGATATTTGAACATGAGTTTGAGATTGAGATTGAGATTTCTTGTACATGATGATTGCTTGTGGGTTGATGTGAGGATAAAGATCTTCCTTCCAAGGGGTGCTTTTACTTCATCAATATCTCTTGATAGACGTTGAACATGTAATTCTAGTATTTTTATCTCTTGTTTCTATATGAATGATTTACATGTGCAAAACTTTTATTCATATCCTCAAAATCCACTTTCTAGTTTCTCTTTATTCCAAGACTCTTTTCAGTGTTCTAATCCTATATTAATTTTGATATGTGTGTGAAGAAAGCATGCTACTAGTGGTATTAGAGCACGATAGTTCTAAAGATAGTCTAGTATAAATCATCCATGTCTTTTTCTCCATATTCTCAAGGCGTATGATTTATATTATAGATTTTGACTCCCCTTTCTAGTTTCTCTTTATTTTCAAGACTCCATTCGATGTTCTATTGTTATGTTAATCTTGATATGCATGTAAAGAAGGTATGTTATTGTAACGTGTCCACTAGAATCATCCAGGACACGTCTTAGCAGTCCATCGGAAAGGATGTCTAGAAAACTCCGCCCGGCACTCCCATGGAATGTTACGGGTTTTGCAATCTAGGTCTTCCCGTGTCTGCCACGTAGCGGAAGTATCCTGGCCGTTCCCACTTAGGATCGACCTGAATTTGGGTTTTCCTATTTGGTCTTTAGCTAGCAGCAACTAGCGTCAGACCCAAGCGAACTACTTTACGCAGAAACGCCAGGTCCGAAGCGGATTAACGCTGCACTTGGTTCAAGGAGAATGGGAAACGAGAGGGATGCAAAACTCAACCTCTCAGCCATAAGGCATAGTCCCATTCCGTTCCCCTAAAACAACGTAAATTGGGTAAGATGTAACTCTAGGTCGTCGTTCTCGTTATTCGTTTTGATGATGATGATCATCCCGCTGTTCTTCGAGATTTTTGAGAAAAGTTCCCGGCTAACCGGGACCACCCATCCGTAGGACGGACCCATGGTCCATCCTCCGCACTTTCCTCAGTTTGTTTTAGTTATGTAATTATCTAACACATTAATTTGACATATAACAAACAGCTTCTTTAATTAACCCTGTTAAGCACTGGTTCCTTCACGTAATCTTATCACGTGACATAGAAAAACAATATCAAACAACTTCTTTATTATCATTTCATCATTTTATCTTTGAAATACAAGGAGTTCCGCCCGTAGGCTTGTCCATAATCCGCCTGAAGGCTTATCCAGTAATCCGCTATGGATCACTATTCCAAGCTTCTGCCCGTAGACTAGTATGCGGGCCTCGAGATCCAATCCCGAGTCACGTTAGCCTCTTGTGCAGGACCCGGAAGGCGAGGGATTTACGGCCAGAGCCCCCCCTGGCACCCAAGCGTCCTCCTGCTCCAAGTAGAGCTCAACGAAAAGACCTCTCGCGGCGGGTTCGGTCCACGTTCCCGGCGCGGTCAACAACCCCCTTGGTTAGGGTCAGGCAGGCAGTCGGGGGTAACTGAAGCTGCCTCTCCCTTCAGGCCTTCAACCTGAAGCATTTAGATATCTTTTCATCCTTTAGTTCCTTGAGCAAACAATGCAAACAGTGCTTTCTAAACTATTACAAGCACAATCAATTTCCAGTGGTCGTTTATTTGGCCAACTGTTAAGGAGTGAATCCTTCTCTCCGAATGCATCCAGCATTCGATCTGGGATCAATTGCGACTTGGCAAGATCCTCAAGGGTTTGTTCGTTCACCCTTTTTGTCCTTGAGTTAGGGCCATACCCTGTTAACCCAACTTAACCAATACCTTAGGTTTTATTAATAGTAAATCCTAGCGACCATGTCGCGTGAATTTATTGATTGATCATCTGCTTCCAAGAAAATACCTAACTTCCCTTAACTTGGAAAATTTTCCCAATAAGGGTGATGTAACAGGATGACTACTCATCCTCTTGCAAGTTAAACTTGTGCAAGAACTGGCCAACCTCATTTCAAGAAATGGCAAAACTCTCTTGTGAACTAACCCCAAGTCTATGGGACGTTGCAACTTGTTTGCACAAGTGTCGCCTCTATTCCAAGGGATCATTTCACCCATTGAACGGTGTTTTCTGGTCAAGGAATTATGATTAGACTAGAAGTAGGGTTTAGGGTGTCTTCTTACTCAACCCAATCCTAATCGCACTAGGCCGACAACGTTCGGTCCTAGGGATTCCAACTCAATCCAAGTTCTAGCATTAGGTCGAATGACCCTTAGGGTAGAAACCCTAGATCATTATTTGCGTGAGCATCCAATTGACTCAATATTCCGGGAAGGTGGGTAGGACCTTTGGGTTTGAGGGTTTCGGCTTGGCGTCCAAGTATGATACTTGGCTGCGTTTCTAACGTGCCAAGCCCTAGCTAGTACTTGAGGTTTTTATTGAATCGGCTAGTTATGCCTATAAGAAACCCTAACAGTCATGATACCACAAATGACTTGGGTAAATTGACCTACTTGTCTTATGACAAGGACAATTCTTTCCTAGAGATGATAAACTTGATCTAAAGTAGAAAAATAGTTGCAAAATGTTACAATACATGTAAACATGTAATTCATTACTTCTACGAACCATAAGATCCGCAATAGCCCTATCCCTTTTTGCTAAATTCAAAAGGCATGATAATTTGAAGAATAACTTACATAGGGCCTACTAGGATTTACATCAAGGAATAACGCCTACAACCTTTTGTCTAAGTATTTGAATTTCATGCTCTTATAAGCCATGCAATCATTCCTAAATGCAACTTGATGAAATGAAATTTGCGAAGGTATAAATGCGACCCTTAGATACCACAACATCGTGAATGAAGTTCATGCAATACTAAGGCAAGTGTCGATTTAATCCATTTCCAAGCATCTTTTCCCATGCAACTTATAAGATCGGGGTTCTTTTTCATGTCATGCAACAGAAGTTAACAATTCCCTCATGCGAATCATAACGAAGGGAGTTATTGCAAAAATACTCCTTTCCTTCATGACCAATGCACTTAACAATTTCCTCTTTAACCCTAGGCAATATGTGGCTTTCCTTTGAAAATGCACGACAAGGCAATTTACTATTAAGGTCGTAAGATGGATGGACAATTTGCGTTTATATTGAAAATACCAATTTTTCCCAATTGCATTTAACTAGGTTAGGTGAGTTTGAACATGCACGGGTGCTTCCTAATCCATGGAGTTGTCATGCTTAATGCATTACTTTAGTATGAAATCACAATAGTAAAAACCTGGGTCTGTGGGCTCGGGGAGATGTCCACGTGAATGCTAGGAGAAGAACCTCCCGCAGGCGCGCCTTGCGACTTCTTGGGAGCCATCGTTAGCGTGCTTACGGACTTCCGGTTTGCCTTTACCCTTACGCGATCGGTGAGTCTTCTCCAACCGTTGTGAGCAGCTTCAAGATCTTTCCCCTTTTCCCTCGTACGTAGGAGATCCCTTCCAAAGTGCGGATCCTCGAGAATACCAGCTTGCGGGATTTGGGCTTATGGAAGGCCTTGTGAAAAAAAAACTTATGGGATTTGGGCTTTACGGGAACTTGCGAGAATGAAGCTTTGCGAGGGCATGTGGAAATTTGGGGTTTTACGAGCAAGCTTGTGGGATTTGGAGCTTTACAAACCCGGTTTTAAAACCGGAAAGGGCACGTAGGACCAAGGCTTATGGGCTTATCCTTAGAAGCTTCTTAAAGAAGCTTCTAAGAAGCTTCTGAAGATCAGCAAAAGACGTCGTGGGAGGGCCAATGATTGGGAAGGAGAAGGCGTCGAAGACAAGGGGAGGGACTTTGATGACGATGGCGGGGATGGGCGGCGGCTTGGTGGTCTCACAGCAAGGCGGCGGCCTTCTTCCCACAGCACGGAAGCGAGTACAACGGCGGCCTCCTTCTCTCCCAGCGTCGACAGCAACTCCCCTTCCTCTCTCCACGCAGCCTTTGCCCTCTTTCCCAACACGGCGATGGCAGCAGCCGTCTGTCCCCCCTCCCGTTCCTCTCTACGGCCGCCTTTTGTCAGCTCCTCCCCTTTATCAGTCTCCCGACTCTCCTTTTAGCCCCCCAACTCCCCCGTTAGAGGGGGTTTATATAAGAAAAAGGGGGGAGAGGACACCCTCCCACGTGGTGGCCTGCATGGCTCTTTTCCCCTCCACCTCTCAAGTTCCCTATTTCAGTCCATCCCCTTCCCTCAGCCACGCTTTGGCTGGGGGAAGGTAATAAAAAAAATTTGCAATAAATATTACATTATCCTCTTGACCTCCTCCCAAGAGGATGTTTACGTGTGAATTTCGGATTTGAACCCTCGGGCTTGCTTTGCCAATGCGGAGGTCTCAATTTCTCGAGTGCAGGTCACAGATTACCCTGCCGGTGATTCCAATATGACAGATAACCTTTGCACGAGGTTTACGCAGTGTGCGGGAAGTCAATTTTCATGAGTGGGAATATTACAGTTATTAATGGTATTAGAAAAATGCATTTATTGGAACACCTAGAAAGAAAAATCAAAGAAGAGTCAATTGTGAAGATGATATGGCCCAAAGAGCAAAGATAAATCTTCTTCAAGGAAGTGGAGGCAGACATTGAGAAAATATCTATATAAATATTAAGCAAAAGAGAGGGGAAATGTTTATTTATGTTGTTGTTGGACTTGATGTTTCGTGTATGACTCTTTACAATAGCTACAACATATAAGTTTATCTTCATATGTTTCATTAGCTTTATTTTCTTATTATTAGTATGAATATTCTTATAGCCATTTGGTTTGTGGTTCTTTTTCATTAGAAAATATTTCTTTTAGATTATTTCTTTTTTTCTCAACTTTAGGATGATAGTACTTTTTGGTGAAAAAGAGAATCTTCTTGTTCTAGAGCATATATAAAAATTAATCTACCTTCAAACATAAAAAAATAATAGATTCATCATGATACAGATATAATTATGTGTCTTGTCTATAGTAACTCAAGTATGATTGTATATTTTCTATTTCTTATATGTAAGTAGCAAAGACCTATCTTATTACCATTTTTATCTCTTTAGATTTGTTTGAAATGTTGAAAAGTTATTGTACTAAGACATCTCTTTAAATATTTCTTGAAATGAGATTAATTTAAAGAGGAAGAGAATGATGATATATTGAAAAGAATTTTAAGAGAAAAATACATTAAAAATCATCCATATAATATTTTAACTTTTTGAAAGAAACAAAACTCTTAATTGAGTTTCTATTGTAAAAATTTGAGAGGAAAGTTTGTTAGTAATATTCAATTATTTAGGATGTACATTTCAAAAGATATAGGTTAACAGTTTCAAGATTTAGGATTAGAAGCATGAGATAATAATTTTAAATTTTGATTTGAGAGTGATGATTATGAATATTTTTTACTCTTTTTACAGTGAATAAACTTGTGATATCAATGAAAAGTCTTATTCTAGAAAATTATTAAAACATATTACATGCTGCATCTATATATGCATCTCTGTGTGTGTCTATCACCGCGTCTATTTTCGTGTCTATAGCTGCGTCTACATTGTCATCTAGACGCACTGAATAGACGCACATAGTCAGACCATATTTTGCAAACTTATATAAAAAACGCACAAAAAAACCTCCATAGATGACAGTCTATAGCATGTAAAGAGAGAGAGAGAGAGAGAGAGAGAGAGAGAGAGAGAGAGAGAAATAGACAGAGAAAGCAAACAAGATTAAGAGAGAGAAGAAGAACTCACCTTCTTTGCTTGTTTCGACAGGTGGCGGCTAGGTTGTAAGCTCCTTGTCCTCCTTCTCCCTTCCCTTGGTAAGTTGCTTGAATCTTATTCTCTTCCTTGTTGTTTGGCTCTTGTTCTTTACTCTTTGGCACTTCCTTCCTCTTGTCCTCTTTTTACTCTTATTTCCTTCCCTCATTGTCTTCATGAAGTGATAGATAGACATGATTAGTGATGTCGAGCTCGAACTGTAGAAAACGCGCAAAAAATGCAGGAAAGCACAGGTTTGAAAAGAAAGCCACAAAATTTTTTATTTATTTTTTATTTTTGCGTGGTACGTCTGTAAGCGCGTGTAATTGTGCATGTATATGCGCAGATAAGACATATTACACGCACTGATAGATGTACAGTTACAATTAAACTGATTAGATGCTAGCTTTTGGTTGTTTTTGGATCAACATGACATGACTTTCCTAGTCTTTCAATATCAAAAGGTTTGCCTCCATATTGTAAGTATCAATGCATTTAGGGAATATGACATATATAACAAATGAAATCATATATGTCCTTATGATTCATGTGTAATTATGTCGTCATCTTCTACTAGTATGGGACATGCTGAGTCAACAAATAGTACATCCTTCAGTGAGGATGAGACATTGCGTCTTCACAATCGAGACACTTGGCTATGATGGAAAATCAAATGTATGTGTGATCATTGTCGAGGATGTTTTTTTCGAGCACGTCGAATCACAATGTTACACCTTAGCATGTACGGAGAGTGGGACCAAGAAAAAGACCCAGTAATTTTTATTACTTTATTTGCACAAATATTATTGGTCTATGTTGCATATTCACCATTAAACAAAACCTCCTTTTTTTAATTGAGTAGGATGCAGTATCACATCCTCAAATGGTCCCTCCAGGGTATCGAGAGGTTGCGAAGCGTCAACGCGAGGAGGCAGAGTTCTCAAGAAGAGTAGAGACTGATGACGATGATAGCAGCCCTCTTCAAATGCCCCATCAAGTTTTGGAGAAAGAGATTTTGGACAACATGGTGCACGATTTATTTTCCCATGAGGTTTGGGGAGAGGGCGCCACTAGAGAGACAGATGACCCGCTACACATAGCGTTGAAAAATCCATTGTACGAAGGTTGCACCTACTGCATTCTACGTGCATCTCTCGAGATACTGAACTTACAAAACATTTATGGATGGAGTAATGCTAGCTTGAATGCATTATTGAAGTATGCATCATTTGATATTAATTCATAAATGCTTCTAGACAATATTCGCGGTTTGTTAACTCTATTTGCACAATATATGCAGGTTATTGTCACAACTGCTTCCAAATGGAAATAAATTACCAACTAGAAGGGAGCAAGCAAGGCGTTTCTTGACATCTCTTGGAGGTCTCAATTACATTAAAATCCATGCATGTGTGAATGATTGCATCTTGTTTCGTGGGGATCATACATCTGCACGATAGTGTCATGTTTGTGGTGAACCAAGATACAACCAGGAGATGAAATCAATGGATATGCCTCGTAAGTTTTTGCGATATTTTCCTATTATTCCACGTATTCAACTTATGTTTAAGTGTGAATCTATTGCGAGACTCATGTCATGGCATGCTAGTCACCATTCAAGTGATGGAAAGTGGAGAAATCCTTCAGACACACCATCTTGGCAACATGTAGACAATTTATGGCCTACTTTCAAAGAAGAGCCCAGAAATTTGAGATTTGGTCTAGGATTAGATGGAATAAATCCATTTGGCATCAAAAGCACCTCATATAGTGCATGGCCAGTAGTATTGGTGAACTATAATATCCCTCCGTCCATGGCAATAAAAAAAGGACATGTAATGTTGTCCCTTTTGATTCTTGAAAAACACAAAGTAAAAAACATGGATGTTTATTTAGAGCCTTTGATCGAGGAGCTAGAAATGCTATGGAGAGGTATTGAGGTGTAAGATGTGAGTGCATCATTGTCCTCTAGAGATTTTGCTTTAAAGGGCATGTTGTTGTGGACCATGCATGACTTTCCAGGCTATGGAGAGTGTTCAGGTAGTTGCATACTCTATTTTATTCATTATTACCCTTAATCAAATATATGTTATCATTAACCCACTTGTTTTTACAGGTTTAACCACATCAAGATATCATGCATGTGCAATTTGCAATCCCTCCCTGGTTTCTTCTAGATTGACATGCTTGAAGAAGGTTATCTATGACAATCATCATTGTTTTCTTCCTATTGACCACCCCAAATAAGCATCCCCCACTAATGGAAGAACTTCACAATCTCTGACCATTCAAGATTGGAAGGATACTTGGACACACGCCAATGATCATCCTCCACTCTGCATGAGTCGGCAACTAGTTTACTTCTTTTGTTTGTCTTTAAAGTACACTGAAAAGGATGGAGAAAAGTGCTAATGAAAGAGGAACTTCGTAAGTTAAATGTATTTTGTGTGCTTAACAGCGAAGTAACGAGCAAATGGGTGAAACTACATAAAGAAGCAAGGGAAAGAAGAGTAAGCGAAAGGCAAGCATTTCGTGCTAGACATGGACATAATGTCCCATATCCAGAACATTTAAGTCCGGTTCCACGTCATATTGATATAGATTGGCTACATAAAGAAATGGAGAAGATGGAAAAAGAGGAGGTGATGGATATATCGCAAGAGGAGTGGGAATACGCACAAGGTTGCTTATCAAAGGTGAGACATACTTATAATTAAATTATCTTTAGTTATATATGATATAATAATTTCACATGTTTCATCTTTAACTAAATCATTAATATGATCTCAACAATGTATTACTAGTGCACATTGTTCAATGCTATTTGGTGTGAAGGCAAACATTTTCGAACTCAACGTATAGATGTAAGAGAAATACCCATGATTATGGTATCCTTGCAAACTTCCAAGATACCAATGGCACCATGGAAGGTTATTGTGGCTTGATCCAAGATATTTTGAAGCTTCACTTTAGGTGATTTTTTATATATGTACTAGATGTGAAGTGGTTTAAAGAAGTAGTAACAATGGGTGAGCATTGCACAATTAGACGTCATCCAAGTGGTTTTGTAGTGATTGACTCTACAAAATCTCACCAAGGCAAGAATGACACATTCCTACTACCTCAACAATGCGAGCAGGTATATTAGAAGCTATTTATTTTTATATATATTACTTCGTGATACATTCTCAAAATACAATAAATATCTAAGTTGCTTACTTTTTGTTTTTTAAATGCAGGTTATGTATCACCCAATGGTAAACAATAAGTGATGGTGGCACGTCATCCCCATATCTAATCGTTCAAAACCAATATATGGCAATGCTACCAACATAGAGATAGTTGATGACAATCCAACAATCAATGATAATACAATCAATGATGATGCACATGATGATGCCATGATCGATGATATACATGATGCAATGCAAGATGATCCCCGCGAGGATGTTCAAGGAAGTGCAGAAGAGGATAAGAATATGGTTGCAGATGATGATGAAGAAATTGAGCATAAGAATACATCTGAGAGTGGGATAGACTTATTTGTTTCATTGCCTATTGGTAACATAGACCTAGAGGTAGATAGTCTAGCAAGGGCCGATCTCATTGAAGATGAGATTGATCATTCATTGTAGCATATATAATTAGCTTTGAATGATTGGATGTATATTTGTAATACTCAGAAAGAAGTAAAGTTGGTAATGTATTCAAAAAAATACTAGTTGTTAAGATGTTTGGTCATACTTAGGGACTTTATGAGAAATGAAAAATATGTGTGTTTATTTTCTCATCTATAGGGATGTTTAAAAACGTGGGTATATAGATGCATTCTAGATACTAGTGCGAATAGAGACACTGATACATGCGCTGATAAACGCGCCTGCTATTTCACTTATATAGTGTGCATCTATAGGGCCTTTCTTTTGTAGTGTTTTGTATGGCCCAAATAAAGCACATAGTGCTATTTGTGGTAGGGAATTTATTTATTTTTTCCTGTTTACCGTTGCTATTAACATTGCAAATTTACTGCACGCGTCACTATTAGCGTCACAATATGCATCGTTATCAACATCATTATCTGCGTCGGTATCAGTGTCACAAATGCGACGCTGATAACGATGCTGATACCGACTATTCTATGGCATCGCTAATATCGATGTTTTTTGTGATGATGGGGGTATAAGGCCTGTATCTTGTAGTGATGATAGACCCTAAATAGCCCCTAATCTAGATCTAGTCTTAGCTTTTCATCTACCTCTAATTAGCATCCAATCTTATCTTCTATTCTATCCAAAATTTAGTCTCTCTCTCTCTCTCCCTCCCTCAACAAGAATTGATCAAAGATATTTAAACATATTTATACAGAAGCTTAGCTAGTGGAGAACGATAATATCATATTATCTTCTATCCTAATTTACTCTCTGTCACTCTATCACTTATTTTCTTAGTTTATCTCACACAGTCCTCTCTCTTCCCTCCTCCCTCCTCCCCCCTTCTCCGTCTCTCTCTCTTCCCCCCCTCTCTCTCTATGAATTGATACTTAAGGATTAAACAACAATTATGAAGAATAATAACATCACATAGATTAAAAAATTAAAGACACCTCCATTATCACTTGATTGCTTGTAGTATAGAGTGTTGAAGAGGAAGATATCTTATAGCATAGTCCTAAAGAGGGAGATTGCTTGAAGCACAGTAGACAATGTTGTAGATAGAGATTAATTGATTTTAGCAAATGATATTTTCTTAGTTCATCTCACATAGTCCTCTCTCTCCCCCCCTTTCTCCCTCTATCTCTATCTCTCTCTCCCTCTCTCTCTCTCTCTATGATTTGATACTTAAGGATTATTCAACAACTATGAAGAATAATAACATCAAAAAGATTGCTTGTAGTACAAAGTGTTGAAGAGGAAGATATCTTATAGCATAATAGTTAAGAGGGAGATTTCTTGTAGCATAGTAAAGAGTATTGTAGATAAAGATTATTTTATTTCAGCAAATGATATGAAAACCACTCCTAAGATTGCTTGTAGCAAGGTAGAGAGTGTTGTAGATAGTACTGAGTACTGCTTCAGAAGAATTCATATGCAAAAAACCATATTTTAGAGGGAAAAAGAAGTGTACATAAAATTTTGGACAAACCTAGAGCTTTGAGAGGGAATGAAAAAATGCCAAAAAATAAGCATATACTTGTCCAAAAAACATAAAAATTTACAAGAAAACTCTCAAGTTAAAAATCTATCCTTGGGTAAAAAGTATTCTTCAAATATAATGTGTACGTCATTTCATATCATTTTTTAACTTTTTCTTTGTTAAGAAGTGAGAATGAGAATGATTCTAATATATTTTCATGTTGAAAAGTCATGCGGACATTAAAGAGTCATATATTAATGATTGGCTCTAGTTTTAGAGAAAATAGAATTCTATTTTTTTTGTTATGAGGATTTTGAGAAAAAGTAACATTATTCTATAGTTTGAAAATAAAATAATAGGTGAAATCTATTGAAAATACAAATACGACATTTGCTTAATTGTAGAATATCTCTTATTGTAATATTATTTTGGAATATCTTTTTAGAGAGAGAGAGTGTGTGTGGTGAGAGAAACCCCTTAAGGGGTAAAAAAGAGAGCCTAAATTTCTCCTAATGTTAGTTGTATAATATTTCTTGAAATAATAAGCTAAATGTGTGAGTAATAAGAAAGGAGATTAGATACCTCCCTTCCCCTCTCATGTTATTTCTAGAACTAGTTTTATTAGAATATATATTTTATAGAGGTGTTAGTAGCTTTTTTGAAGGTTTTTCAAACAAGGAGAAATTCATGGGGGAGATGACCAATTATCTTGGTCGCCCTCCCACTACAGAGGAGGTTTTCAGTGTCACGTCTGGGAAACCTATCACATCTTTGCCTAGCACTGCCGCACAAACACCAAACCTTGGCACACCAAACCTTGGTACACCTCTACTGACAAGTACTCCATGCACTATGTATACACACATATTAGTTGATGCACAGGGATCAGTTGAAGTACATGGATCGGTCGAAGCATGTGCATCTGCAGAAGCACATGCATCGAGTGAGGTAGAGGGTAGTGCCCGTCAAGGGCAGGGAGAGTCATGCGGGAGGACGAAGAGGTCGAGGGCTTTGTGGGGGTTGCCTAGCAAGTGGCTCTCGATCACCCTCACTGGGAAATGAGAGAGGTGAGCCTCCACAAATGTACTACTCTGTCAAAACTGATGTTGGTGGTATCTTGCATAACCCTGAGAGGAGGGAAGTAATAGCCTACTTGAGGAGTGTCATGCATGCCACATACAAAGATTGCATATTGATTCCCTTCTAGCACCAAAAAAATGGTTTGTGGCAAGAGGCGGGCAATATATAGAAGGTACCCTAATCCCGAGAATTCACGATTCTCAGATGATTGGGGATGGTCAAAGGTAAGAGACGTGCTTCATAACAAGAGTTCTCACCTTATGATGCGCGCCAAGGACTCACGATGGAGAAAAGAGCAGGGGCACCCTGGATATGGCCAACCACCCAATTGCCACCGCAGGGAGTGAAAAGAGGCCAAGAAGAGAGCAGTAGAGAAAATGATAAGTCGTCGGCATGCAGAGGCGCGACATATCCGGATGGCAGCCATGGGATCATCACATTATGGACTCGGTGGCAGGGAGTCATGGGAGGCTAAGTTTGTAAGTATTATTTGATTTTTTTTAAAAAAATAAATTTTGTAATTTGTTTCAATTCATTATATAGTGTGTTCTAATACGTTGTATGTTCAAATTGTTTTTTAGTATCATATCGTTGGTAGGATACCTACTTCTAGAGAGGTAGGCGACCATCGAGGTCATAACCGGGTGTCCACTTGGCAGTATTTCTATGAGGAGGGACTCATCACGAAGGAGCAATATAATCATGCCATGAGGATTCCACAACCAGAAGAGGTATGTTTTATTTTTTACATCAAAAGTATAGGTAACTCTAATTTATTGTTTGTAATGGTATTTATATACCTTAATCCTTTATGTAGGCGAACCCTGATGCAGTTGAGAATAGCGAAGGGGGGACTAGCAGTAGCGGTGGCGGCAGCGACAGCGGCACAGGCAGCGGTGGTGGTAGCGACGATGATGCCTCTTCTGAGGAGATGTTGAGGAGCCCCATGCATGCATGCCTCCCCTTGGCTTATAGTTTTCATTTTTGATATATATTACTTTCAGCTAGTGCTTGTGATCATGACCACGCTTGAGGTCACAAGCACTAGAACTCATCATGTAAAAATGTTTCATCTATATATACGAAATTTCGTGTTCTACATACATTGTTTTATGTTCAGTACAAAAATCATTGAAATAATCTTTCTCTGTTTTCCCTAAGCATACAATTTGATGTTGATGGGGGGAAAAAGCTAGAGAGCATGTGGCTTTCACATGCTCTCTGGTTTTTTTTTCATACCTCTGTTTTGCACGTCAATCAGCACGTCTAAATTACAGGAAAAATGCGCGTCTATTATCGTCAAAAACTTGCAGAGTACATGCTTTTTTAGACGCGCAGTTACATGCATGTATAGATGCATAATATGATTATATCCACTTTTTTATAAATATGATTATATATTTACAGAGCGCATCAATAGGCGTGCCTATATACGTGTGTAGGTTTCACTATAAGCGTGCTTTTAGATGCGAAATTTTAGACGCGGTAGTAGATGTGGTAATAAACGCGCCCGATATTTTTTAACACAGTTTAAATATTATGTCTATAGGCGCATCTATGGAGCCTTTTTGTTGTAGTGAAAGAGTTTGAGTATAATGCTCATGTAAATGAAGGCAAAGTGTACTTGAATCATAACACTAATACATGATTGTGTAATGAAAGCGACGGTACAATCATGGTAAGATACTAATACTATATAGAAAATGCCTACACAAATCACGTGGCCAAAAAAGAAGAGTATGTGAGCTCCACGGATCTATGGGCGAGCTATAGATCCTTACCATCCAAAACCTCATCCCACTGCAAAGAGGCATCAAATGAACTTTGCAAAAAAAGAAACAATTACACATCAGTCCACCATATAATAATGCATTTTAATTAAATTTAGTAACTATGGACAAGAAAGGTGAGTAACTTATAGGACCGCCATACAATCGGTCGATCAATGCAGTGAGACCATGTCTCTTTGTATATCGAGTCTCTAGGTAGATGGGATCGCGGTTTGTAATGGAGTGCTGCAAAGAAAACAAAATACAATTGTTAGAAACATGATTGTCACTACAAGGAATATTGCAAAAAAATAAGTAAGCATAATAAAACAAAAGCTAACAAAGTCCTTCGGATATGTCTTGTGGCCGCCACTCCCAAGTTGATGGATCACTCTTGCCTCCAGTCATACCCTCCCTGTCTCATGCTGTTGTCTCCAATGTCCTGAAGAATTTATAGCCTTCTCTTTGAGTTGGCGCCAATCATCCACGTCTAGCCACTCAGGCTTTGAGGCCCTACTCTTAAGTGCCTTGCATGTGTCCGATCTTCTGTGTGACATGTACACACACATACACTCCATCATCCAACATGTGGAAAACCTATGTGTTGTGGCACGTATCAAAACCTACTCATGCAAGGATGCTACTATATAGTCCTTGCTCCCCTCCAGTATGTTCTTCCAATGATCCAAGACATTGTGTTGAAAAGCTTCTTGGCATAACTCTCTCATACAAGTCATCACCCTCCTCCCCTCTGTTGGAAACTGTGAGAAAGACGAGAGACGAAAGAAAGAGAGGAGAGAAGAGAGATATGAGACACCGGAAGTGGAACCCCAGAATTGTGTCAACTGAGCAGACATGATTTGAATATATAGAGGGGACTTGGGGTGCTATATATAGATGGCGCTATATGTAGAAAAACTATATATAGCTAACACCCCCGCTCAAATAAAGGTCCCTTACTATGGATGAAAAAACCCTTGGGGGCTTAAGGGAAAAACCCATAGCTCTATATAGGCCTACCGTTATATTAATATTCAAAATATAAAATTACAAAGTTGAACTTACAAGAGCCTATTCATAGGCATCAAAGGAGCTACATCACTCATGAATTACAACATCAACGGAGAAGGAGCTACATCACTTAGGAGCTATATCACTCCTAAATTACAACAGCCTATTCAGAGACATTAAAAGAGCTTTATCACTGCTAAATATACAACATGTAAAATAAGGATAAGCGACATCACTGCAAAAGATAAAATATCCAAGAAATTCCTTCAACTGAACTTGGGATGTAAGCAGTATATCTATCACATCAAAACTTAAAGAAAAACGTTATAGTGACATTAGAACAACACAAGGTTTATAGAGATGGTTCGTGACGCCGCTCTATAGGTAACATAACACATGTGGGGCCCCATGAACAGAATATAAATAAAACAATTTTTCATCAACTGGAATATTGATGCTCATCAACTGGAAAGAATATAAACGAAACAATGTATCATCAGCTAGAATATAGACCCTCATCAATGGAATAACGAGCGAGGACATAGCTCATGACACTCATCAATGGAATAATGAACAAGGACGATCATCACAAAGCATGGCAATAGAAAACATGTACAGCATAAACAGAAGCTACACTTGACAATCGTTTGGATCAGACTTTTGGGCGGTGTGATTAATAGTTCCAGCGTTGTGTGGCTGTACACTGGTAGAATTTTGTGAGCTCGATCAAATCATGTGTAAAATATGACGATGCTGGCTCGATATGCTGCATAGAAGAAATTTTGGAAAGCCTCAATACTGCGTTTTGTACAACTTTGCTGCAACATATGATTCTATGAGAAATCGCTATTCTTCAAAGTTGCATAAGAGAAACCTGACAGAAGCCCCTTTAATCACCATTCCTTCAATTTCGCGTGAAAGGAATTCGTGCAAAAGTATGCAACTTCGGCCTCGATGCAAGAGAGCATAGGCATGTCTTAGCACCGCAGAATTGAAATCAATCAACGCATCGACATCGGTTGCGTGGATATAATCAGTTTCCATTGATGCTCGTCTGACTTCACCATGCTCGCCAAGTCCCTGTTAAGCCACGTGATTCCTATCTGATTCACTATGCTGGCCAAGGCCCTGTCGACCGGTGGCGCTGCCTACTGTGAGCTGGAAGGGCACCTTGTGTGCAGTGCCCTTTGTGCATCCAATCCCCTGTGCAAATCCAATTCGCAGTTTACCATGGCTTCCTTTTTCTGCCGCCCCTCTCACACGTATCATGACAAATTTTCAAACCACCCTCATCATTTATGATGATGGCTTTTGTCCTATCATCTACAAGGTATCCATACCCCTCTAGGGTATGCCTAAGATATGTCCTCTCCCACCTGTGACCACACTCCTGGGCATATCCAGGAGACCCCTGTACATCTGGTGTAGCTACGGGGGTAGTATCTCTCGGAGTAGCACCCATAGGGGTGCCACCTACTACGGACGACTCAGCAAAAGCTAGAGTGACTAGAGTAGATGTCCCCACAGGTGTGACGAATCCCATAGGTGATGCAACTCCAGCAACATGACGAAGACGGAGATACTGCGTCGGTACCTCCATAACAACCACCTGAGCCACACTCTCCCGAACCCCCACAAGAGTTTGGAGTAGCACTTGTATCCCGAGCCTCACTGCATCCATGTCTCCACAGCATCTGTTAGAACCACTCCCTTCGTCTGGCCTAAGTCTGGAGCATCGACCTCGTTTACTAGAACTTGAAGGATAAGAGCGTACCAAAGTAGATCTAACAAAACAGCCCAATGGTATCCAAGACAGCTCCTGGTCCGCCATATCTCTAAATTGAGTCATTTGATCTGAAGACATACGTGTGAATATCTCATGTAGCTCCTCGTCGCTCATTCATCGACTCATCATGCTGATCTAAATATCCACAAAGGTCACCTGCACATACAAAAATTGATATTAGCATAATCAATATAAATCATACAAAGCACGGTAATATAAATCTTTAAAAAATGATCTTACTTAAAATGCATATCTTATGTACCCTTATAAGCGATTCGTCAACGAATTGAGTAGGTCGATGATCCAAGTATAAAGTACCCTATGGTTCCATGTCAATCTTCTGACACAACTATGCATACACCAGAAGGTTGATAGACATGTCACCACAAAAGGATGAGTCTACCTCGTTCCTAAAGAATTCTTGGACTCCTATATTTCCATCATTGTTACCCGATTCTGGCTCTTCTACATACTCCAATATTTGGGTGGCCTCCACCCCTTGCAATATCGACCCCTCTATTTGCATATTGTCCTCATCTACACTCAGAATTTTGCTTTGATCAGATACCCTCACACTTCGTGGAGCTAAAGGTATAACATACCAACATCAAGGTTGTCAAGGGTTTGGATAGAAAATTACATATTCAAAATCACGTACAAGAGAGATTTAATTTTTGTGTCATGTATCATGTCATAATAAAATTAAAAAAAAACATGAGTTCATACACCTCTGCACAATGGACCGACAACACAAATGTGTCATGCAAATTTTTCCATCTTTTTTCAGAATCTATTTCGAGAAATCCAAATGGACCTTGTTGAACTGTTGCCCTAGCTTCTTCAAGTACCACTTTGAACCATTGCACATCGAATAGGATCATCGAGAAGCTATGGTAATCCACCGTGAAAATACTTTGTAAGCTCCCAAAATACTCCATCTTATCCATAACCGTGTCTGGATCTATTGCTCAACGTCAGCTCTCTTGATCAAACTTTTCCATGATACCACTATCTATTGTGAAGTGCATTTTGTCAATAGGATCTACGCGCAAATGTTATCCTCGTGACCACGCCGTACTATATATTTTGTACTATACATTGAAACATTCAATTAGTTGTCGCATATAAAATATAGATAGGGCAGACCCTAAACACATCATCACCTTTGGACTACATCCCCTCAAGAATTCCCACTCCTCGGTTGAGACCTCCGCCCCTTCGCGAGACGCTGCTGTCAAAGCTCCATGCAACCATCATGTTAACATAAATCGTGGCATCTCCTCCACGCCATTGGGATATTGAATCGGTCGATGGCGCATACTATGTTGAAATTCAAATCGTGCTTCTTTCCGATCTTTCCTAGCTTGCTGGTACCTAGCAAGCCACGTCTCCATGGAGGCATGGTGCAACATACAAAAGCGATTCACTTTCTCCTCCATTGCAACATCCATTATTTTTTCTACCCCATTTCCAACCACCACATCTCCGGTCAGTCTATCATCGTCTTTCAGCGACCATAGCATACTGTTGTCTCAATCCATCGTTGATAGCCATTGTAAAATATGCATTAACACCTCAGACACAAATCAACCTTCAGCCATGCTATCTTCTGGCCGAGATCCTATCGCACAAAGCCTTTCATGGTTTTCATAAAGTGCTCCAAGAAGAACATCCATCGCACATGGACAGGTCGAGCAATCTCCCCTTCATCTACAAGATGCACAAGAAGGTGGATTTGTATCGTGAGCATGCTAGTAGGTAGGCATTTCTCAAAGAGACAGATCGTCTCCATTGCTCCCCGCCTTTCGGATTCAATAGAGGACGTCTTAATCTCCTTCTATGAGATCCATTGCACTAAAGTTCACAATCTGTAAATCGCCCCGCGTATTTCTAGAGTAAGGCATCCTACAATCGCGATCCGTAGTACAAACTGCCACAAATGAGGAAGCATTACGAACAACGACTACACTCCAAATAGCAAAATACACAAGCCACTTACAATCCAATCATAGTACAAACGTGACATATTTTATGCCAATAATGAGATTTTAGCCCTGATAATTGGTCGTCTTTAGAAAACATGGACCTAAGAGAACACATTATACCCGTTGGACTGCAAATAGACTTGACTATTTTCTTCAGAATGTGATTTTCTTTAGTCGACAAAACCCAAGGAGCGTGAGGTAGCTGCAAGCGATAATCAGCACTCAACTGCGGCCAAAGTGCCTCCATCTTGCCTACCTCCTTCAAATCCATTCATGCCCCTACAATGTCTCTCTTTCTTGTGATGTAGTCCCATAGTAAGCTGCCCACGTTCTTGAAAATATGCATGGGATCCAACAAGTGCACATTGATTTGTAAGTGGGTCCAATATGGCAACTCAATTGCGGCCAAAGTGCCTCCATCTTGCCTACCTCCTTCAAATCCATTCATGCCCCTAGAGTGTCTCTCTTTCTTGTGATGTAGTCCCATAGTAAGTTGCCCAGGTTCTTGAAAATATACATGGGATCCAACAAGTGGTTAATCTATAAGTAGGTCCAATATGGCAACTCGTAGAAAACTAAGAATTGTCACATTCCATTTGGATGTGACTTCGTATGGACCATTTTCAGCTCGTATGATCTTTGGGCATTCATATGTGCTGGATGTCATCCAAGAAAACCTTCCCTGAGTTCATGACCCTGTGGCAAGAAAGCGGTATGTCCTTGATATACCATCTTCTTCATGGTTTGTGACCTTCGAGAGTCTAATTGTGGCCCACACAATGGACATGCATCATAACGTGAGGTAACTAGACTTTTCCCAACACCTCTATCCAGTGAATACAAACTTGAATGAGCTATGATAGATATTACCAATGAGAATGAAAGCCTACTTACCTAAGCACTCTCCGAATCCTGAAAATTCATGTATGGTCCACATGAGAATGGCTCAAATATTGGTGGATCGTCGACCATCGCACTTGCTCATATCTTCCACGGTGACCCCCTCCTCGCACAAAATCTTAAGCTCATCGACTAATAATGAAGATACACGTCCATATTTTTTACTTTCTAGCGGTTGGGAACGAGCAAGCTAAGGATGAGATGTCCTTTCTTCGTAGAAAGCCACGGAGGGATATTTTAGTTGACAAGGACTATAGGCCACACGCTGTAAGAAGTTGAGCACAGACCGAATGGGTTCATGTCATCCATAGCAAGATCGATCAGAAGATCCCTTGGCTCTCGAACAAAGCCTCGAAAGGTAGAGTGAATGTGACTCCATGTACATGAATCTAGTAATATTCGTTGAACTCCATCTGTGGATCTATTCTGCGCATGCCACGTTGTCAAGCTCCCCATGTCGAATGTACGAAACATGTGGTTTATGCGGGGGATATGCGAAAAGTGTCTAATAACTTTTTGAGGGATGGTTTGCCCTTGCAACTCTTGTCGATACCAGCGAGCATCACACTTTGGACATGGCTCCATAGTCTCGTATTCTCCTCGAAATAGTATGCAATCATTGATACATGCATGGATGCTGTTGTAGTCCATGCTAAGCTTTCGTAAAACATGTCGTGCATCATCACAAGACTCATGCATGGTATTTGTAAGTGATAATATATGATACTTCAGTAACGTGCAAAAAATCATAAAACACCTTGAAAAAGCACACATGTTTTTTATGATAGTGCCGAAAAGAAATCAACGAAGTGTACGTACAAGGTACCTAAACAACTCGGTCACACTTGCATTGCTCCACCCGTATTTTATTGCACACTTGAGAGTGCAAGTAGTGTCTTCAAGTGAGATACTTGGCACCCATCATATAATTGTATGGATGCTTCCTTTTTAAGCGGATCAGATGTCTCGATATCCATGGGCATCAATGCAACGATCATTGCCTTCATCTCAGGCTCCAAGTTTGTAGGAAAGTTTGGAAGACTACCTATCTCCTCTAGTATTGATGGTATAGATTGGGTAGTACCTTCCAAGTGGTGGATTGGCTCACGCACTCCATCTATTGCATGCCCACAAACTCTTCTAACTAGCCGCAAAGGGTGCACTCCTTCTTGGGACGAGACGTCACCTCCCTGGATAGAAAATTCGCCAACTATACCCAATGTTTTTGTATATGATATTCAATTAGCTTGCGAATACAATGCATGATTGATATACACTTTTCTTACCGTTTGCTCAAAATTTGATATCGCCTAATCAATGATCTTTCATTATAACTTGCCGAAGCGTCGTATGTGTTCTATAGATAATCGATGTTTTCGTCTAGTTTCTAGCTTACATTGACAGCAAGAACATGGGACATGCTGATTAAGATACGCCTCACAATCTTGAACATCACAACCTTCATCGTTTTCCATTTGGTCTACGTTATGACAAACAATTTGTTTTTGTTATCATTCTTTTTTTCTTTCTTGAATTGTTTAAAAGGGATTTCTTCTCTTGTAACTCAACAAAATTAACGTATGTAAAATCTCCACCCATCCACAAATTAACTTATGTCGGAGTGTTTCCCATCTCGTAGTATTGCACCGGACCTTGCCACTACTACTACTATTACTACTACTACTACTACAGTTACTACTACTACTACTACTACTACTACTACTACTACTACTACTACTACTACTACTACTACTACTACTACTACTACTACTACAAACAAGAAAAGAAGAAGTTAAAAAATAAGATCTTACCCTCTCTTTATTTTTTATCCATTCGTTCTCTTCTCTCCCTCCATCTCTCTCTCTCTCTCTTTCTTTATTATGTTGTATATTTATTCCCTCTCTCTCATTTCTTCTTTCTTTTTCTCTTCCTCTCCCTCTCTCATTTTCTTTAACAAAAAATCTCTCTCTCTCTCTGCTACCAATTTCCTTTAACAAAACATCTCTCTCTTTCTACTACCACTACTACTACAATAAATAAGAAAATAAGAAAAAACAAAAACAAAAACAAAAACAACAACTACTACTACTACAAACAAGAAAAGAAGAAAAAACTACTACTACTACTACTACTACTACTACTACAATAAACAAGAAAACTAAAAAACAATAAATAAGAAAAGAAAAGAAACTACTATTACAACAACAACAACAACAACAACAACAACAACAATAAACAAGAAAACTACTACTACTACTACTACCACGACCATGACTACGACTATGACTACCACAATAACAACAAACAAGAAAAGAAGAAATTAGACAATGATTATCATAAAAACAATAAACAAGAAAAGAAGAAATTAAACAACAACTACTACTACCACTACCACTACCACTACCACTACCACTACCACTACCGCTACCACTACCACAACAACAACAAAAAAGAAAATAAAAAATTAAACAACAACAACCACTACCACTACCACTATAACTACCACTACCACTACCACTACCACTATTACTATTACTATAACTACCACAACAACAACAAACAAGAAAAAAAGAAAAGAAGAAATAAAATAACAACAACAACTACTATTGCTAGCACTACTACCACTACTACTACAAAAAAAAAAATAATAATAATACTACTACCACCACTACAAACAAGAAAAGAAAAAATTAAAGAACTACTACTACAAACAAGAAAAGAAAAAATTAAATAACATGATCTTACCCTCTTTTTGTTTTTTATTCATTCATTCTCCTCTCTCCCTCATCTCTCTCTCTCTCTCTCTTTCTCTATTATGTTTAATGTTTTTTCCCTCTCTCTCTGGTTCCTTCTTTCTTTTTCTCTCTTCCTCTCCCTCTCTTATTTCCTCTCTTTCTCTCTCAATACACATGATTTTTAACAAAAACAAGCAAAAGAAAAGGAGAAAAAAAACAAAGCAAGAGGAAACAATGCACTCACCGCAAAGGCCCGAGGATGGATTCGGCGGCTCCTCTTCACCCTCCGTACACTTTCTCATCTTCTTCGCAAACGTCGGCAGTGGCGGTAGTAAGAAGCTTTTCTTCTCCCTCTTTCTCTCTTTCTCTCTCTCTCCCTCCCAAACGCAAGATGCAACTCGCTCTCCCTTTCACTCTCTCTTTCATTCATTCGCGCAAAATGATGCACTCAAGTTTCGACCCACTTTTTTTCACATGAGTACCATCACTATTTGTGTTGCATATGTGATGCAAATAGTGATGCAAATAGCAATACCGCTAATTTATGTCAGAAACCGTCGTCGCTATACACCTGTATCCTTGTAGTGCATGACTAAAATCAAAAGAAAGAGACAAGATCCAATTGGGTAAAAAAAGATCACAGATATAGAGTGAATCAAAGGGGTGTAATTGTGTGATATGAATGCTAATCCGACTTAAAATTGACACATATTTTTCTTTAGAGGATGCAGGTGCAAGAGGACACATACTAAGAGAAAGAGATATATTCACTTTCAATTTTGAGGATGAATATGCACTAATGTTTAAAAAAACTATGGACATGGATGATATACTAAGATACAGAATGCAACAAGAAAGAAATGCATGAAAAAAAATGTGGACGTTTGGGTTGATGGGTGCATTTATCCACCCAATGCAGTCACTCAAAGGCCACCACAATTTGAAGGGCTTACATCATTTGTAAAGTTTGTTTATGAAGGTAATGAAGGAATGTATGGATACTCATGCAGACTTGTCACACAAGGATTAGCAAGGGTTCATCAAGCCTTGAAAAATATGCAAACACAAGATTACAAGGGAATATGTAGTCTTTGATGAAAAAGGATTGATTATTGACTGAGAACAATAGGGAGAACTAGAGCCCAACAAGCAATGTCTATCACTAAACATACTATGCATGCTACATATGTGCAGAATATGGAGTTACAGTCTAAATCTATGGACTTAGAGAAGGAGAATCAAAACATAAAGAGAAAGCTCACCAAAAATTTGGGGATTAGGCCACTTGAAAAACCAAAAAATCACATCGGCACATTTGATTAGTTCAACCAATTCACCATATAACCAAAGAAAGTGGACAATATTAGAAATATGTTCCCTGATGTAGAGAATGATACGATTGCCAAAGTCCTGAGCAAGGATATGCTCAAAAATACATTGCAAAATTGTAAATTCAGGGACATTGTAGATGGTGTCACAAGTGAACATCTTATGGATGTGAGCAATTTGTTTGCTGCTACAGATGCTCATGTATTATGTGATAAGGTGGGAATGAGTTTTGAGTCATATAGTATGCTCTGTCAACAATTGGATACAAGTTTTAAGCAAGTCTTCAAAATTAAGCGAGTAATTTCTTCGCCAAAACCATTTCATGTGAAGAAGATTGGAAAACAACTAAATGACAAAGTTTTAGAACTAATTGGTGAGCGAACACATCTATAAAAGATATACAAATTGAAGTATGGTTCCAAAGAAGTTACATTTGTATTGAATGCATCCAACTTTATATTGGATATATGTAGGGTTTAGATTGCTATGGTTAAGTTCTACAATATGTCTATGGAAGAATGTAGAGGCAAAGCTCCTCAAACTTCATGAGAGTGAGATTATTAAGGGGAAAAAGCTTGAACATGTGAGTATAATACTTATGAATCGGGGCATTGGATCCCAACATCGATGAAAACCATCCTTTATACATTAGTTGTACAATAAAAGAATGAAATATGGTGGCTTGTAGCATTTGAAGTACCAAAGGAGGAGCATGAAGTACTTCAAGTTTCTTTAAACCTCACTAATATATCCCTATATTATTCAACAGCAAAATAATGGAGCAATTTTACACATCGAGGGGTTTAGGCACTATCAAGTCGAATGGCATATTGCAGGTGATTTAAAAACATTGAAGTGTATATTTGGTTTATCAAATGCAATGAATGCAAAATTTTCATGCATATACTACATGGAAAACGAGGAAGAGGAAAAAGATGGAAAGAAAGAATTGCTTGCCAAACAAGGTGCTACAACAAGTGATAAAAAAGACATAAGAAATGGAATGCTAGTTTCACTGGATCCAAACAAGCACCCTATTTTGGAAATACCAAGGGTTCACTTTTACACATTGGATTGTTTGTTTAGAATAATTGAGAAACTAGTATATGAATATATATGCTTTGCATAGAAGATGCAGCCTATGTGAGAAGCTAATGCTACATGCAAGAAGGTAGAACAAGTCCTCTCTGAAGTTGGAAAAAGGACAAGAAAAAATTGGGAAAGAGTAGAAATATCCCTTGTGAACCATGCTTTCGTGGACCCAAGGCTAGGAATTTTATATCTCCACCTTGAGACGAGGAAGGCAATATACTTCTAAAACAACCAGAGAGGTATGAAGCATGGAAAACATTGCACCTTACTGTTCCAGATTAGAGCAATGGGGGACGAACAAGGATTGCAAAGGTATAAGTGTGGATACACCTAAATAGATTAGCAACTCTCTTACAAATGTCGAGGTTTAGGAATGGTGATGCCAATACATTTAAAGAGACAATTTCTAAATTTCATAAGTCCATGGTGAAGGCATGGACTACAAACATCATAACACACTACATGGTCAGTATTGTCACCATTATAAAAAATGATCATCATGTCAAATTAGTTCATATTTCTAATATCTCTTCTTGTGCAACATATACTTGAAGCACATGGTCCATACTTTGCAAATCAAGGAAGTTTGGTTGTATGGTCAACTCAACGCATGGAATGATCTCATTAGTACGCTCATTGTGCTTTTCAAAAGGCAACTAATAATGGAGATGGCATCAATTATTCCAATTCTATGAGGCAATTATTACAATAGTGGTATGTGAGATTAGAGATACGATAGGAGGAAAAAGAAAAGAAGTCCAAAACCTCTCAACCAAAATTTATAAGTAGGGCAGTATATGAAGTGAGAAAAACAACATATGAAAACATCATAGCTAGACAATGCCACACAAAATGGATGGCAAACCAAGAGAGAGATGGCAAGAAATGGAGACCTAGATAAAGATAATACTTTTGATTCATTTAGAGTCCAAGAGAGAGTATAGGTACTAAGGATATGACACATCAATACTCGTACCTTTAACATGAGATATCTTGCAATTTTTATTTAAAATTTCAAAGGTTTATCACTATGTTTTTCAAAGTTCATTTTGAACTATGTTTTCTAATTATGAAAAATCAATTTCGAAATCCTAAGACAAAGATATGAAAAATCCAAACCTTGGAATATTCACTAGCCTAGACAGAGAAGGGCATGAGAGGGATGGTAGGAGAGAGAGAGAGAGGCACAGATGGGTTGGAGAAATGAAATGAAATGATAACTTTAAAGTTTATTTACACCATGATAAATTTAAAAGTTTTGTACTTGATGCCAGGAGGCATATTCCACGGTGGATTCCGTGAGGTTTTACGGTGGATTCCGTAAACTTAGATTACCGCGACTCATACACAAAGAGTAAATAATCGATGTCTCTATAGACATAATCAAAATATAGGCGTGGCGCCTATCAAAATATAGTCCAAAGATCGAAAACCCGCTAGACTCCAATGCTTTCCTCGGCCACTGCTGCTATCTCTACACATCAACTGAAGCATTCACAATCGTTAGTAAAATAACACAATTAAACCGACAAAAGTGAATACCTAGCAGTCTTCAGCTACATAAATAAATCAACTGGTTAGAAATAAATCCTAACCTTAATTTATTACGAGTGCGCACTCTAAACTCATAAACGTTTATTAATTTAATATGCATTTTGCGGAATCACCCGCTATGGAATCACCCATGTACACACTAAATTAATGAAACGTTTTTTGTCTTTCATAGCAATCAAAGAATCAAAAGATATGATAGAAATGTTATGAATTGCAGGTCTTCTACTCAATGCATCAGCAACTACATTTTCTTTTCCAGGTTGGTATTGAATGATAGGATGGAAACTTTGAATGAATGAAGCCCATTTGATATGACGGTCAGAAATTTGGGGTTGGCTAAGTAGATGTCTAATGCTTTGCTGGTCGGTCTTTATCATGAATTCTGAACCCATTAAATAATGCTTCCATTGTTTTAATGCTTGTACAACTGCTAAGAGTTCCTTGTCATAGGTGGAATATTTGAGCTCAGAGGGTTTCAGCTTAGAACTAGAATATGCTATTGGATGGTTGTCTTGCATTAGCACGGCTCCTATTCCTGATCCGCTAGCATCGGTCACAACTAGAAAGAATGGTCTGTTAAAGTCAAGCAATTGTAGAACAGGGGCATTGGTCAATGCACGTTTGAGTAAATCAAAGGATTTCTGCTGGTTTTCAGTCCATTGATAAACAATACCTTTCTTAAGAAGGTAATGCGTAGGTACTGTATGCAATTTCAATTCCTTTACCAATTTTGCTGAAATAAAATCATGCGTACTACCGTCATCATGCAATATAATTCTTTCTTTTCCATGCACCATACATTTCATAGTCAACAATGAATGTAAAGTAGGCATACCTGGTAAAGTGTCGGAAGTAGTAGTAGGATCATCTTCTTCTTCAGTGAAATCCGGCATATCCTCATGCTCGTCCTTGTCCATAGCTCCAAGGTAGTTGATATGTGCTGACGGCTTCTTTGAATGACAATTTGCTGCGAGATGGCCTGGCTGGTGACACTTGTAGCATACGATGGGCTTGGCTTTGGTCATATTATTTGCAATGGCTGGGAGTCTAGGTATATTTGAATTTGCTTGTTGGATAGGCTTAGGATTTGTTAAAGATAAATTAAGGTTAGGATTTATTTCTAACCAGTTGATTTATTTATGTAGCTGAAGACTGCTAGGTATTCACTTTTGTCGGTTTAATTGTGTTATTTTACTAACGATTGTGAATGCTTCAGTTGATGTGTAGAGATAGCAGCAGTGGCGGAGGAAAGCATTGGAGTCTAGCGGGTTTTCGATCTTTGGACTATATTTTGATAGGGGCCACGCCTATATTTTGATTATGTCTATAGAGACATCGATTATTATGATGCCAGGAGGCATATTCCACGGTGGATTCCGTGAGGTTTTACGGTGGATTCCGTAAACTTAGATTACCGCGGCTCATACACAAAGAGGATTCTTTGTGTAAGAAGTTGATGGGGACGCCTGTCCTTTTCGGGTGTTTCATTAATTTAGTGTGTACGTGGGTGATTCCATAGCGGGTGATTCCGCAAAATGCATATTAAATTAATAAACATTTATGAGTTTAGAGTGCGCACTCGTAATAAATTAAGGTTAGGATTTATTTCTAACCAGTTGATTTATTTATGTAGCTGAAGACTGCTAGGTATTCACTTTTGTCGGTTTAATTGTATTATTTTACTAACGATTGTGAATGCTTCAGTTGATGTGTAGAGATAGTAGCAGTGGCGGAGGAAAGCATTGGAGTCTAGCGGGTTTTCGATCTTTGGACTATATTTTGATAGGCGCCACGCCTATATTTTGATTATGTCTATAGAGACATCGATTATTTATTATTATTTTGTATGCGCTTATGCGCCTGGATATGTTATTTTTATTTGGACATTGAGATCGGGCATGCCAGACACTATGGGCACCGTCCATTAGCTTTATTTTCTTATTTTTGGTAGAAAGTAAACTCAAAAGCTAAAAGCTTGTCATATTTTTGTAATTGGCTATTTTTGAGCATAAAGATTGGAAATATACATTAAATACATGCTTTGTGAAGCGCTCACACAAGGCATGGGGGAGATTGAACCCAATTTGTCTCTTGTCTCATGTCGTGCTTGCTTTTACATTGGTTTTTGTGCTAAAAAGTAGAGTACTTTGTTCTTGGGGACCTTTGGGAATTCACTACGTGAGCTACCTGCGTCCGATCTGCGCACCAGTACTTAAGTCAAGTCTGTCCTTTTATTTTTTCCAATTACTGCTCGCTCTACCCTCCACCTTTCTATCCTTGATCATCACAACCATGGCACGTTCCAAGATTCCTATTAAGAAGGCACTTGCAAAAGAAAGAGCTCAACACTCTTCGAAATCTAGTGAGCGTACTGTGAGTGACAAAGGTCCCCTAGTGGCCGACAACAATGGACCTACTGCAACTAATAATGGTGGCGCTACTGTGTCCGACAATGGTGGCCCTAGTGTGGTCAATAATGATGGTTCGCCATTGTCCAAAAATTGTGGTCCACAAGCTCTAGTTGCTTTGCCTCCCACTACTACTCCAACTGATAATACATGTCCTCCAACACATAAGAAGCAAAGATGGGGACCACGCACAACTGCGCTATGTGGAATAAGGAATTTCTAAAAGAGTGCCAACTTGATTATTCCTAAGGCATCATTCTCTAGATTGGTGTAAGAAATACTAGAAGATCTATAGTTAGGACATCACACTACAAGATATAGACCTTATACCGACCTTTAAAGCGACGAAAATACAAACAACAAAATTTGCCCCCGTCGTCGCAAAAAGCATCGTTATTGACAACGCCATAGAATCGTTGCTATATGCGTCGCTATATGTGTTGCTATCCGCGTCGCATTTGCGACGTATATAGCGATGCATATAGTGATGATTACAGAGAATTTGTGATGCTTATAGCGACGCCAATAGCGACGCGAGCAGTAAATTTGCGACGCAAATAGCGACGGTAACAGAAAAAAAAAATTTGTTGAGAGCCATACAAAATAGTTTCTGCATTGCTGCATACAAAGCGCTTGCAAACAAAAAGAATGTATACTGAAATCATAAAACTGATACATGAAATAAATACATGATCGCATAAAATACGATTGGTACAATCATGAAACGATATCACTAATACATAGAAAATGTCTACATAGATCAGGTGACTAAAAACTAAATGTGTGTGAGCTCTAAGGATCCAAGGGTGAGCTACAAATCCTCGTCCCCTGAAAGCTTGTCCCGCCGCAAAGGAGCATCAAACGGATTCTGCAGAAAAAGAAACAATATATCAATCCACCATTCAATAATGCATTCAAATATCTCATGGTAACTACGGACAAGAAAAATGAGTGACTTACAAGGCTGTCGTGTTTATACAATCCGTCGATCAATGCCCTGAGACCGTGCCTCTCTGCATATCGAGTCTCAAGGCCTTGCGGATCGAGATTTGTAATGGAGTGCGGCAAAGAAAACAAAATGCTAACTGTTAGAAACATGATTGTCAGTACAAAGAATATATCAAAAAAACAAATAAGCAAAACAAAAGAGAAACTTACAAAGCCCTCCAAATATGTCCTGTGGCCGCCACTCCCAAGATGATGCACCGATCCGGCCTCGATTCGTGCCCTCGCCACCTCCCGCTACTGACTCCAACATCTTGGCGAATCTGTAGCCTCCTCCCTCAGTCAGCGCCAGTCGTCTTCATCTAACCACTCGGGCTTTGGAGCCCCACTCTTGATTGCCTTGCATGCGTCGGATCGTCTATGTGACATATATGCACGCGTGCAATCCATCATCCAGCCCGTAGACAATCTATCTACTGCGTCTGGCACCAGGAACTCCTCGTGCAAGGATGCTACTATGTAGTCCTTGCTCCCCTCTGGTATGTTCCTCCAATGATCCAAGACGTTGTGCCGAAAAACTTGTTGGCACAACTCCCTCATGCGAGCCATCACCCTCCTTCCCTCATCATTCATGATGATGGCTCCTGACCTACTATCCACTAGGTATCCATAACCCCTAGGAGTCTGCCTAAGATGGGCCCTCTCCCATCTCCGTCCATGCTCCTAGGCATATCCAGGAGACCCCTGTACATCTGGTGTACCGACGAGGGTACCCTCTCCCAGAGTGCCACTCAAAGGGGTGCCACCAAAAGGTGTGCCATCTGTCGACGACAGCGCAAAAGCCGGAGTAACTGGAGTAGACGTCCCCACAGGTGTGACAAATCCTGGAGGTGACGCAGCTCTAGCTGAACGACGAGACGAAGAGACCATGTCTGTGTCTCCACACCAGCACCCCCCTGATCCTCCTGCAGTCCCTCCCTCTGGCCCAAGTCGTGAGTGTCGAGATCGTCTGCTCAAAGCTGAAGCATCTGATCGCGCTGAAGCATATCTAGCAGAGCGCCCTGACGAAGAACAAGACAACTCCTGGTCTGCCATCTCTCTAAATCTCACGAGCTGATCTGGAGACATGCGTGCCATCATGTCCTGAAACTCCTCATCGCTTATCCCTCAGCTCATCCTGAAAATATCACCTACACAGATAAAAAATGATGTTAGAATAATCAATTTAAACTATACAAAGCACAGTAATATAAATCATTTTTGAAAAATCCCTCTTAAAATGCATATCTTATCTACCTTTATGGAAGATCTAAACAACGAATTGAGTAATACAATTCTCCAAGAATGAAGTATTCTATGGTCCCATGTTAATCTCCTGACACAACTCTGCATACACTAGAAGGTCGATGGACATGTCACCACAAAAGAACGAGTCTGCCTCGTTCTCAAAAAATTCTACGACTTCTGTATTTCCATCATTGTTAGCCGATGCAGGCTCCAAGCTTGCGGTGTCCTCCACCCCTTGTAATATCGACCCCTCTATTTGTATATTTTCTTCATCTATGCCTGGAACATCGCTTTGATCATATGCTCTCACACCTCGAGGAGTTGAAGGTATAACATACCACCATCGAGGTTGTCGGGGGTTTGGATAGAAGATTACCTGTTCACAAACACTTACAAAGTGAGTTCAAACCATTGTGACATAAACCATGTTGTATTACAATTAGCAAGCAAATGACTATTTGCACCTGTTCACAATGGGCCGGCAACACAAAGGTGTCGCACAAATCCGTCCATTTTTTTTCGGAATCTATTTCAAGAAATCCAGATGGACCTCGTGGAACTATTGCTCCAGCTCCTCCAAGTACCATTTTGAACCACTGCACATCGAATAGTATCATGGAGAAGCTATGGTAATCCACCGTAATAATACTTTGCAAGTTCCCAAAATACTCCATCTCATCCACAACCGTGTTCGGATCCGTTTCTCGTCACCGGCTCTCTTGCTCAAACCTTACCATGACACCACAGTCCATTGTGGAGCGCATTTTGTCAATATACGCTCCACCCGAAAATGTTGTCCACGCGACCACGCTGCACTATATATTTTGTACTGTACATTGAAACACTCAAATTAGATGTAGCAAGCAAATTTAGATACGACACATTCTAAACTCCTCATTACCTTTGGACTACATCCCCTCGAGAACTCC
The DNA here is from genome assembly GCF_053477565.2 of Lygodium microphyllum. Lineage (NCBI taxonomy): Eukaryota > Viridiplantae > Streptophyta > Polypodiopsida > Schizaeales > Lygodiaceae > Lygodium > Lygodium microphyllum. The sequence goes on along the minus strand of NC_141161.1, from coordinate 39,884,284 downwards.
CACTCCTTCATTGAGACCTCTGTCCCTTCGCTGGATGCTGCGGTCAAGGCTCCATGCAACCATCGTGTTGACATAAACCGCGGCATCTCCTCCATGCCTTTGGGATATCGAATCGGTCGGTGACGCATACTGCGTCGGGATTCAGCTCGCGCTTCCTCACGATCTTGCCTTGCAATCTGGTACTTGGCGAGCCACGTCTCCATGGAGGCATGGTGCAACATACAAAAGCGATTCACCTTCTCTTCCATTGAGGCATCCATTCTTTTTTCTATCCCATTTCCAACCACCACATCTCCAGTCAGCCTATCATCGTCCTTCAGCGTCCATAGCATTTCATTGTCTGGTTCCACCGTTGGTAGCCATTGTGAGATATGCACTAACGCCTCTGACACCAACCAACCTTCCGCCATGCTACCTTCTAGACGAGCTCGTTGTCGCACAAAGCCTTTCAGGGTTTTCATGAAGCACTCCAGAAAGAACATCCATCGCGTATGGACAGGTCCAACAATCTCCACTTCGTCCACAAGATGCACAAGAAGGTGAACTTGTATCGTGAGCATGCTAGTGGGCAGGTATTTCTCAAAGAAACAAACCGTCTCAACTGCTCCCCGCCTTGCGGATTCAATAGAGGACGTCTTAATCTCTTTCTGTGAGATCTATTGCACCAAAGTCGACAACTTGTAAATGGCCCTGCGAATTTCTGGAGTAAGGCATCCCGCGATCGCAATCGGTAGGACAAACTTCCACAAATGAGAAAGCATCATGAATAATGGCCACTTTTCAAATTGCAAAATGTCCACGCTAATTAAAATCCATTCTGTTCACAAACCTGACATATCTTATGCCAATCATGGGATTTTAGCCCAGACATTTGGTCATCTTTAGAAAATGCGGACCTGAGAGAACGCATCATACCCGTCGGAGTGCAGATAGACTTGATTGCTTGCTTCACAATGCGCTCTTCTTTGGTAGACAAAACCCACGGAGCGCGAGGAAGCTGCATTCCCCCTTCAGCACTCGACTGCGGCCAAAGCGCCTCCATCTTACCTACCTCCTTTAAATCCATTCGTGACCCTATAGTGTCTCTCTTTCCCGTGATGTGGTCCCATAGCAAGCTGTCCACATTCTTGAAAATATGCATGGGATCCAACAAGTGGTTGACCTGTAAGTGGGTCTAATATGGCAACTCGTAGAAAACTGAGAACCGTCGCATTCCATTTGGATGTGATTCCGGGTTTAATACCAGCTTGCAGCGTTCATACGTGCTGGAGGTCGTCCAAGAAAACCTTCCCTGAGTTCATGATCCTCCGGCAAGAAAGCAGCGTGTCCTTGATATACCATCTTCTTCATGGTTCGTGACCTTCGGGAGTCTAACTCTGGCCCATACAATGGACATGCATGATAACCTGAGGTAACCAGACCTGTAAGGCGAGCCATGACCTAGTGAATACTTGATTGAATGAAATAAAATATAGATATTACCAGCGAGAACAAAGGTCTGCTCACCTGAGCACTCTCCCAATCCCGGAAAGTCATGCATCGTCCACATGAGAATGGCTCGAATGTTGGCTAACCGCCGACCATCACGCCTGCTCATATCTTGCACCGTGACCCCCTCCTCCCACAAAATCTTAAGCTCGTCGACTAATGGATGAAGATACACGTCCATATTTTTTACTTTGTAGCGGCCCGGGACGAGCAAGCTAAGGATGAGATGTCCTTTCTTCGTAGAAAGCCATGGAGGGATGTTGTAGTTGACAAGCACTATAGGCCACACACTATCAGAAGTCGAGCGCAGACCGAATGGGCTCACACCATCCATGGCGAGACCGAACCGAAGATTCCTTGGCTCTCACGCAAAGCCTGGCAAGGTAGAGTCAATGTGGCTCCATGCGCGTGAATCCGCTGATATTCGTTGAACTCCATCCGTGGACCTATTCTGCACATGCCACGTTGTCAAGCTTGCCATGGCAAACGTGCGAAACATGTGGTTTATGTGGGGGATGAGCAGAAAGTGTTTGAGAACTTTTTGAGGGATGGTTTACCCTTGCAAGTCCTGTCGATACCTGTGAGCACCACACTTTGGACATGTCTCCATAGTCTCGTATTCATCTCGAAACAATATGCAGTCGTTGATACATGCATGGATGTTATTGTAGTCCATGCCAAGCTTCCGTAAAACATGTCGTGCATCATCACGAGACTCAAGCATGGTATTTGCAGGTGGTAATATATGATATTTCAATAACCTGAAAAAAATCATAAAACACCTTGAAAAAATACAAATGTGTGCAATAATATTGTTTTAAAAAAAATCAATCATTAGGAGAAATATGGACTCTCTTTTTTGCCTCTCACCTCTCTCTCTCTAAAAAGAGATTCCAAAATAATATTATAAAAAGAGATCTTCTACAATCAAGCAAATCTCGTTTTTGTGTTTTCAATAGATTTCACCTATTATTTTATTCCCAAACTGCAGGATAAGGTCACTTTTTCTCAAAATCCTCATAACTGGAAAAATACAATTCTATTTTTTCTAAAAACGCAGCCAATCATTCTTTAATGCCCTCATGACTCTTTAATGCCCTCTTTAGTGCCCTCATGACTTTTCAATCATTCTCATTCTCGCTTCTTAAAAGGGCGGAAGTTAAAAAACGATATAAAATGACGTACACATCATATTTTAAGATTATTTTTTACCCAAAGACACCTTTTTGACTCGAGAGTTTCCTTGTAAATTTTCATCTTTTTTGGACAAGTATATACCTATTTCTGGGCATTTTTTCATTCCCTCAGAAAGCTCTAGTTTTGTCCCAAATTTTGTGCATTCTTCTCTTTCCCTCCAGAATATGGTTTCTTGCATACGAGTTCTTCTGAAGCAGCATTGAGGAGTAGTTTTGATACCATTTGTTGAAATCAAAGAATCTCTATCTACAACACACTCTACCCTGCTACAAGCCATCTTCCTCTTCTGAAATATGCAGTAAGAAATCTCCGTCTTCAACAGTCTATACTACAAGCAATCCAGTGATAATGGAGGTATCTTTATTTTTTAAATCTTTGTGATGTTATTATTCTTCACAGTTGTTGTTCAGTCCTTAAGCATCAATTCATAGAGAGAGAGAGAGAGGGGGAGAGAGAGAGAGAGAGGAGGGGAGAAGGGGCGGACAGAGAGGACTATGTGGGATGAACAAAGAAAATAAGTGATAGAGTGACAGATAGTAAATTAGGGTAGAAGATAAGATGATGTTATTGTTTTCCACTAGCCAAGCTTCAGTATGAATGTGTTTAGGGCTTCCTTGATGAATTTTTGTTGAGAGAGAGAGAGAGAGAAAAAGAGAGAGAGAGAGAGAGAGAATATTTTGGATAGAACAGAAGATAAGATTTGATGCTAATTAGAGGTAGATTAAAAGCCAAGATTACAGGCTGATTAGGGGTTGATTAGGGTCTATCAAGACTGAAAGCAAGAGAAAGAGACAAGAACCAACTGGGTTTTAAAAAAAACACAGATATAGTGAATCAAAGGGGTGTAGTTCTGCGATTTGAATGTTAATCCAAGTTAACATTTGCATACTTTTTTTTTTGCAGAATGTAGGTGCAGGATGTACCAAGAGAAAGAGAGATATTCACTTTCAATTGGAGGATGAATATGCACCAATGTTCAAAAGAACTATGGAAAGAGATGATACAATAAGATGTAGGATGCAACAAGAAAGAAATGCAGGGAAAAAAAATGTGGACCTTTGGGTTGATGGGTGCATTTATCCACCCGATCCACTCACTCGAAGGCCACCACAATTTGAAGGGCTTACATCATTTGTAAAGTTTGCTTGTGAAGGCAATGAAGGATTGTATGGATACACATGCAAACTTGTCACACAAGGATTAGCAGGGGCTCATCAAACCTTGACAAATATGCAGACAAGATTACAAGGGAATATGCAGTCTTTGATGGAAAAGGATAGATTATTGGCTGAGAAGGATAGAGAGAACCAGAACCTACAACAAGCAATGTATGTCATTGAAGATGCTATCATGCTACACACGTGCAGAATATGGAGTTACAGTCTAAAGTCAATGACTTGGAGAAGGAGAATCAAAACATAGAGAGGAAGCTCACAAAAACTTTGGAGATTGGGCCCACTTTAAAAACCAAAGAGGCACGTCGGCGCATCTGATCCGTTAAACCAATTGGCCAATTAGCCAAAGGAAGTGGACAATATCATAGACGGATATATGCTCAATCTACTACAATGAGAAATATGTTTCCTCATGCAGAGAATGATACTATTGCCAAAGTCCTTAGCAAGAATATGGTCAAAAATGCATTGGAAAATCGTAAATTTAGGGACATTGTGGATGGTGTTGCTAGTGAACGTCTTAGGGATGTGAGCAACTTGTTTACTGCTACAGATGCTCAGGGATTATGTGACAAGGTGGGAATGAGTTCTGAGTCATATAGTATGCTCTATCAACAATTGGATACAGGTTTTAAGCAAGTCTTCAATACTAAGCGAGTAATGCCTTTGTGTATTAAATTTAGGGTACGAATCGTGTTACATATAAATTCGACAAATAAACATAACATTCAAGTAAAAAAAAACAGTAAATGACACGTATCACAAACTACATTGCACGCGAATCCAACAAACATCAGTTTTCATTACTTGAAGAGAAGACTACAAAGTGCAGTACATCAGTGATGCGATATCAGTAGGCAATAAGTACATCTATTCTCTCCTAAGCTTCTTGGAGCTAGGCTCCCCATGGTCAGAGCTATTCTTGATCATAGGCAACAATACATTTTGCCCCAATAGTTCCTGTCTAATGACAGTGGGGTCTTTAACACCGGCAACCATGCCACGGGCCACCATGGAAAAAAGTGGGCCAGACCTAGTACTCGTGAATAAGTAGAGAAGCTTCGAACGTCGAAGCAACACTACTTTCTCCAGGCTGGAGTTGGTCGGGATGGTCTTGAAGGGCCCAGCCTTTGTTAGTGCCCTCAACTTCAAGAAGTTCTCTGCAAAAGCAGGGGAGCATGTCTTATGAAATACAATAATGTTGTTGACAAGCTACCCAACGTACTCCTTCAATGCCGAGTCTTGCACCCTTCCTTGGCTACTAGATCGGCCACCCCACCTAGATGAAAACTCATCTATATAGACAATCTCCTGCAACACACAAGTTCAGTATCAGACTCACTATGCATGGAGTGTGCTGAAGATATATAAATCACATTCATATGAAACTTAACCAGTAGGGCCTCTAGGGCATCGGGAGCACACACATGTGTTTTTCTCGGGATCGGGCCCCCAGATGTGCCCTGGCCAGAGGCTCGCGTCTGGGGGCCTGAATCTGCAGATTCAGGCCCCCAGACGCGTGCAGATTCAGGCCCCCAGACGTGAGCCTCCGGCCAGGGCATATCTGGGGGCCCGATCTCGACAAAAACACATGTGTGTGCTCCCGATGCCCTAGAGGCCCTACTGGTTAAGTTTCATATGAAACCGAGAACATTACCTTCTCTGCATCATCTATCTGCCGCTGTAATGGAGCATCTAGGTCTGCTCCTGCCACTGGGCTGCCCTCGTCTCTCTCCTGGGTAGGCACTGCATAGTCGGGTCGAGGACCAAAAAGGCTTTCCTGCAACCGCTCGAACTCCTCATCAGAGATCTGATACTGTGGCGCCACATCCTCAATCTGCTCCTGGATGCTCACAATGGCAGAGATGTCATCGATGCTCATGCCATCGTAACGAGCCACCTCATCAACATGTGGTGGGGCATCCTGTAAATCAAAATCTATGAAATCACTAGGTGCATCACGCACCATGATACAATATAGTTCTTCTTCCCTAAGCTCCAACAACTCTAGCACATCCTGCATGAGTAGATATTCCACCCCCTCGATGGTGATAGCATGGAGAGAAGAGAGAGGTGGCTCTTCGCTCGTGGGCATCTCATCAGGGCAGGGAGGTGGGTGCACAATGGCCAAGCTCTGTGCTGCCTCAACACTCAGATCGAGAGTGATCTCCTCAGGTTCCCTCTCAAAGTACTATAATAGTGGCCGAGAGGGTGCGTCGATGTCCTCGTCACTGTCCTCTTGCACCTCAGTGCACATAACATATATGGCAAAGGCAACATCCCTCTCAATGAGATCCATCGTGACGTGGTCCTGTGACGAGGTGGGCACTGCTCTAGCGTGGAGATGTTGCCCCACATGCACCAGGGCTCAACTTATCACCTTTGCATGGCTGGATCCGGCACACAAACTATACAAAAAATCCATCGGAATCCACCTGAGAGTGGAGTTGGGAATAGAGCAAGTGAGAGGGTTCACTGCATCACAAAACGATGCTAGTATACTAGAGTCAGGGTCTACAACGGAAAGCGAGCTCTCTAGACTCAAGGTCATGCAAAACCTAGGGTATATCTGGTCCCCTATGTGCGCGTAGCATGTGGAACTGATCCATGCGGCGAAGGCGGGAGTGGTAGCCGGCACACAAAGAGAGAAGGAATGAGAGCACAAGTGTAGGGAAGTGGAGAATGAAAGTGAAAATGAGTTTGGAGTTATAGCTTTTATGTGTCTAGGGTTTTAAATAAAGGTTCTTTATAAAGTTATTAACTCTAAAGTTTCAAATTAAAACTCTTACCTTAGTTTCTTTATTTTAGTACTTTAAAGTCACTGTTAAAATTACTCATACAGACAAATGCTTCGTTCTACATTATTATATCCTCGAATATGTTTGGGTCGCTGAGTATATTCAAGTCTAACGAGAGAAAATATATAATTTTTTAAAGAAAATAAATCTAAAAGGCCTTGAAATTCCCTTTGGATCCAATTTAATATTAAAATGTAAGAAACGAGCAGCAGAGATGCGCTACAATATATCATTGTGCAAAGACAATATTCTCTAGATTATAGACCTCTAACCTGCAATTTAATTATGATTTTTAACTGCACGATTGAGTAATTACAGTATGTATTATCGCACGCTTGGATCATAGTAAACTAAAATGTAAAGTACTCAGAAGTTCAAAAAAGATATGTATTTGCTCTTTATAAAGTTTTTTTACAAGGATTCCACTATCTCAAGGATATGTGGAGAAGCACATTGTTTACATGTCATGGATTGCTCACTACAAGTCCTGACTTTTCTATTATCTAACTTGAAATAGAAGTTGTAGAGGGGCTCACTGGACATTAATTGGATTTCTTGTCTCAGAAAATAAATGGGCCAATGACTCTCTGCACTGACTACGAAAGGATTATGACCACTCCACAAGATTACCACATCTACGAGCGCTGTATGTGTGTCATCTCGGATATCTTGATCCAAGCTGATCCACTCCCCTCGCAAAAGTCGCCATCTTCTATATTGAAAGCGAATGTACAGAGTTTGTCTAGCAATGAAATACCTGTAATAAAAACAAAAATAATGGTAAGTGATCAATGCGACTAACATAACAATTCATCTAAGCGAGACCTATGTCAATTAAAACAAGGTATGCAAAGTAGTAAAACGTTTTACCTGAATGTAATATCAGATTGGTTGACCCTGCACTCAATCGTCTCATCAAAATGTGTTCTTTTGACTTCCCAAGACTCACCCAATAGCTGACTCATCCATTCCTCGGATGGACACTTGCATTGATAAGTAATCTTTGTTTTCTTCAAAACATCACATGAACCAAACAAATGTGCAAACAATGAGAATGGAATAAACCAATTAAGATGCACATCTTTGGAGCCTGTGGTGGGTTTCATAGCACTATTGATGTCAGATTTTATCTTCGACTTGCAAGCTCCTGACAACTCCAAGCTACCAATGAACCATTCACCACTAGACAGTGGCGGCAATGGGACATGCTGCAATCTCTGGCTTTCTACCACATACAATGAATTATAAAAAAAGATATTTTGAGTGGCAAGTTGGCTTGTAGAAGTATTATCATAGATCAAAGAACCTATCTCTTCATGCCAAACATGTATCTTGCCGCTTAAACATTCCACATTCTGCAATTCATGCAAAGTCGATGGATATAGAGCTATCAATCAAACAAGACTGAATTAGAATACTGCAAAAACTTTTAAAAACAACTCTGATACAAAAGAATAATCAATGATAAAATTTAACAACTTACTGTTTTGTTTATAATTTGCAATGTTGTTCTCGTCGTGTACAGAGATTTGTTTATGCGTATAAACATGTTGAATCAACACTTCTGTTACTGCACTTGTGCCATTAAACACTTTTCTGATCTCTAGAATTCTACCTTTCCAATGTTTGCTAGGGTTTGCAACATCCTTGCGCTTGACCTTGAAACTCCCTCGAGTACTTGGGTGCATCAAAATCTAATCCAACTTATAATACTTATCACAAATCCAATTACCGCCATTATCTTTCCTGTTGAAGACCTCCACTGCAAGTATGCTACTGATATTTTTCCTCCGTGAAGACATTTGTAACAACTAAATACAAAAGTTACCTATCAACATGTGTATAATTTGCAAATGTTCTCTCCAAATGAAATTAAATTTAAATGGATAAATTTAAAAAAGAAACATTGTACCTGTAATTTCTTTCACAAAGATCCCTAGATATGTTGAACAAGAAGTTGACTTATAGCAAGACCATTGTTCCTTCACCGACAGATTCCTGTAGTACAAAAACAAAAGAAATATTGGGTCAACGCATACATATAAATTATATAGGCTTTTTCCAAATGCGTTGAAATTTAACCATGGAAAAGTAGTAAAAAATGGCAATATACTTGTGGCTTTCTCTGCAAAAAATCCCAAAGATGTTGTAGAAGTTGAGTTCTTAATAAATCATTGTTCTTCACCCTCGGAGATTCTTGGAGTAAAAAAGCAAAGGAAAGCTCAGTATGCATGTAACTTGTATACATTTTGTCTAAACGAGGTAAAATTTAACAGTGGAGCAAAAAAAAAACAAGACAATATACCTGTAACTTTGTTTACAGAGAAACCCTAAGATGTTGAAGAAGAAGTTGAGTGTTCAAAATCCCAAAGATGTTGTAGAAGTTGAGTTCTTAATAAATCATTGTTCTTCATCCTCGGAGATTCTTGGAGTAAAAAAACAAAGGAAAGCTCAGTATGCATGTAACTTGTATACATTTTGTCTAAATGAGATAAAATTTAACAGTGGAGCAACAAAAAAACAAGACAATATACCTGTAACTTTGTTTACAGAGAAACCCTAAGATGTTGAAGAAGAAGTTGAGTATTCAAAATATCACTATTATTGACTGTAAGATACTCCTAGAGCATCAAAACAAAAGAAATTACATGTCAGAGAATGCACATAACTTGCACAGGTTTTCTCCAAACGAGATAAAACTTTACCATAGAACATCTATGGAAGAGAAAAATATACCTGTAGAGTTTTGTGAAGAGAATCTTAGGGCTTTGGTAAAACAAGCTCTGCTCTCATAAAACACATGAAACTCTCTCTGTGCTTGTGCAAAGCAAATGAAATTTTACAAGGTTACAGATAGGGCAAGAAACAGTGAGGCTGTAAGATTTCGTCAGGAAAGAAGAAGCGGGGAAAGAGATATGACAAATTTGAGTTCCACCTAAAAAAGAGGGGGAAACTGAAAAGGGGAGAAAAGAAAAGTCAAACATAAAAAATAAGAAAATGAAAATTCGAGGCACAAACTTCCAAGAAGTGACAGCTTTGTACTCCCCTTTTTCCTTATTTTATTGTTGAGGGAAGATTTGGTCCAAGATATGGCTAGAAGATTCATGTTACATGAATCTGGAATCCCAGCTCTCTCATTGGTTAGGCCTATATTTGTTTATTCACTCCTTAAAGGGCAAAAAAGAGAGTCCATATTTCTCCTAATGGAAGCCTGTGTGCGAGATACTTGAATAACTCAGTCACACTCGTATCCCTCCAACCGTATTTTGCTTGCACACTTAAGAGTGCAAGCAATGTCTTCAACCGAGATACTCGGCACACTTCATATAATGGTATGGATGCTTCCTCTCTAAGCGGGTCAAATGTCTCAACATCCATGGGAATCAATGCATCGATCATTGCCTCCATCTCAGGCTCCAAGATTGTAGGTAGGTCTCCTCTGGCATTGACGGTATAGATGGGCCTTGCGAGTGGCCGATTGGCTCCTGCAATCCATCCATCGTACGTCCACGAACTCTTCTAATTGGCCGCAAAGGGTGCACTCCCCCTTGGGTCGAGACATCACCCCCCTGGATAGAAAATTTGCCAACAAGACCCAATCTTTATTGTGTATGGTTTTCAATTAGCTTGAGAGTACAATGCATGATTAATATTAACTTCAAATTACCGTTTGCTGAAAATCTGCAATCGCCTAATCAATGATCTTAGATTGAAACTCGCCAAATCGTCGTACGTGTTCTATAGACAATCGGTGTTTTCGTCTAATTGCCAACTTGCATTGAGAGCAAGGACATGGGACATGTTGATTAAGATACGTCTCGCGGTCTTGAACAATAAGACCTTCTTCGTTTTCCATCTTATCTACATTACAGCAAACGAGGCTTAAATGGATAGCTTTGTGGAGATGTACGTCAAGTTGCAAGTTGACCATAAATCTTGCATTGTATATAGTAAGTTAGAGATTTTCCAATGTTATATCTCGGCCTTGTATCATGCTCAAGGATTTGTTTGTCCCGGTAGATAATTATTTGTTATATCTGGGCGTTGACTATAAGTAATCCATTTTAAAATTAATGCACACCGTCTATGAAATTTAATAACTATAGTAATAAATTTTATTTCAATCAATTCTACTCATAGTCATAAGACCTGAGAGAAAATATCCTATACTCAATTTAAGGGTTTGTTCTTCTATAACAATACTTTTGGGTTCATTTTGATGAAGTACTGTAATGACCATTAGCTAGGGTATCATTTTCTTTTAGTCCTTCCGTTGACTAGTTGGCATGATTTCTAATTTGGTATGCCTATAAAGTTAATACAAAAACAATGAATTATGCATATCACAATTAGATCCCCTACTTGGACATTATGAAGGAATTGACCATTTTTAAGCCATCTTAAAGAGTCACCAATGTACGTGGCCCATGGCAAAGCACATTGCATACCATTATCGATAATTCTATTATCTTAAAATTCCTTCCCCTCCCTCTCCCTCTCCCTCTCTTTCTCTCTTACTCTCTCGTTTCCTCTCCTAAACAAGCAAAAAAGAAAGTGATTTAAACATTAAACAAGCAAAAGGGAGAGGGAGAGAGAGAATGCACTCTCCCTCTCTTTCTCTTTCTCTCCCTCTCTCATTTCCTTCCCCTCCCTCTCCCTCTCTTTCTCTTTCTCTCCCTCTCTATCTCTCTTTCTCTCTCATTTCCTAAACAAGCAAAAAATAAAGTGATTTAAACATTAAACAAACAAAAGGGAGAGGGAGAGAGACAATGGCGCACTCTCCCTCTCTTTTTCTTTCTCTCCCTCTCTCATTTCCTTCCCCTCCCTTTCCCTCTCCCTCTCTTTCTCTCCCTCTCTTTCTCTCTCATTTCCTCTCCTAAACAAGCAAAAAAGAAAGTGATTTAAACATTAAACAAGCAAAAGGGAGAGGGAGAGAGAGAATGCACTCTCCCTCCCTCTCCCTCTCTTTCTCTTTCTCTCCCTCTCTCATTTCCTCCCCCTCCCTCTCCCTCTCCCTCTCCCTCTCTTTCTCTCTTACTCTCTCATTTCCTCTCCTAAACAAGCAAAAAATCTCTTTATTTAAACATTAAACAAGCAAAAGGGAGAGGGAGAGAGAGAATGCACTCTCCCTCTCTTTCTTTTTCTCTTTCTCTCCCTCTCCCTCTCCCTCTCCCTCTCTTTCTCTCTCCCTCTCCCTCTCCTTCTCCTTCATTTCCTCTCCTAAACAAGCAAAAGAGAGTGATTTAAACCTTGAACAAGCAAAAGAAAGAGAGAGGGAGACTCACCAATAAGATATGGCGAGCGTGGGGCGGCTTTTCTTTGCGATGAAGGCTTCTCCTCTCCTTCGTGAACAACGGCGGTGGCGGTGGCGGTGGTTGCGGTGACGGCAGCAGCAAGTCTTCTTCCTCTTCTTCTCTCACAAAGCCTTCACTCTCTCCCTCGCTCTCGCTCTCAAAACTCGAAGCAAAAGAAATGAAAACCGCGCTCGGGTTTCGGCCGCGTTTTTTCCCTGCGGCATCACTATTTGCGTCACAAATGTGACGCAAATAGCGACGCTATGAGCGACGCCGCTATCCGCCGTCACTAGTCGGCATCGCTAATGGACCAAATCCTTGTAGTGTCATCACAAGTTCTTTTCAAGGAACCAGGCAAGGAATGTGGGGTGATGGTCAAGCCAAGCCTTGCTTGCTCTCCAAGAAGTAGCTGAAAGTTACTTGATTGACCTAATGGAGTGATGGTCAACTTTAGTCATTCGTGGTCGACATATCACTATTAAGCCCATATATATAGTTCTTTCTCATAGGATCTACAACAACTAGGATGCATTTAATATTAATATCAATAATATGCTTTGAGAAGCTACCTTGTAATTGGATCTATATTTTTAGCTCAGGTTTGGTTATAGATTGTAAGGAGCTTCATTTTGGGTTATCTTTCCAATAGACCTTCAAGTATTTGATAGTAGTAGACTGCAAAATGGAGCTAAATTTTACCTAGCTCTAGTTGTACTTGGTGCGATGCTCTCTCAAGTTTGCATCTTCTAAAGATGACCAACAAATAGGATTCAGATCCTATGATTGGCAATAAGATATTCTAGGTTGTGTCAACCAAGGCAGTCATTGACTTGATTAAGTACTCCTTGTATTTTCTATTTTGCATTTATCTATAGCACCTAATCCAGTAAATTTATGAAATTTTATAATACCAATCACGATCGTAGTTTATCCTACCCTAGAGATACATTCCAAAATTTATATATTATTAAACTTAGTATACTAGATCTTATTGAAGGAGATAGGGATGTTATCAATTGAAATGACAAGGCAAGGAGTAGTTAAGACAGTCTACCTCTTTTAGAAGTACTTACCCATAAGAATGTTCATTATATAAACCCACCTTCTAGTATATCTTGTGAAAAAGTGGAGATTGCATGATCAATACATACCCGACATATATTCTTCTTGAAAAAGTTCATGAAAACTATAGAAGGCTTTGTGCAAAATTGGGCTTCTCGAGAGAGCAGCATAGCCACATTCTTGAAAATATGCATGGGATCCAATAAGTGGTTGAGCTGTAAGTGGGTCCAATATGGCAACTCATAGAAAACTGAGAAGCGGTTCGCATTCCATTTGGATGTGATTCCGGGTTTACCATTTTCAGCTCATACCACCTTGCAGCGTTCATACATGCTAGAGGTCGTCCAAGAAAACCTTCCCTGAGTTCATGATCCTCCGGCAAGAAAGCGGCGTGTCCTTGATATACCATATTCTTCGTGGTTCGTGACCTTCGAGAGTCTAACTGTGGCCCACACAATGGACATGCATGATAACCTGAGGTAACCAGACCTATAAGGCGAGCCACAACCTAGTGAATACTTGATTGAATGAAATAAAATATAGATATTACCAGCGAGAACAAAGGTCTGCTCACCTGAGCACTCTCCCAATCTCGAAAAGTCATGCATCGTCCACATGAGAATGGCTCGAATGTTGGCTAACCGCCGACCATCGCGCCTGCTCATATCTTGCACCGTGACCCCCTCCTCCCACAAAGTCTTAAGCTGATCGACTAATGGACGAAGATACACATCCATATTTTTTACTTTGTAGCGGCCCGGGACGAGCAAGCTAAGGATGAGATGTCCTTTCTTCGTAGAAATCCATGGAGGGATGTTGTAGTTGACAAGCACTATAGGCCACACACTATAAGAAGTCGAGCGCAGACCGAATGGGCTCACACCATCCATGGCAAGACCGAGCCAAAGATTCCTTGGCTCTCACGCAAAGCCTGGGAAGGTAGAGTCAATGTGGCTCCATGCGCGCGAATCTGCTGATATTTGTTGAACTCCATCCGTGGACCTATTCTGCACATGCCACGTTGTCAAGCTTGCCATGGCAGACGTGCGAAACATGTGGTTTATGCAGGGATGAGCGGAAAGTGTCTGAGAACTTTTTGAGGGATGGTTTACCCTTGCAAGTCATGTCAATACCTGTGAGCACCACACTTTGGACATGTCTCCATAGTCTCGTATTCATCTCGAAACAATATGCAGTCGTTGATACATGCATGGATGTTATTGTAGTCCATGCCAAGCTTCCGTAAAACATATCGTGCATCATCACGAGACTCAAGCATGGTATTTGCAAGTGGTAATATATGATATTTCAATAACCTGAAAAAAATCATAAAACACCTTGAAAAAACACAAATGTTTGCAATAATACTGTTTTAAAAAAAATCAATGAAGCCTGTGTGCGAGGTTCTTGAATAACTCAGTCACACTCGTATCACTCCAACCGTATTTTTCTTGCACACTTAAGAGTGCAAGCAATGTCTTCAACCGAGATACTCGGCACCCATCATATAATGGTATGGATGCTTCCTCTCTAAGCGGGTCAGATGTCTCAACATCCATGGGAATCAATGCATCGATCATTGCCTCCATCTCAGGCTCCAAGATTGTAGGTAGGTCAGGAAGGTTGTCTGTCTCCTCTGGTATTGACGGTATAGATGGGCCTTGCGAGTGGTCGATTGGCTCCTGCAATTTATCCATCGCACATCCACGAACTCTTCTAATTGGCCGCAAAGGGTGCACTCCCCCTTGGGTCGAGACATCACCCCCCTAGATAGAAAATTTGCCAACAAGATCCAATCTTTATTGTGTATGGTTTTCAATTAGCTTGAGAGTACAATGCATGATTAATATAAAATTCAAATTACCGTTTGCTGAAAATCCGCAATCGCCTGATCAATGATCTCAGATTGAAACTCGCCAAATCGCCGTACGTGTTCTATAGACAATAGGCGTTTTCGTCTAATTGCCAACTTGCATTGAGAGCAAGGACATGGGACACGTTGATTAAGATACGTCTCGCGGTCTTAAACAATAAGACCTTCTTTGTTTTCCATCTTATCTACATTACAGCAAACTAGGCTTAAATGGATAGCTTTATGGAGATGTAGGTCAAGTTGCAAGTTGACCATAAATCTTGCATTCTATATAGTAGTTGAGAGATTTTCCGATGTTATATCTCGGCCTTGTATCATGCTCAAGGATTTGTTTGTCCCGGTAGATAATTATTTGTTATATCTCGGCTTTGAGTATAAGTAATGGGCCATTTTAAAATTAATGCGCGCCATCTATGAAATTTAATAACTATAGTAATAAATTTTATTTCAATCAATTCTACTCATAGTCATAAGACCTGAAAGAAAATATCCTATACTCAATTTAAGGGTTTCTTCTTCTATAACAATACTTTTGGGTTCATTTTGATGAAGTACTGTAATGACCATTAGCTAGGGTATCATTTTCTTTTAGTCCTTCCGTTGACTAGTTGGCATGATTTCTAATTTGGTATGCCTATAAAGTTAATACAAAAACAATGAATTATGCATATCACAATTAGATCCCCTACTAGGACATTATGAAGGAATTGACCATTTTTAAGCCATCTTAAAGAGTCACCAATGTACATGGCCCATGGAAAAGCACATTGCATACCATTATCGATAAGTCTATTGTCTTAAATTTCCTTCCTCTCCCTCTCCCTCTCCCTCTCCCTCTCCCTCTCTTTCTCTCTTACTCTCTCGTTTCCTCTCCTAAACAAGCAAAAAAGAAAGTGATTTAAACATTAAACAAGCAAAAGGGAGAGGGAGAGAGAGAATGCACTCTCCCTCTCTTTCTCTTTCTCTTTCACTCCCTCTCCCTCTCCCTCTCTTTCTCTTTGTCTCCTTCTCTCATTTCCTTCCCCTCCCTCTCTCTCTCTTTCTCTTTCTCTCCCTCTCTATCTCTCTTTCTCTCTCATTTCCTAAACAAGCAAAAAATAAAGTGATTTAAACATTAAACAAACAAAAGGGAGAGAGAGAGAGACAATGGCACACTCTCCCTCTCTTTTTCTTTCTCTCCCTCTCTCATTTCCTTCCCCTCCCTCTCCCTCTCCCTCTCTTTCTCTCCCTCTCTTTCTCTCTCATTTCCTCTCCTAAACAAGCAAAAAAGAAAGTGATTTAAACATTAAACAAGCAAAAGGGAGAGGGAGAGAGAGAATGCACTCTCCCTCCCTCTCCCTCTCTCATTTCCTCCCCCTCCCTCTCCCTCTCCCTCTCCCTCTCCCTCTCCCTCTGTTTCTCTCTTACTCTCTCATTTCCTCTCCTAAACAAGCAAAAAATCTCTTTATTTAAACATTAAACAAGCAAAAGGGAGAGGGAGAGACAGAATGCACTCTCCCTCTCTTTCTCTTTCTCTTTCTCTCCCTCTCCCTCTCCCTCTCTTTCTCTCCCTCTCTCTCCCTCTCCCTCTCCCTCTCCTTCTCTTTCATTTCCTCTCCTAAACAAGCAAAAGGGAGTGATTTAAACCTTAAACAAGCAAAAGAAAGAGAGAGGGAGACTTACTAATGAGATATGGTGAGCGTGGGGCGGCTTCTCTTTGCGATGAAGGCTTCTCCTCTCCTTCGCGAACAACAGCGGTGGTGGTGGCGGTGGCAGGGGTGGCGGCGGCGGCGACGGCGGCAACAAGTCTTCTTCCTCTTCTTCTCTCACAAAGCCTTCGCTCTCTCCCTCGCTCTCGCTCTCAAAACTCGAAGCAAAAGAAATGAAAACCGTGCTCGGGTTTCGGCCGCGTTTTCTCCCTGCGGCGTTGCTATTTGCGTTGCAAATAGCGACGCAAATAGTGACGCTATGAGCGACGCCGCTATCCGCCGTCGCTAATCGGCGTTGCTAATGGCCCAAATCCATGTAGTGTCATCACAAGTTCTTTTCAAGGAACCAAGCAAGGAATGTGGGGTGATGGTCAAGCCAAGCCTTGCTTGCTCTCCAAGAAGCAGTTAAAAGTTACTTGATTGACCTAATGGAGTGATGGTCAACTTTAGCCATTCGTGGCCGACATATCACTATTAAGCCCATAGATATAGTTCTTTCTCATAGGATCTGCAACAACTAGGATGCATTTAATATTAATATCAATAATATGCTTTGAGAAGCTACCTTGTAATTGGATCTATATTTTTAGCCCAGGTTTGGTTATAGATTGTAAGGAGCTTCATTTTGGGTTATCTTTCCAATAGACCTTCAAGTATTTGATAGTAGTGGACTGCAAAATGGAGCTAAATTTTGCCTAGCTCTAGTTGTACTTGGTGCGATGCTCTCTCAAGTTTGCATCTTCTAAAGATGACCAAGGAATAGGATTCAGATCCTATGATTGGCAATAAGATATTCTAGGTTGTATCAACCAAGGCAGTCATTGACTTGATTAAGTACTCCTTGTATTTTCTATTTTGCATTTATCTATAGCACCTAATCCAGCAAATTTGTGAAATTTTATAATACCAATCACGATTGTAGTTTATCGTACCCTAGAGATACATTCCAAAATTTATATATTATTAAACTTAGTATACTAGATCTTGTTGAAGGAGATAGGGATGTTGTCAATTGAAATGACAAGGCAAGGAGTAGTTAAGACAGTCTACCTCTTTTAGAAGTACTTACCCATAAGAATGTTCATTATACAAACCCACCTTCTAGTATATCTTGTGAAAAAGTGGAGATTGCAGGATCAATACATACCCGACATATATTCTTCTTGAAAAAGTTCTTGAAAACTGTAGAAGGCTTTGTGCAAAATTGGGCTTCTCGAGAGAGCAGCATAGCCAAAGATTAGTTAGTATTGGAGACATTGGATATATATTTGTGAGTGGTTTATGACATTGCATATAGACAATAGAATGCTATGGATGGTGAAGAATCTTGATAGACTAACTTGAGATGTGGATAGCTGAAAATGAAATAGAGAAGTGGATAGATGGAATCATGATGAAGGTAAATCGGTTTTGTATGTTGCACCATGCATCCATAAAAAATAGGTACAAGATTACTGAGAGGCAACAAGGGGTTGCGTAATCAAGATGTGAGTATAATATATGTCAATGACTTATTCAATACCTTGAGGGCTTGGAGGAATTTACATGGTTCATGTATGTAAGGTGATTGCATGATACATTGACAATAACATCTCATAAAGGGGAGGAAGTCATTAAGAAAGTGTTGGAATTCTCTAGGGTATGTAATCCAAAGGTAAACATGTGCTTTCATCATTGTTATATCTAGCAATTGTAAGTGACAAATAACCCAAAAGTTTCAAGATACAACACAAGGTCTATACCATGGTATTGTAAATGGGTGACATTCAAATAGAGAATATTGAAAAATTATGCTCAATAATAGCTTATGGTATCATGGAGAAGTTTGAGCAAGAAAGTCGATGATAGGATCTATATTCACATATGGTAGTGGATGAGATGGACTAGATTGACAACATAACAAGTTTTTCATTTATTGGTGATCTTCTATCTTAATCTACAGCAATATCATTGATTTTATGTTGTGTGTATAACACCTTGGATGGCTTGAGTGTACGATAAAAGTAATGTTTCTAGTGCACATGTGAAAAGCATGCTGGTACGGGAGAATGATTTGTGAAAAGTGGAGGATGAGGAGGCCTTATGACACGTGGAGGAGACAAGTAGAGAGACATACATGAATTCTTCAAGAGCAAAATAGACTCTTATTTTTGTGGAGGCCTCTACATAGACCTTCTAGTGTATATCGAGCTATACTAAGATGAAGTTACGAATGTGTAAAAGTGGTCACATTTACATTGGCTTCTTGTCAAAGCTATTGATTATACTTATATTGACACTTTATTGCAAATTCTTTAACTTACTTGCATGTCCACAAATATATGTTGTTATTGTTACTTTACTTTTGCATTTGTATTGAACGTCCTAACATTTATTTTTGGTCATGCAAGTCACCATAGATAGTTCATAGTATAAGCTGAGTAGACAATTGATAGATGAGGAGGTAAAGGAGATTTTCAAGCATATGTCTCTAGATTAGATAGCACATTTAGGGATAGAGAAGATGCAGAATTATCTTGTTCAATGTATGGGCATTTTGTGTGGGCACGATCCTCGACATGTTGCGATCTCTAGCACAGAGAATCAATGCTCTAACTTGGCCGGGAGGGAGGCAAGTTAGGTATGCTTGCTCGACTAATGAAGTTGGTGGCTATGGTGGATGCTTTGAGAAGCCAAGCACTTCCTCTTTCTGATACCAAAAGTGGTTCTAATAATGCTACAGATATAAGTTGCTACAAGCCTAAGGTTGGTTGATACTCCTGGCTCCCTTCATAGTCCTATAGAGGTTGCTCTCGAGCTTGCTGCAAAGATACTGATGCAATGTTTCCCTATCCTTGATCGAGTGGATGCCATCACTTGTTGGCATGGTTATACTTGGAAGATGGAAAAGTGGGAAATAATGTCAAGGTCCTTTACATACAATAGATTTTCTAGGGTTGAGACCGACCCTACTATTTGCATAGCTAGTGGTCGAGGCAAGCTACTTAAATACCTAGGTGCCTGGGCTCACATGAAAAGAAAAATACCCTTGCGGATTGACTAGCATAGCAAGTTTTGCGTGACTATATTTTTTTAAACGATATTATTGTAAAATCAGAAAGCTAATCATATGTTATTATTACAAGATTGCTAAAACATAATCATATCCTCGTAATCTCTACTAAGAAGTTGATACGATTCTGGCCAATCGCTACCACGACAACAGCATAAAAAAGGTCAATGGCTACCACAACAAGAGCACAACCTCCGTTTATCCAAACAAAGTAATGTTTCATGTTGGCCTTTATTAATCAATGTCCCTCTGGCATCAAGGTTAACAGTGTCGGCAGCGCTAAAGATCCAGCAATATATAGATAAGATAGCGTCCTCATGCGTACCACGTTATCATACCGTTTCCGCTGGAAGTAAGTGTTGTTATGGTTTTGGTATTGTCGTTTTAGATGTTGTTGAAATCAGAAGAGCATAAAATGCAGGAGCATTAGTACTGTCTAGGCATTTAATGAACTGTATTGATGCCACTCTGTAATGATAGCAGGACATTGCTGCCGGACCACAGTGAGATCAGAGAGAGCGAGATGACAAAGATTATTGCGGCGTCAAGCCTCAAGATGATAATGCGCTGTCTGGCGATCATCGCATCGCTGATGGTGTGCCTCATGTTTTGGCAATCACCACGCTGCGATTCCTCGGGAAGGTGTGGGGATGCAAAGGGCCGCCCGATCGAGTTCGGTCCTTCCCCCGCTGTGTACGCGCGCAAGATGATGAGGACGGGCAACAACGCATTACCTCCTCCTACTGCTTTGGGAAGCGTGGTCCCTGAAGCATCCTCCAGTGACAGTATCTAACGCCTGCAGTATTGTAAGATTTCGGTATCTTATTTAAGATTTACTTTCCAAATCAATTGCATTTCACAGCTCACCGTTCTATTGTGGAGGCCATCACATACCTGTCTTCTCAAAAGTGTCAATTCATGTGGTTTTTTGACGCTGAATTGGACGCATGAACAGTGGATATGCATGAACGGATAAAATTGAAGGCTTTTTTGCTCGACTGACATGTTCTCTCTAATAGTGTTTGGTGACAACCTAATAATGATTTTGAGAATTGTTGGCTTTTCTGCATGTTTATGCAGTAATTTAACATCTGAAGACACGCTTGGAACCATTTTAGCCTAGTGGTATGCTTGCATGATTTGTGTCGCCACATAGTTGCTTGCATCTCGGAAGGGCTTGTCACTTGTACTTTTTCCTTGTTTGGTAGTCCTCGCTTAGTCAAGTTTATGATGAACTATGTTCCTAACATGCCAAAGAACAAATACAAGTATGTTCCATTTACTGAATCTTTTTCTACACCTTGCCAAGAGATCTACAACATGTGCCCAACTATCTTACCAAATAGGCCTCCAATGAGATAGGGAAGAAACATCTACTTCGATGGTCTCTCCTTTTTTATTCCCTTGATGTAACATTTTAACACATACCAAGCATCCACAACACTATTGTAGACTTTTTGTCAAGTCAATCATCGTGACTCACCAACTTCCCACTTCCTTTTGTAAAGATGTAAAATATTCCAAGCGCACTATGCGCACTATACCATGCCTTGGCACACGCTCAAAGATGCACACTTACTCTTCACAACAATCATTGAGCATCTTCTTAGAGCATATAAGTACCTCCTCTTGTAATTCAGTCAGATAGAGCAATACATAACAATAGCACTATTTGCATTCTCAAGCATTCTCTCTCCAACTTCTCTATGTCATCCCTCTAGTTTCCCGTGTTTCCTATTTCCACTGCATGCTCTGTGAGTTGGTATCATAGCCATAACACAGGCCACCATCTAAGCAAAGGTTGTTAGTGATATCAAAGGCCTTGCTGATGGTTAGGCTATTAGGGTGTTGTGGCGTTTAAGCCGTGTTTTGAGCGTTTACCCTTAAGTCTAGTAAATCCTAATGGCTTCCTCGAAGACCAGTGGCAATGTTTTTAGCTCTACTTTTAAAACTATATCTAAGCATTACAAATCTCTAGGACATTCTACCATTATCATGGACGAGACACATCCAAGTTCAAAATAGATTTTACGTGAGAATCAAGTTTTTAAGTTTAAAGCTTCGACTGTATATATTGAAGATCAAGGAATCCCTACTGACAAAGATACCCTAGGTGAAGATCAACATGTTAATCAATTATCTTTAGTCCTCTGAAAAATACAAAAATAGCAACAAAAGAAAGAATACCCCTATTTGTATCTAGGCTATATAGCAATATGTATAATCCCTCTTTTTTGCAGAGTTCTTAATGTGTCATGCATGGTTGCTATCTTAGATACCAGACATGTAGAATTGACGGACATGATCATAGGAGTATAGTATCTCCTTTGTCTAATGGTCAAACTTCTTTGAATTAAGACCCAATTATGTCATTTCTGTGGATGATCCTTATTTCCCTGAATTGCTTATGCTACATATTAGAACCATGGGTTTACAAATGAAAGCATCATCTTCCCATTTGGCAATCCAATATAGAATGGTTTTTAGGTGCATATCTCTAGCAATCCTTAAAGTTCTAGAAGGTATAAATTCCTTAAGGACAAGGGTTAAACTATCATTGTGAAATCATATGAAAGCACACAATACTTTCTTCCTGATTGTGTCAATTGGTCCAACATTGAACTCCCACATGAATGGCAACTAGAGATTACATCCTTGAAGAGAAAATAACTTCTTCCTCCTAGAATGATTAAGGTGTAAAATATCAAAGGCAAAATGCTACAGTTGCCTCACCACATGGCTCCAGAAGTGCTAAAGGATCCAACTACTTCTATTCTCAAAGTCTCTCAACCTCAATTGAGGATGTCTCTTTCCTAGAGGGCAAACATCCTTAAATTGCATACTCAACGGTGTACACATGAACATGTACAACATGGTATTGGTCTTCATTGTAGGAAACTAATTCAACAAGCCTATTCTTTTGTGTTGAATGTTTTGCAAGAATTTGAATATGAGTATCATCAATACAAGGTTGCTCCATATCTCCAACCTCAAGATACATCTTGGACAACAAAGTTATAAGCTATTAATTGGTTTCATTTAGCCCTCACAGGGCTCATTGAGAAGGTGGAGAATGTACAACAACTCTGTGATCAAATTGTTGGCTTATCTCAGTAAATAGTCAAAACACAGATACAAGTGACAATGCCTAGTGTTTCTATAGCAGGTTCTTCTTCTACACAATCCTCTCATCCAGAGTACTCTTTGTTACTCCTGCTACTCGAGACTTCACTGTGTTTTCTAACAAAAGATTGCAGAGAGGATGGAGTTCTTATTTTGCTTCACTTGCCCCGCGCTCTCTTAATATGCATCATGTACGCTCATCCAAAGGAAAAGAAAAACTATCAGCATAACCTTTTACATCCTACACAATGCCAGACTTGAATCACGAATTTCCTAATATTTTGACTGATGATGAAGATTCAAAAGAGATCTTTAAACACCTCCAACACGTTTATTGTCCTTCTTTAAAACCAGTACTCAAAGGTAAGACTACTATCCAAAAATCATGTTTGTTTCAACCTTCTTTACAACCGAGTGACATTGCCAAAGATTTAGCAAAGTATTTGGAGCTGATGTTTCCAGATTGGTCAAATCAAGATAATAAGGTTGCTTTTTATCATATTGATGAAGCTCTCTTTGACATTCTTCGAAGGCAAAGCAAAAAAAATCATAATCTTAATCAAATGGCCTTATGTGTGTCTCCCATGGATCAACATAAAGATGATGCTCAGCGAAGTGTGGAAGCTTGCATTGATTCATGTATGATGGGTGAAAGCATAGACCAACATCCACCTAGTGCTCCTAGCCATGAATTGCCTACATGAAATTATAGATCCCAAGCTGAGTTTCAAAGACAAGATGCTTACACAGTTTCCTCTTTTGATGAAGATGGAGATAGTGTAGTTGATGAAGACTTTTTTCCTATCAATCCTCACATAGAAGCTGTTCCTCCGAGTTCAATGCTCCAAGCTTTACTCAATGCACATTCAGATACTCTTGTAAGTGCATCATTCTCTCTTCCTGTAAATGCCACTAAAGCGAGCCCAACCACTCATGTGCTTATTCCGCTTATTCGAAATCTCCTTATACAGTTATCAACAAGAAGATAGGAGCTCCAGAAAAAGTTGGATCTTTACCTATTTGGTCCACAGATGGAAAATCTCTTAAAGAGATTAAATTTCTCATCTACATGATGTATGCATATGTGGGTCAGAAGATCCTTGATAACCGATTTGATATCTTGAATGCCATGACACATGGATTTGTAGGTGGTCTTAAACAGTGGTGGATTTCAATGCATCCCCAAGTCAGATAAGCTATTGTGTAACATGCTGACCCCGTTCAGCTCTTCTTTGAATTACTTCTTGGCAAAATGGTTGGAAACAAATAGGATGATGTCTTAGAAGCTCGAGAAGATTTCTTTAAATCCAAACTTTGTGACCCTTGACAATATAAGGAATATCTCATTTACATGAGAGATTTGTTGTATGAAGGATTAGGTGTTCATGATAAGAGCATGAAAGAACATCTAGTTTGTTCTTTACTTGAGCCTATTCTGTTTTACAAGAAATAGAAAATGAAAGCTAAGAACAAGGATTTTACTAACAATGTTGGCCTAATTTTACAAACAATAGAACAAACTATCAAACAAGACTTCGAACAACAAAAGATGACTCAATTAAACCAAAAGTTTCCATTAGGAGAAATATGGACTCTCTTTTTTGCCCCTTAAGGAGTGATTAAAGAAATATAGGCCTAACCAATGAGAGAACTAGGATTCTAGATTCATGTAACATGCATCTTCTAGCCATATCTTGGCCCAAATCTTCCCTCAACAAGAAAATAAGGGAAAATATCATGAATACGATGCTGACACTTCCTGGAAGTTTGTGACTCGAATTTTTATTTTCTTATTTTTTTATGTTTGACTTTTCATATCTCCCCTTTTCAGTTTCCCCCTCTTTCTTAGGTGGAACTCAAATTTATCATATATATTTCCTCGCTTCTTCTTTCATGACGAAATCTTACAGCCTCATTGTTGCTTGCCCTATTTGTAACCTTGTGAAATTTCATTTCCTCTACACAAACAAAGAGCGGTAACAGCTATTATAGTAGATTGCGGTACTATGCCAAAGGTCGTAGATCTTATTTTAATCGCCAAGATATAGACAAGAAAATGAAGGATATCCTAAAGATATTCATGTCATTCTCATAGACATGGTAAGCATAAACAGTCATCTCATCGACATAACTCTCATAAAATTGAGAAAAATGGACAAGAACAGAAAAAAGAGCTCAAATGTCATATTTGTGAAAGTAAGTCACATTTAGCGAATAAGTGCCCCAAGAAGACTAAACATCAAACCAAAGCTGCTAAGGTAAATCTACACTATCTAAATGACACATCATCATCTTCTTCTTCTTTTACTGAAAGTGACAGTTACTCCTCCTACTCTAAAACCTATTTAGATGTAGAGTCAGATAGTGAGCTCACCAATGAAAGTGAAAGTGAAATTGAAGTCAGTAGCACCAATACAAGTGAAAGTGAAAGTAAAGTCAGTAACACCAATACTAGAACTTCTTGGCACACTACCAGCTCTAAGAAACTTCTATCTGCATCTGAGCATTCTTCTATTTCAAAAAATTCAGACCTAGAAACCATGCTTTTGCTGCTATGCAATAAGAAGTATGCTCTCTCTATAAAGTATTTAAGAGAATCCTTCATGGCCAAAAACAATTGGCTCAAGGAAATACAACTATTTTATAAGAACTCCAAAGTTCTATCAGAGGAATCCCAGTCAAACCGCTCAACCAAACAATGCTTATCATAAACTATGTTCCTAACATTCCAAACAATGAATACAAGTATCTTCCCTTTATGGAGTCTTTTTCTACACCTTGCCAAGAGATCTACAACATGTGCCCAACTATCTTACCAAACATGCCCCCAATGAGATAGGAAAGAAATGTATTATTCCATGGTCTCTCCTTTTATATTTCCTCGATGTAACATTTCAATAAATAGCAAGCATCCACAACACTATTGTAGACCTTTTGTCAAGTCAAGCATCGTGACTCACCAACTCCCCACTTTCTTTTGTAAAGATGTACAATATTCCAAGCACGCTATGCGCATTATACCATGCGTTGGCATGCACTCAAAGATGCACACTCACTCTTCACAACAATCATTCAACATCCTCTTAGAGCCTATAAATACCTCCTCTTGTAATTCAGTTAGATAGAGCAATACATAACAGTAGCACTAGTTACATTCTCAAGCATTCTCTCTCCAACTTCTCTGTGTCGTCCCTCTCATTTCCCATGTTTCTTGTTTCCGTTACACACTCTCTAAGTTGATATCAGAGCCATAACACACACCAGCCTCTTCTGAGTGAAGGTTGTTAGTGATGTCAAAGGCCTTGCTCATGGTTAGGCTATCAGGCTATTGTGCCATACAAGTTGTGTTTTGAGTGTTTACCCTTAGGTCCAGTAAATCCTAATGACTTCCTCTAAGACTAGTGGCAATGTTTTTAGCTCTGCTTTTAAAACTTTGTTTGAGCATTACAAATCTCTTGAAAATTCTACCATTTTCGCGGACAAAACACATCCAAGTTCAAAATGGATTTTACCTGAGATTGGTCCTGGTCATATTTACAGTGAGAATCAACTTTTAAAGTTTAAAGCTTCGACTATATATTTTGAATATCAAGGAATCCTTAGTATCGGAGATACCCTAGTTGAAGATCAACATGTTAATCTGTTGTCTTTAATCCTCTGGAAAATGAAAAAACACCAAAAAAAGAAAGAATACCTCTATTTGCATCTAGGCTACATAGCTATAGGTATAATCCCTCTTTTCCGCAGAGGTCTTAACGTGTTATGCATGGATGCCATCTTCGATACTAGACATGTAGAATTGGTGGACATGATCGTAGGAGCTACAAGATCTCCTTTGTCTAATGGTTGATCTTCTTTGAATAAAGACCCAATTATGTCATTTCTATGGATGATCCTCATCTCTCTGAATTTCTTATGCTACATATTAGAACCATGTGTTTACAAATGAATTCATCTTCTTCCTATTTGGCAATCCAATATAGAATGGTTTTTAGGTGCATGTCTCTAGTAATCCTTAGAGTTGTAGAAGGCGTAAATTCCTCTAAGCATAAGGGTCAGACTATCATTAAGAAATGAGATGGAAGCACACAAGGCTTTCTTCCTCATTGTGTCAATTGGTCCAACATCGAACTCCCACATGAATGGCAACTAGACATTACATCCTTGAAGACAAAAGAACTTCTTCCTCCTAGAATGATTAAGGTGCAAAATATCAAAGTCCAAATGCTGCATTTTCCTTAGTGCAAGGCTCTAGAAGTGCTAAAGGATCTGACCACTACTATTGTCAAAGTCTCTCAGCCTCATTTGAAGGTGTCTCCTTCCTAGAGGGCAAACATCCTCAAATTTCATACTCAACCCTATACACATGAACATGTATAGCATGGTATTTGGCTTCATTGTAGAAAACTGACTCAATAGGCCTCTTCTTCTATGGTGAATGTGGTGCAAGAATTTGAATATGAGTATCATAAATACAAATATGCTCCATATCTCCAACCTCAAGATACTACATCTTGGATAACAAAGTTACAAGCTATTAATTAGACTCATTTAGCCCTCATAAGACTCATTGAGAAGGTGGAGAACCTACAACAACTCTGTGATAAAATTGTTGGCTTATGTCATCAAATAGTCAGAACATAGATACATCTCACAATGCCCAGGGTTTCTACAATTGATTCTCCTTCTACACAATCCTCTCATCCACAGTACTCTCGGTTACTCCTGCTGCTCTAGACTTCACTGTGTTTTCTAACAAAAGATTGCAAAAGAGACGGAGTTCTTATTTTGCTTCACCTACCCTATCCTCTCTTAATATGCATCATGTAGGCTCGTCCGAAGGTAAAAAACACTATCAGCATAACCCTCTACATCCTACACAGTGCCAAACTTGAATCAAGCATATCCTAATATTTGGACTGATGTTGAAGATCTAGAACAAATCTTTAAACCCCTCAAAGACCTTTATTGTCCTTCTTTAAAAGCAATACTCAAAGGTAAGACTACTATCCAACCTTCTTTAGAGCTAGGTGACGCTGCCAAAGATCTAGCAGAGTATCTGGAGTGGATGTTTCCTTAGATCAACATTATAAGGTCACTTTTGATCATATTGATTAAGCTATCCTTGACAGGCGTTAAAGGCAAAGAGAAGAAAATCATATTCTTAATCAATTGACCTTATGTGTTTCTCCCATGGATCAACATAAAGATGATACTTAGTGAAGTGTGGAAGCTCGGACTGATTCACGTATGATGGGTGAAAGCATAGACTAACATCCACCTAATGTTCCTTCCCATGAATTGCCTACATGGTATTACAAGTCCCAAGATGAGTTTCAAAGACAAGCTACTTAGACACTTTCCTCTTTTGATGATGATGGAGACACTGTGGTTGATGAGGATTTTGTCCCTATCAATCCAAATAGAGAAGCCCTTCCTTGAGGTTCAATGCTCCAAGCTTTTCTCAATGCTCATATAGATACTCTTGTAAGTACATAATCCTCTCTTCTAGTAAATTCTACCAAAGCTATCCCAACCACTTCTATGGATGCTTATTCTACTTATTCCAAACCTTCTTATACAAATTTCTACAAGAAGATAGGAGTTTGATGGCAAATCTCCTAAAGAGATTAAATTGCTTATCTACATGATGTATGCATATGGGGGTTAGAAGATCTTGATAAACTACAAACCAACCGATTTGATATCTTGAATGCCATGAGACATGGATTTGTAGGTGGTCTAAAACAGTGGTGGATTTCAATACATCCCCAAGTCAAATTGGCTATTGTGTAACATGTTGACCTCGTTCAGCTCTTCTTTGAATTACTTCTTGGGAAAAATTGGTGGGAAACAAATTGGATGATGTTTTAGAAGCTCAAGAAGCTTTCTTTAAAACCAAAATTTTTTATCCTCGACAATATAAGGAATATCTCATTTACATGAGAGATTTATTATATGAAGGATAAGGTGCTCATGATAAGAGCATGAAAGAACATCTAGTTTTTTCTTTACCTGAGCCTATTTCCTTTTATTGCAAACAAAAAGTGAAAGCTGAGAACAAGGATTTTATTGACAGTGTTGGCCAAATTTTGCAAACAATAGAATAGAATATCAAAGAAGTTTGTCAATAGAAAAAGATGACTCGTTTAAACCAAAAGTTTCCTCAATCAGTATGTAAATCTACCACAAAGTATGAGGTTGATTTTAGTTGTAAGCAATGTGCTTGCTCTACATCTTATGGTGGTAGTAACAACTATCATAGCACATCATGGTACTATTCCAAAGGTTGTAAATCTTATTTTAATTGCCAAGATAGACAGGAAAAAGAAGGATATTCCTAAAGATATTCACACCATTGTCATAGACATGGCAAGCACAGACAGTCATCTCATCAACATAACTCTCATAAAACTGAGACAAATGGACAAGAACAAATGGAAAAGAACAAAAGAAAGAGCTCAAATGCTATATTTGTGGAAATAAGTCACATTTAGCAAATAAGTGCTCCGAGAAGACTAAACAACAAACCAATGCTACTAAGGTAAATCTACACTATCTAAGTGCCACATCATCATCTTCTTTTTCTTTTGCTAAAAGTGATAGTGTGACTACTCCTACTCTAAATCCTGTTCATCTATGGAGTTAGATAGTGAGCTCGCTAGTGAAAGTGAAAGTGAAATTGAAGTCAATAGCACCAATACAAATGAAAGTGAAACTAAAGTTAGTAACACCAATACTAAATCTTCTTAGCGCACTACCACCTCTAAGGAACTTCAATTTGCATTTGAGCATTCTTCTATTTCAAACATGTCAAACCTAGAAACAAACTATGCTATATATTCTTATACCTTTGTATTAGTAAATGTCCATTTTGTTCATTTTTTGGGAAGGAAAGATAAATTATTTCATGGTGCCACTTTCTCTACTGGTGGAAGTTCTTTGCGGTGACATAAAGGCAGGAAAAAACAATCGAAGTTAGATACTGATAAATCCTATATAGAAATTGGATCGTCTAACAAAAAAGCCAAGGATAAGGTAAGTCAAGAGTTTTTTACTAACCCTTGTGATTTACCTAAACAAGGTATTCTTAACTATAAAGTAAGGGCAAGGCCAATATGTTCATTCCTCACAACCTGGAGCAAATGCATCACCCTAGAACAGCTACACAATTACTCCAATCCTTGTCTGCAACAACTTCCTCTACTCAACAAAAAGGGAATGACATGTTACATGCTTTTGCTGCTATGCAATAAGAATTACTCTCTCTGTATAAAGTATTTAAGAGAATCCTTCACAGCCAAAAATGATTGGCTCAATGAAATACATCTATTTTACAAGAACTCCAAAGTTCTATCATAGAAATCCCAATCAAATCGGTCAACCATATTAGATTGGCAAAAGACAAGATATATAAAGTAAAGTATTTGAATACTGGTGGACCTATCCTATGATAGGTATACAACTCAAGAACATACCTCAATTTTCTTTATATATGTAGATGCCCTATTAGATGTTGGCTCTGGTTTGGCTAAAGCCCCTTTTGAACTCTTTCCACCAAATTGTATAAAAACTACACCTCACATTATAATAGAGCTCTCTAATAATAACAAGGTGATACTCATCCATGTCAATCAATCTTATCTTTAGCTTAGCTGTATGAAGGTTTCCATTGAGATTCAGCTTATGAAATAGATGCGATATGATCTGCTTATTGGAACATATATTCTACAACATCTAGTTCCCTATACATTTTGGGCTGACCATTTCACAGTGTCTTATCTTGGAAAAAAGGTTGATATGCCTTTATATTGCCCAAAATTTGTCACAGTGTTTATTCTATAGTAGCTGAAGTACCTTCATGAAATAAGGAAGCTGCTTGAGAAAAACGGCTCCCTAAAGGAAAACTAAAATATGCCTAAGAAATACAATAGGCAATTGAACATTTATAGACCTTTATGCATGAGGACCCTCTCATGTACAAAGAAAAAAGAGTCTGCTATGCCATTAGTCTTCCCTTGCAACCTAATGTAGTGCAAACCAAAGTAGTGTATTCTGACATGAAAGAGGAAAACTTGATAATGTGTAAAGAAAAGATTCAAACTCTTCTTGAGAAAGGTCTAATTGAACCTACAAACTCCCCTTGGGTATGCCAAGTGTTTTATGCCAACAAACATTTGGAGCAAAAAAGGGGGGGAAAACACATGGTCATTAATTATAAACCCCTCAATAAATATCTAACTAGCCATGGTCATTCCATTTCCTTAAAAGATTTGCTGATTAAAAAGCTTAAAAAGGCTGTTATATTTAGCAAATTTGATCTCAAATCAGGTTTTTGGCAACTCCCCTTTAAAAAGGAAGACATACATAAGACAAGTTTCCATGTCCCATAGGGCCATTATCACTGGACTATGCTACCATTTTGGATAAAGACTGTTCCAACCCATTTTCAAGGATGCGCAGACTCAGTTTTGGAAAAATTTCCATTCTCTCTAGTATACATTGATGATATTTTGATTTTTTTTTAGACTATTAAGGATCGTATCAACCATCTTTATCAGTTTGCCAAAGGAGTGGAAGATGCAGGGTTTGTACTTTCTCCAACAAAGTCCATCATGTTTACCTCCTCACTAGAGTTCTTAGGATTTGAAATTCATCAAGAAACTATAAAATTATAGGATCATGTCTTGAAGAAAGACTTGAAAATGCTTGAAATCCTTGGATGCTTGAATTGGATTAGTTCCTCTACACCCAATCTACCATTCTATGCCAAAGATCTATATCCTCTTCTTTGGAAAAATCAATTTCAATGGAAACCTCTACAAACAGTAGCTATACAACACATCAAGAATCTGATTAGACATCTTCCTCCTCTTCATCTTCCCACAAGATTACCCCTAATCCTCTACAGTGATGCCTCATATATTGCGTGGGGTCCTTGTCTTTGTGAAGAAGATGTGGCTACATCTCCTCCAACTCTCCAGATCTATGGATATGCTTCAAGAATCTTCAATACCATGAAGCAGAATTATCCATCCTATGAGCATGAAATATTGGCCATGATTGAAGCTATAAAGGCTTTTCGGCTTTTTGTGGAATTTGTCCGCTTCACAATATGGAAAGATGTACATGTGCCCAACTATGTTACCAAAAAGGCCCCCACTGAGATAGGGAATAAATGTCTACTTTGATGGTCTCTCTTTTTTATTCCCTTGATGTAACATTTCAACACATACATGGCATCCACAAAACTATTGCATGCAAACCTTTTATCAACTTAAGCATCATGACTCACCAACTCCCCACTTTCTTTTGTAAAGATGTACAATATTCCAAGTGCACTATGCACACTATACCATGCATTGGCACGCACTCAAAGATGCACAGTCACTCTTTACAACAATCATTGAGCATCTTCTCAGAGCCTATAAATACCTCCTCTTGTAATTTAGTCAAATAGAGAAATATAGAATAATAGCACCATTTGCATTCTCAAGCATTGTCTCTCTAACTTGTCTGTGTCGACCGTCTCATTTCCCATGTTTCCTATTTCTGTTCTGCAAGCATTGTGCATTTAGTGGATCATTTCATGGACCTCTATACACCACCAATGATACCTTTAAAATTGTTTGAGCAAGAAAGTTGATGGTAGGATCTATATTCACATATTGTAGTTGATGAGATGAAGTAGATTAACAACATAACAAGTTTTTCATTTATTGATGATCTTCTACCTTAATCTACAAACTCCATATTCGAGATTTTGGGAATTTCCCATCAATATGGGAAAACCAAATCAAAATGGATTTCATGAATTTTGGGAATTTCATTAATTTGGAACTTGGTGCAATTGAACATATTACTGCTTATGGTTGTTTCCAAGAGATTGAAAAAAACTCAAAAAGGTGGTGTTAATAAACACCTTAGTTTTAATATCCTTGAAAATATTCAAGGAAAATCTTCAGTCGATGGATTCTTGTAGACTTTTTTTAGCCTTAAATACAAAATTTCGAGGAATTTTATTTTTTTTGGGAGATTTTGTACCTTTCTTCATCCAAGAGAAGACAATGCTATCTATTGTTTCCCATCATTCAGGATCTTTTTTGTTGCACATCCAATATTTATCCCAACAATTAAAATACACCTCTGCATCTGTAGCATTTTGATAACTACAAACTCTCGAGGGGTTCACTATATATATATTCTCTATATAACGTGCATTCATGGCCTATTTATAAATATCCTAATCTGTGAAATTTTCTTGAATAAAACACAACCCTTTTCTATTCAATCTATAAGTAACCCCTTTATATAACACCCTTCTATATGTAAAAAAAACCATGGAAGGTTATTGTGGCTTGATCCAAGATATTCTGAAGCTTAACTTCAGACGATTCTTTATATATGTAATGGATGTGAAGTGGTTTAAAGAAGTGGTAACAAATGGTGAGCATTGCACAATTAGACGTCATCCAAGTGGTTTTGTAATCATTGACTCTACAAAATTTCACCAAAACAAGAATGACACATCACTACTACCTCAACAATGCGAGCAGGTATATGCAAAAGCTAATTTTTTTATATATATACATGTAATACATATACACAATATAATAAGTATTTAAGTTTCTTACTTTTTTTTTCAAATATAGGTTGTGTATCATCCAATGGTAAACAATAACCGATAGTGGTATGTCATCCCTATATCTAATCGTTCAAAACCAATATATGGTAATATTACCAACATAGAGATAGCAGATGACAATCCAACAATTAATGATGATGTACATGATGACACCATCATAGATGATATGCGTGATATAGTACAAGATGAACATCGCGAGGATGTTCAAGGAAACGCAGAAGAAGACAATAATGTGATTGTCGATGATATTGATGAAGTTATTGAGAAATATAGCAACACATCTGATAGTGGGATAGACTTATTTGTTTCGTTACCTCTTGGTAACATAGACCTAGAAGTAGATAGTTTAGCAAGGGCTGATCTCATTGAAGATGAGATGGATCATTCATTGTAACATACTTAATTTGCTTAATGATTCAATGTGTATTCTTAATTCTATGGTTTTTATCATGTGCACACGTGCATACTCAAGAATCAATAGTCAATTTCAAAGCTAAGTTGAATTTTCCATAATAAAAAGGAAGTATTTTTTATCATCTCCAAGTGGAGAAATTACGAGATACATATTGCAATGCTTGCTACTAATTGTATAATAAGGTTTCTGTTGCTTGCCGCTAATTACTTATATCAAGCTTGTCAACTGGAGGAACTGCCATTCATTAGATAGCAATGCAAAAATAATTATAAACTGTGGTTTTTTTATTCAATGATTTAGTGTGTATTCTTAATTCTATGGTTTTTATCATGTGCACACGTGCATACTCAAGAATCAATTTCACGTGGTTAAATAATTATTAACTCTGGTTTTTTTATTATATTAAGTACAATTTCAGGTGGTTAAATAATTACGCGTCTGAAGGCGCATCTATATTAGCGTCTATTTACATGGATATATAGACGCAAAATTCGCGTCTATTTATACGCACATATAGACACAATGATAGACGCGCTTGACTTTGCACGTCTAACATGTGCGTCTATGCCTCGTTTCTATTGTAGTGACTACTACTCTTTTGTATGATTAGTATTGAATAATATTAAGATCAAAAACCAAAAGCATTTTCTAAATAAGAATCATATATGAAAACTAAATGCAATATGTATTTCTGTAGCAATGAGATTAGGCACTCACTCTTGAGAATTCAATGTCTTTTTCTTCTTCTCAATTGCTTGATTGATCTCTTGGAGCGCTTGTCTTTTTTGTTGTCCAACCACTATCTTACAAATGATAGCTTCACTCTACGTGAATATTAAAAACATGATTTCTTGCACTGTTGAAAATACTCTTTTTTCTGTGAATATAAAATATATGATTTGTGTAATGTTGAAAAAAGTCTCTTAGATGTGAATAAATGGTTTGTGTAATGCTTTTATCAAGGAGTGATTTCAAAATACTAGCCTTTCTTTCTATTCTGTGATGCTATATACCTTAAGATTTCGCCTCAAGGCTAAACCTAGCCTTATACTTCTTGTATCCTTCTATAATATTAGAGCATTTTATCAAGTTCTTATACATTATATTATACTTTACTATATAGAACTTTCCATTATACTGTATTTACATAGTAAAAGCATTACTATCAGATTGTATGGTTACACTCTTTATAATTTTGCAATAAACATATGGTTATACAATACTTACAAATACTCAATATGATTTTGCCATAGGATGTAATTTGATATTCTAACAACACATATCATGATCTTTCATCAATCTATAGATTAGACCATATGGTCAAAAAATTTCTTGCAATATAAGAAGTACTTTTTGTTATTTTATTCAATACAATCTGAGATTTGACCATGAGATTAGATATTTTCTTATAATATAAGATGTAAATTATGTTATTTTTTCCAATATACTGTGAGATTTTGCCATGCGGCCAAATCTTCTCCTTAAGCTATCTCTTGGCCAAAATAACGAATCTTGTAGTATCATAATATCTTGCAACAAATCAACCACTTTGTTCATTTTACTACAAGAATGACATTTTGCCATTTGGTCAAATGCTTTCTTATATTATCAACCCTTGCATACTTCCAAAAGGAAAGGCTAGTTTCTACTTAAAATTCCTTACTTTCTATAATTTGGCCATATGGTAAAATCTTGTCTTGCAACAAACAAACCACTTTTTTGGAAAGTGATCCTAAAAACTTAAGACTCAATCTATGGTGGGTTCAATCACACAAATTTTGGGTATGCTAAATTTGGTTGTATGGCAAAATGTTCTAAGAAAAACATCTTCTATATTATCTCCAAAAACGAAGACCATGTTCTACTTGGAACTCCTTGATTACCTACTATATTTATAGGAAGTTTCGCCATGTGGTCAAAACTTGTCATGCAACAAACAAACCACTTTCTTTCCATAAACCATTTCTTTCATTTCAATTTTTCATAACTTCTTATAACGTGCACGCCCCTCAAATTGTGGGACACTTTTTAGCAGCCCATCGAGAGATCAATCTAGAAGACGCCGCCCGGCACCCCCAAGGAATGACACGGGGTTTGCCAACTAGGGTCTCTCGAGTCTGCCTCACAATAGAACTTATCCGGCTGTTCTCACTAGGATCGACCTGAAGTTCGGGTTCCTAGCAGTCGAGTCTTCCTAATAGCCCTCTAGTGTCGGTCGACAGCCGCTCCACTTTGCGTAGATACAACTGGACCCAAGCAGACTCATACCACACTTGGTTCAAAGAGAATGGAAAACGAGAGGGAGGCATCGCTCGACCTCTCTGCCCGTAGGGCATAGTCCCATGCCAGTCCCCTAAAACGGTATGAATCGGGATTTCAACTTACAAGTTCTAAGGTCCTTGTCTAACTAATGATCGAATCAAATAAATTCCATTGAGGAAAGCTCTCGGCTAACCAAGACCACCCTGCCGTAGGATGGACCCGAGGGTCACATCCACCACGCTTCCTTCGGGGGTTGTTTTAGTTAACTAATTACCTACCACATTATGTTTGACACATGAAAGCATCTTCCTTAATTAACCTGTTAATCATAGGTTCCTTTACATAATTTAGGGAACAA
The DNA here is from genome assembly GCF_053477565.2 of Lygodium microphyllum. Classification (NCBI taxonomy): domain Eukaryota; kingdom Viridiplantae; phylum Streptophyta; class Polypodiopsida; order Schizaeales; family Lygodiaceae; genus Lygodium; species Lygodium microphyllum. Next base: position 39,847,854 of record NC_141161.1, on the reverse strand, counting down.
ACATGAAGACAAGATAACAAGATCAAACACTTCCTTAACTTATCTTCAAATAAATGTTTGTCTCCCGCCCATACAGGAGAATTAAGTGTCCCTTTCTGCCTCCGCAAAAAGAAAATCCTTCCATCTCCTTGCAATAAATCCTACCAAGATTCTGCCTTGCAACTAGTATCAAGGCCTCGAGATTCCATCTCGAGTCACGTAGAACACTAGTGTAGGGTCCGAAGACCCGGCCATGAAATCATCAACCACATCCCACTTGGGCTAACATCCAAAACCACATTAACAAACAATTGAATGCACAACCTCTTGCTTCAAGGCATCGCAATCCCATTGCATGCACAACCAAAATTTAACTTGGATGTATCACAACACTTGCTTAGGGAATTTACAACCTTTTCTATGGTAGAAGTCCTTCTAAGATAATAATCTTCTAATCTTCTTAGGTGGCTCTTCCCCTTAGGGTTTATACGGCTAGACTCCAAGCCTTCTTTGCTAGTCACTAAGTTTCATCATAACTTGGCAATAACACAAATGGAATTTTGTACGATCATCTACATCTATGAACAACTAGGAATGAAAGAATACATAATCAACATATAGCTTTTATGAGTATCCTTTCCCTTCAATGGATATTAAAATGAAGACTATGACCTATGAGCGTATAGAACGATAGAAGTTCTTTCATTCCTGCTAATAGAACAATAAGATAGATAGAAAAACGGTTCAAAAACACTGAAGTTCTTGAAGCGCCGTCTCCCAACCTTGGTCTTTCTTCGAATTGTTGATACTTTTGTAATCCCGAACTCCAGATCTACCCTTGATGTAAGAAGCCCATTTCTCCAAGAGTGCTTTCTTCTTCTCCTTCCAGGATCGGCTTGCCTCTCTCTCTCTCACACTCTTCTTCTTCTGCCCTTCTTCTCCTTCTCTCTCTCTCTTCCTGTTATTATTATTCTTCTTCTCTTCTTCTCGTTCTCTCTCTCTCCTCTTGTTCTTGTTCTTCTTATTTTTCTTCTCTCTTCTTCTTCTTCTTCTCTTCTTCTCCTCTCTCTCTCTCCCTGTTCTTCTTCTCTTTCTCCCTCTCCCTCTTCTTCTTCTCCTTCTCTCTCTCCCTCTTCTTCTCTTTCTCTCCCTCTTCCCCTTCTTCTCTTCTTCTCCTTCTCTCTCTCTCCCTCTTCTTCCTCTCTCTCTCCCTTCTTCTTCTTCTTCTTCTTCTTCTTCTCCTCTATCTCTCTTCTTCTCCTTATCTTCTTCTCCTCTCTCTCCCTCTTCTTCTCCTTCTCTCTCGCCCTCTTGTCCTTCTTCTTCTTCTTCTTCTCTCCCTCTTCTTCTCCTTCTTTCTCTCCCTTCCTCTTCTTCTCCTTCTTTCTCTCCCTTCCTCTTCTCTCTCTCCCTCTTCTTCTCCTGTCTCTCCCTCTTCTTCTCCTTCTTCCTCTCCCTTCCTCTTCTCTCTCTCCCTCTTCTTCTTATTCACTTCTTCTCCCCTCTCCCTCTCCTTCTCCTTCCTCTCCTCCTTCTTGTCCTTCTCCGTCTCCCTCCTCTTTTCCTTCTTCTTCTCCTTCTCTATCACTCCTCTTCTTCTTGATGATGGTGTGGGGGCGCAAGGATGATCATCGCGGCATACCCAAGCAAGTGCTCAGAAATGCCCTGACCGTGGATGAGGACACCTTCGACAAGCTGGAGGGGGGGCACACTGTCGCACGGAGGGCGGGAAGGGTGACGAGCACAAGGGGGCCTGAATCCACCATCTAAACGCTAGGGAGGAGGGGGCACTGTCTTTTACATAGGGAGGGGGAGCCTCCCTTATATGGTGGACGAGAGGGAAAGATGGCTACCACCCCTCCCACCTAGGGGGATACAAGCCTCCTATCCTCCACTTCACTCCCTCTCTCTCTCTCTCCCAAATGTCCTGTCGGTGGGGAGAGAGAGAGGGAGTTAAAAATTTTTGCTTTATTTTTTATTTTTGATAAGGGGGGGAGTTCCTATGGGGGGGAAGGTACGGGGGCACATGGGAGGGGGATGTTACATCCTCTCCCCCTTAGAGGAATCGAGATGTCCTCATCTGGAGAGAAACTGTGGAAGACAAGCACTAATGGGGCTTATGACCTGTGGGTTAGGACCCACCATGCATCCCCTGCGTAACTCTAATCATGCAGCACTCAGTCCTTTAATGTTTTCGCTCTGATGCCAACTGTAACATGCCCGCCCCTCAAATCGCGATACATGTCGTGACAGTCCATCGCGAGATCAATCTAGAAGATGCCGCCCAGCACCGCCAAGGAATGACACGGGGTTTGCCAACTAGGGTCTCTCGAGTCTACCTCACAATGGAACTTATTCGTCTGTTCCCACTAGGATCAACCTGAAGTACGGGTTCCTAGCAACCGAGTCTTCCTAACAGCCCTCTAGCGTCGGTCGATAGCCGCTCCATTTTGCGTAGATACAACTAGACCCAAGCAGACTCATAGCGCACTTAGTTCAAAGAGAATGGAAAATGAGAGGGAGGCATCACTCGACCTCTCTACCCGTAGGGCATAGTTCCATTACGGTCCCCTAAAACGGTATGAATCAGGGTTTCAACTTACAAGTTCTAAGGTCCTTGTCTAACTAATGATCGAATCAAATAAATTCCATTGAGGAAAGCTCTCAGCTAACCGAGACCACCCTGCCATAGGATGGACCCAAAGGTCATATCCACCACGCTTCCCTCGGGGGTTGTTTTAGTTAACTAATTACCTACCACATTATGTTTGACACATGAAAGCAGCTTCCTTAATTAACCCGTTAATCACAGGTTCCTTTATGTAATTTAGGGCACATACATGAAGTCAAGATAACAGGATCAAACACTTCCTTAACTTATCTTCAAATTAATTTTTGTCTCCCATACAGGAGAATTAAGTGTCCCTTTCTACCTCCGCAGAAAGAAAATCCTTCCATCTCTCGGCAATAAAAACCTGAAGGATTATCCTACCAAGATTCTACGTTGTAACTAGTATCAAGGCCTCGAGATTCCATCTCGAGTCACGTAGAACACTTGTGTAGTGTCCGAAGGCATTGGGATTTACATCTAGAGCCCCCCTTGGCACCCAAGCGTCCTCCTATGCCAAGTAATTTCCATGGAGAGACCTCTCGCAGTGGGTTTGGTCCACATTCCCGACGCGGATTCATAACCCCCTTGGTTAGGGTTTGGTGGTTCGCGGGGGGTAGCTAGCGCCATCCTTCCTTAATTATCCCTTTAGAAAATCATCCACAACTGCAACAACCAGCCTAATAACATTTACTAGGAAAAACATCCTTTTGTTCCCATGGCAATCAATCATCACGGACTTGGCCATGAAATCATCAACCACACCTTGCTTGGGTTAACATCCAAAACCACATTAACAAACAGTTGAATGCACAACCTCTTGCTTCAAGGCATCGCAATCCCATTGCATGCACAACCAGAATTTAACTTGGATGTATCAAAACACTTGCCCATGGAATTTACAACCTTTTCTAAGGTAGAAGTCCTTCTAAGATAACAATCTTCTAATCTTCTTAGGTGGCTCTTCCCCTTAGGGTTTATACGGCTAGGCTCCAAGCCTTCTTTGCTAGTCACTAAGTTTCATCATAACTTGGCAATAACACATATGGAATTTCGTATGATCATCTACATCTATGAATAACTAGGAATGAAAGAATACATAACCAACATATATCTTTTATGAGTATCCTTTCCCTTCAATTGATATTAAAATGAAGACTATGACCTATGAGCATGTAGAACCATAGAAGTTCTTTCATTCCTGCTAATAGAACAATAAGCATAGATAGAAAAAGGGTTCGAAAACACCGAAGTTATTCAAGCGCCATCTCCTAGTTGAAACCTTGGTCTTTCTTCGACTTGTTGATACTTTCGTAATCCCGAACTCCAGATCTACCCTTGACGCAAGAAGCCCATTGCTCCAAGAGTGCTTTCTTCTTCTCCTTCCAGCATTGGCTTGTCTCTCTCTCTCTCTCTCCTTCTTCTTCTTCTTCTCTTCTTCTCCTTCTCTCTCTCTCCTCTTCTTCTTCTTCTTCACCTTTTTCTTCTCTCTTCTTCTTCTTCTTCTCTTCTTCTTCTCTCTCTCTCCCTCTTCATCTTCTCTTTCTCCCTCCTCTTCTTCTTCTTCTTCTTCTTCTTCTTCTTCTCCTTCTCCTTCTCTCTCTCCCTCTTCTTCTTCTTCTTCTTCTCTCTCTCCCTCTTCTTCTCCTCCTTCTCTCTCTCCCTCTTCATCTTCTCTTTCTCCCTCCTCTTCTTCTTCTTCTTCTTCTTCTTCTTCTTCTTCTCCTTCTCCTTCTCTCTCTCCCTCTTCTTCTTCTTCTTCTTCTCTCTCTCCCTCTTCTTCTCCTCCTTCTCTCTCTCCCTCTTCTTGTCTTTCTCTCCCTCTTACCCTTCTTCTCTTCTTCTCCTTCTCTATCTCCCTCTTCTTCCTCTCTCTCTCCCTTTTTCTTCTTCTCCTCTCTCTCTCTTCTTCTCCTTCTTTTCCTCTCTCTCCCTCTTCTCCTTCTCTCTCTCCCTCTTTCTCTTCTTCTCTCCCTCTTCTTCTCCTTCTCTCTCCCTTCCTTTTCTCTCTCTCCCTCTTCTTCTCCTCTCTCTCCCTCTTCTTCTCCTTCTTCCTCTCCCTTCCTCTTCTCTCTCTCTCCCTCTTCTTCTTCTTCACTTCTTCTCTCGTCTCCCTCTCCTTCTCCTTCCTCTCCTCCTTCTTCTTCTCCTTCTCCCTCTCCCTCTTCTTTTCCTTTTTCTTCTCCTTCTCTCTCACTCCTCCTCTTCTTCTTGACGATGGTTCGGGGGCACAAGGATGATCATCGCGGCATACCCAAGCAGGTGCTGGTAAATGCCCTGCGCATGGATGAGGACACCTTCGACGAGCTAGAGGGGGGTGCACTGTCGCACAAAGGGGGGGAAGGGTGAGGGAGCACGAGGGGGCATGGATCCGCCGTCTGAACGCCAGGGAGGAGGGGGCGTTGTCTTTTACACAGGGAGGGGGAGCCTCCCTTATATGGTGGAGGGGAGCGAAAGATGGTCGCCACCCCTCCCACTTGGGGGGCGGCATGCCCCCCTATCCTCCACTTAACTCCGTCTCTCTCTCTCCCATCGACGTCTTATCAGTGGGGAGAGAGAGGGAGTTTTTTTTTTTTTTGATAAGGGGGGGAAGGCACGGGGGGACACGTGGGGGGATGTTACACTTCCTATCTATATGTTCATATATAAATATCATATCATTTTGCCACAAATTAGCCACTTTTTCCATTCCACTACAAAATAAAAAATGGCCATATGGTCAAATCTTTCATTTTGTTATCAATGCTAGCATCCAAGAATCCCCCATTCTTGTTTTGTTCGGCCATATGATCAAATCTAATCTCATACATCTTGCAAACCATGAGACCACTTTTTCATTCCACTATAAAACAATATTTGGCTATATAGTCAAATCCAATTTCATAGCATGTTGCAACAAATGAATCACTTTCTTCATATGGTTATGAAACTAGATTTGGCCATATGGTTAAAACCAATTTATAAAAATCATCGTATCTTGTAGGTTTTGCCATGAGGTCAAATCTTCACCTTTCAAGTGTTTTTCATTTTATCTTATATTGATATCTATGGGATTCACAACATAGCCATATTTATTTAAATGTGAATCTCATATCACAATAAACCACATTCTCTCTTTAACTAGCCTTTAAAAACCCTATGGTAAAAAACCATGGCAAAGTTTCTAATCTTATAGATAAGTCTTATGACTAAATAGGATTTGACCACATGGCTAAAACCAATGACAATGCTTCTACAATATAGCTTTTTTCAAGGGAAACTTACATGTGCACTAATTGAAATGTTAACTTTGGGCCAAATGGAATCATGAGATTGCTACATAACCACATTGATATATAGGTGGATCTCATATTGGACTAAATCTCATTCTTTGATTAAATAGGATTTGACCACATGGCAAAAAAGCTTAGCAAAGTTCCTAGAGTATGATCCTTGCATAGGAAACTTACATGGAGAAGAAATCCAATGTTAACTTATGGACAAAATCATCCATGACATGTTCTACATAACCACAATGATTTTTCACTATATCTCATACTACACTTACATTTAACATTTTATTATCACTTGACAATTTGGTTAAGCCCATGGTCAAGTCTCACTATTAATAGATTTTGATCTTCTCACCAAAGTCCCTGGCAAAGTTTTTACTTTATGGTTCTTGCAAGAGAAACAAAATTAATGCTAACTTAGGGCCATGATAATCCATGAGATTTGATATATAAGCACACATATTTATGGTTGGATCTCATACCACACTTAATCTCAAATTTCAATATTTCATTTTATGAAAGAGTACCTTTGGAGTACATTTGTCTTGTATTTCGTAAAATCTTGTGTTGTGTTTTCAATTTTCAACTTAGAAATCTTATACATTTATTTGTGTTTTGTGATTTTGAATATTTTTAAATCCACTTTTGTCTGACAACTTTTTCTCTTTGTAGAACTATTCAATGGCAAAGAAAGATAGCACATCCAAAAAGGAGACCCAAACCATTGATGGAGTTAGTGGTGATTTTGTGTATCCATGGTATGTGGATCACTACAAGGATATGAGGGTATAGCGATGGCCATTAGCGACAAGAAATAACAGCGTCGCTATTAGCATCGCATTTGCGACTCAAATAGCGACAATACCCAGATGAAAAAAACTCGGGCCAAAACTCGAGTGCGTCATTTTTCGCACATTCACGAAAGAGAGAGCGAAAAGGAGAGTGAGAGGGAGAGCGAACATCTTGCTGAGAGGGAGAGAAAGAGAGAAAGAGGGAGAAAGAAGGCTTCTCACCACCACCCCGCCATTGTTTCCGTTCACGACGAAGAGGAGGAGATGTATGAAGGGCGAAGAGGAGCCACCGTCGCGAAGAGGAGCCGCTAAACCCTTCTTCGAGCCTTTACGGTGAGTGCATTGTCCATTCTTGCTTTGCTTTTGTATTTTCTCTCTCTCTATTACTTGTTTTTTGTATAATTCGTGTGTATTGAGAGAGGGAGAGGAAATGAGAGAGAAAGAGAGGGAGAGGGAGAGGGAGGGAGAGGAAATGAGAGAGGGAGAGGGAGAGGGAGGAAATGGGAGAGAGAGGGAGAAAGAAAGAAAGGGAGCAGGAGAGGGGGATGGAGAGAAAATGAGAGAGGGAAAGGGAGTTTTCTCTCCCTCTTTTACTTGTTTTTGGTATAATTCGTGTGTATTGAGAGAGGGAGAGGAAATGAGAGAGAAAGAGGGAGACGGAGAGGGAGACGGAGACGGAGGGAGAGGAAATGAGGTATAATTCGTGTGTATTGAGAGAGGGAGAGGAAATGAGAGAGAAAGAGAGGGAGAGGGAGAGGGAGGGAGAGGAAATGAGAGAGGGGGAGGGAGGGAGAGGGAGGGAAAGAGAAATAGAGTGAGAGGGAGAGGGGGAGGGAGAGAAAATGAGAGAGGGAGAGGGAGCTTTCTCTATCTCTTTTACTTGCTTTTGGTATAATTCATGTGTATTGAGAGAGGGAGAGGAAATGAGAGAGAAAGAGAGGGAGAGGGAGAGGAAGGGAGAGGAAATAAGAGATGGAGGAAATGGGAGGGAGAGAGAAAGAGAGGGGGAGGAAGAGGAAAATAGAGAAAAAACATTGAACATAATAGGGAAAGAGAGAAAGAGAGGGTGAGGGTGAGGGTGAGGGAGGGAGGGAGAAGAAATGAGAGAGGGAGAGGAGAGAGAAAAAAATGAGAGGAGGAGAGAGAAAAAGAGAGAAATGATGTTAAACCTAATACGGAAAGAGAGGGTGAGGGTGAGGGTGAGGGAGGGAGAGGAAATGAGAGAGGGAGAGGAGAGAGAAAAAGAGAGAAAAAACATTAAATCTGATAGGGAAAGAGAGAAAGAGAGGGTGAGGAAGCGAGAGGAAATGAGAGAGGGAGAGAAAGAGAGAAAATGAAATGAGAGAGGGAGAGGAGAGAGGAAAAGATAGAAAAACATTAAACCGAATAGGGAAGGAGAGAAAGAGAGGGAGAGGGTGAGGGAGGGAGAGGAAATGAGAGAGGGAGGAAGAGAGAAAAGGAAATGAGAGAGGGAGAGGAGAGAGAAAAAACATTAAACATAATAGAGAAAGAGAGAAAAAGAGGGTGAGGGTGAGGGAGGGAGAGAAAGAGAGAAAAAAATGAGAGAAAAAGAGAAAAAAATAAGAGAGTGAGAGGAGAGAAAAATATAAAAAAACATTAAACCTGATAGGGAAAGAGAGAAAGAGAGGGAGAGGGTGAGGGAGGGAATGTATACGAGAGAGGGAGAGAAAGAGAGAAAAGGAAATGAGAGAGGGAGAGGTGAGAGAAAAAGAGAGAAAAAACCCATATACCCAATAGGGAAAGAGAGAAAGAGAGGGAGAGGATGAGGGAGGGAGAGGAAACGAGAGGGAGAGAAAGAGAGAAAAGGAAATGAGAGAGGGAGAGGAGAGAGAAAAAAATAAGAGAGGGAGAGGAGAGTGAGGGAGGAAGAGGAAGCGAGAGAGGAAGAGAAATAGAGAAAAGGAAATGAGAGAGGGGGAGGAGAGAGAAAAGAATGAGAGAGGGAGAGGAGAGAGAAAAAGAAAGAAAAAACATTAAACCTAATAGGAAAAGAGAGAAAGAGAGGGTGAGGGTGAGGCAGGGAGAGGAAATGAGAGAGGGAGAGGAGAGAGAAAAAATATTAAACATATTAGGGAAAGAGAGGGTGAGGATGAGGGAGGGAGAGGAAATGAGAGAGGGAGATAAAAGAGAGAAAACGAAATGAGAGAGGGAGAGGAGAGAGAAAAAGAGAGAAGAAGCATCAAACCTGATAGGAAAAGAGAGAAAGAGAGGGAGAGGGTGATGGGGGGAGAGGAAATGAGAGAGGGAGAGGAAGAGAGAAAAGGAAATTAATTGTTATTATTTGTTGTTGTAGTAGTAGTAGTAGTAGAAGTTTTTTCTTTTCTTTTCTTGTTTATTGTTGTTTAGTTTTTTAATTTTTTATTGTAGTAGTAGTAGTAGTAGTACTAGTACTAGTAGTAGTAGTAGTAGTAGGTTTTTCTTCTTTTCTTGTTTATTATTGTTGTAGTACTAGTAGTAGTTGTTGTTGTTTTTTTTTCTTATTTTCTTGTTTATTATAGTGGTTGTGGTCGTGGTAGTGGTAGTGGTAGTGGTAGATGTGGTGGTCATATTCGTGGTAGTGGTAGTGATCGTGGTAGTGTGGTCGTGGTCGTAATCATAGTCATGGTCGTGGTCATTGTAGTCATAGTCGTAGTCGTGGTTGTGGTCGTGGTTGTGGTCGTGGTTGTGGTCGTGGTCGTGGTCATAGTCATGGTCATGGTCATGGTCATGGTCATGGTCATGGTCCTGGTCGTGGTCATGGTCATAGTCCTAGTCATAGTCATCGTAGTTGTCGTCGTGGTTGTGGTCGTAGTCGTGGTCATGGTCTTCATCGTAGTCGTAGCCATGATCGTTAAAGAAAATGAGAGAGGGGGAGGAAGCGAAAAAAGAAGAAGGAATGAGAGAGAGGAAATAAACATACAGCATAATAAAGAAAGAGAAAAAGAGAGAGAGATGGAAGGAGAGGAGATAATGAATGGATAAAAAACAAAGAGAGAGTGGTGGCGAGGTCCGGTGCAACATCACGAGATGGAAAACACTCTGACATATATATGTTAACTTGTGGGTGGGTCGATGGAGACTTAAATACGTTAATTTTTGCTGAGGTATAAGAGAAGAAATCCCTTCTCAAACAATTTAAGAAAGAAAAAAAGAATGATAACAAAAACAAATTGTTTGTCATAATGTAGACAAAATGCAAAATGATGAAGGTCTTGTTGTTCAAGATCACAAGGCGTATCTTAATCAGCGTGTCCCATGTCCTTGCTCTCAATGCAAGCTGGCAATTAGATGAAAATGTCGATTGTCTATAGAACACGTACGATGCTTCGACGAGTTTCAATCTGAGATCATTCATTAGGCGATCTTGGATTTTTAGCAAACGGTAAGAAAAGTTAATACCAATCATGCATTGTACTCACAAGCTGATTGAATATCATATACAAGAAGATTGGGTGTGGCTGGCAAATTTTCTATCCAGGGAGGTGATGTCTCGTCCCAAGGAGCAGTGCACCCTTTGCAACTAATTAAAAGAGTTTGTGGGCGTGCGATGGATGGAGTGCCTAAGCCAATCCACCACTTGGAAGGTACTACCCAATCTATACCATCAATAGCAGAGGAGACAGGCAACCTTCCAGACCTATCTACAATCTTGGAGCTTGAGATCGAGGCAATGATCGATGCATTGATTCCCATGGATGTCGAGACTTCTGATTTGCTTAGAGAAGAAGCATCCATACCATTATATGATGGGTGTCGAGTATCTCGCCTGAAGACACTCCTTGCACTCCTAAGTGTGCAAGCAAAATACGTGTGGAGCGATGTGAGTGTGACCCAGTTATTTAAGTACCTTGTACGTATGCTTTGTTGATTTCTTTTCGGCACTATCATTAAAAATATTTATGCTTTTTTAAGGTGTTTTATAAATTTTTTCAAGTTACTGAAATATCATATATTACCACCTGCAAATACCACGCTTGAGTCTTCTGATGATGCATGACATATTTTACAAAAGCTTGGCATGGACTACAACAGTATCCATGTATGTATCAATGATTGAATACTATTTCGAGGAGAATACGAGACTATGGAGACATGTCCAAAGTGTGGTGCTCAAAGGTATCAACAGGACTTGCAAGGGCAAATCATCCCTCAAAAAGTTCTTAGACACTTTTCGCTTGTCCCCCACATAAACCACATGTTTCATTACCTCCGGCATGGCGAGCTCGACCACATGGAATGCGTAGAATAGGTCCACAGATGGAGTTCAACGAATATCGGCGAATTCATGCGCATGGAGCAACATTGACTCTACCTTCCCAGGCTTTGCCCAAGAGCCAAGGAATCTTCGGCTCAGTCTTGCAATGGATGGCATGAACCCATTCGGTCTACTCTCAACTTCTTACAGTGTGTGGCCTATAGTTCTTGTTAACTATAATATCCTTCCATGGCTTTCTATGAAAAAAGGACATCTCATCATTAGCTTACTCATCCCCAGCCACCGCTAGAAAGTCAAAAATACGAACGTGTATCTTCGTCCATTAGTCAATGAGCTTAAGATTTTGTGGGAGGTGGGGGTTGACACAGTACAAGATATGAGCAAGCATGATGGTCGACGGTCTGCCAATATTTGAGCCATTCTCATGTGGACGATGCATTACTTTCCGGGATTCGGAGAGTGCTCAGGTAAATAGGCTTCCGTTCTCGTTGGTAATATCTATATTTTATCTTGTTCAAGTTTGTAATCACTAGATAGAGGTGTTCTGGTTACCTTAGGTTATCATGCATGTCCATTGTGCGGGCCACAGTTAGACTCCCCAAGGTCAGAACCATGAAGAAGATGGTATATCAAGGACACGTCACTTTCTTGCCAAAGGTTCATGAACTCAAGTAAGGTTTTCTTGGACGACCTCCAACACATATGAATGCCGCAAGCTGGTACGAGCTGAAAATGGTCCACGCGGAGTCACATCCAAACGGAATGCGACGGTTCTTACTTTTCTACGAGTTGCCATATTGGACCCACTTACAGATCAACCACTTGTTGGATCCCATACATATTTACAAGAATGTGGGAAGCTTGCTATGGAACCACATCACAGGAAAGAAAGACACTATAGGGGCACGAATGGATTTGAAGGAGGTAGGCAAGATGGAGGCGCTTTAGCAACAGTCGAGTGCTGATGGTCACGTGCAGCTACATCATGCTCCTTGGGTTTTGTCCACTAAAGAAGAGCGCATTGTGAAGTAAGTAGTCAAGTCTGTCCGTACTCTGACGGGTATAATGCATTCTCTCAGGTCTGCATTTTCTAAAGACAACCAATTATCAGTGCTAAAATCCCAATGACTGGTATAAAATATGTCAGGTTTGTATACGAATGGATTGTGATTGGCGTGCGCATTTTGCTATTTGAAGTGTAGCCATTGTTCATAATGCTTTCTCATTTGTGGCAGTTTGTACTACCGATCGCGATCGTAGGATGCCTTACTCTAGAAATACGTGGGGTCATTTACAAGTTGTCGACTTTAGTGCAATGGATCTCACAGAAGGAAATTAAGACATCCTTTATTGAATCCGCGAGGCGGGGAGTAGTGGAGACGTTCTGTCTCTTTGAGAAATACGTACCTACCAGCATGCTCATAATACAAATCTACCTTCTTGTGCATCTTGTAGATGAAGTGGAGATTGCTGGACCTGTCTATACGCAATGGATGCTCTTCTTGGAGCGTTTCATGAAAACCGTGAAAGGCTTTGTGCAACAACGAACTCGGCTAGAAGGTAGCATATCTGAAGGTTGATTGGTGTTGAGGCGCGAGTGCATATTTCACAATGGCTACCAATGGTGGATCCAGACAACAAAATGCTATGGTCACTGAAGGATGATGATAGACTGGCCGGAGATGTGGTGGTTGGAAATGGGGTAGAAAAAAGAATGGATGTTGCAATGGAGGAGAAGGTGAATCGGTTTTGTATGTTGCACATGCCTCCATAGAGACGTGGCTTGCCAAGTACCAGATCGCTAGGCAAGATCGAGAGGAAACGCAATCTGAATTTCAATGTAGTACACGCCATCGACCGATTCGATATCCTGACGGCATGGAGAAGATGCCACACCATGTCAACGTGATGGTTACATAGAGCTTTGACCACAGCATCCCACGAAGGGGTGGAGGTCTCAATTGAGGAGTGTGAATTGTCAAGGGGATGTAGTCCAAAGGTGATGATGTGTTTAGGATTTGTCGTATCTATATTTTATATGCGACAACTAATATGAGTATTTCAATGTATAGTACAAAATATATAATGCAGCGTGGTCGTGTGGACAACATTTTCACATCGAGCGTATTGACAAATGCGCTCCATAATGGATTGTGGTATCATGGCAAGGTTCGAGCAAGAGAGCCGACGACGAGCAACGGATCCAAACATGGTTATAGATGAGATGGAGTATTTTGAAAACTTGCAAAGTATTGTTACAGTGGATTACCGTAGCTTCTCCATGATACTATTCGATGTGCAGTGGTTCAAAGTGGTACTTGAAGGAGCTAGAGCAACAGTTCGACGAGGTCAATCTAGATTTCTCGAAATAGATTCTGAAAAAAAACAAATGGATTTGCATGACACCTTTCTGTTGCCAGCCCATTGTGAACAGGTGTGTAAACTCATTTGTTTGTTAATTGTATTACGACATAGTACATGTTACAATAGTTTAATCTCTCTTGTACCTGTTTGTGAACAACTAATCTTCTATCCAAACCTGTCACGACAACTTCGATGGTGGTATGTTATACCTTCAGCTCCCCGAAGTGCGAGAGTATATGATCAAAGCGATGTTCGAAGCATAGATGAGGACATTATGCAAATAGAGGGGTCGATATTGCAAGGGATGGAAGCCACCGAAAGCTTGGAGTATATAGAGGAGTTAGCATCAGCTAACAATGATGGAAATATAGGAGTCCAAAAATTCTTTAACAACGAGGTGGACTCATCCTCTTGTGGTGACATATCTATTAACCTTCCAGTGTATGAGGAGTTGTGTCAGGAGATTGACATGGGACCATAGGATACTTCATACTTGGAGCATCCACTTACTCAATTTGTTGACTAATCGCTTATAAGGGTACATAAGATATGCATTTTAAGTGAGATCATTTTTTTAGGATTTATATTACCGTGCTTTGTATGATTTAAATTGATTATACTAACATCATTTTTTGTCTGTGCAGGTGAAATTTTCAAGATGAGTCGAGGGATGAGCGATGAGGAGTTGCAGGATATCTTCACGCGCATGTCTCCAGATGAGATGGCGAGATTCAAAGACATGGCAGACCAGGAGTTGTCTCGAACATCGTCAGGCCGCTCTATTAGATCTATTTTGGCGCGATCAGATGCTTCAGCTTCGAGCAGACGAGGTCGATGCTCCAGATTTGGGCCACAGAGAGGGAGTGCTTCAGGGTCAGGGGGATGTTGTAGAGATATGAAGACAATGAGCCCGCGATCGACATGGGATACAAGTGCGACTCCTCGCTCTTGTGGCGGTTCCAAGGAGCGTAGCTCAGGTGGTTGCTATGGAGGCACGGACGTAGTGTCTCCATCTCGTCGTTCTACTAGAGTTGCATCACCTCCAAGATTTGCCACACCTGTGAGGACGTCTACTCCAGTTACTTCGGCTTTTTCTCAACCGTCTGCAAGTGGCACCCCTATGGGTGCTACACCAATAGATACTACCTTGGTCGGTACACCGGATGTACAAGGGTCTCCTGGATATACCCAGGAGTGTGGATGCAGGTGGGAGAAGACCCATCTTAGGCATACCCCAGAGGGATATGCCTATCTTGTCGATGATAGGTCAGAAGCCATCATCATGAATGATGAGGGGAGGAGGGTGATGGCTCGCATGAGAGAGTTGTGCCAACAAGTTTTTTGGCACGACGTCTTAGATCATTGAAAAAACATACTGAAGGGGAGCGAGGACTACATAATAGCATCCTTGCATGAGGAGTTTCTGGTTCTAGCCATAGCATATAGATTTTCTACGAGCTGGATGATGGACTGCATGCGTGCATATATGTCACATAGATGATCGGACGCACGCAAGGCACGTAAGAGTGGGGCTGCAAAGCCAAAGTGGCTAGACACGGACGACTGGCACTGACTCAGGGAGGAGGCTATAGATTCTCCAAGACCTTGGAGTTAGTAGTGCGAGGTGACGAGGGCACGACTAGAGGCGGGAGTGGTCCATCATCTTGGCGGCCACATGATATATCTGGAGAACTTTGTAAGTTTTTCTTTTGTTTTCCTTGCTTTTTTTTTGCAATATCCTTTGTACTGACAATCATGTTTCTAACAATTAGTATTTTGTTTTCTTTGCATCACTTCACTACAAATTGCGATCCGATTGGCCTTGAGACTCGATATGTAGAGAGGCATGATCTCACTGCATTGACCGACCAATTGTATAGACGTAGTGGCCATGTAAGTCAGTTATCTTTCTTGTTCGTAGTTACCATGTTTAATTAGAATGTATTATTGTATGGTGGACTGATGTGTAGTTGTTTCTTTTTTGCAAAGTCCGTTCGATGCTTCTTTGCAGAGGGACGAGCTTTCGGATGGCGAGGATATATAGCTTGCCCTTGGATCCTTGGAGCTCACACACCCTTCTTTTTTGGTCACCTGATCTGTGTAGAAATTTTCTATGCAGTAGTGATATCTTGTCATGATTGTACAAGTCACTTTCATTATGCGATCATGTATTTATTTCATGTATCAGTGTTATAATTTAAGTACACTTTGTTTTTGTTTACACGAGCATTGTACACAATGCAGAAACTATTTTGTATGGCCCAAACAAAGCACACAATGCTATATATGACTACTCTCCCACAAATTTTTTTTCCCTGTTACTGTCGCTATTAGCTTCGCAAATTTACCTACATGCGTCATTTTTGGCATTGCTATTAGTTTTGCAGAGCATCGTTATCAGCGTCGTTATTTGCGTTAGTATTAGCATCGCATTGATACTGACACAAATAGCGACACTGATACTGATACCGGCGCAAATAACGACGCTGATATCGACTGTACCATGGCGTCGCTAATAATGACGCTTTTTGTGACGATAGGGACAAATTTTGTTATTTATATTTTCATCGCTTTTAACGTCGATATAAGGTCTATCTCTTGTAGTGGATGTTTATGATAGTCAAGGAAAAAGGGCTGACAATGTTCTTTTATTCACTTTAAAGAGTGATATTGCATTTTTTCAACAAGATGGTGTCATAGAGAAGATAACAGATGGATGTGCTGGGAAAGAGGGAATACCATGTAATCTTGTTAAGATCAAGGGGAAAAATGTAGTATACAAACTTGATCCTTTGTTATTTCACTTTGCCCGTATTAAAGAGGACGAAGAATACTCTTTGAAAATAATGGGATGGACCTTATTTGAGGAGGTAAAGGGCACATAAGACATTATATTACCATTCCAAGCTGTTCAAAATAGTGAGCTACTTTTCCTATCAAGAAAAGGTGATTGCCCCAATAAGAGAACGAAGCCCCAAGATAAAAAAATAGACTTGATATCTTCACCTTCTCCTCAAGAAGAAAATAATTTATGGAATCCCACAAGCTCAAAGTCAAAATCACCTCAACAAAGTTCCTTGTCACAAGCTCTTGTTGTTAGTATGGCTGCTAACACTACTACGAATGATGCCACTTTACCTTCCATGCTAGAAGTTACACCTGCAAAGCCAATAATTTCTCTTGAGGTTAAGGGAGTAGAAAGAACATTCGATTTTCCTGAAATAGTTTAGAAGAAGGGAAAGAAGGAAGAATCAAGATTTCACATGTTTGAAAAATTCTTTCCATTTGGTCCAACAACACAATTTCCTATTCTCATTGATAGGTGTTATGAGGCACCTCCTTTGTATGCTTATTGGTCACTATGTTGGGATTATGTAGAAAAGCTAACCACATCTTTCATAAAGAATCCCATGATTCTTGCAACAGTAGCATATCTTATGCCTTTTGTACAAGACAACAATGAGAAGAGACCCATGCATCATGATGAGGTGGATGCTAATAAGTTGGACACTTATAGTTATTGGATTATATCAAGTCTTCACTCAATTCATGCAGTAAATATATATATTCAGAGTAATACTACACATTGTCTAGCAACCAAGCATTTATACACCACAAGAAATTCTAGAATATTAGTTGATTGTCCTGCAAAAATGTCCATTGAGCATTTGTGAATGACAAATATAGAATCACATAATGTTATGAAGAATGACCCTTATGTTGAGCAACTTTAACAATTAAGAGATCAGTGGTGGCTAGCATTTGGTTCTCCACCAAAACCCCAACAAGGGCTTTCTAAGACAAGCTCTCAAAGAGTACCATGGCAGGTAATCACATATAATCTTACCTTCTCTTTTTGTGAAGATTAGTGTGATGCTCTTTCTTTTGTTCTATACTCACTACTTTGATATTTTTTTTGCAGAGATTTGTGGCATACATTGGAGAAAATTGTGCATCTAGAGATTGCCATATGATTGTTAGCTCCGAAGAAATATTTGATAGTTGGATCAAAATCATAAAGAGATACTCTAGAGGTGAACTTATATCCCAAGAGGAGAGTTCGAGAAAAAAGGGAAGGCAACCTTCTCCCACTGCATTTCGTTGCATTATGGGTTTAAAGGATGGAGACATCCTTACACTACAAGAGGAGATCAATGAAGGTCATATCCTTTTTCTTAGAAACAAATGGGATAAGGAAGATATGATTGACATGGAAACAAGGGCTAAGAAAATCAAGCAAGATAGGGTCCTAAAGGAGGATTTAGTCACTCTTTTCAATGCTTCAGTTCCAGAAAGTAGCATTGTGATGAAGACTTGGGAAGAGCTTGTTGATGATTATGATATCAATGATGAATTCTACACAAATATTTTAGACATTTGCAATGATTGGGTATCAAAGAAGCTCACACGTGGAGCTAATGCAAGGTCCCTACCAAATGGAGCAAAAGATATTGTGAACTTCCTGATTGGAAAAAAGTAAAATCCTCTTCAATCCTCCACTACTTCCCCTTAGCATGTATATGTTGTGGGATGCAATCTAGAAACCTTTGATCTTATACATAATGTTTATAGAGATCCAATTACCATTGGGGTTGTTGTTCTAGATGCAGTACATGGGGTTGAGGGAATGAAATGGGACTCTATAAAGTTTGGAAAGGTTGTATCCACTCTACTACAAATGACATATGAACCTAAACAATTCATGTTTTTATCATTTCTTGATCGAAAGCAAATGGCAACTTTGGAAAATGCTATTGAAAGCATTTCTTGCAAGGATCGCATTCTAGTCGGTAGTGTTGACTTCCTACCAATTGATAGAACATTTGCTTTTGGATCTATAGATTCTTTTGTGGTTTTAACATTAGTGACCATGGAGAAAAGGTTCATCAATTTTGAGTGATATATAAACAATGACAACAAGCCTTCCATTTTGGACTTTGAAGGCTTGGACAAGGAGTGCAATGATGAAGATCTTGAAGAAGAACAAAGGATTGCAAAGGCCGTTTTGAGAAAGAAAATGAAAGTTATGGAAACTACAATCAAAGCATTCAATGATGCTCATGAGGTTGTATTTGATGTATATGCAAGTGGACTTGCATCTAAGGTGGCATTGGTAAATCATATGAAGACTATTGTAGTGGTTTGCAAAACTCAAGAGCAAAGAGAGGTTGAAGCACAATTGTGGAGGGTCCATGAGAGTGCCAAACAAAATTCAAACTCCCAAGAGGTTCCTTCTACTGAAGTTCAAGTTCTTAAAGTACCACCCAAGGGCATAGAATAATCAAACCAAGATATAGCAAGTCTAATTATGAAAGAGAAATTAAAGGCTACTTCAAGTGTTTAAGCTCCGTTCCTTCTCCTTTCATCAAGGAAGACACATTGATGTAATTTTGATTTTTTTCTTGAGAAGTTACTTCCATTAGCATTTGTAATATTTTCTTTCTTTGATGGTATTAATTAAAGAAACTATGTCTTTAGTTCTTTAATTTTTTACAAAAGTTACCAAGCATGTTTGGTTTAAAAAATCTATTTAAGTAAATATTTTTCCAAATTAGTATTAAAGATCTCATTAAAATTTATCATCCTTTGTAAGGATAATTGTTTAATTGTAATCTAGTGTGTAAGAATATTTATCATAATGAAAAGTTTAAGCTAGCTATGCAAAATTTACTTAAGTCTATTTTAGATCTTATTTCAATTAAACTCTTATATGTGTTGTGTTATGTTATTTTCATGTTAGTTTTGGTTAGATTTGTCCACATGGTGAAATCTCTTATCTCTTATAGCCTCTTTTACTACATCACTAGTGTATGTCTATGCATGTACCTTAGGATAAGAGAGCCAACAATATATTGCACACCCCAAAAAAGATTGATTGCACCTCCCAAAGGAGTTTTACCTCAGTAGTAAATATTGCAACAAAGATTTCTCTCCAATGTATCTTTTGAGATGTGTATATGGAATATTAAGGTAAAATCCTTGTTACAATTCGCAAGTTTAAATATCTATGGGATATAATTAGTTAAAAAATAGAATGGTTTGTCCTCAAGAAGAAACCATGAAAACTTATCCAAATAGAGTATAACTTATCTCAATTAAATTGTCATGTGTCACTTATATGTGACATAGTCTTGGTCACATGGTTAAAAGTATCATGTTTAAATTTTCTATAATAATAAGGACTAATAAATACCTTCTTTGTACATGCCATTTTGAAGGCCTTTTTAGAAACTGAGTATGTTAAATATTATAATGATAATATAATTTGTGCAACTAATTACAATAATATATTGTTAGTATCTCAAGTATACTTATAATTAGGGATAAAAAGTAGGTATGAAAAATGACTTTATTAGAATAGATTTTACTTCAAAGAAATCATCATATATATTTTTTTCACCTCATGATATTACTCTTGGTTAGATTTGATCACATGGTCAAATGTCTCTTTTCTTAAGACATCATTTATTAAGTAGTACCTATGTATGTATTTATCAATGTGAAGTTAAATTGCTTTAGTGTTCTATGCCAGTTTATAGCTCAAACATTAGGTAGAATGATGAGGAAGTAAATGAATCTAATGTGCTCCTTTTTCTTCTTTGTAACTTCAACTAAGACATCTATGGTTGGATATCTAACAAATTCAACAACAGTAGAGCACGATGATGTGATTG
Organism: Lygodium microphyllum; assembly: GCF_053477565.2. Lineage (NCBI taxonomy): Eukaryota > Viridiplantae > Streptophyta > Polypodiopsida > Schizaeales > Lygodiaceae > Lygodium > Lygodium microphyllum. The sequence goes on along the minus strand of NC_141161.1, from coordinate 39,827,950 downwards.
ATGTTTCCTTGATAAGAAATGCAACACAATTATGTGTAATACTTGATCTCAATGGTCTTCTATTACAACGATGCTTTGCTAATTATAAAAGATTTCAAAGCTTTAAAATGGGAAAGCAATGGCTTGTTCTTCGACTAGGATGTATGGAGTTTCTTGAAGCCTTATTTGCAAGATTCCAAGTGGGAGTTTGGTCAACAACTTTCCATAAAAATGTCACGGCAGTTACTAAGTGCTTGGAGATCCATGCAAAAAGGAAGTATCATTTCTTCATGATTTGGGGCCAAGAACAATATCATAGACATCGACTCAAAATCATATATAGGCCAGATAAGATGGGAGTAGAAGCAATGTTCAAGCCTTTGAAGTATGTATGGGATCAATATGGAGATGTTTGTTAGCATACCAAGACTATTCTCATAGATTTCAGTCCTTACAAAGGATGTCCAAATCCTGTTGAGAATTGCATTTATCCAAAAACATTTGATATTGATCGTGAAGACTCTATCTTGATCAAAGAACTTCTACCATACTTGACTTGCTTAAGCAAATACCATGATGCACGTAAAGCCATCAAGTTTGATCAATATGGATATGATCGAGTTCAATATGGACATAAATTGTATGCTCAATTCAAGGTTGTCATTGATGACTGGACTAGAGCAGAGAATGCTAGTATTTCATCTTCATCATCAGCACCCCACGAGACCATGATTGATAAAGATGGTATTTATGTTCAACCTTCAATTACTTCTTGCTTCAAGAGACCATTTATTATACAAACATCCTCAACAAATGTCTGACGTCATCCGTCTTTTACATTCACTACAACAGAAACGAGGCATAAATGTGCATGTTAGACGTGCAAAGTTGGGTGCGTCTATCATTGTGTCTATATGTGCGTGTAAAAGAGCGTGTAAATAGACGCGAATTTTGCATCTATATATCTGCGTAAATAGACATGAGTATGGACACACCTTTAGACGCGTATTTATTTAACCACCTGAAATTTAACTTAATATAATAAAAAAACCAGAGTTAATAATTATTTTTGCATTGCTCTCTAATGAATGGCAGTTCCTCTAGTTGACAAGCCTGATATAAGTAATTAGCGGCAAGCGATAGAAACCTTATTATCCAATTAATAGCAAGCATTGCATGTATCTCGTAATTTTTCTACTTAAAGATGATAAAAAATACTTCTTTTTTATTATGAAAAATTCAATATAGCTTTAAACTTGACTATTGATTCTTGAATATGCACGTGTGCGCATGATAAAAACCATAGAATTAAGAATACACATTGAATCATTAAGCAAATTAAGTATGTTACAGTGAATGATCCATCTCATCTTCAATGAGATCAGCCCTTGCTAAACTATCTACTTCTAGGTCTATGTTACCAAGAGGTAATGAAACAAATAAGTCTATCCCACTATCAAATGTATTGCTATATTGCTCAATAACTTCATCAATATCATTGACAATCACATTATTGTCCTCTTCTGCGTTTCCTTGAACATCCTCGCGAGGTTCATCTTGTACTATATCACGCATATCATCCATTATGGTGTCACTATGTACATCATCATTAATTGTTGGATTGTCATCTGCTATCTCTATTTCGGTAATATTACATTATATTGGTTTTGAACTATTAGATACAGGGATGACATACCACCATCGGTTATTGTTTACCATTGGATGATACACAACCTGTCTTTGAAAAACAAAAGCAAGAAACTTAAATACTTATTATATTGTGTATATGTATCATATGTATACATATAAAAAATTTAGCTTTTGCATATATACCTCCTCCCTTTGTTGAGGTAGTACTAATGTGTCATTCTTGTTTTGGTGAAATTTTGTAGAGTCAATGATTACAAAACCACTTGGATGACGTCTGATTGTGCAATACTCACCATTTGTTACCACTTCTTTAAACCACTTCACATCCAGTACATATATAAAGAATCGTCTGAAGTCAAGCTTCAGAACATCTTGGATCAAGCCACAATAACCTTCCATGGTACCATTGGCATCCTCGAAGTGAGCAAGGACACCACAATCTTGGGTATTTCTCTTTTCATCTATACGTTGAGTTTGAAGATGTTTAAAGTCACACCAAATAGCATTGAATAATGTGCACTAGTAGTAAAAGATTAAGATCAAACATGTCAATTTTTTATATAAAATATAACTTATAGAAAAAAATTAATTGATAGTATGTCTCACCTTTGATAAGCAACCTCGTGTGTATTCCCACTCTTCTTGAGATATATTAATTTCCTCATCTTTTTTCATTCTCTCCATTTCCTCATGTAAACAATCTATATCAATATGACGTGGGAGCGCATTTAGATGATCTGAAAATGAGACATTACGTCCATATTTGGTGCGAAATGCTTGTCTTTCGCTTTTTTTTCTTGCCCTTGCTTCATTATATAGTGTCACCCATTTGCTCATTACATCACTATTGAGCACACAAAAATATTTAACTTATGAAGTTCTTCTTTTGTTAGCACTTTACTCATTCCTTTTCCTTGAGGTATTATAGAGGTCATCCTCAAGTCTTCATCATCTTTCCATAGTCGTGGTTGAGAGGGGTCCACTTCAGCAAGATATTCAGAGATATAAACAAGGGATGATTGCACTAACCAACCCTCAGCCATGCTTCCCTCAGGCCGTGCTTTTTGCCTCACAAAATCTTTCAAGGTTTTCATGAAGCACTCAAGAAAAAACATCCACCTTGCATGAACTGCCCCACAAAGTGTGATCTCATCAATCAAATGTATGAGTAAATGTAATTGAGTAGTCAATATGGATCGAGGAAAATTTTCCTCCACCAAACAAACCACCTCAACAGATAATACTCGAGCATCTTGTAATGTGTTTGGATCAATTTCCTTCGAACTCACGTATCTGTCAGTATGTATTTGACAATTGTTTATTTTTGTGTAGAAATTCAAAGATATATAATGAGAAAATACAATGTATACACACCTCACAAGCTCTCCCATCTTGTAAATGATATCGCATACATCTTTGGATACACAATGGGATATGCTAGTAGGAAGTACGAACTGAATGTAAACAATATTCATAGATCAAATGATTAGTTGAGGAAAAAGTCATCATACCCCAAAGTTTACATATAGTTACTCCTCTAATTACTATATTCATGGTTAGAGATATCCTTACTTGAATCATTTTGTGCCAATCGTGGGACTTGAAACTAAATAGTTGCTCCACACCTCTTTTCTTTTTCTTTATGAAGGCTCCCTTGAGACATCTTATACATCCTGTGGGTGTTCAAAAGCTACATATTTGTTCCTTCACTATTTTTTCATCGTTTTTTGACAACATCCAAGGTGCATGGGGTAGCTCAATCTTTCCTCTGGGTCCAATGCGTGGCCAGGCTCATCTCATGCGACCAAATGTTACGTAAATCCTCCCTTACATTGACTGAATCACGAGCCCCTATCAAGTGATCCCATAATGTAGATACAACATTTTTGAATATGTGCATGGGGTCCAACAGGTGATTGATCTTGAGTTCAGTCCAATACGAAAGAGGGAAAAATATAGAGAACCTAACAAACAAACAATATATTATGTAAACAATTCATCATGCTAAATACTTTAAAGTCAATCGAGAGAAATGCACTTCTTCCCAACTCATGTCGAGTGGAGGGTGGCTGTCGGCATTAATTCATCTCTCCTTCCAATCTCGAATGGTTAGAGATTGTGGAGTCATTCCATTAGTAGGGAGAATATATTTGGGATGGTCAATAGGAAGAAATCGATGATGATTGTCATAGATAACCTTCTTTAAACGTGCCGGCCTAGAGAAGACTAGAGAGGGACCGCAAATAGGACATGCATTATATCCTGATGTGGTTAAACCTGAACAAACAAGTGAATGAATAAAATGCAATTGATTCAAGTCTTGAATTTCAAATATAGAGTTACATACATGTACATGAACACTCTCCGTATCTTGAAAAGTCATGCATAGTCCACAACAACATGGCCTTCAACGTGAAATCTCTAGAGGATACAGATGCACTTGTATCTTGCACCTCAATACCTTCCCATAACATTTCTAACTCTTCAATCAAAGGCTCTAAGTAAATGTCCATGTTTTTTACCTTGTGCTTTCCAAGAATTAGAAGGGACAACATTACATGTTCCTTTTTAATTGCCATGGATGGAGGAATATTATAGTTCACCAATACCAGTGGCCATACATTGTATGATGTGCTTTTTATGCCAAATGGATTGATTCCATCCATACCTAAACCAAATCTCAAATTTCTTGGCTCTTCTTTGAAAATTGGTCACAAATTATCTATATGTTGCCATGCTGGTATGTCTGCAGGGATCCTCCATTTTCCATCACTTGAATGATGACTAGCATGCCATGACATGAGCTTTCTAATGGACTTACACTTGAACATAAGTTGAATACGTGGAACAATCGAAAAATGTCGCAAAACATTACGAGGCACATCCATTGACTTAATCTCCACTTCGTATCTTGATTCGCGACAAACATGACACTCTCATGCGAACTCATGAATCCCATGAAATAAGACACAATCATTGACACATGCATGGATCTCGACATAATCGAGGCCCCCCAGAGATGTCAAGTAATGTCTTGCTTGCTCTCTCTTAGTTGGCAATTTGTTTCCTTTTGTAAGCATTTGTGATAATAACTAACATTTATTTTTAAAAGTGAGTATTTGTGTCTAATTTCAAAATAGAACAATTAATATTATGATTCATAAGCCAAACTGAATTGATACCTACTTCAATAACACATTCAAACTGACATTACTCCATCCATAAATTGTTTGCAAGTTAAGTAACTGGAAGGACGCACGAAGAACGGAGTACGTACAACCTTCATACAACGGAGTAGATGATGCTACATATAGTGGATCATCTGGATTCATAGAGTGACCTTCTCCCTGAACCGGTTGCGAAAATAGAAAGTGTACTATGTTGTCCAAAATCTCATCCTCTACAAGTTGATGGGGCATTTCATGAGGGCTACTATCATGATCGTCAGTCTCCACTCTTCTTGAAGACTCTGCCTCCTCGCATCGACGTTTTGCAGCCTCTCGACGCCCGAGAGGGAGTATCTGAGGATGTGGCACCGCATCCTGCTCAACCACAAAAGGGAGTTTCATGTACGTTGATATATATTGAGTAACATAGACTATAAATCTTAGTGTTTTAAAAAAACAAAGAATACCGGTGTTTTTTCTCGGTCCCATTCTCCATACATGCTGAGGTGTGACATTGCAACTCGACGTGCTCGAAAAATACACCCTCAACAACAATCACACATGCATTTAATTTTTTATCGTAGCCATGCATCTCAATTATGAAGACGTAATGTTTTATCCTCACTTGAGGATGTGCTCGTTGACTCATCAGCATGCACCGCACTAGGTGATGACGACGACATGATTAAACCTAATTCATGACAACATCAAAATATTTGTCATTCATATGTTTACATAAAAACTTCAAGCTAGTGTATTAATTATTCTAAGATCTCAATTTTAAATACACAAAACTTATCATAAATACATAAAAACTTATGATAAGAACTTACTATCAAAACTTATCTTAAAAATAAAAATTCATGATAAAAGCTAAATACGCGTCTATATCTGTGTTTACCTACGTGTCTAAATTTGCGTCTATCTGCGTGTCTAACTTCACGTCTATACACACATTTACGTAAATTTAGAAGAGCATATACACGCGAAAATAGACACAAACGTCAAAATTCAAAAGATACTTAAATCATTTCTTTTCAAACTGCGCCTTTCCTTTCCTGCATTTTTTGTGTGTTCTAAAGATCGAGTTTAGCCGATATGCAGTCTCTTCATGCCTCACCTCCTCATGACTCACCTCTTCTTTCACTTTAAAGAGACAAGAGGGGAAAAAGAAAAGCCAAGGAGAGGAAGAAAGAGAGAACAAGAAAGAGGAGAACAAGAGGAAGAAGAAGCAAAGGGAGGAGACAACAAGCAGCAAGCAAGCATCAAGGGAGAGTAACTCACCAAGGAGAGGAAGAAGGAGAAGGAACAAGTGCCACCACCCGCCACACCAAACACCCAAGGTGAGTCCTCTCTCTCTCTCTCTCTATGTATTAGGATCTATGATTGCATTTTTTATAGCACAAATAAATGATGAATAGCGGTCATCGGACTGAAATCAGCCGACTGAGCGTGTTTGCCAATGTGTCTACATTTCAGTACATATGTAGGGATAGACGCGAAGCTATGTTTGCTGTCATTGCGTTTGCGGCTGTGTCTCAGAGCGCGTGTGTTCTGCGCCTAGAGACGCGAGAATGCACGCGCTCTGTACAGAAGAAGCTTTGACTTCAGAGTCGCGTCTCGAGGCGTGTGTATTCTGCAGTCCACACACGAGGATACATGTGTGCCAAAAGCATTGACTCAGAAATCACATCTGATAGTGCGTCTATAGTGTATCTCAAATGCGGATATACTCACGCTCTGACTAGAGGGTTGACTTTAGGGATGCGTCTGAGAGCGCGTCTATCCTGCATTTTAGGCGCGATCATACACACGCCAACCAGCTCTAATAAAAAACAATTTTCATTGCCTAAACGTTATTGTGCTTATTATGTTTCTTTATATTGATAACTAAAGCAAACTAAGAACAAAAACACAATGGGCATGGGGTGTGGATCTAGTTTTTTAATCAACAATATATTTTTGCAATGATGAATGTGACCAATCCCATGTTTATGTATAGTAAAAGTCTCAAAATAATAAATTTTCTTGATTCATGATCAAATTTTTAGAAGCTTTAGCCTTCCAACATAGTGAATTAGGTAGCATTATACTTTCGATACCATATTAGAGAATTTGGGAATCTTCCAAGCTGCACTTTCAAATAAGGAGTAAAGATTTGACCAAGTGGCTAAATCTTAACCCCATATTTGAGAGTGGAACTTGGGGGGATTTCTTATATAGTATCTAGGGAAAATTTCACCTTTAAGTAAGGAGATAAGATTTGACCATGTGTCCAAATATAATTACATTAGGAATTCCCAGACTTTATGAAAATTTTTAAATTCCTGAATATGTAGTTTTTCACATATCATTGCTTCGATCCCATGTGTAACCCATAAGTCTTTCACTTAAATATCCACAAAGTTATTTATATTAGTTCATTTGTAACCTACTCAAAAATATTCATCCTTACATACTTTGGGACCACTTTGTTAAGTTAAAGTGACTTGATAGTATGATTCAAATATGTCAAGCTACATGGCTTAATTTAGGGATTGAACAATAAGTTAGTATTGTTATTAATTTCCATGTTTAATGTTCAAAGGCCAAAGAATGAGAAGCATTAGCACTTAACTTTTATGCTCAATGTCTAAAGAAAGCTAGATTATTAGCACTTTCAAGTGCCATGAGCATACATGTATTTTTTCTATGGGATTTTCACACCTTTGTTTCACTTAAATGGACCTTAGTAAGTGCTTGCAAAATACACTTGAAGAAAATGAAAATGTGTGAGCATCAAAAGCCTTCTCTTACATAATGATTCTAGGCTCACTGAATGATTTTCCATAATTAATGTTGGATTGGATCAAGGATTATGGCTCTTTGAAAATGTTTATGTGTGGATGAAGGTAATATATGATTTTTTGTATGCAAACAAATGTGATATAATGGAAAATGAGAAGTCAAGGAATTATTGGACTACAAAACACAATAGAAAATTAGCCATATTGGAATTTTCAATTTCTGGAATTGTACAAATTTGTCTTTTTCCTGTGTTTTTTTTTGTAGATGTCGCATCCTGGTTCATCTAGCAATGACCCGGATTTGGATCGCATGAATGATACATTAGGCTTGTTCGAGAGAGGAGTCAATGCATTTTTTGGAGATTTTCCTAGTAGGGAAGACTTCATGGGAGAGATGACCAGATACCTTGGCCACTCTCCCATAGCAGACGAGGTGTTCAGCATCATGTCTGGAACGCCTCTGACATCTTTGCCTAGCACTACTTCCCAAACTCCAATTGCAGGTACTCCATGTGCAGCACTTGTACATGCATCTGCTGAAGCACAAGCGTTAGCCGACACACATGCATTTGCAGAAGCATGTGCATCCAGAGAAGGCAGAGAGTAGTCGACAGAGAGGGAGGAGGGAGAGTCGAGGGGGAGGACGAGGCTTGTGTAGGGGTTGCCTAGGAGGTGGCGAGCGATCACCCTCACCAGAAGATCACGTAGAGGAGCCAGTACGCCAGTACTATAGAGTTACATATACTGATGGCATCTTTCATGATGATGAAGGAAGGGATGTAATGGCGTACATGAGGAGCATTGTGCATGCGACGTATAAAGATTGTTTCGTTTACTTCAAAAATCAGAAAAGCGGCTTGTGGCAAGAGGTGTTGAGGGCACTCCATAGGAGGTACCCAAATCCTAAGGGTCAGCGATTCTCGGATGATTGGGGATGCACAAAAGTGAGGGATTTCCTTCACAACAAAAGATCCCACCTCATGACACGTGCCAGGGACTCACTGCGGAGACAAGAGGAGGGACGTGGAGCCTATAGCCAACCACCTATGTGCCACCGCATAGAGTGGAAGAAAGCCAAGAAGAAAGTAGCAGAGAAAGTGAAGAGTCGTCAGCACGCAGAGGCGCGACACATCCAAATGGAAACCATGGGATCGGATCAGTCGGTAGAGAGTCGTGGGAGGCAGAGTTTGTAAGTATATTTTGATTTCTAGTTTTTTAAAATTTATATTTCTTTCAATTCTTTATATAATTTGTTCTAATACATTGTGTCTCATAATTGTTTGTATATATCATAATTGTTTTGCAGACTACTATCGTTGGTAGGATAGCTACTCCTAGAGAGGTAGGTTACCATCGAGGCCATAACCGCGTAGCCACATGGCTTCACTTCTATGAGGAGGGTCTCATCACTGAGGACCAATAAAACTGGGCTATGAGGATTCGACAGCCAGAGGAGGTATGTCTTTCTTACTTTCCTATTAAAAGTATAGCTAATTATAACTTTTTATCCACCATGTGTACGTAAGCAACCTTGATTTTTTTTTTTGTGTAGGCGAACTCGGATGTAGAGCATAGCGAGGAGGGGGATAGCGATGCTAGTAGCCATGGTGGTGCTAGCGAAGAGGTTTCTTCTTCAGATTCATAGAGAAGCACCATACCTCCTCTATGGCCTTGTTTTCTTGTATATCTATTAACCATCTTTGAGCCTATTGCTTGCGACCACGCTTTAGGTCGCAAGCACTTAAACTCCCCATGTAAATGCTTTTTATCTATAATGAATACATGGACTTTTGTTTTCAATTCTTGTGCTTTCAGATCCATTGTCTTTTTTCCAAATGCACAATTTGATGTATGGGAGGGGAAAAAAAAAACATGCTCTCTGGTTTTTTTTTTTCCAGTTCTGTTTTGCGTATCTATCTACGCGTCTAACTTGCAAAAAACGCGTGTTTATAAGCACGTCTAAAATGCAGAGTACACGCGCTCATACACGCGCTACATAATTCAAATTTTTAAAATATATATATATCTTTTAAAAAAAAGAGTTTTTTGTTTTTCGTTCACGTTTATGGGCGCTTGTAAAAGCTCGTCTATGGGCGTGTCTATATGCTCATCTAATTTTCCATGTAGACGCATTGGTAGATGCACAAAAGAAATTAAATAAATAATAATTTTGGTTTTTTTATGCACTTGTATTCACATGTGTATATACGCGTCTATTTTTGCGTATAAATTTCTCCATACATGCGACTATAGACGCGCATTTGTAGACACACAAATAGACGGGCAGGTAGACGCGCCCGTAAGATTTTCTCTGTATTCAAAAATCGTATCTAAAAGTGCGTCTAAGAGGCCTTTTTGTTGTAGTGATTGAACAACTCACAAATATCCATGTTGAAGTAGACTCCTTTCGTCTCTACTTTGAAAGATATGGAAGCAATGCAACTTGCTCATGAGTTAGGATATCACAAACATTTCATAAATGGTAGTGCAGCTAAACGTTTTATACAAAATCTACAAAATTTGTATTTTCCCAATACACTTGATGTAATAAGAAGGTGCTGAACTCTATATGGACTAATTTTGACTTTCATAAGAAATATATCCCTTACATTAAAGGCTTTTGCATGGCTATGAAATATATGCTTGTTAGAAATTTAAAGTGTTTTATGTAGTTACCTTGATGTTTCTAAACACCACCAATATCAATGAGAGAATCTACTTGCTGTTTTTTATTCTTTCAATAACATTAGTTAATTGTGTTGAAATTTTTTATAAAGTGGTTTAAATCCTATTTTGTACTTTATGACCGTCTACTATACAAACATACTCAACAAATGCCTCACATCATCTATCACTTACATTGAACAACTCATAATTATCCATGTTGAAGTAGACTCCTTTAGTCTCTACTTTCAAAGATATGGAAGCAATGCAACTTGCTCATGAGTTAGGATATCACAAACATTTCATAAATGGTACTACACCTAAATATTTTATATAAAATCTACAAATTTCGTATTTCTCCAATATACATGATGTAACAAGAAGGCGCTGACTCTATATGGACTAATTTTGACTTTCATAATAAATATATCCCTTACAACGAATACAAGTATCTTCCATTTACACAGCCTTTTTCTACACCTTGCCAAGAGATCTACAACATATGCCCAACTATCTTACCAAACAGGCCCCGAATGAGATAGGGAAGAAAGGTCTACTTCGATGGTCTCTCCTTTTTGATTCCCTTGACGTAACATTTCAACACATACCAGGCATCCACAACACTATTGCAAACCTTTTGTCAAGTGAATCATCGTGACTCACCAACTTCCCACTTCCTTTTGTAAAGATCTACAATATTCCAAGTGCACTATGCACACTATACCATGCGTTGGCACGCACTCAAAGATGCACACTCACTCTTCACAACAATCATTGAGAATCTTATCATAGCATATAAGTACCTCCTCTTGTAATTTAGTCAGATATAGTAATACATAACAATAGCACCCCATTGCATTCTCAAGAATTTTCTCTCCAACTTCTCTATGTCGTCCCTCTAGTTTCCGGTGTTTCCTATTTCCGCTGCATGCTTTATGAGTTGGTATCAAAGCCATAACACACGCCACCATCTGAGAAAAGGTTGTTAGTGATGGCAAAGGCCTTGCTCATGGTTAGGCTATCAGGCTATTGTGCCATTTAAGCGGTGTTTTGAGCATTTACCCTTAACTCCAATAAATCCTAATGGATTCCTCTAGTACCAGTGGCAATGTTTTTAGCTTTGCTTTTAAAACTCTATCTAAGTGTTACAAATCTCTGGGAAATTCTACCATTGTCATGGACGAGACACATCCAATTTCAAAATGGATTTTACATGAGATTGGTGCTACTCATATTTATGGTGAGAATCAACTTTTTAAGTTTAAAGCTTCGACTTTATATTTCGAAGATCAAGGAATCCTTACTGTCGAAGATACCCTAGGTGAAGATCAACATGTTAATTAGTTATCTTTAGTCCTTCGGATAATACAAAAATAGTAACAAAAGAAAGAATAACCTATTTGCATCTAGGCTATAAAGCAATATGTATAATCCCTCTTTTTTGCAAAGTTCTTAATGTGTCATGCGTGGCTGCCATGTTAGATACCAGACATGTAGAATTGACGGACATGATCGTAGGAGCTACAGTATATCCTTTGTCTAATGGTCGATCTTCTTTGAATTAAGACCCAATTATGTCATTTCTATGGATGATCCTTTTCTCCTTGAATTGCTTATGCATGTCTCTAGCAATCCTTAAAGATGTAGAAGGTATAAATTCCTTAAGGACAAGGGTTAGACTATCATTATGAAATCAGATGAAAGCACACAATGCTTTCTTCCTGATTGTGTCAATTGGTCCGACATTGAACTCCCACATGAATGGCAACTAGAAATTACATGCTTGAAGAAAAAAGAACTTCTTCCTCCTAGAAGGATTAAGGTGCAAAATATCAAAGGCAAAATGTTGCATTTGCCTCACCACATGGCTCAAGAAGTGCTGAAGGATCAAACTACTTCTGTTCTCAAAGTCTCTCAACCTCAATTGAGGGTGTCTCTTTCCTAAAGGGCAAACATCCTTAAATTTCATACTCAACCGTGTACACATGAACATGTACAACATGGTATTTGTCTTCATTTTAGAAAATTAATTCAACAAGCCTCTTCTTCTATGGTGAATGTTGTGCAAGAATTTGAATATGAGTATCATAAATACAAAGCTGCTCCATATCTCCAACCTCAAGATACACCTTGGAAAACAAAGTTATAAGCTATTAATTGGACTCATTTAGCCCTCACAAGACTCATTGAGAAGGTGGAGAATCTACAACAACTCTGTGATCAAATTGTTGGCTTATGTCATTAACTAGTCGAATCATAGATATAGGTCTCAATCCTAGTGTTTCTATAGCAGGTTCTTCTTCTACACAATCCTCTCATCCACAATACTCTTTGTTACTCCTGCTACTCAAGACTTCACTACGTTTTCTAATAGAAAATTGCAAAAGGGATGGAGTTCTTTTTCTGCTTCACCTTCCTCATGCTCTCTTAATATGCATCATGTAGGCTCGTCCAAAGGAAAAGAAAAACTATTAGCATAACCCTTTACATCCTACACAATGCTAGCCTTGAATAAAGAATTTCTTGATATTTGAACTGATGATGAAGATCTAGAAGAGATCTTTAAAGACTACTATCCAACAATCCTATTTGTTTCAACCTTCTTTACAACCGGGTGACACCGCCAAAGATTTAGCAAAGTATTTGGAGTTGATGTTTCTAGATTGGTCAAAACAAAATTATAAGGTGGCTTTTGATCATATTGGTGAAGCTGTCTTTGACAATCCTCAAAGGCAAAGAAAAGAAAATCATAATCTTAATCAAATGCCCTTATGTGTTTCTCCCATGGATCAACATAAAGCTGATGCTCAGCGAAGTGTGAAAGCTCGCATTGATTCATGAACACAATATTAGTGAGTTTGGGAATCTCCCAATTCTCATTTTTTGAATACTAAGAAGGTGGAACCCGTATAACATGCCCATAAGTTTCTCAAATCCATATGATGTGACCTATCATTGGAAAGAGCTTGAAAAATGGAATCTATTGAGCTATAGAGCGCTCAATTTGGAGTTATAGTGTTCAAGTTACGAAAAATCCAAAGATTTGACCACGTGTCCCAAACTTATGGGAAATTCCCATATTCCCCAATATGGTGTTCATGTATGATGGGTGAAAGCATAGACCAACATCCACCTAGTGCTCCTGGCTAGGAATTTCCTACATGAAATTATAGATCCCAAGTAGAGCTTCAAAGACAAGATGCTTACACACTTTCCTCTTCTGATCAAGATGGAGATAGTGTGGTTGATGAGGATTTTGTTCCTATCAATCCTCATAGAGAAGTTGTTCCTCCATGTTCAATGCTCCAAGCTTTACTCAATGCACATACAGAAACTCTTGTAAGTGCATCATCCTCTCTTCCACTAAATGCCACTAAAGCAATCCCAACCACTCATGTGAATGCTTATTCTGCTTATTCCAAACCTTCTTATACAAACTTCTACAAGAAGATATGAGTTCAAGATAAATTTGGTTCTTTTCCTATTTGGTCCACAAATGGTAAATCTCATAAAGAGATTAAATTGCTCATCTACATGATGTATGCATATGTGGGTCAAAAGATCCTTGATAACTGATTTGATATCTTGAATTCCATGACACATGGATTTGTAGGTGGTCTAAAAAATAGTGGATTTCAATGCATCCCCAAGTCAAATTAGCTATTGTGTAACATGGAGACCCCGTTCTGCTCCTCTTTGAATTACTTCTTGGCGAAATGGTGGAAACAAATAGGATGATTTCTTAGAAGCTCGAGAAGGTTTCTTTAAATCCAAACTTTGTGACCCTTGACAATATAAGGAATATCTCATTTACATGAGAGATTCGTTGTATGAAGGATTAGGTGCTCATGCTAAGAGCATAAAAGAACATCTAGTTTGTTCTTCACTTGAGCCTATTCCGTTTAGAGCAAATAGAAAATGAAAGCTGAGAACAAGGATTTTACTAACAGTGTTGGCCAAATTTTACAAACAATAGAACAAACTATCAAAGAAGACTTCCAACAACAAAAGATGACTCAGTTAAACCAAAATTATCCATTAAGAGAAATATGGACTCTCTTTTTTGCCCCTTAATGAATGAATAAAGAAATATAGGCCTAACCAATGAGAGAGCTAGGATTCTAGATTCGTGTAACATGAATCTTCTAGCCATATCTTGGCCCAAATCTTCCTTCAACAATAAAATAAGGGGAAATATTGAGAATACAATGCCAACACTTCCTGGAAGTTTGTGACCTGAATTTTCATTTTCTTATTTTTTTATGTTTGAATTCTCATTTCTCCCCTTTTCAGTTTCCTCCTCTTTCTTAGGTGGAACTCAAATTTATCATATCTCTTTCCCCAGTGCTTCTTTCCTGACAAAATCTTACAATCGCCCTATTTGTAACCTTGTGAACACAAACAAAGGGTGGTAACAACTATCATAGAAGATTATGGTACCATGCCAAAGGTCATAGATCTTATTTTAATTGCCAAGATATAGACAGGAAAATGAAGAATATTCCTAAAGATATTCATGCCATTCTCATTAACATGGTAAGCATAGACAGTCATCTCATCAACATAACTCTCATAAAATTGAGAAAAATGGACAAGAATAGAAAAAAGAGCTCAAATGCTATATTTGTGGAAGTAAGTCACATTTAGTGAATAAGTGCCCCAAGAAGACTAAACAACAAACCAATGCTGCTAAGGTAAATCTACACTATCTAAGTGACACATCATCATCTTCTTCTTCTTTTGCTGAAAGTGAAAGTGACTCCTCCTACTCTGAATCCTATTCAGATGTGGAGTCAAATAGTGAGCTCACCGGTGAAAGTGAAAGTGAAAGTGAAGTCAGTAGCACCAATACAAGTGAAAGTGAAACTAAAGTCAGTAACACCAATACCTAAACTTCTTGGCACACTGCCAACTCTGAGAAACTTCTATTTGCATCTGAGCATTCTTCTATTTCAGACACTTGAGACCTAGAAATCATGCTTTTGCTGCTATGCAACAAGAAGTACGCTATGTGTAAAGTATTTAAGAGAATCCTTTACGACCAAAAACAATTGGCTCAAGGAAATACAACTATTTTATAAGAACTCCAAAGTTCTATCCCAAGAATCCTAGTCAAAGCGCTTAACCAAACAATGTTTATCATAAACTATGTTCCTAACATTCCAAACAATGAATACAAGTATCTTCCTTTTATGGAGTCTTTTTCTACACCTTGCCAAGATATCTACAATATGTGCCCAACTATCTTACCAAAAAGCTCCCCAATGAGAGAGGAAAGAAATGTCTACTTCCATGGTCGCTCCTTTTTTATTCCCTTGATGTAACAAAGGAGAGATTCCCTTGATGTAACATTTCAACAAATACCAAGCATCCACAACACTATTGCAGACCTTTTGTCAAGTCAAGCATTGTGACTCACCAACTCCCCACTTTCTTTTGTAAAGATGTAAAATATTCCAAGCACACTATGTGCATTATACCAATGCACTCAAAGATGCGCACTCTCTCTTCACAACAATCATTGAGCATCCTCTCAAAGCCTATAAATACCTCCTCATGTAATTCAGTCACATAGAGTAATACATAAGAGTAGCACCATTTACATTCTCAAGCATTCTCTCTCCAACTTCTCTGTGTTGTCTCTCTCGTTTTCCCTACACGCTCTCTAAGTTGATATCATAGCCATAACACACACTACCATCTGAGCGAAGGTGTAACGTGTCTGCTTGTATTTTTAGGACACATCTTAGCAGTCCATCGAAAAGGATGTCTAGAAAGCTCCACCCGGCACTCCCATGGAATGTTACGGGGTTTGCGATCTAGGGCTTTCCTCGTCTGCTACGTAGTGGAAGTATTTCGGCCGTTCCCACTTAGGATCGACCTGAATTAGGGTTTTTCTGATTCGTCATCTCCTAACAGCAACTAGCGTCAGACCCAAGCGAACTACTTTATGCAGAAATGCCAAGTCCGAAGTTGATTCATGCTGCACTTGGTTCAAGGAGAATGGGAAATGAGAGGGATGCAAAGCTCAACCTCTCTCCCATAAGGCATAGTCCCATTCCGTTCCCCTAAAACAGTGTAAATCGGGTTCAATCATAACTCTAGGTCAATGCTTTTGTTGTTTGTGTTCTTTGACGATCTTCCTGCTGTCCATCATGATTTGAGAAAAGTTCCCGGCCAACCGGGACCACCCATCCGTAGGACATACCTATGGCCCATCCTCCGCACTTTCCTCGGGTTGTTTTAGTTATTTAATTACATAACACATTAGTTGGACATGTAACAACCAACTTCTTTAATTAACTCGTTAGGCACTGGTTCCTTCACGTAATCTTATCACTTGACATAGAAAAACAATATCAGACAAGTTCTTTATTAACAAGTTATCATATTTATCTTTGAAATACAAAGAGTCCAGCCCGTAGGCTTATCCACAATCCGCCTGAAGGCTATCCAGCAATCCACAAGGATCACTAGTCCAAGTTTCCGCTCCTAGACTAGTATACGGACCTCGAGATCCAATCCCGAGAAATGTTAGCCTCTTGTGCAGGACCCAGAAGGTGAGGGATTTACCGCCAGAGCCCCCTGGCACCCAAGCGTCCTCCTGCTCCAAGTAGCGCTCAACAGAGAGACCTCTCACGGCAGGTTTGGTCCACTTTCCCGGCGCGATCAACAACCCCCTTGGTTAGGGTTAGGAAGGCACTCGGCGGTTACTGAAGCTATCTCTCTCTTCAGGCCTTCAACTTGAAGTATAGATATCCATTTGTCTTTTAATTCATTGCTCAATCAAATCCAAACAGTGCTCTAAAATCTGTAGCAAGCATAAACATTTCCATTGATCGTTTTTTTGTTGTTGGCAAACTGCTAAGGAATGAACCCTTCCTTTCGAATGCATCCAGCACTCCATCCGAGATGACTTGCAACTTGGCAAGATTCCCCATATCCTGGGTTAGGGTGTACCCTATTAACCTGACTTGGTCAAACCTTAAGTTCATCAGTTATTTCAATTTATCAACTGGTCTTTAGTCCAATTAATCTTCCTTACTCAAGAAGGATACTAAAGTATTCATCCTCTTGCAAGATAACTTGCGTAAGGATCCGCCAACCTCATTGCGAGAATTTGGTCATTCTCTTGTGATCCCATCACAAGATCATATGATTCTGCACTTGCTGTGCAAGTGTCACTTTGAACTATGAGACTATGGAGTCACGAAACAATCTATTTCAGGTTCTTTAAGTTGACGTCATTAGACCTAGGGTTTCCAAGTTTCGTCTTTGTAAGATTCTCAAGGACAAACCCTAGTTCTCTTTACGATTACAATTCATTGTCCTTACATTTAGTGATTGTGGGCAAGTATTTAAGGTATAGGCGTTTCTTGGAATTTAACTCATTACAAACGAGTACTCCGCGGATTAGGTGTTTTAGGTTTTATGCCAATTTGGTTAACTCTAGAGATAATTTCGAGATTACTTCCACATGATTCCTTGACTATACGTAAATTGATTTCTTAACTCAACGGTTTGAGGTCAGGCATAGGTTAGATTAATTTCAACTAATCTTCCCTTTTCTTTGCAAACAATATTCATGCTAAATAAGCAACCTTTTTCTTGCTAATTTATGCAGTTGACAATGATAATTTCATAGAGTTTTTGCATCGTAAGAATCGTTTCATGCTTTGCACTTTCCATGATGATTCATTGCGATATGGGTTAATAGTGCGAGACGCAGTTTATACTTCTAGGCTTAACCAAAGTATACTATTTTAATGGATAATAATCTAGTCTTATAATTCATTTCAATGCAAAAGCTATTTGCCAGAAATGCATTTGTGCTTTCTTTAGTTTGCATGTTTCATTTAAAAGTATTGATGGCTAAGTTCCTTCGTCATGAACAACTAGGACGAAAATATATCCTATTTCTAATAGTTAACCTTGCATGTTTGAATTACAACAATATCAAATAAAAATTATGAAGGAAAACTTGGGTTTGGGGTGAGATATCCACATGGATGCCCGGAGATGACCCTCTCGCAGTTGCGCCTTGGACTTTCTTAGGAGGCATTTCCACCGTGGAAGCAGCTTAACAACTTCTTTTTGATATTCTACCGTGGCTCTCCTCCGTAATAACTTGCACCGTCCGTCGAAATCAGTTTTTTGAAAGGCTCCCTCCTTGAAGTCGGGAATTCGAAAGGGTGTTTCAGAATCTTTCAAGACTAAGACCCATTAAACCATGGGGATGGCTTAATGGCCTTTGTAAACTTCACAGGAACGGGAATAGAAAGGTGTGGAAAAAAGACAAGGTGCAGGGGGGGGGGGGGGGGGAACTCCAAGGGAAAATAGTAACCGTAAAGGTTATAAGTAAGGTTGAAAAACCCTTAGGTCAAACTTGGAGGAAAGGGGTTTCAATATGCCACAAGGGGAGGGGCTAGGGAAGGTTTAAACACGAGGGAAAGAGGGGTGGTTCCAAAGCCAAGGGATAGGGGTTTAAGGGATTAACACGGGGGGGGGGGGTGTGGTTTCAGGATGCCCAAGGAAAAGGTTTAAGGGTTAACATATGGGGGTGTGGTTCCAAGGCAAAGGGGGCTTAAGGATTTAAAAAATACGGAGGGGGTGTGGGTTCCAAGGAAAAGAGGGCTTAAGGATTTATGAAATTGTGAGGGGGGGTAATAAGACCTTTGAAGGCCTTAGATCTTTTGGGGGAGAATAGGGGCTTGAAAAGTGTAAAACACGGGGGGGGGGGGGGGGGGGGGGTGAGGGGGTAATAAAGCCAGGGGGAAAGGAGGCTAAGAAGGTACCCCCCCTTTGGAAGATTTTGTGCTTCCAGAAGATTACATGGGGGGGGTGATTCCGACGGCGACGATGGTGGGTAGTCTGTAGGCGGCAGTGCTGGGAGGGCAACCCTCCTCTAGGCAGAATGCTCCTCAAGCCCCCCCCCCCAAGTCTTCTCTCTTTCCGTCGACTACATCAGCGTGGGGGGGGCAGTGCTACCTTTCACCTCCTCCCAGCGTCACGGCTACGTCTATGGCAATGGCCTCACAGTCATGATGGCAATCCCTCCCCTTCCTCTTATCTCCCTCCTTGCAGTAGCAGGCGCAGCCTTTTCGTCCTCCTTCTGATTTCTTCAAGCGGCATAGACGAAGCTTCTTTCACTCATGGTGGCAGCACTGCCCTCCTTGTGGCGACCTTCCCCCTTGGTTAAATAGGGGAGGGGAGGGGGATCCTCCCTCTCCTATGTTTTAGACGGCATGGTTGTGTCCCTTTGCGAGCTCCACCGAGGAGCTTCTGCAACCTTACTATTCCCCTCCCCCTCCAGCATGACTGTTGGCTGGGGGGGATAAGGAAAACAATTCGCATTATCTCCAAAGAAATTACTAACAATTGCCATATCATTATCTCCCTTTTCTATAAGGGGTAGTTCACACAAGGAAGGAGATTTAGAACTTTACATTCTCTCCCCCTTAGAGGAATCGAGATGTCCTCATCTCGAGCGGGGATATTGATGGTTGAGAGTGCCTTCATTTACCCAAGTGGCATCCTCTTCGAGATAATCTCTCCAGTAGACGAGGCATTCTCTCAGGGTTCTGGATCTTAATTGTGTCTCCTTAACATCTAAGATCCTGTCAGGACTTAGTTCAAGGACTCCTTGACTAGGCATTATAACTTGTTGGTCATCAAGTACATGGTTAGGATTAGGTACATATTTCTTCAATAGTCTGATATGGAATACATTGTGAACCTTTAGGTTCTCAGGAAGTTGCAATTTATAAGCATTAGGTCCTAGGCATTTGGGGATCTTGTACGGTCCACAATACCTTGGACTTAGCTTCTTGCAATCTCCTAAGGATAGGGAAATCTTTTTAGGGTGTACGTGAATGAAGACAATGTCTCCTTCTTTGAAGATTCTATCTTGACGCTTCAAATCTGCATATGCCTTTTGTCTATCCTTGGCAGCTTGGATGTCCTATCTTATTGACTTTATTTGGTCATCCATATCTTCCAACATCTACCTTGAATCTTCAACCCTTAAGGTTGGATCTGAGAAGTTTAGGGGACTTCGACAGTCATGACCATACAATGCTTGGAAAGGGGTCATCTGAATGCTTTGTTGGTAAGAAGCATTGTAGGCAAATTCAACCATAGGCAAATATTGAATCCACCTCTTCGGTTCTCGACAGTAGTATGCCCTTAGCATATCCTCAATGACTTGATTAACCCACTCTGTTTGGTCATCCGTTTGGGGATGGTAAGCGGTGCTAAAACAGAGTTGAGTCCCAATACCTTCAAAGATAGCTCTCCAGAAGTGTGATGTGAAGAGAGAATCACGATCACTAATGATTCTTTTGGGTAAACCATGTAGCTTGAATATCTCCTTGATAAACAATCTTGCAATGTCTGAGGCCTTATATTTTGTCTTTACAGGAATAAGGTGTGCAACCTTAGTAAGTATGTCCACCACAACCATGATGGAGTTGTGTCCTCCCTGGACTTGGGGTAGGCCTACAACAAAATACATACTGATGAATTCCCATTTCATTTGGGAAATGTCAAGCGGTTGCACTTTCCTTGGCATCATGACATGTTCGGCTTTGATACGTTGGCAAGATAAACACTCTGTGACATGTTTGAGAACGTCACCTTTGAGCCTCTCACAATGGCAGCTTTTCCTAACTGCATTAAGAGTCTTGGCATAGCCAGGATGTCCTACGAAAGGGGAATCATGAGCTTCCCACAATATCTTCTACTTAAGTGCCTGGCTTTCTGGTATACACAGCCTTGTTCTATAGTAGACAAGCCCACTATTGATAGAAAATTCATGATACTTAGCCTGCAACTTTTGATTCTGATCCTTGATAGAGATCTCCCTTAGCATTGTTTGGTAGGCCGGATCATGGCATGCATCCTCTCTAGCTAGCTCAAGTATAGGGTTGTTTGTCATAGATACTTTTGTAGCTAGAGATCTGGCTGTTGATGGATTTTGCAAGATTAGGGAATTAAGGAATACCTTGCGACTGAGTGCATCGGCAACTACATTCTCTTTTCCTGGTCGGTACTTGATTTCAAAGCCATATTCCTCTAACACTTTAATCCACCGACGTTGCCTCATGTTGAGCTTGTTCTGGGTAAACATCCGTTTGAGACTCTTATGGTCAGTTTACTAGAGTAAACTTATTATCCAACAGGTAGTGTCTCCAAAGATTTAGAGCATGGATGACAACTAGCAATTCCAGATCATGCATAGCATAATTCTTTTCATGACTCTTCAATTTCCTTGAAGAGTATGCTACTGGATGACCTTCTTGCATGAGTACACGCCCCAAGGCAAGTATGCTAGCATCAGTTACTACCTCGAACTCCTTATTGAGGTCTGGAAGTTTTAGAATAGGTGCTGATACCAGACTTTGCTTCAATCTGTCAAAGCTATTTTGTTTGGGAGTTGACCATGCAATGGTTGTTTGCTTCTTTAGTAAGTCCGTCAGAGGTGCTGCAATCAAAGCATAGTTTTTTATGAAGACCCTATACCATCCTATCAATCCAAGAAAGATGCGTATCTCTTTGACAGATGTTGGTATTGGCCATTCAAGCACATTGGTTGGGTCCACTGAAATTCCTTCCGCTGATACTATGAATCCTAGATATTCAATCTGACACTTGAAGGATGCACACTTCTTCATCTTAGCATACAGCTTATGTGCCCTCACTGTCTCAAGAACAATCCGGGGGTTCATGATCTTCTTCCTGATTAGAATAGACTAAAGTGTCGTCGAAGAAGACGAGCACGAAGTCATCAAGATATGGCCTAAAGATATCCTGCATTAACCTGTTAAAGGTGGCAAGTGCATTCGTAAGCCCGAATGACATAACTAGGAACTCAAAGTGCCCATATCTTGTATTGAAGGCCGTCTTGGGGATATCTTCTTCTTTGATCCTTATTTGATAGTAACCTGGCCTAAGATCAATCTTGGAGAAGATGCACCCTGAAGACAATCAAGAAGCTCATATATTCTAGGGATAGGGTACTTGTTCTTGACCATTGATTGATTCAACCCTCAGTAATCAATACATAGTCGAAGTGTCCCATCTTTCTTTTTCTAGAATAGTACTGGAGCTCCCCATGGTGAACTGCTAGGCCGGATGTAGCCCTAATCTAGTAGTTGCTTGAGTTGCTCCTTCAGCTCAATTGCTTCTGGTATGGACATTCTATAAGGTCTCTTTGCAATTGGCGCAGCTCCTGGTATTAACCTAATCTCATGATCCACTTCTCTTTGAGGGGGAAGTTCAGTCAACTCTTTAGGGAATATGTCCGCGTATTCCTTTAGCCAAGAAGGTCCTTCATGAGACTCTTGCTTCTGATCTAACTTATTGAGTTTGATCAAGTAGACAGGTAATCCTTTTTTGACTCCTTTTATGATACAAGACACTTTGGCCAATTGGATTCTTGGCACTCCAGCCTCACCTTGGGTTGTGACTAATTCCCTTTCAGAGTTTCGAAAGGAAACTTAACCCTTTCCACAGTGGATGTGGGCGTCATTAGGCTTAAGCCAATCCATTCCGAGTAGACACTCATGGATACCTTAATTCATGACTCTGAAATTGACCGAAGTCTTCT
This sequence comes from Lygodium microphyllum, assembly GCF_053477565.2. Taxonomy (NCBI): domain Eukaryota; kingdom Viridiplantae; phylum Streptophyta; class Polypodiopsida; order Schizaeales; family Lygodiaceae; genus Lygodium; species Lygodium microphyllum. The sequence continues at coordinate 39,805,097 of NC_141161.1, read as the reverse complement.
TTCCTCCCAGAAAGAATTCCACCTTAGTAGTTTTCCTGGTACAAGTAACCTCACGACCATTTGCTAGTTCCACAGGCAAGGTAGGTGCTTCTACTATGGCTATTCCTAATCATTTTGCATAAGCTGGTGAGATAAAGGAATGTGTACTGCCACAATCAATCAAGGTCTTAAAAATTTTACCTTGATAGTCCGACAGTGTGTGAATCACCGAGAACTGACAATTCGGTCCTTTCTTGTGTAGAGCGGCATGGACTGTCGCCCTTTCAAACTCTGCTTCCATGGTTGGATCTTCTTCTTCTTCTTCTTCGCACATTTGCCTATTGGCAACACAAGCGGTTCTTCCTCTTCCTCGGGTAGCGGCTCCTTGACCGCGGCCTGCTCCTTGGAAAGGCGCTTGGCAATGTCCTCCACCAAGCTTGGGACATTGCCTTTTGAAGTGACCGGGCTCGTTGTAGTGGAAACAACGGAGGTTTCGGCCATTGCCTTGAGTAGAAACAAAGTTGTTGATGTTGTTAGTCCTTGCTTTCTTTCTTTGTCCCTGATTATGACCTTGAACTCTCTTTATCTAAGGTCTGAATGCTCCTCTGTTCGGGTCATTATAAGACCAAGTTTTGTTACCCCTTGGTCTAGACTGTACCTCCTAAATTATAAGCACCACTTGAATGAATGCGTCCTGAAGATCTGATGGATGCATAGATTCGAGATGGGTATTGACTGGTGGATTTAAACCCGCACAAAATTTGGACACCTGCTGTGTCATGTCCATCTGCGGTGCATACTTAAGAAGTGAGACAAATTTAGAATAGTATGGATCAAGCGTGAGCCCCAGCTATTTTAGCTCGTAGAACTTATTCATTTTTTGCGTGTGATAAGCAGGTGGTAAATATCTTCCTTGCACGGCTTTCTTTAATTTCTCCTAGGTAACAGATCCCTCTGTGATCCCTTGATCCCTGCACCATTGCTTCCACCAAAGCCTGGCTTCGCCAGTGAGCTTTAACTTGGCGAGCATAGCCTGATTGGTGGGTGCAATACCAGCTGCTTTGAAGTAATCCTCCATGGCTTCAATCCAAATTTCAATGTCTGCTTGGACGGACCTGCCTCTCCCATCAAACTCGGGTGGCTTAATCTGCTTCAAAAGGAACTTCTTCTCCTGGATTACAGCAGTACTTGATGTAGGATGCGAATTAGGAACTTGTACCTGGGGTTGTGCCTGGATAAAGGTTTCTTAACGTTATTATACATCTTCAATTCCGCTATCACGTAAACAATGTAGCTACTTAACTTTTTATCAACTCTTATGCACAATCAGACATTGATAAAAAGAAGTCTTTATTTGTATTTATATGGCCATAGCACTTTCGAATACAACATTTTTTGCAATGATAAGTCAACTGTTACATTTAGTTTGGGGAGAACAACGTTGTGTTACATTTATCTACAGGAACTATGTAGTAGTATGGTTTCGGGTCATGGATTTTCAGGAATCGGTAAATCATTGGAAGTTCAAGATATCCTTTCCGTTGAAATTCATACTTCTCATGGCGGCCTAACACTTTAATCCTGTCGGCGGGGATTACACGGGTTACTTCCTCATATACATATGAGTTCATCTCAACCCTCTGACCTCGAATATGTAAAGTTGAGTTTATGTGAGCTTTCACAAAAATAAACAGCTTCACGACTTTTAGGTCTTCCAACCACTTGATCCTCTTTAGGTTGGTTTGTAGATAAGCAAACTGGTGGGTGGCTATATAGTAGATTCCTAAAGCACCCGTCCATCTTCGTTCCATGTACAAGGGTGATAAATTATAGATTTTCTCCAGGATGTTCATCATCCCAACCCTTTGTCGATAATGCGGAGAATGCATTGCAGTCATAAACATGACTCGAAATACCAAGAACTTGTTCCACGCTTCGTAATTCTGCAAGACAATGTTGAAGGTAAGGAAATGTTTGGACAGCAACATTTACTTTACTTCAACTTATTAAGATTTCATAAAACAATTCCATTGTTGGTTCACTCTGATACCAACTGTAATGTGTCCACTTGTATTTTTAGGATACGTCTTAGTAGTCCATCGGAAAGGATGTCTAGAAAGCTCCGCCTGGCACTCCCATGGAATGTTACGGGGTTTGTGATCTAGGGCTTTCTACATCTACCACGTAGCGGAAGTATTCTGGCCGTTCCCACTTAGGATCGACCTGAATTAGGGTTTTCCTGATTGGTCATTTCCTAACAGCAACTAGCGTCAGACCCAAGCAAACTACTTTACGCAGAAATGCTAGGTCCGAAGCTGATTCATGCTGCACTTGGTTCAAGGAGAATGGAAAACGAGAGGGATGCAAAGCTCAACCTCTCTCCCATAAGGCATAGTCCCATTCTGTTCCCCTAAAACAACGTAAATCGGCTTCAATCATAACTCTAGGTCAACACTTTTGTTGTTCGTGTTCTTTGACGATATTCCTGTTGTCCATCATGATTTGAGAAAAGTTCCCCGCCAACCGAGACCACCCATCCGTAGGATGGATCTATGGCCCATGCTCCGTACTTTCCTCGAGTTGTTTTAGTTATTTAATGACCTAACACATTAATTGGACATGTAACAACCAACTTCTTTAATTAACCCATTAGGCACTGGTTCCTTCACGTAATCTTATCACTTGACATAGAAAAACAATATCAAACAAGTTCCTTATTAACAGGTTATCATATTTATCTTTGAAATACAAAGAGTCCAGCCCATAGGCTTATCCACAATCCGCCCGAAGGCTATCCAGCAATCCACAAGGATCACTATTCCAAGTTTCCACCCATTGTCGAAGGATTTTTCGAAAGTAATGTCTCAACCACAGAGGTTCTTGAGAAATTCCAAGATAGAAGATTAAACAAGTGAGATCAAGCTATGCAACAATAAACTCCAGACTCTTCATATTGAATGAAGAGATTGTTGTTTTAACATGCATCTGTTTAATAAACTTGCTCTTCACAGCTTGAAGAGCTATTAAATCCAAGCATCACCAGTTCCAATAATCAAAGGCCAGTTTCTGATCAGAAATTATTAAACCCTGCACGAGTTTAACATACTCTATGGCAATGCTTTACTGCTGGAATCTATGACTCTGCAGAAGGCTAGGTTTGTCTCTAGCAAGCTCTCTAACACCGTAAGATACATATAGGATTTCCAGCAAGGGCTGCCACTGTTTTTTTTCCAAAGAGATCCAGGGCACAATCACCAATACCATGTTGAGCATACCCTGCGATCATTGTGTTCCATGTTCCTACATTGCCATCAGATAGCACATCAAACACTTTTCGAGCATCTGGTAGACATCCACTTTTTAGCATACAGGTCTATGAGGGTGTTCCTGACCATGGTATCCAAGTGGAAACCCCATGCAATTACCTCAGCATAAATCAACTAAAATCTGTTTGCTACCACACAAGCTTTCAAGATGTTGACGAAGGTGACATTGAGGGCTTATTACTTTCTCCAATTGATGCATGTGCAAAAATCAAGGCATTCCAGGATACATTATCTGGTTTGGTGACTTCGTGTTGCATATACTCAAAAAAAAACTAAATGGCCACATGAATACAATCACATTGAGCATAGCCTATGATAAATTCCATGTAATCCCATTGCGATCCTCAAGAAGGTCAAACATTGTTGCAGCATCCAGCAGGCTTCCACATTCTGTATACCGTCTTGACACTTTTGCCACAGAAAATGAAGTGCTTCTTGAAACTACCCTTTCGAGATGTTATCGTCCCAGAAATTGCATAATTGTGCTACCTCTTGCTCCACATCGCACAGTGAGTATATGAACTACATACACAATCAAGCTTTTCCACCATTTGCCACGGAAGATCATCCAGTCCCGCAAACTCTGTTGCATTAAAGAAGCCGTCGTCAAGGAAAAAGCGACCACACGGCCGTCAAAGGAGCAGCAAGTTCATAACAGCTACACAGAAGGTGACGTTAGAGAGATTTCAAGAGGTTGACGGCATCGGCAAGCTCAGAGAGAGGCACTCAGAAAGTGAATTGCAATCAAAGTGACAGCATACAAATTTCTTGATGCTAAATTGCTGGGGTAGAGGATATCATTCGTAGAATGTTTTGAAGGCCATAAGGACACAATAACTCTGTGTCCTGTCGATAGTTTCAATTTCCCATAGCACATTCCCCCCTTTGTATCCGTATCAAAATCCTGTTAATTGCAGCTCTCCACTTCTTCTCAGTCAGCATTTTGCCCACCTATTTAGGATGAAACATTGAGGCCGTGACATCGGTGTTGTATGCACGAACCTTGTAATAAAGATCTGGATCATCCATATCAGGCATCTTGCTCACTGCGGCATCAATAGCTGAATTCAATCATTATGGAATGACGGAAGCCTTTGTGATATTCCAATGGAATTGATATGTTAAAAATCCTACACTTGCTTTGGCTCAATTGGCGATTCTATATGGGCTGCTCTCTCCCTCCCGGAGTCACCCTGGTCCTAGTCTTAATCACTCCCTTTTTGCCCATCGTCTTTTCCCTCGTCACCAGCTGCATTGTCTCCTCTCTCGTCACCATCTACAGCACGTTGTCAGAGATTCTCAGCTACTTCTCTCTCCCCTTCGTTGCTGATCTCCAGCACGTTGTATACACTTGTCTTTCGTCATCTTATTTGTCTGTTTGGCTTCGTCCCTCCTTCGTCAACTTTAGCCCTTCTCCGTCTCTGTCTCTGGACGTTTTGGATCCTCCGCTTCTATCCTCCGCTTCTTTCTAGTCTCTCTCTACGAGCACGTTCTTGCTCTAACTTACTTTGAAGTTCGGTATTTTCTTTCTTGAGTATGGATTTTTCTGCAGTAATGTCCTGCGTTGACGCTGCAAGCTTCTTCTCTGCCTCCATTACTGCAATTTGAGCTTCTTCGATTTTTCTCTCCTTTTCGTCAAGCTCCCCTGATTTCTTTCATTCCCCTGCTTTTTGCTCTCCTTCTCCATTAAGCTTCTTCCCCCCAAAAAGCCCTTTTCAAAAATAGTCATCCCTTTCCAAATAGCATCCGTCGTTTTTCCTTCCCCAAAAACATAAAATGGCACAAAGAAAAGCGGCCCTTGCTATATCAATCATAGCATAAATTTCCCAGCCCTTATTGACTGCTCCTGTGCTGCCACAGGCTGTCAACATGCACGCAAACACAACTACATTTACAGAAAAGCACACAAGTTGCATCCGCGCATCCGTTCAAAAAAAACTCACTACTTCTTAAGCATAACTTTGTTGTACATATCCTAGTATTAGCACACTCCATGTAGCCACTTCTCGGACTGGAAGTTTGTACCTCTGCAACTAAGCCACATCTGGCATATATGTCGACTATAGCATTGCCAACAAAAAAGATCTTTTTCTAGCCCTCTTTACTATATTACCACGCAGAATAAAGATGTAAACATAACAATTAAGTATGTACAAAGTACCAAATCCCACACACACAACTTTTGGGTGGGTTTCACACCTCGGATGGGCAGCAATACGACACCGTAGACTAGTATGCGGTCCTCGAGATCTAATCCCGAGTCACGTTAGCCTCTTGTGCAGGACCCGGAAGGCGAGGGATTTACTGCCAGAGCCCCCCTGGCACCCAAGCGTCCTCATGCTCCAAGTAGCGATCAATGGAGAGACCTCTCGTGGCGGGTTCGGTCCACTTTCGTGGTGTGGTCAACAACCCCCTTGGTTAGGGTTAGGCAGGCATTCGGGGGTAACTGAAGTTGCCTCTCCCTTCAGGCCTTCAACCTGAAGTATAGATATCCATTTATCTTTTAATTCATTGCTCAATCAAAGACAAACAGTGCTCTAAAATCTGTAGCAAGTACAAACATTTCCATTGATCGTTTTTTTGTTGTTGGCAAACTGCTAAGGAATGAATCCTTCCTTTCGAATGCATCCATCACTCGATCCGGGATGACTTGCAACTTGGCAAGATTCCCTATATCCTGGGTTAGGGCGTACCCTATTAACTCGACTTGGTCAAACCTTAAGTTCATCAGTTATTTCAGTTTATCGACTGGTCTTTAGTCCAATTAATCTTCCTTACTCAAGAAGGATACTAAAGTATTCATCCTCTTGCAAGATAACTTGCGTAAGGATCCGCCAACCTCATTGCAAGAATTTGGTCATTCTCTTGTGATTCCATCACAAGATCATATGATTCCGCACTTGTTGTGCAAGTGTCACTTTGAACTATGAGACTATGGAGTCACGAAACAATCTGTTTCAGGTTCTTAAAACTGACGTCATTAGACCTAGGGTTTCCAAGTTTCGTTTTTTGTAAGATTCTCAGGGACAAACCCTAGTTCTCTTTAAGATTACAATTCACTGTCCTTACATTCAGTGATTGTGGGCAAGTATTCAAGGTATATGCATTTCTTGGAATTTAACTCATTACAAACGAGTACTCCGTGGTTTAGGTGTTTTAGGTTTTATTCCAATTTGGTTAACTCTAGAGATAATTTCAAGATTACTTCCACATGATTCGTTGACTATGCGTAAATTGATTTCTTAACTCAACGGTTTGAGGTCAGGCATAGTGTCAAGATTGTGGGAGAGAAGGAAGGAGTCTTACTTGTAGCTTTCTTGCTTGCACAATGGGGGAATACACACAGAGGTGCAGGCTGAAAACAGTTTTCCTCTTCTTAGTTGTGTAAGCCAAAAGAACTCAAGTACAAAGAAAATAGAAGAACCCTAGATATGGGTCTCAAACCAAACTCAACTAACTAAGGTGGCATACTAACTGAGCCACGAACTAGAATAGATAAGGATAGCTATCATGTAGCTATTATTCAGGGGCGGTGTACCAACTGCATCTGCAACTGACAAGTCGGTGACATAAATACACAACGGTCACCCTGGCGTATCACGAGTGGAGCTCGATATCTCAACACTCCCCCTCGAGATCAATCCCAATTCCTGCACACCAAGCAGGTCTCTGAACTTGCGCAGCTTCTCTGCGCCCAATGCCTTCGTGAATATGTCAGCTACCTGATCCTCTGTGCTGACATAAACTAGATCAATAAGACCTAGTAAAACCCTCTCTCGCACATAGTGATAATGTACCTCAATGTGCTTTGTTCTAGCATGATAGACTGGGTTATTTGCCAAGTGTATACTACTCATGTTGTCACAATAAATGACAACTGGCCCATCTGTAGACTGATGCATATCATAGAGTAGCTTATGCAACCAAGCTACCTCACATGCAGCCATTGCTGCGCCCCTGTACTCAGCCTCTGTGCTGGATAAGGCAACTGTAGGCTGTTTCTTGCTGCTCCAAGTGACTGCAGCACTCCCAAAAGAGAACACATATCCACTGGTAGATCGTCTATCAGAAATGCTACCAGCCCAATCAGCATCAGTGTATCCATGCAACTGTATCTGAACCCCAGTCTCATAAAATAGTCCATACTGCAATGTGGACTTCACATACCTGATTATGCGTCTAGCCGCATCCAAATGTGGTTTCCTTGGAGCCTGCATAAACTGACTTACCAATCCAACAGCATAGCTCAAATCTGGCCTGGTAATAGTCATATAAATCAAACTTCCTACTATGCATCTGTACATAATAGGGTCTTCTAGAAGCTCACCTGCATCTGTGCTCAGCTTCACATTCTGCTCCAAAGGAACTGAAATAGGCTTACAGCCTATCATCCCATATTTGGACAGCATGTCCAATCCATACTGCCTCTGCAAGAGCTGTATCCCACTTGGTGATCTAATCACCTCAATGCCCAAGAAATAACACAGCTCTCCCAAATCCTTCATCTGAAACTTCTGCTTCAATAGCATTTTCACATGAAGGATATCTTCATCACTGTCACCTGTCATAATCAAATCATCAACATAAATGACAAGTAGCATAATACCTTTCTCTGTTTTTCTCACATAAAGTGAGAAATCTGCCTTGGAAATCTGAAAGCCAATAGTGACAAGATACTGTCCTATCTTGTCAGACCATGCTCTAGGTGCTTGCTTCATGCCATACAAGGCTTTCTTTAACCTGCAAACAAACTCAGGATGAACAACATGCACATAACCTGGTGGCTGCTCCATATAGACCTCTTCTTGCAAATCACCATGCAAGAAGGCATTCTTTACATCCATTTGATGTAAAGACCATCCCTTTGATGCAGCCATAGCAATGACTGCTCTTACGGTTGCCATCCTTGCAACCGGACTGAATGTTTCTTCATAGTCAATGCCATATGTTTGTGCATACCCCTTGACTACTAATCTTGCCTTGTATCTGTTCACATAACCATCTGCATTGTGCTTCACCTTATAAACCCACTTACAGCCAATTGCATTCTTACCTTTAGGCAAAGGTACCAATTCCCATGTAGCATTTGCTTCCAAGGCATCCATTTCTTCATCCATGGTTTTCTCCCATTTTTCTTTTCCCATGGCTTGCTCAAAAGAAGTGGGTTCTGGTTCCTGTATCACTTTGACCATATATGCATAGTGAATGGCTGTAAATCCATCATATTTCAGCCTATCCACAGGATACCTAGCTCTCGTAGACCTGCGCAAAGTAGGTTCACTCCCAGGTGCTCTCAAAACATCCCTCGTCTTCCTTACTCTAGGTGTAACAATAGAAGGAATACCCAATTCATCATCAATGCTCTATTCTGAGCCACTGGATTCACCATCCACATAGGAGTGACCTGCATTCACATCAAACATGGGCTGATCAACCTTCTCTTTTCCTTTTCGTGATACCTGCATACCACTGTCTGCATTGCTTTGAGAAGATTCTCCTGATCTCAATCTGCCTGTCCATGGCGAAGAATGTGAACCACTGCTAGAGGACGCTCCAGGTCCACTAATATTTTGTGACTGCTACTGTGAATTCTGTACAGCATTACCATTTTGTGCATCTACATCATCAATCACATTTACTGGTTTATGCCAGCTACTCATCTCATCAAACACAACATCTCTGCTCACTATAAACTTACGAGTAGAAGGGTTATAGCATCTATACCCTTTTTGCTGCAGAGAATAACCAATAAAGATGCACTTCTCAGCTTTTGGATCCAACTTGGATCTCAACTCATCTGGCACATGTACATAGGCAATGCAACCAAAAATCTTCAAATGAGAAATATCTGGTTTCCTACCAGTATACCTCTCCTCTGGAGTCATTCCATGTATTGCTGCAGTGGGAGTCCTATTCATTATGTAGACTGCTGTAGCAACTGCTTCAGCCCAATAAAAATCTGGCAAGTCCTTTTCATTGAGCATGGCACGAGATACCTCTCCAATATGCCTGTTTTTCCTTTCTGCAATTCCATTTTGTTGTGGGGTATGACTGCATGAATATTGCTGCTTTATGCCATGCTCCTGCAAGAACCTTGCAAACTCATTTGAGAGGTACTCTCCCCCTCCATCTGACCTTAGGCATTTCATTTGCAGGCCTGTTTCTTTTTCAACCATAGCTTTAAGAGTTTTGAAATGCCCAAAAACTTCACTTTTCTTTTTCATAAAATACACCCAAACTTTTCTGCTATAGTCATCAATAAAAGTGACAAAATAATAACAGCCTCCAAGAGATGCAGCTTTAGTAGTCCACACATCAGAGTGGATTAATTCCAATGGCTTCTCACTCTCTTGAACATGTCTAGGAAATGGTTTCCTTGCCTGTTTTCCAAACTGACAGGCTTCACATACCTTATGCATTTCTACAACCTTGAATTTGGGCAATCCTGCAACAATATTTTGGGCCTGCATTGATTTAAGTCGCTGTACATTAACATGACCAATGCGTTTATGCCAGATATCAATATCTGCAACTACACCGGTCCCATGTGCAAACATTGCTGCACTCAATTCAGTCATGTCTGCATCCAATGTAAACATTCTGCCCTTCTTCTTTCCTTTTGCTATCAAGCGACCTTTATTTTTCATATCCTCAACAAAGCATCCATGAGGATTAAATCTGACCTGCAAGCCCTGCTCAACCATTTGACCAACGGAAACCAGATTCTTGGTGATATTCAGGACATGAAATACATCGAACAGGTATTTTTTTTTCCCATCCTGCATAGACAAAGGAAATTTTCCAATCTGCACAATAGGATGTGCAGTATCATCACCAGTCTCCACAAATCCTGGTTTTCCATTTTCCTTGCATCCTCCATCCATTCTGCATGACCTGTCATGTGGTTTGATGCACCTGAGTCAACATACCATACATCATTGCTTTCTTCTGCACTTGTCACAGAATTGTTCATGTGCTGCACCATGAACAAATGCTCATTTCTGTCATCACCCTGTCTACTAGAAGATGCATAATTCCCTTGTTGCAGTTTTCCGTTCATGATGTCATTCTACTTTTTATAGCAGTCTTTAGCCATATGACCCATTTTACCACAGTAGTAGCATTCAACATTACTGTTTGCATTTTGGCCTCTTTGCCATCCACCACGATGTCGTATTGCTGCGCATTCGAGGTGTGTAAACCACCCAAAAGTTGTGCATGGGATTTGGTACTTTGTACATATTTAATTGTTGTGATTACATTTATTTTCTGCGTATGAGTATAGTAGCGAGTATGAAGGATTGCTTTCAGTCTATGTTGAACAGGATCAAGGAGACAAGACATTACAATTATTCAAACAAATGCATGAGGAGGATATCTCTTTGGATAGTATCACAATTGTCTGCACCTTAAAAGCTTGTGGCATGGCTGGAGCTATAAACAAGGGCCAAGAAATACATGCTGAGATTGATAAGATAGGGCTATTGAAGACAAATGTGGATGTGGGCATTGCATTAATTGATATGTATGCTAAATGTGGCTGGCTGGCAGAGGCACAAGCAGTGTTTGATATGTTTCCTTATCGAGATCTAGACACATGGAATGTCCTAATCACAGGATATGCACAACTTTTGAAAGGCCACATTATAATTCTATAGTGATCTTTTGCTTCATCATGTCGAATGCATGAATCATGCGATGACATAGATTTTTCGAGTCAAGTATCGTATCTATGCTACGAGAATAACGATGATGACCTTACCCATGTAGCTTGGAATGTGGTTTAACTTGAAAAAGGGAATCACAAACAGGGCGGATCTCGGTAATTGGGAAATAGAGCTACGAAGGCTAAAGAGGGGATTTTGAAAGGCTAAAGAAGGAGGGAAAAGGAGAGCCGTGCTTTGAGGGGAAAAAGGAGAAGCTTTTGGGCTATTTTTGAAAAGGAGGCTTTTTGGGGGGAAGGAAAAACAGAGAATTCGAGAAGGGAAGAGGAAGGGGGATGGCATGTTGCTGTGGGAGAGGAGTATTGGTGGGAATTCTGCTTTTCGTGGGCTCAATGAGGTTTTCAGTACCTCAATTCATGTTTCTTATCCTCAAGGTCAAGTAGGAAAACACTCTCCGCAAGATCAGATTATTGTGACGAGGCTCTACAACACAGGGTGCCGAGAGTGAAAAGCAAACGGAGAAAAGGTGAACGAAAAAACTTCGACGTAGTAGAAGGAGACAAAGAGAGATCATCGGCAAAGGCTGTTGTGAAGCTGAAGACGATGTCACACAGAAGGTGAAGAAGATGAGGAGGTTGCAGTGCGAAGGACGAGGAAGGTGACGAAAGGCGGCAATTGACAGGACGAAGCATCGACGCGTAGACACTACTGCGGCTACAAAGAGGGAGATGAGAAGGTTAACGAAAATCGATTAAAGCTTGGAGAACGTGACTGCAACACCAGAAAACGAAGCTCGGAGTGGATGGAGATCGGAAGACGAAGCTTCCTCAAGAGTCAACGTAATGCTAACACAGTAGAAGGGGAAGAAGAGTGGATGAAGACGATTGGAGGAAAGCCATCAACTTCCTGATAGAGGTTGCTCCGTGCGACACCTGGATGTCTTCTCCCTCTGCCGGTCTTCATCTTCATCGTTCGTTTGTGCTTTTGCTGCTGCACTGTTTCTTCTGTTAGCCCTTGATACTCTGATAGTCATTCATCATCATTCCCCTACAATCGTCCATCTCCTTTTCAGCATGATAGTGTGCCTTGGCTTTACGGTGGAGCTTAGCGTCAGGAAATATGGGAGTCGAAGAGGCAGCTATTGCCGGCTGAGAGAGAGTATCTCCAAAGTTTTCACTTCTCTGCACGACTAAAGAGTGCCATCGACATTTTCTTCTGCGTTGGAATCTGACTTAATAAGTTCATGTTTCAACCGACCAACGCCTCCCAGAACTATGTCACAAAAAGAGTGGGTTTAAGAACGACGTCACATTAAAGAAGCCGAAGACGAAGCCTGAAGAGGAATTTGTTGGTGTTATGGGGGCTGCTTGTCTTCACGCGAAGACTGGCTTTATGGTGGCTATGAACTCAAAGATTACAGGCTATTGCAAGTCTATATCTTCTTCAACATGCTCATAATCAGGAGTTGTGCCTTTGAAGATATTAAAAAGAGGGATAATTGAAGAACGCTTCTATCTTTACAATTGATTTGTTGAACAGTAAATTGAGATGCTTATATGCTTTGGGATACGTGTCTATGTCCAAAAAGCATTGAGACAAACAATGTATTCATTCACATGGCTAGTTTTATATCTGAATTTTAATCATTCTTTTTGCTCAAAATGTCAGCTGCCATGTTGGTGATCTATGCTTAGAGGCTATTCGGATTTCTTCTTCTTAAACCTTGTATTTGTTATTGGCAGAAATAAAACAGAGTTTTGGCATCATTTTCTCATCTTTCTTATTCGCCTGATTGATCTTCTATCTTGAAAATAGTCAAGGTCCTCTGTGGTCGTGACTTTGCTTTCGAAACTCTTCGACATCTTTGGTGAACCCGACGTGAAAGCGTCGCAGAAATTTCAGGATGGGAGATACTTCAGCCTCTATTTCAGCTTCCTCTACAACTCCAGCTGCCTCTACTTCAGCTCCATCAATGACTGCTGCGTCAAGTACTTCAACGGAGGATCTAAAACAGATTTTGCAGAATATGTCCATGTATATGCAGCTCCAAAATCAACAAACACAAATGTATATGCAGCAGCAACAACAATTGCATCAACAGCAGTTGTCTCAGCAAAGGCAACTCTACTCGAAGCAGGAGAATGCAAACAGCGCGACTAAGGCTATTGAAGCAGTTGAGAGTGAGAAGAAGCTATTTGATGGGCGAAATGTTTCAGCATATTTGAAGACATATGAGATCAAGATGGGATTTTTTGGAGTTCCTGCTGGACTTATGAGTAAGTACTTCCTTCGTCTTGTCACACCTGCTTTGAGGACAAAGGTGACTGATTTATTTATTCAAAATACACATTGGCAAGATTTTAAGAAGGCTCTAAAAGAAGAATACTTCCTTGAGGACTTTGGTATGGCTACTCGGCGGTCATTCCGAGAGTGGGTCTACATGCCAAACAAGGGTCTTGCTGCTTCGGAGTTGATTCGAGAATTCGAAGAGAGGTATAGTTAGCTTGATGTCATTGAACAAAGAGCATTGGATGTTGAAAAAGTTGAGCTTTTCTTGCAAGCTGCAGATCCTGCTCTTCAAGAAGAATTGGGTGAGCTTCTTGAAGATCGCACGAAGCCTATGGGTCTTAAAACTGATTGGCAGGATGCTCAGGATGCAGTCTCAACTTTGACCAAGAGGAGGATATGGAAGACTCGCCTACAGAATGGTTCCATGACACCTACACCATCATCTGCTCCTATGCCTACTTCTATCCCTGTTATTTCTTCTCCTCCTCAGCCAGTTTCTTGGCCTATGCCAGTGCCTACTATTTCTACTCCACCTATTCCTCCTGTTCCACGACCGATGCCTACACCTTCTGCTCCAAAACCATCCGCTCCATCGTTGCCTACTTCTCTTGATGACATAATCAAAGGTATCACAGATTTGACACTTGAGTCAGTTAAAGCGGAGTTGGTGGGTAAGTTGAAGGAGCAGTTTGCTTCGACTGTGCCTACTACTTCTTCCAGTGCTCCTACTGTACCTAGGAGTGCTCCTAGTGCTCCTAGGAGAGATCGGAGATGTATTTGGTGTGATAGTACGGAGCATCAGCATTGCAGGGATTGTGACTCTTTCCAGGATGCAAGGAGGCAGAATTTGGTATATTGGGGGCAAGATGGTAAGATTTGGTTGACTGAGACAGGAGCTCCACTTGCTACCAACTTTGGTAAAGGTGGAATGAAGAAGTTAGTGGAGGACATGGCTGCGCGTACTTCTTATGTGACGGCTAGAGGAGATGCTTCTGCATATGGAGTACAGATTGAGAAGGGATCGGAGACTCAGTCCGCACTATGGACTTATGCTATGGAGACTGCAAACAAGGGAAAAATTCAGCAAACTGTTTTGACTAGTGCAGGCTCTAGCATCAGATCAGAGACAGGATGGGACTCGCCTGTTGACAGGTATTCTATTTATGCTTATTTGGCTAAATCTCATGGTGCAGATGTATTTGTTGAGGAGAAGCGTAAGAGGGATGAAGACAATCCAAGTGCAGCTAAGAAGACTAGAGGGGGTGAGTTTGTTACTCCACCTACTGCACGACCGTCTTCACGATCAGGGCCAGATCGACAGATGGAGGATGCTCAAAAGAGAGAAAAGAGGCAAGAGCCTAGAGAGAGAAAGCAGCCAGGATTCAGATTGATGTCCGACATTGAGACATCTACAGACATGAAGAAAATCTTTAATGATAAGATACTTGGCAGTGAGGTGACTTTCACTATTTCTGAGATTTTGGGCATCTCAAAAAGAGAGTTTCAGGATCAGTTTCAGGAGGTCCTGAAGAGGAAAAGACATGCATTGGCTACCACTGATACACAGGGAGTTTTGATTGGAGAGTTGGATGAGGATGATGATGAGGTTATGGTTGATAATGCTTCTGTTTTGCCGCAGGTAGAGAAGAGGGTTCAGCCTATGCATTATGCTGAAATTGATGAGCCTGTTTTGATACCGCGTAGTCACTTTTCGCGGAGCCATTGGGCTAGGGCAACTACAGAGACGATGGTAAAGATTGGAGAGAAACAGGTGCCTTATGTTGCATTGGTTGATCATGGTTCAGAGATTAATCTCATTGTTCGTGGAGTTTATGAGAGTAACAGATAGCCTATGGATGTAGAGCATGGGTGGCGTATGAGAGCCGCCAATAACACTGCAGGTGATTTATATGCTGCTTGCCCTAGTGTCAGGGTTTCTATTGGTGATGTAGAGGAGGATTTTCATTTCTTTGTGCAGGATTCATGCTCATATCCTATAATTCTTGGTCAGCCATTCATTACAGAGATGCGCATGGAGACAAAGGTCATGGATGATGGATCTGCTTATGCACTGATTCGTAGTAAAGATGGTATGAGAGCAGTTCAGTTTATGACTGTATGTGTGAACCATGTTAGAAACAGGGATACTCTCAGAGATGCACCCTTGCCCACTGTGAGGGATTCGGGTTTTCATTAGGTACCGCCGTTTCGCGACACGACGGTGGTACAGAAGAGAGGAGATTGGAGTTCTCGCCTCCTGGCAGCGGTGTTTTCTCCTCCGGTTATGTTGGGATTTCAGCAAACAGTTCAATGAGCTATCAGAAGACTTCTAGATTGTCTAGAGCTGCCAGGCAGTATATATGCAGGAAGGAGAAAAATTTGAAAAATACAAGAATTTTGGAGGATAATGAGCATATAGATGGTATGTATGACAGTGTGATTTGTACAAATACAATGACAGAGATGGGAGATATGCTGAAAACTGATATGCTAAATTGTCATGGTAATGTATTAGTGCAGTCCCTGGACATGTTTCATGAAATTGCAGATTTTATGTCACAGATTGAGTCAGAGGCTGAGGTAGCTCAGCAAAGAGTGTTGAGTGCTGAAGAAATTCAACAAACAGAGTTTCCAGCTGGTTATGATCAGCTTTCAGAGAGACAGAGGGCTGAAAATTTTCAGCCAACAGAGTTTACTGCTGAAATATTTCAGCATTCAGAGTTTGGGGCTGTTCCTATGCAGTCCATAGAGCAGAGGGCTGAGAATATTCAGCCATTGGAGTGCAGAATTGCTGATTTACAGCAAGGTTTATGTAATGCAGAAGAGCATAATGAAGCCAGGGTTGACACGAAATACAAAACTGCGGATAAGAAGGTGAAGCCGGTTGCTGTACCGCTTCCACCTGACAGTGATCAGCAAATAGAGAGGGTTGCTAAACAGCAAATTTTGAGGAATCCGGAGCATATTGGTCATAAATTTTCAGCAGAAACACTTGCTGATTTGAAAATTGGAAATGGTGATTTCTTGTTACCCATGGAGAAGCAATGCTTTCAGGAGATGCTTGAGCGTCATGGAAGGGGATTTGCTTTTGTCCCACATGAGATTGGATGTGTGAATCCTGATATTGTTGCTCCTATGGTCATCTTTACTATTCCTCATATTCCATGGAATCTCCGACCTATTCCAGTGCCTAAAGCACACTTGCCAAAGCTGATTGATTTATTGAATAAGAAAATCAGGATGGGAATCCTTGAGCCTTCATCTGCACCATACTCAAACAGGTGGTTTACAGTTCCAAAGAAGAATGGTACTCTTTGATTTATTCAGGACATGCAGCCAGTGAATAGAGTTACTATCAGGAATGTTGGTATAGGTCTAGTTGTGGATGAGTTTGCAGAGGCATTTGCTGGACATGCCATCTATTCTTTGGGTGATTTGTATTCAGGTTATGATCAGTTTCAGCTGGCTTTGGAAAGCAGGGACATAACCACCATGAGAACTCCTATTGGGCTTGTCAAGATGTGTACCTTGCCTCAAGGTGCCACTAATTCTGTTGCGCATATGATGAATGCCATGCATAAGGTCCTTCGTGATTACATACCTCAGCTTACTATGCCTTTCTTGGATGATGTGCCCATTAAGGGGTGTGCAGAAGAAGAGAAGAATGAGAGCCTAAATGAGCAGGGATGCAGATACTTTGTGGCTGATCATATTTCAGCATGTGAGAAGATTTTGGCCAGGTTAGAAGAAGTGGACTTGACACTTTCAGGGCAAAAATCTGTTTTTGGAGTGAATGAGGTTGTCATTGTTGGGCATATGTGTGGATATTATGGCAGGAAACCCTCACCTGACAAGGTGAATGCTATAGGCAAGATTGCAGAGTATTGTTCTACCACTTCTGAGGTACGGAGATTCATTGGTGCTTGTGTGTTTTATATGATTTGGATACCTCATTTTGCACACATTGCAGATTGTTTGTATCAGCTGCTTCGAAAGGGGCAGAAATTTTATTGGGATGAGAGCCACACTAGAGCCATGCGGAAATTGAAGAAGTTATTGCAGAATGCTCCTACTCTTAGAAAAGCGGATTATAATTGTGACATGCCTATTGTATTGACAGTTGACACTAGTCCAATTGGCATAGATTGGGCTGTGGGTCAAGATGATGCAGATGGAAATAGGTATGCTATTCGGTTTGGGGCGAAAGTCCTAAACGAGAGACAGAGGTGATATCCACAAATCAAGAGGGAGTTATTGGGGATTGTCACGGCTCTCAAATGTGACAAGGAGTACTTTATTGAAGCTTCAGTTGTGGTAGAGACAGATTGTTTGCCATTGATTGGTATGATCACGAGTTGCTCTACTCCGGATATAGCCATGTTGAGATGGATTGCATACATCAAGTCATTAAATCCGGAATTTAAACACATAGCAGGGAAGGATAATCCAGTGGCAGATATGTTGTCTAGAGCCAGGTATGATGATGAGGAGACTCTACTTGCAGAAGAGGATGATGCAGAAATTTCAGCCACTATGGTTGATCATGTTTGTCATGTCTTTGATATTATGGCTTTTACAGAAGAACTTTATGTTGGAGATTGGTTGCAGATTGGCAGGTACCTTAGTACACTAAGCAAAAGAGATGAATGGACAGATGAAGAGTTTAAGAAGATCAGAAGGAAAGCCTATGGTTATTTTCTCAAGGATGGATTTCTTTGGAAGCATCCGAAGAAAAGAGGCGGATTACCTTTGCGGGTTGTCTGCGATCGAGAGACACAGTTACAGGTGATGAGGGAGTTTCATGAGAGTCCTTGGGCTGGTCATAGAGGAGTATGGGCTACTTATGAGAAAATCAGGGAGAAATATTGGTGGAAAGGCATGTACAGAGATGTTTCTCACTTTGTTGAGACTTGCAGAGACTTCCAGATGTATTCAGTAGTGCGTCATAGAGATGAGCTTCATCCGACCTATCCGCTATGCATTCATTATAAGTGGGTAGTTGATTTGGTTACCATGCCTATGGGTCTATGGCAGATGAGGTACATTGTTTTGGCTAGAGAGGATCTTACCAATCATGTTGAGGGCAGATCTTTGAGAACGAAGACCACTAGTGCAGTGTGTAAGTTCTTATTGGAGGAAATTTTCTGCAGGTATGGTTGTGTGGGTAAGATCACTGCGGATCGTGGTGAATTGGATGCAGATGAAGCTAGGGAATTTTTCTCTCAGCTAGGAATCAAATTGGCTCTAACCACAGCATACAATCCAGAGGGAAATGGGAAGAGTGAAAGAGGGCATCCGCCAATAGTGAAAGCATTAGCCAAAGCATGCAGAGGACGGATTGGAGAATGGCCGAGACTTCTACCATTTGCTTTGTGGGCTGATCGTACGACCCATAGTGTTACCACAAGATATATGCCTGCAGAGTTGATGTATGGTCAGAAACCTGTTATGCCGATTGAGACTTGTGCTTTGACTTGGTCAGTTTTACCTTGGCAGGAGGATTTGACGAGAGAGGATCTCTTAGCTCTTCGGATTCGACATTTGGAGAGGATACCTGAGGATATTCAGCTAGCTATTGACAGGTTGAAAGTTGCTAGACTAAGGAACAAGGACAGGTTTGATAGCAGGCATCGCTTGCGGCCTAGAGCAATAGAAGAGGGAGATTGGGTATTGGTCTTTGAGTGCCACTAATTCTGTTGCGCATATGATGAATGCCATGCATAAGGTCCTTCGTGATTACATACCTCAGCTTACTATGCCTTTCTTGGATGATGTGCCCATTAAGGGGTGTGCAAAAGAAGAGAAGAATGAGAGCCTAAATGAGTAGGGATGCAGATACTTTGTGGCTGATCATATTTCAGCATGTGAGAAGATTTTGGCCAGGTTAGAAGAAGTGAACTTGACACTTTCAGGGCAAAAATCTGTTTTTGGAGTGAATGAGGTTGTCATTGTTGGGCATATGTGTGGATATTATGGCAGGAAACCCTCACCTGACAAGGTGAATGCTATAGGCAAGATTGCAGAGTATTGTTCTACCACTTCTGAGGTACGGAGATTCATTGGTGCTTGTGTGTTTTATATGATTTGGATACCTCAGTTTGCACACATTGCAGATTGTTTGTATCAGCTGCTTCGAAAGGGGCAGAAATTTTATTGGGATGAGAGCCACACTAGAGCCATGCGGAAATTGAAGAAGTTATTGCAGAATGCTCCTACTCTTAGAAAAGCGGATTATAATTGTGACATGCCTATTGTATTGACAGTTGACACTAGTCCAATTGGCATAGGTTGGGCTGTGGGTCAAGATGATGCAGATGGAAATAGGTATGCTATTCGGTTTGGGGCGAAAGTCCTAAACGAGAGATAGAGGAGATATCCACAAATCAAGAGGGAGTTATTGGGGATTGTCACGGCTCTCAAATGTGACAAGGAGTACTTTATTGGAGCTTCAGTTGTGGTAGAGACAGATTGTTTGCCATTGATTGGTATGATCACGAGTTGCTCTACTCCGGATATAGCCATGTTGAGATGGATTGCATACATCAAGTCATTAAATCCGGAATTTAAACACATAGCAGGGAAGGATAATCCAGTGGCAGATATGTTGTCTAGAGCCAGGTATGATGATGAGGAGACTCTACTTGCAGAAGAGGATGATGCAGAAATTTCAGCCACTATGGTTGATCATGTTTGTCATGTCTTTGATATTATGGCTTTTACAGAAGAACTTTATGTTGGAGATTGGTTGCAGATTGGCAGGTACCTTAGTACACTAAGCAAAAGAGATGAATGGACAGATGAAGAGTTTAAGAAGATCAGAAGGAAAGCCTATGGTTATTTTCTCAAGGATGGATTTCTTTGGAAGCATCCGAAGAAAAGAGGCGGATTACCTTTGCGGGTTGTCTGCGATCGAGAGACACAGTTACAGGTGATGAGGGAGTTTCATGAGAGTCCTTGGGCTGGTCATAGAGGAGTATGGGCTACTTATGAGAAAATCAGGGAGAAATATTGGTGGAAAGGCATGTACAGAGATGTTTCTCACTTTGTTGAGACTTGCAGAGACTTCCAGATGTATTCAGTAGTGCGTCATAGAGATGAGCTTCATCCGACCTATCCGCTATGCATTCATTATAAGTGGGTAGTTGATTTGGTTACCATGCCTATGGGTCTATGGCAGATGAGGTACATTGTTTTGGCTAGAGAGGATCTTACCAATCATGTTGAGGGCAGATCTTTGAGAACGAAGACCACTAGTGCAGTGTGTAAGTTCTTATTGGAGGAAATTTTCTGCAGGTATGGTTGTGTGGGTAAGATCACTGCGGATCGTGGTGAATTGGATGCAGATGAAGCTAGGGAATTTTTCTCTCAGCTAGGAATCAAATTGGCTCTAATCACAGCATACAATCCAGAGGGAAATGGAAAGAGTGAAAGAGGGCATCCGCCAATAGTGAAAGCATTAGCCAAAGCATGCAGAGGACGGATTGGAGAATGGCCGAGACTTCTACCATTTGCTTTGTGGGCTGATCGTACGACCCATAGTGTTACCATAGGATATATGCCTGCAGAGTTGATGTATGGTCAGAAACCTATTATGCCGATTGAGACTTGTGCTTTGACTTGGTCAGTTTTACCTTGGCAGGAGGATTTGACGAGAGAGGATCTCTTAGCTCTTCGGATTCGACAGTTGGAGAGGATACCTGAGGATATTCAGCTAGCTATTGACAGGTTGAAAGTTGCTAGACTAAGGAACAAGGACAGGTTTGATAGCAGGCATCGCTTGCGGCCTAGAGCAATAGAAGAGGGAGATTGGGTATTGGTCTTTGATAGCAGCCTTGAAAATCAGCATACTGCACTTCGAAAGATGGTGAAAAGATGGTTTGGGCCATACATAGTCAGACATGTCTTTGATAATGCAACATATGAGCTGACAGAATTGGATGGAACAGTGCTTAGAGTGCCTATTGCTGGAAAAAGAATCAAGATTTTCAAGAAAAGAGATGATGAGGATTATGCATTGGAAGAACTTTCAAGAGAAGAGCAACGACAAGAAACTCCAATGGAAGGGACAGATGATATGGCTGAAAATCTTGTTGATCTACCGGAAATGCATAATGAAGAGATTGATTTGTTTGTGGATCTTGATGATAATGATCATGGGTAGTTGGCCCATCCGGAGGATGCGCAAGATTAGAGGGGGTGGATGTCATATTGCTGCGCATTCGAGGTGTGTAAACCACCCAAAAGTTGTGCATGGGATTTGGTACTTTGTACATATTTAGTTGTTGTGATTACATTTATTTTCTGCGTATGAGTATAGTAGCGAGTATGAAGGATTGCTTTCAGTCTATGTTGAACAGGATCAAGGAGACAAGACATTACAATTATTCAAACAAATGTATGAGGAGGATATCTCTTTGGATAGTATCACAATTGTCTGCACCTTAAAAGCTTGTGGCATGGCTGGAGCTATAAACAAGGGCCAAGAAATACATGCTGAGATTGATAAGATAGGGCTATTGAAGACAAATGTGGATGTGGGCATTGCATTAATTGATATGTATGCTAAATGTGGCTGGCTGGCAGAGGCACAAGCAGTGTTTGATATGTTTCCTTATCGAGATCTAGACACATGGAATGTCCTAATCACAGGATATGCACAACTTTTGAAAGGCCACATTATAATTCTATAGTGATCTTTTGCTTCATCATGTCGAATGCATGAATCATGCGATGACATAGATTTTCCGAGTCAAGTATCGTATCTATGCTGCGAGAATAACGATGATGACCTTACCCATGTAGCTTGGAATGTGGTTTAACTTGAAAAAGGGAATCACAAACAGGGCGGATCTCGGTAATTGGGAAATAGAGCTACGAAGGCTAAAGAGGGGATTTTGAAAGGCTAAAGAAGGAGGGAAAAGGAGAGCCGTGCTTTGAGGGGAAAAAGGAGAAGCTTTTGGGCTATTTTTGAAAAGGAGGCTTTTTGGGGGGAAGGAAAAATAGAGAATTCGAGAAGGGAAGAGGAAGGGGGATGGCATGTTGTTGTGGGAGAAGAGTATTGGTGGGAATTCTGCTTTTCGTGGGCTCAATGAGGTTTTCAGTACCTCAATTCATGTTTCTTATCCTCAAGGTCAAGTAGGAAAACACTCTCCGCAAGAGCAGATTATTGTGACGAGGCTCTACAACACAGGGTGCCGAGAGTGAAAAGCAAATGGAGAAAAGGTGAACGAAAAAACTTTGACGTAGTAGAAGGAGACAAAGAGAGATCATCGGCAAAGGCTGTTGTGAAGCTGAAGACGATGTCACACAGAAGGTGAAGAAGATGAGGAGGTTGCAGTGCGAAGGATGAGGAAGGTGACGAAAGGCGGCAATTGACAGGACGAAGCATCGACACGTAGACACTACTGCGGCTACAAAGAGGGAGATGAGAAGGTTAACGAAAATCGATTAAAGCTTGGAGAACGTGACTGCAACACCAGAAAACAAAGCTCGGAGTGGATGGAGATCGGAAGACGAAGCTTCCTCAAGAGTCAACGTAATGCTAACACAGTAGAAGGGGAAGAAGACGATTGGAGGAAAGCCATCAACTGCCTGATAGAGGTTGCTCCGTGCGACACCTGGATGTCTTCTCCCTCTGCCGGTCTTCATCTTCATCGTTCGTTTGTGCTTTTGCTGCTGCACTGTTTCTTCTGTTAGCCCTTGATACTCTGATAGTCATTCATCATCATTCCCCTACAATCGTCCATCTCCTTTTCAGCATGATAGTGTGCCTTGGCTTTACGGTGGAGCTTAGCGTCAGGAAATATGGGAGTCGAAGAGGCAGCTATTGCCGGCTGAGAGAGAGTATCTCCAAAGTTTTCACTTCTCTGCACGACTAAAGAGTGCCATCGACATTTTCTTCTGCGTTGGAATCTGACTTAATAAGTTCATGTTTCAACCGACCAACGCCTCCCAGAACTATGTCACAAAAAGAGTGGGTTTAAGAACGACGTCACATTAAAGAAGCCAAAGCCGAAGCCTGAAGAGGAATTTGTTGGTGTTATGGGGGCTGCTTGTCTTCACGCGAAGACTGGCTTTATGGTGGCTATGAACTCAAAGATTACAGGCTATTGCAAGTCTATATCTTCTTCAACATGCTCATAATCAGGAGTTGTGCCTTTGAAGATATTAAAAAGAGGGATAATTGAAGAACGCTTCTATCTTTACAATTGATTTGTTGAACAGTAAATTGAGATGCTTATATGCTTTGGGATACGTGTCTATGTCCAAAAAGCATTGAGACAAACAATGTATTCATTCACATGGCTAGTTTTATATCTGAATTTTAATCATTCTTTTTGCTCAAAATGTCAGCTGCCATGTTGGTGATCTATGCTTAGAGGCTATTCGGATTTCTTCTTCTTAAACCTTGTATTTGTTATTGGCAGAAATAAAACAGAGTTTTGGCATCATTTTCTCATCTTTCTTATTCGCTTGATTGATCTTCTATCCTGAAAATAGTCAAGGTCCTCTGTGGTCGCGACTTTGCTTTCGAAACTCTTCGACAACGACCTCTTTGGCTCCCCCTGCCTCTAGAGTTACCATGTCCTCCTCCATAGGACTGGTTTTCTTGAGTTTGCTGCATATTCTGATTTCTACCACAGCCTCCAAATCGGCCTCCTCTACCTCTTCCAGCATTTGAGTAGAAGACAGCTTCTTTTGAAGTTCCTCCTGAAGAAGATGCACCACCATTTCTCTGCTCCTCAGAAATTAGAAGAGCAATCAACTCCTCAAAATCAGGAAATCTTTCACGGACGGAAATGGATGTCCGAAACTGCGCATAATCCTTTCCTAGACCATTCAAGGTCACAGAAACTAAATCATCATCTTCCACTGGCGACCCAATGGAAGCAAGTGCATCTGCAATCTTCTTCACCTTCATGTGGTAGTCATTGATGCTTATATTTTCTCTTTGCACATTATGCAACTCTTGCTTGAGCTGCATTTTCCTGGCTTGAGTATTTGTGCTATACATTTTTGACAAAGTATCCCATGCCTTCTTTGGCGTACTTGCATCCTGAATATGCGCAATCATAGAGTCTGAAATACTGATAGACAGCCAATACATAACTTTCCTGGCTCTCTCATGCCATGCTTTAAATGCATGCATTTGCTGCTCATTGGGAACATCAGGAAGAACTGGTTCTTCTTCATTTCCTGCAACAAATTCCCAATATCCTTTTCCTATCAGGAAATTCATCATTCTAAACTTCCATGCTTGGAAGTTGTTCTTGTCAAGCTTTTCAGTGACAATCTGTGAGAGAGAATCAGACGCCATTACAGAACACTGCAAAAAGTTCTGTCACTGCAAAGAACACAGCTTCACCCTCACAAGGGCAAATCTGCAAAACTGGCGAAAGTGGTATTTGACCACACAGTCACTTCCTAGTGACGATTTTGCATAAACAGGAACCAAGGATGATTCTGAACCTCCCAATGTCTTTGCGCACAAGCATACGATGCAATTTCTACAGTAACTTTTCACCGACCTGTAGAACAGTGGCTGCAGAGCATAAAACTGGGCTTTTTCCTGAGTGCGTGCAGAAAACTTCCGCCTCCAAAACCGGCCCCGAAATGGCCTCAAATAAAAAAAACAAGGTTTCCGAGGGCTAAAGCCTTTCCCGCAGTATATACTGCCCTCTTGCTTCACCACGAAGGGCATCTCAACCTAAGACAATGCACTCCTGCACTTTCCGGCTGTGCTACCTGCAGAGATCTGCTCCCAAAACAGAAAATGAAAGCAACACTGCTCCTCTTACCAGAACACCGCGAGCTTGGCTTGCTTTCTTGAGCTCCTTACCACGAACAAGGCTCTGATACCATCTAAAGATTGCGGGAGAGAAGGAAGGAGTCTCACTTGTAGCTTTCTTGCTTGCACAATGGGGGAATACACACAGAGGTGGAGGCTGAAAACAGTTTTCCTCTTCTTAGTTGTGTAAGCCAAAAGAACTCAAGTACAAAGAAAATAGAAGAACCCTAGATATGGGTCTCAAACCAAACTCAACTAACTAAGGTGGCATACTAACTGAGCCACGAACTAGAATAGATAAAGATAGCTATCATGTAGCTATTATTCAGGGGCGGTGTACCAACTGCATCTGCAACTGACAAGTCGGTGACATAAATACACAACGGTCACCCTGGCGTATCACGAGTGGAGCTCGATATCTCAACACATAGGTTAGGTTAATTTCAACTAATCTTCCCTTTTCTTTATGAATAATATTCATGCTAAATAAGCAACCTTTTTCTTGCTAATTTATGCTGTTGACAACGATAATTTCATAGAGTTTATGCATTGTAAGAATCGTTTCATGCTTTGCACTTTCCATGATGATTCATTCCGATATGGGTTAATAGTGCGAGACGCAGTTTATACTTCTAGGCTTAACCGAAGTATACTATTTTAATGGATAATAATCTAGTCTTATAATTCATTTCAATGCAAAAGCTATTTGCCAGAACTGCATTTATGCTTTCTTTAGTTTGCATGTTTCATTTAAAAGTATTGATGGTTAAGTTCCTTCATCATGAACAACTATGACGAAAATATATCCTATTTCTAATAGTTAACCTTGCATGTTTGAATTACAACAATATCAAATAAAAATTAAGAAGGAAAACCTAGGTGTGGGGTGAGATATCCACATGGATGCCTGGAGATGACCCTCCCGCGGTTGCGCCTTGGACTTTCTTAGGAGGCATTTCCGCCGTGGAAGCAAGTTAACAACTTTTTTTTGATATTCTACCATGGCTCTCTTCTACAATAACTTGCACCATCCGTTGAAAGCAGTTTTTTTAAAGGCTCCCTCCTTGAAGTCGGGAATTTGAAAGGGTGTTTCAAAATCTTTCACGACTAAGACCCATCAAACCATGGGGATGGCTTAATGGCCTTTGTAAACTTCGCACGAACGGGAATAAAAAGGTGTGAAAAAAACACAAGGTGTGGGGTGGGGGGGGGGGGGGGGGGGGAACTCCAAGGGAAAATAGTAACCGTAAAGGTTATAAGTAAGGTCGAAGGACCCTTAGGTCAAACTTGGAGGAAAGAGGTTTCAATACACCACAAGGGGAGGGGCTAGGGAAGGTTTAAACACGGGGGAAAGAGGGGTGGTTCCAAAGCCAAGGGATAGGGGTTTAAGGGATTAACACCGGGGGGGGGGGGGGGGGGGGGGTGTGGTTTCAGGATGCCCAAGGAAAAGGTTTAAGGGTTAACATACAGGAGTGTGGTTCCAAGGCAAAGGGGGCTTAAGGATTTATAAAATACGGAGGGGGTGTGGGTTCCAAGGAAAAGGGGGCTTAAGGATTTATGAAATTGTGAGGGTGGGTAATAAGACCTTTGAAGGCCTTAGATCTTTTGGGGGGGGGAATAGGGTCTTAAAAAGTGTAAAAAACGAGGGGGGGGTGGGGGGTGAGGGGGTAATAAAGCCAGGGGGAAAGGGGGCTAAGAAGGCCCCCCCCTTTGGAAGCTTCTGTGCTTCCAGAAGATTACGTGGGGGGGGGGGGGGGGGGAGGGGGGTGATTCCGACGGCGACGACGGTGGGTAGTCTACAGGCAGCGACGCTGGGAGGGCAACCCTCATCTGGGCAGAATGCTCCTCAAGCCCCCCTCAAGTCTTCTCTCTATCCGTCGACTACATAAGCGTGGGGGGGGCAGCGCTACCTTTCACCTCCTCCCAGCGTTGCAGCTGCCTCTATGGCAATGGCCTCACAGTCGTGATGGAAATCCCTCCCCTTCATCTTATCTCCCTTGCTGCAGCAGCAAGCGTAGCCTTTCCGTCCGCCTTCTGATTTCTTCAAGCGGCATAGGAAAAGCTTCTTTCACTCATGGAGGTAGCACTGCCCTCCTTGTGGCGACCTTCCCCCTTGCCCCTTGGTTAAATAGGGGAGGAGAGGGGGATCCTCCCTCTTCTCTGTGTTAGGTGGCATGGTTGTGTCCCTCTACGAGCTCCACCGAGGAGCTTCTGCACTATTCCCCTCCCCTCTAGCACGACTGTCGGCTGGGGGGATAAGGAGAAAAATTTACATTATCTCCAAAGAAATTACTAACAATTGCCATATCGTTATCTCCCTTTTCTATAAGGGGTAGTTCACACGAGGAAGGAGATTTAGAACTTTACAAAAGGTTGTTAGTAATGTCAAAGGCCTTGGTCATGGTTGGGCTATCAAGTTATTGTGACATTCAAGTTGTGTTTTTAGTGTTTACCCTTAGGTCCAGTAAATCCTAACGGCTTCCTCTAAGACCAATGGCAATGTTTTTAGCTCTGCTTTTAAAACTGTGTTTGAGCATTACAAATCTCTAGAAAATACTACCATTATCATGGACGAGACACATCCAAGTTCAAAATGGATTTTACCTTAAATTGGTCCTGCTCATATTTATGGTGAGAATCAACGTTTTGAGTTTAAATCTTCGACTCTATATATTGAAGATCAAGGAATCCTTAGTATCGGAGATACCCTAGTTGAAGATCAACATGTTAATATGTTGTCTTTAGTCCTCTAGAAAATACAAAAACACCAACAAAAGAAAGAATAATCCTATTTGCATCTAGGTTATATATCTATAGGTATAATCCCTCTTTTTCGTAGAGGTCTTAATGTGTCATGCATGGTTGCCATCTTACATACCAGACATGTAGAATTGATGGACATGATCATAGGAGCTACAATATTTCCTTTGTCTAATGGTCAATCTTCTTTGAATTAAGACCCAATTATTTCATTTCTATGGATCATCCTTATCTCCCTAAATTGCTTATGCTACATATTAGAACCATGGGTTTACAAATGAAAGCATCCTCTTCCTATTTGGCAATCCAATATAGAATGGTTTTTAGGTGCATGTCTCTAGTAATCCTTAGAGTTGTAGAAGGCGTAAATTCCTCTAAGCACAAGGGTCAAACTATCATTATGAAACCAGATGAAGGCACACAAGGCTTTCTTCCTGATTGTGTCAATTGGTCCAATATCAAACTCCCACATGAATGGCAACTAGAGGGTAAACATCCTCAAATTTCATAATCAACCCTATACACATGAACATGTATAGCATGGTATTTGTTTTCATTGTAGAAAACTAATTCAACATGCCTCTTCTTCTATGGTGAATGTTGTGCAAGAATTTGAATATGAGTATCATAAGTACAAAGATGCTCCATATCTCCGACCTCAGAATACTACATCTTGGACAACAAAGTTACAAGCGTTTAATTGGACTCATTTATCCCTCACAAGACTCATTGAAAAGGTGGAGAATCTACAACAACTCTGTTATCAAATTGTTGGCTTATGTCATCAAATAGTCAAAACATAGATACAGCTCACAATGCCCAGTGTTTCTACAGCCGGTTCTTCTTCTACACAATCCTCTCATCCACATTACTCTCTGTTACTCCTACTACTCTAGACTTCACTGCGTTTTCTAACAAAAGATTGCAAAAGGGATGGAGTTCTTATTTTTCTTGACCTACCCCATGCTCTCTTAATATACATCATGTAGGCTCGTCCAAAGGAAAAGGAAAACTATCAGTAGAACCCTCTACATTCTACACAGTGCCAAACTTGAATCAAGCATATCCTAATATTTGGACTGATGATGAAGATCCAGAAGAGATCTTTAAACCCCTCCAACACCTTTATTGTCCTTCTTTAAAAGCAATACTCAAAGGTAAGACTACTATCCAACCTTCTTTAGAACTAGGTGACATTGCCAAAGATCTAGCAGAGTATCTAGCTTTGATCCAGTATGACAGTCAAAAAGAGTACCTATTCCTTCGAATGTGCTGATAGGGCGTCGTGAGAAGGTTATGATTGAGAAAGAAAACAACTTCTCTCAACCTGGAGCAAGATATAGATCGTGGTCACCAGACAAGCAATGGAATTTCGTTTGGTACTGGGACGCTTTATTAATCATAGCTGCGAACCAAATTGTAAAACTGAGAAGTGGATGATTAATGGCAAAGTCTGCATTGAACTATTTGCCATCAAATGCCTTAAGAAGGCCAACCACAATCAGCTAAACAATCGCATGCTCAGCATTGAGTGTATTCTAGAAACATGCTCCTGTGGTGATCTGTGCTCGAATCAACAGTTTCAGAAGAGATCATATGCAAAAGTTGGCTGGTTCACCTTCATCCATCGTTGATATACAGATCAGTGTGATAGTACATTAATCATGGAACAAAAAGGATGGAAGATAGAAAAGGATGAATCAGGTTGTCATCCTCCTCAAGGACCTGTATTATACACCAATAATTGTGGGATTTTTTATGGAGTGCTAGCACTATGAACCTTTACTCATAGTGTTATTGAGCAGCTGAACTGAAGCAAGTTAAGTCATCAGAAGCTGCAATAGCCATTTCAGTGGCCCATGCCAAGCAATTTACTCCACTGGTGTCAAGTAAGCCTCGAATAGAGGCTGTTTCTCCTGGGCAGAAGTATTAACTCAATCTGGGAAGAGGGAGAACTTGGACAGAGCCCTAACTCCTAGTCAGATGCCATCACAACCAACAGGTGCCCTGCATGCAGTAAGTGAATTGGTCTTATAGGATTCAAGAGTCAATGTGGGAATGTGTTTTGCTCTCTCCATCGGTATAATGACAAGCACTGCTTGCTTCTATGTGAATCCTTGTTTCTCCCTGTTTTGAGTTGTGTGGTAAAATTCTAGATGTGATATCTATCATATATGAACACATTTTATCAATAAGCAGTGTCAGCCCTTGCTGGGAATCTTATATGTATCTTATGGTGCTAGAGAGCTTACTGGAGACAAACTTAGCCTTCTGTAGAATCATAGAACCTAGCAATAAAGCATTGCCATAGTGTATATTATACTTGTGCAGGGTTGAATAACTGCTGATCAGAAATTGGCCTTTGATTACTGGAACCGGTGGTGCTTGGATTCAATAGCTCTTCAGGCTGTGAATAGCAGGTTTATGTAACAGATGCATGTTAAATCAACAATCTTTGCATGCAATATGAAGAGTCTGGAGTTTACTGTTGCATAGCTTGATCTTGCTTGCTTAATCTTCTATCTTGGAATTTCTCTAGAACCTCTGTGGTCGCGACTTTGCTTTTGAAAACCCTTCGACAACGGTTCCTTCTTAAAATTTTAATTACAATTTATTAGGGTGAAGCGGTGCTTTATCGAAACCTGGACTACAATTCCCAGACTGGGGTCTCTAAATGCAAATTCATTAATTTAAAATTAATGGTGATGTGGAGCGTTGTTTTGCCAGCACATGCTTTTTTGTGATGGTTGGTTCATTTTTATTAAAAATTAAGGTGCCTCCTAAGCACACGTAGTGTGTGCAAAGTGAACGGCTAGTTGATTTTTAAATTTTTAAATTGTGTGTTTAGCGTGAATGCACGTGAAAAAAGTGGGTGAATATAGTTCATTTTAGTAATTAATTGTGGTTAAGGGGTAATGAAAATAAACAAAGCTCAAAAAATCAATACCTGGTAGGGGTGTATATGCAATAAACTGAAGGTACACAGAGTGGTCTCCCAAATGCAAGGAATCTAGTCAAACAAAAACAAACACCACTGACTGGAAAAAATAAAGCACCTTAGTGTTTTTGTTTTATTTGGATTTGATTTTTAATTTTTAAAAATTTTCTTTGTTTGTGGCTTTTTCCTTTTCATTTTTTGAATTTTAGGTGTGTTTGTATTGTGTATATTGTTTGGTTTGGTATATTTATTTCGTTATTTTTTTCTTTTCTTGTTTTGGTTTTTTTTAATAATTAAATCAGAATATACAACACATGAATATGTTATGAAGTGTAAGAGTGAGATTTCAGGAATCTAGCAAGTGTTAATAATGTGTGTTAATTCATCCATGATTTTCCAGCTAATTTTTAGAATTTAAATTGAATTTTTATAAAGTGAAGTCTTAAAATTCAGATTTTCAGCTTCAAATAATATTTTTTCCATTTATGGAAACATTTTTAATTGAGAATTTAGTGGCAAAAGAGACAAAGGGATTTTTGGAATTTTTTGGAATTTGTTTGAATTTTTTTCTGAACTTTTACTCATTTTTAATGAATTTTACTCATTTTACATGTAATTTTTGAATGAATTTTCAGATTTTGAATTTGCTGCAATTTATTGTTTTTAAATTTCCACTTTAAAAATATTCCAAATGATTTCAGCAATATTGGTAATTTTTCAAAAAAAAATTGTGATTTTTCTAAATTTTAAATGAATTTTTGAAATTTTTATGTGTTTTATGTTTATTTTTATGTATTTGCAGGCTGGAAAATAAAAGCCGGTACGCGAGCTACATGTGAACAGCGAAGGATGACTGCTGTGAATGACTGACTGCAATACTCCACCGCACGGACAAGTCTGAAGCGCGTGCTTGCACGTGAACGCCTACTAGCACACCCGTACACAGCGGGAAAATAACGGAGAAAAGGCAGGAACCGGGGCTAACTGTGTAGATTAAGTGAAGTAAGTGAGCTTAGTCTGAGAAAGTTGATTAAGTTAATTAAGTGAGGTAAATCAATTAGGTTAGTTAGGTTAGATTAGTTTGTTAAGTTAGTTTAGTTAGGTCAGTCTGATTAGTTAGGTTAAGTTTGGTAAATTAGGTTAGGAGGGTTAGTCAAGTTAACTAGGTTCAGTAAGTCTAACTAGGGTTAGGGGGCTAACTAAAGGTAAGTTAATCTAACTAGGGTTAGGGGTCTAACTAAAGGTAAGTTAATCTAACTAGGGTTAGGGCGGCTAACTGTGGTTAGGTGAGACTAACTAATGTTAAGTTTGGCTAACTATGGGTAGGTTAATTAACTGTGGGTGAGTTAAGTTAACTACAGTAAGGTTAATTAACTGGGGGTAAGTTAAGTTAACTAGGGGTGAGGGTAGGCTAACTAGAGGTGAGTTAGTCTAACTAGGGGTGAGTTTAGACTAACTAGGGGTTAGCTTAGGTAACTATGGTTAGTCAATATAACCACAGGTGAGTCATCTAACTAGGGTTACTAGGGTAGCTAACTAGGGTTAAATTAGTTTGACTAGGTTTAAATTAGTTAACCAAGGTTAAATGAATTAACTAAGGGTTAGTTTAACTTAACTAAGGTTAGTTAAAAATAACTAAGGTTAGGTTAACTAGAACTAACCAGTGGGGTGGAGGAGGAGGAGGAGGAGGAGGAGGAGGAAGAAGAAGGTGGTGGTGGAGGAGGAGGAGGAGGAAGAAGAAGAAGATGGTGGTGGAGGAGGAGGAGGAGGAGGAGAAGGAAGAAGAAGGTGGTGGTGGAGGAGGAGGAGGAGGAAGAAGAAGAAGATGGTGGTGGAGGAGGAGGAGGAGGAGGAGGAGGAGGAGGAGGAGGAGGAGGAGGAGGAGGAGGAGGAGGAGGAGGAGGAGGAGGAGGAGGAGGAGGAGGAAGAAGAAGAAGATGGTGGTGGTGGAGGAGGAGGAGGAGGAGGAAGAAGGTGGTGGAGCGTGACGGTGGCGGGGCGGTGACGATGTCGATTGCGGCGGCTGTCAGCGGGAGCAAGGCGGCATCGGTGGGAGCAGGGTGGCCAACGGCGTCGCAGCAGCTGGACAAGGCGAAAGCAGCACGACCGAGCGGGAGAGAATAAGGAGGAGAAGGAAGGAAAAGAAGAAGGGGAGGTTGGACAGGGCGAAAGCAGCATGACCGAGCGGGAGAGAAGAAGGAGGAGAAGGAAGGAAGAGAAGAAGGGGAGGAGAAGAAGAAGAAGGAAGGGAGAAGGGGAGGAGAAAGGGGAAGGAAGAAGGGGAGGAGAAGAAGAAGAAGCAAGGGAGAAGGGGAGGAGAAAGGGGAAGGAAGAAGGGGAGGAGAAGAAGAAGGAAGGGCAGGGCGGGACGCGGGGACGACAATGGTCAAGGAGGTATGTTTTTTCTTTTCTTTTTTTTTTCTTTTTTTGTTTAAATAATTTTTTCTTAATTTAGTTAATTTTTTTTCTATTTTCTAGTTTTTATCTTTTTATTATGCTCTTTTGGTTTTTGTTTTTGTCTCTTTTTTGGAAATCTTTTTCTTCTTCTTCATTGTTTAAAAAAAAAATAGTATTAGTATTATTAGGTTTGAATGGTGATTATTAGTTATTATTAGTTAATTAATTTGTTTATATATATTTTTTAATTGTGTATATGTGGTTTGTGGTGTGTTCAATTTTTTTATTTGTTTGTTTTTTTAAATAATTAAAAGAAATTGAATAAGGATGGACAAAAGAACGCACCCCCATCCCGCGCACATGCACGGGGCAGGAGTAAAAAATTTTACCATGCGCGGGACGGGAGTAAAACAATTTGCAGTGACGGGATCAAACAGGGCAGGGATGGCAATGCAGGAACCACCAAAAACACAAAAAACACAACCGAAAACACATTGGAAATTTAATAATTAAAAATTCGACAGTCGAAAGAGGGGGAAGAAAAAAGGAAAAAGTGGGGGAAAGGTTGACAAGACACGACTGTCAAATTAAACTAGAATTCCAGTGAAAAGAGGGCAAGTTCACATGGAAAAATGTGAAAAATAGGCATGAAAAAGGGCCCAAAACCTGTAAAAATTAATAACGGATGAATCGTGTATCGGAATGAGACGGAGTAAAAAGGAAAAATATGAGGGGGAAGGGGTAGAACAGGGTTAGCACATTAGATCAGGGTTTTGAGTCAATAAAGATGCGTTCACATGGAAAATTTATCCAATTTACGGGAATTGCTTTAAAAATTAATAACTTGAGAACCGTTTGCCAGAACAGGGGTTGGTAAAAATGGAAAATAGGCAGTTCCAAGGGATGAACTGGACTGTAAGGTTGGATTGGGATTCCGGTGAATGTAAGATGCATTCACATGAAAAAATCACAAAACAAAGGATAAAGTAAAACGGTCAAGAAACAACATCGGGGACAGGGAAAAATAGAACGGAAGGGTGGGGAAGGAACCACATCAGGGTAAAATCAAGTCACGGCATAGATGCATAATCAAAAGAGGGTATATGCAGTAAAAAAAAAATTACATGGCACAACGAACAGAATCTGAGAAAGAGATAGAGAGTACATAACAGATAAGAGGAGAATCAGTAAATTCTTTAGCTCCAAACAACTGATACAAAGATGGCTCTGTCCACCCGTGCGCTTCCACTATGTGAAGCTTAGATGGCGATCTAGACAGAAGATAGGTGAAGAGCTTAAGCTAGCTGGAACAACAACTCTGACTGGGTGAAAGATGAATAATGGATGGCTGTGAAGGGGTTTAGCTTTTATAGCCCGCAAAGGCCGTTAGGTCGGCTTGACCAACCTACCATATGAGCCTCCACTAGGGGCCACTTCCGCGGCACCCGGACCCCAAAATAGGGCCCCCTTTTAACTCCCTTACCCCGCAACTCGATGCAATGCGCCTCGAGTTGCTACCAGCTCAACCACTCTGTCTAACCCAAAGATTAGACCCATACATGATCACCTTTTTGCCATCTGGTCACATAGACCTCATCTGATATACAAGTTAGGGATCAACCAATGTCCGGGCTCACATTTGGCTTCTCCTCATAATGGGGGCCTTACAACTTTGAGCATCATGGATCATTGGTGGCACCTAATGAGGGTGGGACATTGATCATATCTAACATATGCTTGGGGGTATACAACATGGACGCATAAGGAAGCGTCCCCACATTTAGAACCTTAGTAGGAAGGGTAAACCAAATATCAAGGACTTGGTACCTCACATCAGACCAACCACGACATCCCCACACTTAAGACATAACCATCACTGAGAAGCAGAATGTGTAGGGTTAGAAAAACTTGGTCCATATTACCGAGGAGGAATGTCGACTATCAAGGTTGCGTCTGGTGTCATTGTGTCAGCTGAAGGAGGTAACAAGGTGTCTTCACAGCACACGTCCTTCATCCTTCGTGGTAGGGACCATGCCACAGCACCTAGGGAGGTAGCTGGTTGAAAGAATCGCAAGAAATTCGGCGATGGCGAGGGATATTGCACTCAACTCATGATCACTCAAATAGAATAAAAGAGCAGTCACTCGCCCCATTACTAACATTACTCGAGGAAATAATGATGAAACCCTAGAGCTCACACCTGGTTTAGAATTCGACAAGGGGGTGGTGTAGAAAGAGTATGCCAGGGTGCACAATTGAGGGTGCATTAGTGAGTCCAACTCCGTCTAGCATAGGTGCAAGGAGAAAGGCTAAGGAGCCTTATAGTGCAGTGTACAGAATAGAATGACGTGTCCTGTGCTGATGGCAGAGATCTAGCCCGGGGGTGTAGAGGAAATGGGAACGTACCTGACTCCAATGGTCGCAACGTCTCTCAATCCTCACCTCTCGATAATTGATTGAAGAACATCAGTCACACTCATCCCACCCTCTGTCTCACGCTCTGTTGAAAGATACAGAGGGCAACCCATTCCTGAAACCCATTAATGTAATCCTTACTATCACTTGTGCAGAGTTGTATGCCTTGTGCGCATTTGATGGTGCAACTGTGCATCCCGCCCTGTGCCAACATACAGTCCAAGAAGGAAGGCCAGGGAGCCTTATGGTGTAGTGCACAGGAACACATCGTGCTTTGTGCATTGAGAGGCCCATCCCATGCATGCAAAACTCCATTCACACATCTCACCTCTCATTTGATTTGAAGAGAAAGACTAGTCCCTCACCCCACCCTCTATCTCACGCTCTGTTGAAAGATATAGAGGGCAGCCCATACTCACGTCCCAATCCTGTTAGGAGGTAAGCTCGCATCACTCAAGGGGTTGGTGATGAAGATCATGTCGGCTGTTGTTGTCATGAGGATCTTGAAGACGAGGCGTACTAAGGGAGGCAGCCAACAAGTCTCATACTTCAAGGGCTTGTAAGAAAAGTCATCTATTAAGAAGAGCAGACGAACTGATATTGTAGAAACAACGCACCAATGGAGGTGGCTTCAAATTACTTGCTGGAAAGTTTCTGCTGGTGAGTCAGATATCCTGAGCTGCAAGGTGTTACCACCTTTTCCACAGTCAGGTTCTCGCCCAAGGGTGTTTCCACCTTTTCTTGGAATGAGGCTTGTTATGACAGGGAATTTCTTCATTTTCTCCCATAACAGTTTCGTTTGTTTTTTTTTCTTCTTTTCCTTTTTTTTTCATTAAGAAAGAGAATGGTATAAATACCATGTATCAGGACCAACCTCGCCACCGTTGTTGGATCAGACGAGAAGAGAACAAGGTCGGGTTAAGATGTTTCTAAGAGGGATTAGCAGAACGAGACCACCTCATGAGTAGAATCATAAGGGCTATCAGAAGCACAACGAGAAGGATAGTGCAATGCCCAAAAGGGAAAGGGTAGGTCGACTATGATTGTAAAGATCCCCAGGGAGGAAAGTACATCTTCAAGCGATAACCATTGATCAAGAAAGGATCATTAGAGGCATCAACAGTCTGTACCTGAACAGAGCCGTTAGGATTGACAGCAAGTACCGTGTATGGACCCATCCACCGTTGAAGCTTGCCACGAAACTTCCCAAATCTCAAATCATATGCTAGGACAAGATCACCTTCTTTGAATTCCTTATGCTTAATGAAACTGTCATGATAGGCCTTGTGCCGCGCTTGAGTGGTTTCCATGCATTGTAGGGACATCCACCATATCTCATCCAAGCATTCCAAGTGCAGGAGGTGGCGTTGTAGTGACTCATTATCTCCCAAGCGTTCTTTAACTGCCACTCGCAAAGAGGGCAATTCCAACTCAACAGGGAAGACGGCTTTTGTACCATACACTAGTTGGAAAGGGGTCTGTCATGTAGCTACCTTATGGGAGATTTTGTATGCCCAAAGGGCCTCTGTAAATCGATCATCCGAGTCGCAATGATGTGCGGCAATTGTTCTTGTCAGAATCGAGCAAAGGGTGCGATTGGTGACTTCAACTTGGCCGTTGGCTCTGGGGTAATAAGGAATGGACTTGCGATGGGGGATCTTATACAGTTCCGTTAGTTTCTCCATAATTTTGTTAAGGAAATGAGTACCTCTGTCACTTACTAGCTTGAGGGGACTGCCAAAACGAGTGATAATATTCTCGTACATGAATAGGGCTATGCTATTACCATCATCCCACTTCAAGGCTATAGCTTCACACCACTTTGTGACATATTCCATACATACTAAGATGTATCTGTTCTGCTTCTGTCTGGTAGGTGGATCAATGGGACCCACAAAATCAAATCCTCACTTCTTAAACGGCTTTAGGGGAAGAATGGGTTGCAGTGGCATGGCACTTGTTTTGGTGGGCTTTCCCATTCGCTGACAAGCATCACATCTCTTGCAGTAGTCGTATGCATCCTTGTGGAGGGTCGGCCACCAGTATCCTGCTAACAAAGCCTTCTTGGCTGTCGCTTCTCTTGTGAAGTGTTCACCACAGGGTTCATCATGGCATGCTTTCAATACTATGCCGATTTCATCTCCTGCAACACATCATTGTAGCACTTCATCTTTGCCTCTCTTATACAGTGCATCGCCTAGCAAGGTGTAGGGGGCTGATTCTAATAAAAGCTTTTTTTTCTCATGGCTTGAGATGCCAGAAGGATACTGTTAAGTTGCCAGGAGGTTGGCTATGTCTGCATACCAAGGAGTAAGTGTTTCAACTAGAAACAAGGAAGCATCAGGAAGGTCAGGATCATCCTGTTCCTCTTCCTCTGTTTGAGGGATCCGTGATAGATGATCGGCTAGGACATGGGAACAGCCAGGCTTAGTGATATAAAATATTACATGGCGCAGCGAACAGAATCTGAGAAAGAGATAGAGAGTACACAACAGATAAGAGGAGAATCAATAAATTCTTTAACTTCAAACAACTGATACAAAGTTGGCTCTGTCCACCCGTGCGCTTCCACTATGTGAAGCTTAGATGGCGATCTAGACAGAAGATAGATGAAGAGCTTAAGGCTAGCTGGAACAACAACTCTGACTGGGTGAAAGATGGATGACCGATAGCTATGAAGGGGTTTAGCTTTTATAGCTTGTGAAGGGGGTTATGATGGATGACCTTCCATATGCACTTGTGTCTGTTGACCTTCCATGTGCCCATGTGTCTGTTGACCTTCCATATGCACATGTGTCTGTTGACCTTTCATATGCACATGTGTCTGTTGACCTTCCATGTGCCCATGTGTCTATTGACCTTCCATGTGCACCTCCACTAGTTGGCTAGGGAGTATTCTAGGGAATATTCCCTTTACCATTGGCTAGGCCCCCTGATAACTTTCTTACCCCGCAACTCGATGCAATGTGCCTCGATTTGCTACCAACTTAACCACTCTGTCTAACCCAAAGATTAGACCCACAACGGTCACCTTTTTGCCATCCGATCACATAGTCCTCATCTGATATACAAGTCAGGACTCAACCAATGTCTGGGCTCACATATGGCTTCTCCTCATAATGGGGGCCTTACAACTTTGAGGACCATGGAACATTGGTAGCACCTAATGAGGGTGGGGTATTGATCATATCTAACACCCCCCCTCAATGTCCACCCATAGGTGAACTATCTCCTCGGCCCAATGCCGAGTCTCTGAAGATGAACTTGAAGCAGATCCTTCGTAAGTGCTTTGGTGAAGATATCTGCTCCATTCTCCTCTGTTGGACAGTAGACCAATTCCACTATCCCATCCTCCATCAAATCACGCACATAGTGATATTGGATCTCTATACGTTTGGTGTGTGCATGAAACACTGGATTTTTGGCAATGGCGATGCAACTCTGATTGTCACATCTCAGCACAATTGGTTCTTCATCCTGCACTCCCATATGCCATAGAATCCTTCTCAACCATATGGCCTCACATGCAGCAAAACAAGCTGCCTTGTACTCTGCTTCGGTAGAAGACAATGCCACTGTTGGTTGCTTCTTACTAATCCAAGAGAAAATTCCTGAACCCAAAGAGAAACAATAACCAGAAACTGACTTCCTGGAATCAATGTCTCCTGCCCAATCTGAGTCACAGTTCCCCACAAGAGAAGTTCCGAAACTGTATGTGATACCATAGTCAAGAGTTTTCTTCAAGTATCTGAGCACCCGCATCCCAGCCTTCCAATGACTCTCATGAGGTTTGTTTGAGAACCTGCTCAAAACACCAACAGCAAAACTGATATCTGGTCTGGTGTTACACAAGTAGATCAGACTGCCGACCAACCTCCTATACCTCCCAATGTCTGCTAGTGCTGATGTATCCTCGACTGATAACTTTGCATTCACCTCCATAGGTGTAGCTATCTCCTTGCACTCGGTCATGCCAAATGCCTTCAAGATCTCCCATGCATACTTCTTCTGAGAGATGAAGATCTTTCCTGGCTCTTGCCAGACTTCAATCCCCAAACAATAGTGCAGCAAGCCCAAGTCTGTCATTTTAAACTCAGAACTCAAAGCCTTTCGAGTTTGGTTGATCATATCTTCATAGTCACCTATAATAAGAAGGTCTTCCACATATAGGACAATCACTACAGACTTTTTACCATCCCTGTAAACATACAAGTTAGCATCTGAGGCACATCTTTTGAAGTTTAGGTTTAAAAAGAACCTATCTATCCGCTGGTACCATGCTCTGGGGGCTTGTTTCAGCCCATACAATGCCTTCTTCAGTTTACACACTTTGTTCTCAGAATGGGGGGCCTCAAACCTTAGTGGCTGAGCCACGTACACCTCCTCCTTGAGGTCACCATTTAAGAACGCTGACTTAACATCCATTTGGTACACTGGCCACTTCTTGTGGGCAGCCACTGCAAGTACCGTGCGAATAGTGGTCATTCTGGTAGTTGGGGCAAATGACTTGAAAATCAAACCCTTCAACTTGTGAAAATCCTTGGGCAACCAGTCTAGCTTTGTACTTTTCTAAGGTACCATCAGCCTTGTACTTTACCTTCCAGATCCACTTGGTGCCAATAACCTTCCACTTTGCTGGTCGATCCACTAGCTCCCAAGTGTCATTCTTCATTATGCTGTCATACTCCACCTGCATAGCAGCCTTCCATGATGGATTTGCAAGTGCTTCTTCTAAATCAGTTGGCTCCTTTACTTCTCTCATAATCTCAACCATCAAGGCCATATTGACTATGTGAGCAGAAGCCCTCCGTTGCTCCTCTATTCTCTGAGACCTCCTTGGTCCGTCTGCCTTCTCCTCAACAGATGCAAGCATAGGATTATTGTGGTCATAGGGCTGCTTCACCCAGCGCGGCAATGGCTTTTCCGGTGGGGTGATGTTAGGTTGGTGAACTTTTTCCTCATCATCTGAAGATGATGCTTGCTCCTCCTTAAGGATAGGGATAGCTCTCGGGACATGTTCATAGTGGACTACTTCTTCGCT
Source organism: Lygodium microphyllum (assembly GCF_053477565.2). Taxonomy (NCBI): domain Eukaryota; kingdom Viridiplantae; phylum Streptophyta; class Polypodiopsida; order Schizaeales; family Lygodiaceae; genus Lygodium; species Lygodium microphyllum. Next base: position 39,764,500 of record NC_141161.1, on the reverse strand, counting down.
TGATGATAAAGTGGAAGAACTTGCCTTCTCCTCCTCCACTGTATGTAGCTCCTCCTTGAAAACCACATCACGGCTCGCGATGATCTTCTTTGCCTCTTGGTCATATAATTTGTAAGCCTTATGCTCATCACTATAACCCAAGAAGATACATTTTTTGCTTTTTGGTTGTAACTTGTTTCTCTTCTCATCTGGAACATGTGCATAACATTCACATCCAAAAATTCTAAAATGTGAGACAGATGGTTTCTTACCAGTGTAAGCCTCATGAGGTGTTTTTCCCTTGAGAGCCTTTGTATAGCTCCGATTTAGAATGTAGACTGCAGTATTAACAGCTTCAGCCCAAAAATGGTTAGGCAATCCCTTGCCCTTTAGCATGCATCTTGCCATCTCCACAATAGTGAGATTCCTGTGTTCCACAACACCGTTCTGCTGAGGTGTGTGAGGCATCATCAATTGACGGTTGATCCCTTTGCTCTTGCAAAAGCCTTCAAACTCCTTTGAGTTGAACTCACCACCACCATCTGTTCTAAATTTCTTCACACTTTTCCCTGTTTCATTCTCAACAAGTATTAGCCATTCTTTAAACTTACCAAAAGCTTGAGCCTTATCACGAAGGAAGTACACCCACATCTTCCTACTGTAGTCGTCGATAATCAACATAAAATAAGAAGATCCCCCCAAGGCCTGTGTAGGCATCTTACCACACAAGTCAGCATGCACCAACTCTAGAGGAGCCAGTGCTCTATTCTTGCTTTCTTGTGGAAATGCCTTTCTGTGTTGCTTGCCCATCATACAAGCTTCACATGGTTCCTTCAATTCAGTTATTGTAGGTAGGTGAGCAACCATACCTTGCTTTTGCGTCTCCTTCAATACTGCAAATCCGATGTGTCCAAACCTTTCATGCCAAAGCTTACTTGTACCCACTCCAGCGGTGGCTCTAAGAGCACTTAGCTCATACAGGTTGTTCTTTCTTTCTCCTTTGCCAACAATTGTGCCAGCACTATTAATAATTTCTGCACCTGTCTTCTTGAACCTCATTTCATGACCAAGATCAGTTATGGCAGCAATTGATAAGAGATTTCTCCTGATTTCAGGAGCATACAACCCATTTGAAAGCTTTTTGACTTCACCATTTGCAGCAACAAAAGAAATAGTACCTGTGCCTGCAGCAGGGCATTTAGCATCATTTCCAACCATCACATTGTTGGATTCTTGTAGAGGCTGCATAGAACTGTATAGACCTTTCTTGTTGGTCATGTGACGGGAGGCCCCACTATCCAACACCCATGAGTCAGTGGTAGATTCTTCTTGCGTCGAGGAGCACACTTCCTCAATGGTCGCCATGAATAATTCCAACTCTGCTTCAGCCGTATTGACTGTCTCTTTCCCTTTACTTTTAAGAGTACCATTCTTTTCATCTGCCTTCTGGACACAACAATCTGCAATTGCATGTCCTTTCTTCTTGCAGTAGAAGCACTCTCCTTGAAACTTCTTCTTGCCGCCCTTCTTCTTTTTGTCACCATCATTTTTGGTGGAGGAAACACCTTTGCCTTTTGCATTGGCAGAGAATGCAACATCTCCATTGTTGCTTCCTTCTCGGGCTTTCAGGCTCAACTCCTCCTCCATTAATAATGCACAAAACTCCTCAAAAGTCAAAGCTTGAGGTCTCACCTGAGTATTAAGGGCAGTTACTAGTCCATCAAACTTTTGTGGACAAATCCGAAGACACCTCCGAGCTAGCTCTTCGCTAGTATTTTGTATCCCAACGCCAGCCATCTGGTCATGCAGATTCTTAATCCGAGTGATGAATGCTTCAACCGTCTCTTCTTCAGCAAACTTCTCCGCTGCTAGTTGATTCTCCAAGTTTTGAATCCTTGTTTGGTTTCGTGTTTCATACTGGCTCCTTAGTACATTCCAAGCCTTTCACGCTTTGGTTGTATGCTGAATTAAAGTCAAAACACTGTCAGAACAGCTTGTAACTAAGGCACACAATGCATCTGCATTCCTTCGTTTCCAAGCTCGCAGAGGATCTGCATTCGGAGGAATCATCACACTAGGATTTGATGGGTCGGGGGTAGGCTGTGGTTCTGCGTCAGTCCCCAGCACAGTCTCCAGAAGCTCATAAGAATCAAGGATAGTTGTAATTTTGAACTTCCACAAGGTGTAGTTTGTACCATCTAACTTGCCTTTGCTGAAGGTTGGTGGACGAATCCTTAGTGTTTGAATAGCCGGTACAGCAACACCACCTCCTGCACCGCTTCTGGAAGTCAACATAGTTTCTCTTTGCTGTTGAAGCCTTTGTCTCTTGCACGCTCTCCGATCTCTAGAGTCCCCTGGGCTCTGATACCATGTAAAATATTACACGGTGCAGTGAACAAAATCTGAGAAAGAGATAGAGAGTACACAACAGATAAGAGGAGAATCAGTAAATTCTTTAACTTCAAACAACTGATACAAAGATGGCTCTGTCCACCCATGCGCTTCCACTATGAGAAGCTTAGATGGCGATCTAGACAGAAGATAGATGAAGAGCTTAAGGCTAGTTGGAATAACAACTCTAACTGGGTGAAATATGGATGATCGATAGCTATGAAGGGGTTTAGCTTTTATAGCTTGTGAAGGGGGTCATGATGGATGACCTTCCATATGCACTTGTGTCTATTGACCTTCCATGTGCCCATGTGTCTCTTGACCTTCCATATGCACATGTGTCTGTTGACCTTTCATATGCACATGTGTCTGTTGACCTTCCATGTGCCCATGTGTCTATTGACCTTCCATGTGCACCTCCACTAGTTGGCTAGGGAATATTCTAGGGAATATTTCCTTTACCATTAGCTAGGGCCCCTGATAACTTTCTTACCTCGCAACTCGATGCAATGTGCCTCGATTTGCTACCAGCTTAACCACTCTATCTAACCCAAAGACTAGACCCACAACGGTCACCTTTTTGCCATCCGGTCACATAGACCTCATCTGATATACAAGTCAGGACTCAACCAATGTCTGGGCTCACATATGGCTTCTCCTCATAATGGGGGCTTTACAACTTTGAGCACCATGGAACATTGGTAGCACCTAATGAGGGTGGGGCATTGATCATATCTAGCAAGTGACTACTTCAAAGTCGAACTCCTAGAATAGGAGTAACCATCTCATCAGTCGTCCTTTAACATCTGCTTTGTTCGTTAGGAAGGACAAGGCTTCATGATTCACATAGAACTTGAAATGCATTGACAATAGATAGTGTCGAAACTTCTCTAGTGCAAACACCATTGCTAAGCATTCAAGCCTTGTCATTGTGTAGTTCCATTCCCTATCAGTGACTTTTCGGCTTGCATAATATATCGGTTGATCTAATTTAGTGGGGCCCTTTTAACATAGGACAACACCTAGCCCTTCAACTAATGCATTTGTGTACACAACAAGCTCCTTCGTCCAGTCAGGAGGTTGTAAGATAGGTGCTTGGATAAGGCACTATTTTAGGGTATTAAAGGCTTCTTCACAGTCATCAGTCCAAAGAAAATCCATATCTTTCCTTAGGAGCTTGTGCAGAGGGGTTGCCTTGGTTGCAAAATGTGCAATAAATCTTCTGTAGTAGCCCACATGGCTAAGAAATCCTCTCAATTGCTTGAGGTTTGTTGGTGCTGTTAAGGCGGCAATCTTCTCAATCTTCGCCGAGTCTGTTGCAATCCCTTGTGCAGAGACAATATGGCCCAGAAGAACTCCTAATGAGAAACCAAAGACACATTTGTCGGGGTTGAGAGAAATCCCATACTTGCGGCATCTATCAAAACATTGCTCTAGGTGTCCCCAGTGCTCTCAAATCAAACTATGCCAAGATGAGTAAATGCATATTTCTCACTAATAGGATTGAATACCTTGGATACATTGTTTCTGCTAATGGAATCTCAGTAGACCCTACCAAAGTAAAAGATATCCTAGAATGGCCAATACCTAAGACAATAAAAGAAATCCTAGGATTTTTGGGACTGATAGGATGGTAACGAATCTTCATCAAAGATTATTCCCTCATTGCTGCACCCTTGACAAATCTTTTGAAGAAAAATATAGTAATCATTTGGATCATTGAGCATCAAGAAAGCTTTGATATGCTTAAAGAAGTTGTAACCACCACTGCACATGTACTAAAACTCCCTGACTTCAGTCAACCATTTGAGGTGATCTCACTAATGCAAGTGGAATTGCAATCAATGGGGTGCTAGTATAAGAAGAAAACTAGTTGCCTATACTTATAGAAAATTGAAACCCTATGAGTCCAACTATGCCACTCAGGACCTTGAGTTACTCATAGTAATCCATGCCTTGAAACTATGCAGACACTATCTATTAGGAAGGAAATTCACTTTAGTGACAGATCATAAAAGTCTTAAATGGGTCTTCACCCAAGCTAACCTAAACATGAGGCAAAGAAGATGGATAGAGATACTGCAAGAGTTTGATTTTCAAATTAAATATCGTCAATGTTGTTGCAGATTCCTTAGGCCAAAAACCTTTCTTAACAGCATTGTTGAAGTTCAAAGCTTAAGAATTGTATCCATACCTAATAACCTTGTACTTGAGCTTGTACGCCAAGCTATTTCTCAAGATAAGAAATATGAAGACTCATGGCTAAGGTACTTCAAGGAAGAAGCTTTGACAAAGAAAGGTCTAAGATTAAGGATTATTGTGCTAGCAATGGTTGTCTACATTACCATGATCACCTTTGTGTCCCAAAATGACAAGAAGTGAAGACCATGATCTTATGTGAAGCACATGACAGCCCCATTGCAGGACATCTAGGGTATGCCAAGACACTCAATGCAATTCATAAGAGCTATTGCTGGCCACAATTGAAAAGGGATGTATCAAAATATGTAACTTAGTGCTTGACTTGTTAAAGAGTAAAGGCAGAAAGGATCAAGATGCTTGGAGAGTTACAACCCTTGGACATTCCACAAATGAAATGGGAGTCAATAAGTATGGACTTTGTTGTTGGATTACCTACTGTTGTTGGTGGATATGGTTCCATCATAGTATTGGTTGATAGATTGACAAAAGTTGCACACTTGATCCCAGACAAAACAACTTATAGGTCATCTGACATTACTTGAGTCTTTATTAAAGAATTATTTAGGCTACATGGATTGCCAAAGAGCATAATCAGTGAGTGAGACTCCAGGTTCACCTCTAAGTTTTGGACTTGCCTATTCCAAGCAATTGGAATGTAGCTATGCTTCAATATTGCTTATCATTCTCAAAATGGATGGCCAAAATGAGAGGTGAACTAGACCATTGAAGATATTCTAAGGTCTTATTGTGGCAAAGAACTGAGATGGTGGATTAAACATCTACCTTTGGTGGAGTTTGCTTATAACATTGCCTTTCAATAGACAATCAAGATGTCACCATTTCAAGCCTTGTATGGGCAAGAATGTCGTACACCTCTAAACTTCTTAGATCCCACTCTTAAGGTACAAGATTTTAAGGCTATTCTTGAAGACATGGACCAACAAATCTAATTGATCCGACATGACATTCAAGCTGCTCAAGATCCGAAGAAGTCCTATGCAAATCTTGAAAGATCCATAAGAACATTCAAGGAAGGTGACATGGTGTTTCTAAGGATAAGGACTAAAAGATCTCATTATTGTTGGAGAAATGAAAAAATCTTAGTCCAAGGTACTATGGACCATATGAAGTAATCAAAGTAATGGGAAGGCAAGCCTACAAGCTTAAATTGCCACCCCATCTCAAGATTCACAATGTATTTCATGTAAGCCTATTGAAATCCTATATACTCAAGATTTGCATTTTCCCCCTTGGTTAAGGACATGTTCTCTTCTTCTAAAGTGGCAAGTTTGGTTTCAAACTCCTTAATTGTGGCTTTCTGTGAATCCATCAAAGCTGTAGCTCCAATAATTTGTTTATGGATATCACTCAAAGCAGCCTTCTGAGAAGATAAATTCTCCAAAGCCTTGCTAAGCTGACTAGTTAAAGAGTCTAGTTTGTCTTGCAATGAGATGTACACTCCGATATAGATTTATCTAAAGAAAAAAGGTCATGGAGGCCTCCAAAGTAGACTGAACATTAGAAACTGGTTGTCGAAGCATAGATCTAGAAAGCACTATTTGAAAGGAATGAGAAATCTACAAATCCAGTTGTCCTTCCTGTTGTGCTACAAAGAGGTTGGTACAAGATATGAATGAGGGAAGGGAGCTACTAGACACCTCAGGTATCAGAATCTATACCATAGGGTTGGAACAAGGAGAGGATCAAAAGGACCATGTGTGCAGTGCTTCTTTTGAATGATTTTGATAGGGGGTATATCTACAAAATATAAATTGACTTCCATAGAAGAAGAAGGAATAGAAGGAGGATACTGCTGTGAAAATGGAATAAGATTAGACACAAGAATGCTACGTTGTCGTGTTGCTACGTATCCGAGTCGTATACGCCTCCATTTCTTTTGTTGTGCATTTGTGTTAATCTCCGCGTGTGATTCATTGTTTGTGTGATGCATTTTAATAATCCGCATCCAATGTATATATTCCCTTAGTGCATGCACATGATTTTGTTTGGATGCATGATGTGCGTGTATTAGAAAAATATGAAAAACTGATGCCAAAGGATCTTTGTCCTGCTGCTTTGAATAACAGCCAAGGCACTGCCCTCTAGCCTGCTTACAGGCTCATTCACCATTGCTCCTTTCTCACTGAAATCCTCATGAGAGATTGATATTATATAAACTATCAGAGGCAAATATAAACTGTCAGAGGCCGTCACAGTGGCTGAACAGGTTGCGAGGAGGATGAATTCCGTCAATAGGACTGAAATGCTGATTGCAAAGAGATGTCAGACATCAGATGTTGTGGAAAATCACTACGTCAGAAGCAAGGAGATGAACAGAGGGTAATATGTGAAAGCTTTTACATTGTAAAGTCTTATGGATACATCCATTGCTTGTTATGAATCAAGCTAACAGAAGAAGCAATTGATCTTTTGGTTATCTGACAAGAATGTATGGGGTCGAAAACCATGAAAGCTTTATGCAGAACATGAACCAAAATGAATGCCCTTATTACGAGATTAAGTGGATGATGATGCTGTGTCTTGGCGGGGAAAAGGGCCAGACTAATGCGGGAGCTTGATATGGCGAAAGGAGAGGGGGGCAATGCTGATTGGGGGGGAAGGAAGCTCTAAATCGGCAATTGTGTGTTGAAGCCTTGTGCAGGAGGGAGGCGGGAGGAACAGAGTGCTGGAGGATATGCGAAAAAGAGAGGGAAGAAGGAGAACTTCCTCTCAAAGGTTACGATGACCCCAAGGACTTCGTGCTTTCTATTCAGAAGCCAAGGTCTGTCAATCTCTTGGTCAAAGCAGGAGCTCCTGTAGATCAGACTATTGCAATACTTTCAAATTATATGGAGCCTGGAGATTGAATAGTGAATGGTGGGAGGACGAAACGACAAAGGGGCAGACTTATCAGAGAAGGGAGGAGGATATGGGTGCTGTTCGTGAGGTACACACGGCCCATACACTGCTGAGCCCAAGGCAACCGCACCACGCCTTCATATGTTGCCTTCACTGACACTGAGCGCCTCATCGGTGATGCTGCCAAGAACCAGGTCGCCATGAACCCCACCAACACTGTCTTCGATGCCAAGCGTCTAATTGGCAGACGGTACACTGACGCTTCCGTCTAGAGCGACATCAAATTGTGGCCTTTCAAGGTCTTTGCTGGCCCTGGCGATAAGCCTATGATCTCTGTGCAGTACAAGGGTGAGGTCAAGGAATTCGCCGCAGAAGAGATCTCATCTATGGTGCTGACAAAGATGAAAGAAATTGCAGAGGCTTACCTGGGAAGCACCGTCAAAAATGCTGTCGTTACAGTGCCTGCCTACTTCAATGACTCACAGAGGCAAGCTACAAAGGACGCTGGAGTCATCTCTGGTCTGAATGTCATGCGGATCATTAACGAGCCTACTGCTGCTGCCATTGCCTACGGTCTTGATAAAAAGGCTACCAGTGTTGGGGAGAAGAATGTTCTCATTTTTTATCTTCAGGAAGGTGAAACACTTAAGGAATCATTAGCTTGATTCAATGAAGATGAGCAAATTCACCACCTACTAGTGGAAACTACTCTCATGCTTTTGCAAGTTGGTTGATACTATATAGTGCAGTGGCATTAATCAACTATAAAGTGCTTCTGCATCTCTGAGAGGGCCCGTATACTGAAATAGGTGTATCTTCCTATGGTGCAGGGTCAGCTTAAGCTGGCTTTAATCATCATCCTCTCAGTTTTTGCCATTATCCTGGTTACAGCACTGGGTACAGGAATCTGTTTTTACTTCTAGGATCTTACTTGTATGTCAATCTGGACTACGGAACTTCAGTCTTCATTAATACTCTTGGCTCTTATAATGGTTATGGATATGGTTCTAGATGCAATCTTTGCAAAGATCTCTTCACAAACAGGAAACTGAATATGTTCAGATTTTTCTGAACATGAGCTTCATGTAACTCATTTTGACAAGAAATATAGTGTACTTTGGCATCAACAATTCAATTTTCTTCTTGTTAGTCTCTTCCATTGCTGTACCTTGAACCCCGTGTTCTGCAGCTCTTGCACGATCTCTTTGACATTCTGGTGAACCCGACGTGAAAGTGCTGCGTCATCAGCAAGATGGGAGACTCGCAAGAAGAGATGACAGATGATAATGTTATGAAGAACCTGTTTCAGTCATTTACCATGTATATGCAGCAGCAAGTTCATGCAAAACGTGACAGTGATGCTATGGATGCTTTGAAAGCTGTCCAATAGGAGATGAAGCAGTTTAATGGCCAGCAAGTGTCAACTTACCTGCATTTGTATGAAGAAAAGATGAAGTTTTTTGGGGTTTCTCAAGATGTTTGGAGCCGCTACTTCTTGCGGATCGTGGTGCGCGCTCTTGAAGGTCGAATTGCAGAAATTCAAGAGGCACATGCAGGTTGGGCTGAATTTAAAAAGGCATTAAAAGATGAATATTTCCTGGAAGATACAGGTCTTATGAATCGCAGGAATTTTTTAGCATGGGTTTCTATGCCTAATAAGGGACTTTCTGTTACCGCTCTTCTGCGAGAGTTTGAAAGCCGTTATGATCAGTTGGATGGGACTGAACAGCAAGCTTTAGAGATGCAGAAAGTGGAGTTATTTTTGCAAGCTGCAGATGCTGATTTACAGGAAAAGTTGGATGATCTTTTGGAAGATCAAGCTATTGATTCAAGTTTAAAGACTGAGTGGAGACATGTCACTGATGCTGTGAATGCTCTTGTCAAGAAGCAGCGCAGGAGAGTCAGATTGCATCGTAATACAGGATTAGTTCCTGAAAAATCCTTGGAGACTTCTTCTTCTACCCCTGCTGTAGCTTCTTTGCCTAAGCCTACTCCTCCTGTTATGAATCCACCAGTTCCTGCTGCTCTAGTACCCTTATCTGTAGATGATGTAATTAAAGGCTTGGCAGATTTGACGATTGAAGCAGTCAAAGCTGAAGTTGGTAAGTTAAAGGAGCAACTTATGTCAGTACCTGCTATAGCACCTGCTCCAGTGACTACTTTTCCAGCTGGTCAAAGGAAAGGGCGACGATGTATTTGGTGTGATAGTACAGAGCACCAACACTGCAGAGATTGTGATGCTTTTCAGGAAGCACGTAAGAAGAATGTAGTGTTCTGGGAACAAGATGGGAAGATATGGCTGACAGAGATTGGCGCTCCTCTTGACACGAACTTTGGTAAGGGAGGTATGAAGAAGCTTGTTGATGATATGGCTGCGCGATCACCTTATGTGAGTGTTAGAGGAGATGCTTCAGCTTTTGGAGTCCAGCTTGAGCAGAAATCTGATGGAGACTCTGCCTTATGGTCTTCTGCCTTGGAGATAGCGAGAAGAGGGAAAGTTCAAACTTCTACTATGACTTGTGTGGGCTCTAGCATCCGAGGAGAAACAGGATGGGATTCTCCTGTTGACAGGTATTCTATTTTTGCTTATATGGCTAAAATGCAGGGTTTAGATGCCATGGTTGAAGAAAAGAGAAGAAGAGATGAGGAGGGTCCTAGCTCCTCCAAAAAGACTAGAGGGGGTGACTTTGTTTCACCACCTGTTACAGCTCCACCTATGCCAAATTCTCCAGCTCAAACAGGTTCTGATCAACCAATGGGAGACAAGCAGAAAGAAAAGAGGCAACCAAGAAAAGAGCCAGGATTCAAGCTCTTGTCAAACCTTGATATGCAAACGGATATGAGTAAGATTTTTCATGAAAGAATTTTGAATAGTGAAGTCACTTTTACTGTTGGATAGGCTCTTGGGATTGCTAGAAGAGAAATACAGGATCAGATGCAGGATCTTTTGCGGAGGAAACGACATGCGATGGAAGGACCTGCTTTACAGGGATTGTGGCATGGAGCTCTTGGGGAAGAGCATGATGATGCAGTGATGGTTGAGAATGCTTCTGTTAATCCGCAATTGGAGAAAATAGTGCAGCCTATGCAGTATGAAGATGATGAGACCCCTATTCTCATTCCTCGCAGCCATTTTTCACGAAGTCATTGGGCTAGAGCAACCACTGAGACAGTGGTAAGGATTGGAGAGAAACAAATTCCCTTGATTGCTTTAGTTGATCATGGTTCTGAAATTAATCTTATTGCTCGAGGTGTTTATGAGAGTGGCAAGTGGCCTATGGATGCAGAGCATGGCTGGCGCATGAGAGCCGCCAATAATACTTCTGGTGATATGTATGCTGCTTGTCCGAGTATCAGAATTTCTATTGGTAATGTTGAAGAGGATTATCATTGCTTTGTTCAGGATTCATGCTCTTATCTGATTATTCTTGGACAGCCTTTCATTACAGAAGCAAGAATGGAAACAAAAGTGATGGATGATGGGTCAGCTTATGCGCGGATCTTTGTCCTGTTTCTTTGAATAACAGCCAAGGCACTGCCCTCTAGCCTGCTTACAGGCTCATTTACCATTGCTCCTTTCTCACTGAAATCCTCATGAGAGATTGATAGTATATAAACTATCAGAGGCAAATATAAACTGTCAGAGGCCGTCACAGTGGCTGAACAGGTTGCGAGGAGGATGAATTCCGTCAATAGGACTGAAATGCTGATTGCAAAGAGATGTCAGACATCAGATGTTGTGGAAAATCACTACGTCAGAAGCAAGGAGATGAACAGAGGGTAATATGTGAAAGCTTTTACATTGTAAAGTCTTATGGATACATCCATTGCTTGTTATGAATCAAGCTAACAGAAGAAGCAATTGATCTTTTGGTTATCTGACAAGAATGTATGGGGTCGAAAACCGTGAAAGCTTTATGCAGAACATGAACCAAAATGAATGCCCTTATTACGAGATTAAGTGGATGATGATGCTGTGTCTTGGCGGGGAAAAGGGCCAGACTAATGCGAGAGCTTGATATGGCGAAAGGAGAGGGGGGCAATGCTAATTGGGGGGGAAGGAAGCTCTAAATCGGCAATTGTGTGTTGAAGCCTTGTGCAGGAGGGAGGTGGGAGGAACAGAGTGCTGGAGGATATGCGAAAAACAGAGGGAAGAAGGAGAACTTCCTCTCAAAGGTTACGATGACCCCAAGGACTTCGTGCTTTCTATTCAGAAGCCAAGGTCTGTCAATCTCTTGGTCAAAGCAGGAGCTCCTGTAGATCAGACTATTGCAATACTTTCAAATTATATGGAGCCTGGAGATTGAATAGTGAATGGTGGGAGGACGAAACGACAAAGGGGCAGACTTATCAGAGAAGGGAGGAGGATATGGGTGCTGTTCGTGAGGTACACACGGCCCATACACTGCTGAGCCCAAGGCAACCGCACCATGCCTTCATACGTTGCCTTCACTGACACTGAGCGCCTCATCGGTGATGCTGCCAAGAACCAGGTCGCCATGAACCCCACCAACACTGTCTTCGATGCCAAGCGTCTAATTGGCAGACGGTACACTGACGCTTCCGTCTAGAGCGACATCAAATTGTGGCCTTTCAAGGTCTTTGCTGGCCCTGGCGATAAGCCTATGATCTCTGTGCAGTACAAGGGTGAGGTCAAGGAATTCGCCGCAGAAGAGATCTCATCTATGGTGCTGACAAAGATGAAAGAAATTGCAGAGGCTTACCTGGGAAGCACCATCAAAAATGCTGTCGTTAGAGTGCCTGCCTACTTCAATGACTCACAGAGGCAAGCTACAAAGGACGCTGGAGTCATCTCTGGTCTGAATGTCATGCGGATCATTAACGAGCCTACTGCTGCTGCCATTGCCTACGGTCTTGATAAAAAGGCTACCAGTGTTGGGGAGAAGAATGTTCTCATTTTTTATCTTCAGGAAGGTGAAACACTTAAGGAATCATTAGCTTGATTCAATGAAGATGAGCAAATTCACCACCTACTAGTGGAAACTACTCTCATGCTTTTGCAAGTTGGTTGATACTATATAGTGCAGTGGCATTAATCAACTATAAAGTGCTTCTGCATCTTTGAGAGGGCCCGTATACTGAAATAGGTGTATCTTCCTATGGTGCAGGGTCAGCTTAAGCTGGCTTTAATCATCATCCTCTCAGTTTTTGCCATTATCCTGGTTACAGCACTGGGTACAGGAATCTGTTTTTACTTCTAGGATCTTACTTGTATGTCAATCTGGACTACGGAACTTCAGTCTTCATTAATACTCTTGGCTCTTATAATGGTTATGGATATGGTTCTAGATGCAATCTTTGCAAAGATCTCTTCACAAACAGGAAACTGAATATGTTCAGATTTTTCTGAACATGAGCTTTATGTAACTCATTTTGACAAGAAATATAGTGTACTTTGGCATCAACAATTCAATTTTCTTCTTGTTAGTCTCTTCCATTGCTGTACCTTGAACCCCGTGTTCTGCAGCTCTTGCACGATCTCTTTGACATTCTGGTGAACCCGACGTGAAAGTGCTGCGTCATCAGCAAGATGGGAGACTCGCAAGAAGAGATGACAGATGATAATGTTATGAAGAACCTGTTTCAGTCATTTACCATGTATATGCAGCAGCAAGTTCATGCAAAACGTGACAGTGATGCTATGGATGCTTTGAAAGCTGTCCAATAGGAGATGAAGCAGTTTAATGGCCAGCAAGTGTCAACTTACCTGCATTTGTATGAAGAAAAGATGAAGTTTTTTGGGGTTTCTCAAGATGTTTGGAGCCGCTACTTCTTGCGGATCGTGGTGCGCGCTCTTGAAGGTCGAATTGCAGAAATTCAAGAGGCACATGCAGGTTGGGCTGAATTTAAAAAGGCATTAAAAGATGAATATTTCCTGGAAGATACAGGTCTTATGAATCGCAGGAATTTTTTAGCATGGGTTTCTATGCCTAATAAGGGACTTTCTGTTACCGCTCTTCTGCGAGAGTTTGAAAGCCGTTATGATCAGTTGGATGGGACTGAACAGCAAGCTTTAGAGATGCAGAAAGTGGAGTTATTTTTGCAAGCTGCAGATGCTGATTTACAGGAAAAGTTGGATGATCTTTTGGAAGATCAAGCTATTGATTCAAGTTTAAAGACTGAGTGGAGACATGTCACTGATGCTGTGAATGCTCTTGTCAAGAAGCAGCGCAGGAGAGTCAGATTGCATCGTAATACAGGATTAGTTCCTGAAAAATCCTTGGAGACTTCTTCTTCTACCCCTGCTGCAGCTTCTTTGCCTAAGCCTACTCCTCCTGTTATGAATCCACCAGTTCCTGCTGCTCTAGTGCCCTTATCTGTAGATGATGTAATTAAAGGCTTGGCGGATTTGACGATTGAAGCAGTCAAAGCTGAAGTTGGTAAGTTAAAGGAGCAACTTATGTCAGTACCTGCTATAGCACCTGCTCCAGTGACTACTTTTCCAGCTGGTCAAAGGAAAGGGCGACGATGTATTTGGTGTGATAGTACAGAGCACCAACACTGCAGAGATTGTGATGCTTTTCAGGAAGCACGTAAGAAGAATGTAGTGTTCTGGGGACAAGATGGGAAGATATGGCTGACAGAGACTGGCGCTCCTCTTGACACGAACTTTGGTAAGGGAGGTATGAAGAAGCTTGTTGATGATATGGCTGCGCGATCACCTTATGTGAGTGTTAGAGGAGATGCTTCAGCTTTTGGAGTCCAGCTTGAGCAGAAATCTGATGGAGACTCTGCCTTATGGTCTTCTGCCTTGGAGATAGCGAGAAGAGGGAAAGTTCAAACTTCTACTATGACTTGTGTGGGCTCTAGCATCCGAGGAGAAACAGGATGGGATTCTCCTGTTGACAGGTATTCTATTTTTGCTTATATGGCTAAAATGCAGGGTTTAGATGCCATGGTTGAAGAAAAGAGAAGAAGAGATGAGGAGGGTCCTAGCTCCTCCAAAAAGACTAGAGGGGGTGACTTTGTTTCACCACCTGTTACAGCTCCACCTATGCCAAATTCTCCAGCTCAAACAGGTTCTGATCAACCAATGGGAGACAAGCAGAAAGAAAAGAGGCAACCAAGAAAAGAGCCAGGATTCAAGCTCTTGTCAGACCTTGATATGCAAACGGATATGAGTAAGATTTTTCATGAAAGAATTTTGAATAGTGAAGTCACTTTTACTGTTGGATAGGCTCTTGGGATTGCTAGAAGAGAAATACAGGATCAGATGCAGGATCTTTTGCGGAGGAAACGACATGCGATGGAAGGACCTGCTTTACAGGGATTGTGGCATGGAGCTCTTGGGGAAGAGCATGATGATGCAGTGATGGTTGAGAATGCTTTTGTTAATCCGCAATTGGAGAAAATAGTGCAGCCTATGCAGTATGAAGATGATGAGACCCCTATTCTCATTCCTCGCAGCCATTTTTCACGAAGTCATTGGGCTAGAGCAACCACTGAGACAGTGGTAAGGATTGGAGAGAAACAAATTCCCTTGATTGCTTTAGTTGATCATGGTTCTGAAATTAATCTTATTGCTCGAGGTGTTTATGAGAGTGGCAAGTGGCCTATGGATGCAGAGCATGGCTGGCGCATGAGAGCCGCCAATAATACTTCTGGTGATATGTATGCTGCTTGTCCGAGTATCAGAATTTCTATTGGTAATGTTGAAGAGGATTATCATTGCTTTGTTCAGGATTCATGCTCTTATCTGATTATTCTTGGACAGCCTTTCATTACAGAAGCAAGAATGGAAACAAAAGTGATGGATGATGGGTCAGCTTATGCGCGGATCTTTGTCCTGCTGCTTTGAATAGCAGCCAAGGCACTGCCCTCTAGCCTGCTTACAGGCTCATTCACCATTGCTCCTTTCTCACTGAAATCCTCATGAGAGATTGATAGTATATAAACTATCAGAGGCAAATATAAACTGTCAGAGGCCGTCACAGTGGCTGAACAGGTTGCGAGGAGGATGAATTCCGTCAATAGGACTGAAATGCTGATTGCAAAGAGATGTCAGACATCAGATGTTGTGGAAAATCACTACGTCAGAAGCAAGGAGATGAACAGAGGGTAATATGTGAAAGCTTTTACATTGTAAAGTCTTATGGATACATCCATTGCTTGTTATGAATCAAGCTAACAGAAGAAGCAATTGATCTTTTGGTTATCTGACAAGAATGTATGGGGTCGAAAACCGTGAAAGCTTTATGCAGAACATGAACCAAAATGAATGCCCTTATTACGAGATTAAGTGGATGATGATGCTGTGTCTTGGCGGGGAAAAGGGCCAGACTAATGCGAGAGCTTGATATGGCGAAAGGAGAGGGGGGCAATGCTAATTGGGGGGGAAGGAAGCTCTAAATCGGCAATTGTGTGTTGAAGCCTTGTGCAGGAGGGAGGTGGGAGGAACAGAGTGCTGGAGGATATGCGAAAAACAGAGGGAAGAAGGAGAACTTCCTCTCAAAGGTTACGATGACCCCAAGGACTTCGTGCTTTCTATTCAGAAGCCAAGGTCTGTCAATCTCTTGGTCAAAGCAGGAGCTCCTGTAGATCAGACTATTGCAATACTTTCAAATTATATGGAGCCTGGAGATTGAATAGTGAATGGTGGGAGGACGAAACGACAAAGGGGCAGACTTATCAGAGAAGGGAGGAGGATATGGGTGCTGTTCGTGAGGTACACACGGCCCATACACTGCTGAGCCCAAGGCAACCGCACCATGCCTTCATACGTTGCCTTCACTGACACTGAGCGCCTCATCGGTGATGCTGCCAAGAACCAGGTCGCCATGAACCCCACCAACACTGTCTTCGATGCCAAGCGTCTAATTGGCAGACGGTACACTGACGCTTCCGTCTAGAGCGACATCAAATTGTGGCCTTTCAAGGTCTTTGCTGGCCCTGGCGATAAGCCTATGATCTCTGTGCAGTACAAGGGTGAGGTCAAGGAATTCGCCGCAGAAGAGATCTCATCTATGGTGCTGACAAAGATGAAAGAAATTGCAGAGGCTTACCTGGGAAGCACCGTCAAAAATGCTGTCGTTACAGTGCCTGCCTACTTCAATGACTCACAGAGGCAAGCTACAAAGGACGCTGGAGTCATCTCTGGTCTGAATGTCATGCGGATCATTAACGAGCCTACTGCTGCTGCCATTGCCTACGGTCTTGATAAAAAGGCTACCAGTGTTGGGGAGAAGAATGTTCTCATTTTTTATCTTCAGGAAGGTGAAACACTTAAGGAATCATTAGCTTGATTCAATGAAGATGAGCAAATTCACCACCTACTAGTGGAAACTACTCTCATGCTTTTGCAAGTTGGTTGATACTATATAGTGCAGTGGCATTAATCAACTATAAAGTGCTTCTGCATCTCTGAGAGGGCCCGTATACTGAAATAGGTGTATCTTCCTATGGTGCAGGGTCAGCTTAAGCTGGCTTTAATCATCATCCTCTCAGTTTTTGCCATTATCCTGGTTACAGCACTGGGTACAGGAATCTGTTTTTACTTCTAGGATCTTACTTGTATGTCAATCTGGACTACGTAACTTCAGTTTTCATTAATACTCTTGGCTCTTATAATGGTTATGGATATGGTTCTAGATGCAATCTTTGCAAAGATCTCTTCACAAACAGGAAACTGAATATGTTCAGATTTTTCTGAACATGAGCTTCATGTAACTCATTTTGACAAGAAATATAGTGTACTTTGGCATCAACAATTCAATTTTCTTCTTGTTAGTCTCTTCCATTGCTGTACCTTGAACCCCGTGTTCTGCAGCTCTTGCACGATCTCTTTGACATTCTGGTGAACCCGACGTGAAAGTGCTGCGTCATCAGCAAGATGGGAGACTCGCAAGAAGAGATGACAGATGATAATGTTATGAAGAACCTGTTTCAGTCATTTACCATGTATATGCAGCAGCAAGTTCATGCAAAACGTGACAGTGATGCTATGGATGCTTTGAAAGCTGTCCAATAGGAGATGAAGCAGTTTAATGGCCAGCAAGTGTCAACTTACCTGCATTTGTATGAAGAAAAGATGAAGTTTTTTGGGGTTTCTCAAGATGTTTGGAGCCGCTACTTCTTGCGGATCGTGGTGCGCGCTCTTGAAGGTCGAATTGCAGAAATTCAAGAGGCACATGCAGGTTGGGCTGAATTTAAAAAGGCATTAAAAGATGAATATTTCCTGGAAGATACAGGTCTTATGAATCGCAGGAATTTTTTAGCATGGGTTTCTATGCCTAATAAGGGACTTTCTGTTACCGCTCTTCTGCGAGAGTTTGAAAGCCGTTATGATCAGTTGGATGGGACTGAACAGCAAGCTTTAGAGATGCAGAAAGTGGAGTTATTTTTGCAAGCTGCAGATGCTGATTTACAGGAAAAGTTGGATGATCTTTTGGAAGATCAAGCTATTGATTCAAGTTTAAAGACTGAGTGGAGACATGTCACTGATGCTGTGAATGCTCTTGTCAAGAAGCAGCGCAGGAGAGTCAGATTGCATCGTAATACAGGATTAGTTCCTGAAAAATCCTTGGAGACTTCTTCTTCTACCCCTGCTGCAGCTTCTTTGCCTAAGCCTACTCCTCCTGTTATGAATCCACCAGTTCCTGCTGCTCTAGTGCCCTTATCTGTAGATGATGTAATTAAAGGCTTGGCGGATTTGACGATTGAAGCAGTCAAAGCTGAAGTTGGTAAGTTAAAGGAGCAACTTATGTCAGTACCTGCTATAGCACCTGCTCCAGTGACTACTTTTCCAGCTGGTCAAAGGAAAGGGCGACGATGTATTTGGTGTGATAGTACAGAGCACCAACACTGCAGAGATTGTGATGCTTTTCAGGAAGCACGTAAGAAGAATGTAGTGTTCTGGGGACAAGATGGGAAGATATGGCTGACAGAGACTGGCGCTCCTCTTGACACAAACTTTGGTAAGGGAGGTATGAAGAAGCTTGTTGATGATATGGCTGCGCGATCACCTTATGTGAGTGTTAGAGGAGATGCTTCAGCTTTTGGAGTCCAGCTTGAGCAGAAATCTGATGGAGACTCTGCCTTATGGTCTTCTGCCTTGGAGATAGCGAGAAGAGGGAAAGTTCAAACTTCTACTATGACTTGTGTGGGCTCTAGCATCCGAGGAGAAACAGGATGGGATTCTCCTGTTGACAGGTATTCTATTTTTGCTTATATGGCTAAAATGCAGGGTTTAGATGCCATGGTTGAAGAAAAGAGAAGAAGAGATGAGGAGGGTCCTAGCTCCTCCAAAAAGACTAGAGGGGGTGACTTTGTTTCACCACCTGTTACAGCTCCACCTATGCCAAATTCTCCAGCTCAAACAGGTTCTGATCAACCAATGGGAGACAAGCAGAAAGAAAAGAGGCAACCAAGAAAAGAGCCAGGATTCAAGCTCTTGTCAGACCTTGATATGCAAACGGATATGAGTAAGATTTTTCATGAAAGAATTTTGAATAGTGAAGTCACTTTTACTGTTGGAGAGGCTCTTGGGATTGCTAGAAGAGAAATACAGGATCAGATGCAGGATCTTTTGCGGAGGAAACGACATGCGATGGAAGGACCTGCTTTACAGGGATTGTGGCATGGAGCTCTTGGGGAAGAGCATGATGATGCAGTGATGGTTGAGAATGCTTCTGTTAATCCGCAATTGGAGAAAATAGTGCAGCCTATGCAGTATGAAGATGATGAGACCCCTATTCTCATTCCTCGCAGCCATTTTTCACGAAGTCATTGGGCTAGAGCAACCACTGAGACAGTGGTAAGGATTGGAGAGAAACAAATTCCCTTGATTGCTTTAGTTGATCATGGTTCTGAAATTAATCTTATTGCTCGAGGTGTTTATGAGAGTGGCAAGTGGCCTATGGATGCAGAGCATGGCTGGCGCATGAGAGCCGCCAATAATACTTCTGGTGATATGTATGCTGCTTGTCCGAGTATCAGAATTTCTATTGGTAATGTTGAAGAGGATTATCATTGCTTTGTTCAGGATTCATGCTCTTATCTGATTATTCTTGGACAGCCTTTCATTACAGAAGCAAGAATGGAAACAAAAGTGATGGATGATGGGTCAGCTTATGCGCGGATCTTTGTCCTGCTGCTTTGAATAACAGCCAAGGCACTGCCCTCTAGCCTGCTTACAGGCTCATTCACCATTGCTCCTTTCTCACTGAAATCCTCATGAGAGATTGATAGTATATAAACTATCAGAGGCAAATATAAACTGTCAGAGGCCGTCACAGTGGCTGAACAGGTTGCGAGGAGGATGAATTCCGTCAATAGGACTGAAATGCTGATTGCAAAGAGATGTCAGACATCAGATGTTGTGGAAAATCACTACGTCAGAAGCAAGGAGATGAACAGAGGGTAATATGTGAAAGCTTTTACATTGTAAAGTCTTATGGATACATCCATTGCTTGTTATGAATCAAGCTAACAGAAGAAGCAATTGATCTTTTGGTTATCTGACAAGAATGTATGGGGTCGAAAACCGTGAAAGCTTTATGCAGAACATGAACCAAAATGAATGCCCTTATTACGAGATTAAGTGGATGATGATGCTGTGTCTTGGCGGGGAAAAGGGCCAGACTAATGCGAGAGCTTGATATGGCGAAAGGAGAGGGGGGCAATGCTAATTGGGGGGGAAGGAAGCTCTAAATCGGCAATTGTGTGTTGAAGCCTTGTGCAGGAGGGAGGTGGGAGGAACAGAGTGCTGGAGGATATGCGAAAAACAGAGGGAAGAAGGAGAACTTCCTCTCAAAGGTTACGATGACCCCAAGGACTTCGTGCTTTCTATTCAGAAGCCAAGGTCTGTCAATCTCTTGGTCAAAGCAGGAGCTCCTGTAGATCAGACTATTGCAATACTTTCAAATTATATGGAGCCTGGAGATTGAATAGTGAATGGTGGGAGGACGAAACGACAAAGGGGCAGACTTATCAGAGAAGGGAGGAGGATATGGGTGCTGTTCGTGAGGTACACACGGCCCATACACTGCTGAGCCCAAGGCAACCGCACCATGCCTTCATACGTTGCCTTCACTGACACTGAGCGCCTCATCGGTGATGCTGCCAAGAACCAGGTCGCCATGAACCCCACCAACACTGTCTTCGATGCCAAGCGTCTAATTGGCAGACGGTACACTGACGCTTCCGTCTAGAGCGACATCAAATTGTGGCCTTTCAAGGTCTTTGCTGGCCCTGGCGATAAGCCTATGATCTCTGTGCAGTACAAGGGTGAGGTCAAGGAATTCGCCGCAGAAGAGATCTCATCTATGGTGCTGACAAAGATGAAAGAAATTGCAGAGGCTTACCTGGGAAGCACCGTCAAAAATGCTGTCGTTACAGTGCCTGCCTACTTCAATGACTCACAGAGGCAAGCTACAAAGGACGCTGGAGTCATCTCTGGTCTGAATGTCATGCGGATCATTAACGAGCCTACTGCTGCTGCCATTGCCTACGGTCTTGATAAAAAGGCTACCAGTGTTGGGGAGAAGAATGTTCTCATTTTTTATCTTCAGGAAGGTGAAACACTTAAGGAATCATTAGCTTGATTCAATGAAGATGAGCAAATTCACCACCTACTAGTGGAAACTACTCTCATGCTTTTGCAAGTTGGTTGATACTATATAGTGCAGTGGCATTAATCAACTATAAAGTGCTTCTGCATCTCTGAGAGGGCCCGTATACTGAAATAGGTGTATCTTCCTATGGTGCAGGGTCAGCTTAAGCTGGCTTTAATCATCATCCTCTCAGTTTTTGCCATTATCCTGGTTACAGCACTGGGTACAGGAATCTGTTTTTACTTCTAGGATCTTACTTGTATGTCAATCTGGACTACGGAACTTCAGTCTTCATTAATACTCTTGGCTCTTATAATGGTTATGGATATGGTTCTAGATGCAATCTTTGCAAAGATCTCTTCACAAACAGGAAACTGAATATGTTCAGATTTTTCTGAACATGAGCTTCATGTAACTCATTTTGACAAGAAATATAGTGTACTTTGGCATCAACAATTCAATTTTCTTCTTGTTAGTCTCTTCCATTGCTGTACCTTGAACCCCGTGTTCTGCAGCTCTTGCACGATCTCTTTGACATTCTGGTGAACCCGACGTGAAAGTGCTGCGTCATCAGCAAGATGGGAGACTCGCAAGAAGAGATGACAGATGATAATGTTATGAAGAACCTGTTTCAGTCATTTACCATGTATATGCAGCAGCAAGTTCATGCAAAACGTGACAGTGATGCTATGGATGCTTTGAAAGCTGTCCAATAGGAGATGAAGCAGTTTAATGGCCAGCAAGTGTCAACTTACCTGCATTTGTATGAAGAAAAGATGAAGTTTTTTGGGGTTTCTCAAGATGTTTGGAGCCGCTACTTCTTGCGGATCGTGGTGCGCGCTCTTGAAGGTCGAATTGCAGAAATTCAAGAGGCACATGCAGGTTGGGCTGAATTTAAAAAGGCATTAAAAGATGAATATTTCCTGGAAGATACAGGTCTTATGAATCGCAGGAATTTTTTAGCATGGGTTTCTATGCCTAATAAGGGACTTTCTGTTACCGCTCTTCTGCGAGAGTTTGAAAGTTGTTATGATCAGTTGGATGGGACTGAACAGCAAGCTTTAGAGATGCAGAAAGTGGAGTTATTTTTGCAAGCTGCAGATGCTGATTTACAGGAAAAGTTGGATGATCTTTTGGAAGATCAAGCTATTGATTCAAGTTTAAAGACTGAGTGGAGACATGTCATTGATGCTGTGAATGCTCTTGTCAAGAAGCAGCGCAGGAGAGTCAGATTGCATCGTAATACAGGATTAGTTCCTGAAAAATCCTTGGAGACTTCTTCTTCTACCCCTGCTGCAGCTTCTTTGCCTAAGCCTACTCCTCCTGTTATGAATCCACCAGTTCCTGCTGCTCCAGTGCCCTTATTTGTAGATGATGTAATTAAAGGCTTGGCGGATTTGACGATTGAAGCAGTCAAAGCTGAAGTTGGTAAGTTAAAGGAGCAACTTATGTCAGTACTTGCTATAGCACCTGCTCCAGTGACTACTTTTCCAGCTGGTCAAAGGAAAGGGCGACGATGTATTTGGTGTGATAGTACAGAGCACCAACACTGCAGAGATTGTGATGCTTTTCAGGAAGCACGTAAGAAGAATGTAGTGTTCTGGGGACAAGATGGGAAGATATGGCTGACAGAGACTGGCGCTCCTCTTGACACAAACTTTGGTAAGGGAGGTATGAAGAAGCTTGTTGATGATATGGCTGCGCGATCACCTTATGTGAGTGTTAGAGGAGATGCTTCAGCTTTTGGAGTCCAGCTTGAGCAGAAATCTGATGGAGACTCTGCCTTATGGTCTTCTGCCTTGGAGATAGCGAGAAGAGGGAAAGTTCAAACTTCTACTATGACTTGTGTGGGCTCTAGCATCCGAGGAGAAACAGGATGGGATTCTCCTATTGACAGGTATTCTATTTTTGCTTATATGGCTAAAATGCAGGGTTTAGATGCCATGGTTGAAGAAAAGAGAAGAAGAGATGAGGAGGGTCCTAGCTCCTCCAAAAAGACTAGAGGGGGTGACTTTGTTTCACCACCTGTTACAGCTCCACCTATGCCAAATTCTCCAGCTCAAACAGGTTCTGATCAACCAATGGGAGACAAGCAGAAAGAAAAGAGGCAACCAAGAAAAGAGCCAGGATTCAAGCTCTTGTCAGACCTTGATATGCAAACGGATATGAGTAAGATTTTTCATGAAAGAATTTTGAATAGTGAAGTCACTTTTACTGTTGGAGAGGCTCTTGGGATTGCTAGAAGAGAAATACAGGATCAGATGCAGGATCTTTTGCGGAGGAAACGACATGCGATGGAAGGACCTGCTTTACAGGGATTGTGGCATGGAGCTCTTGGGGAAGAGCATGATGATGCAGTGATGGTTGAGAATGCTTCTGTTAATCCGCAATTGGAGAAAATAGTGCAGCCTATGCAGTATGAAGATGATGAGACCCCTATTCTCATTCCTCGCATCCATTTTTCACGAAGTCATTGGGCTAGAGCAACCACTGAGACAGTGGTAAGGATTGGAGAGAAACAAATTCCCTTGATTGCTTTAGTTGATCATGGTTCTGAAATTAATCTTATTGCTCGAGGTGTTTATGAGAGTGGCAAGTGGCCTATGGATGCAGAGCATGGCTGGCGCATGAGAGCCGCCAATAATACTTCTGGTGATA
The DNA here is from genome assembly GCF_053477565.2 of Lygodium microphyllum. Lineage (NCBI taxonomy): Eukaryota > Viridiplantae > Streptophyta > Polypodiopsida > Schizaeales > Lygodiaceae > Lygodium > Lygodium microphyllum. The sequence goes on along the minus strand of NC_141161.1, from coordinate 39,740,840 downwards.
TGTATGCTGCTTGTCCGAGTATCAGAATTTCTATTGGTAATGTTGAAGAGGATTATCATTGCTTTGTTCAGGATTCATGCTCTTATCTGATTATTCTTGGACAGCCTTTCATTACAGAAGCAAGAATGGAAACAAAAGTGATGGATGATGGGTCAGCTTATGCGCGGATCTTTGTCCTGCTGCTTTGAATAACAGCCAAGGCACTGCCCTCTAGCCTGCTTACAGGCTCATTCACCATTGCTCCTTTCTCACTGAAATCCTCATGAGAGATTGATAGTATATAAACTATCAGAGGCAAATATAAACTGTCAGAGGCCGTCACAGTGGCTGAACAGGTTGCGAGGAGGATGAATTCCGTCAATAGGACTGAAATGCTGATTGCAAAGAGATGTCAGACATCAGATGTTGTGGAAAATCACTACGTCAGAAGCAAGGAGATGAACAGAGGGTAATATGTGAAAGCTTTTACATTGTAAAGTCTTATGGATACATCCATTGCTTGTTATGAATCAAGCTAACAGAAGAAGCAATTGATCTTTTGGTTATCTGACAAGAATGTATGGGGTCGAAAACCGTGAAAGCTTTATGCAGAACATGAACCAAAATGAATGCCCTTATTACGAGATTAAGTGGATGATGATGCTGTGTCTTGGCGGGGAAAAGGGCCAGACTAATGCGAGAGCTTGATATGGCGAAAGGAGAGGGGGGCAATGCTAATTGGGGGGGAAGGAAGCTCTAAATCGGCAATTGTGTGTTGAAGCCTTGTGCAGGAGGGAGGTGGGAGGAACAGAGTGCTGGAGGATATGCGAAAAACAGAGGGAAGAAGGAGAACTTCCTCTCAAAGGTTACGATGACCCCAAGGACTTCGTGCTTTCTATTCAGAAGCCAAGGTCTGTCAATCTCTTGGTCAAAGCAGGAGCTCCTGTAGATCAGACTATTGCAATACTTTCAAATTATATGGAGCCTGGAGATTGAATAGTGAATGGTGGGAGGACGAAACGACAAAGGGGCAGACTTATCAGAGAAGGGAGGAGGATATGGGTGCTGTTCGTGAGGTACACACGGCCCATACACTGCTGAGCCCAAGGCAACCGCACCATGCCTTCATACGTTGCCTTCACTGACACTGAGCGCCTCATCGGTGATGCTGCCAAGAACCAGGTCGCCATGAACCCCACCAACACTGTCTTCGATGCCAAGCGTCTAATTGGCAGACGGTACACTAACGCTTCCATCTAGAGCGACATCAAATTGTGGCCTTTCAAGGTCTTTGCTGGCCTTGGCGATAAGCCTATGATCTCTGTGCAGTACAAGGGTGAGGTCAAGGAATTCGCCACAGAAGAGATCTCATCTATGGTGCTGACAAAGATGAAAGAAATTGTAGAGGCTTACCTGGGAAGCACCATCAGAAATGCTGTCGTTACAGTGCCTGCCTACTTCAATGACTCACAGAGGCAAGCTACAAAGGACGCTGGAGTCATCTCTGGTCTGAATGTCATGCGGATCATTAACGAGCCTACTGCTGCTGCCATTGCCTACGGTCTTGATAAAAAGGCTACCAGTGTTGGGGAGAAGAATGTTCTCATTTTTTATCTTTAGGAAGGTGAAACACTTAAGGAATCATTAGCTTGATTCAATGAAGATGAGCAAATTCACCACCTACTAGTGGAAACTACTCTCATGCTTTTGCAAGTTGGTTGATACTATATAGTGCAGTGGCATTAATCAACTATAAAGTGCTTCTGCATCTCTGAGAGGGCCCGTATACTGAAATAGGTGTATCTTCCTATGGTGCAGGGTCAGCTTAAGCTGGCTTTAATCATCATCCTCTTAGTTTTCGCCATTATCCTGGTTACAGCACTGGGTACAGGAATCTGTTTTTACTTCTAGGATCTTACTTGTATGTCAATCTGGACTACGGAACTTCAGTCTTCATTAATACTCTTGGCTCTTATAATGGTTATGGATATGGTTCTAGATGCAATCTTTGCAAAGATCTCTTCACAAACAGGAAACTGAATATGTTCAGATTTTTCTGAACATGAGCTTCATGTAACTCATTTTGACAAGAAATATAGTGTACTTTGGCATCAACAATTCAATTTTCTTCTTGTTAGTCTCTTCCATTGCTGTACCTTGAACCCCGTGTTCTGCAGCTCTTGCACGATCTCTTTGACAACGTGAGGGAGGTGCCAATTGAATAATCTTCTGTAGAAAAATCCAATTGGAAGTAGTACTACTGAGTTGACCCTCATTACACACTGAAAATGTTGATCCATTTTAGCCAACAGAAAGGTTGTCCAATTAAGCTTAAGCCCCTCAAGGATTCTAACAAGAACATTGAATAGTTCTCAGGACAAACACTTGGATGTAGGCTTGCTTGGCATAAAGCAAAGCGGTCTTGGAGGAATTGGCATAACTCCTTCCATAAGGGAGAGGAAATATGTAGCACTGATACTCTTGAGCTGGTGATAACCTTATTTGCTACCAAAGGAGTAGATTACCACAAGGCGTAGAGGAAGCTGCAAAAGGTAGGAACAAGGCCTCCTTGACACTAGTAGGAGATAAACAAAACTGATGGCTATAAACCAAGCCTGAAAGCTTCTTGTAAGTCTCTAGAAAAGAGTAACAGAGATTTCCATCCACTAGAGGGAATTTCCCTTGCAAATACAATCATCATCCAAAAGGAGAGAGTAATCATGGATTGGTAATGATACATGCTGAATCGTAAGCACATGTGTGGAAGAAGATGTCAATTAGACCACATTAGATCACCCATACACACACAAAAGTCAAGAAAAGGAGAAAGTATTCCTGCAAAACCCTTACATACCACCATTGAGATAGATAATTGGAAAAAAAAAACAAAAAAACTGACTGAATTAGACTAGAACTCCTCAAGTAGTCCATATCCTACGAAAAATTTGACATGACCTATGCACATATGTGACCGAAAGCTTCGTGAAATGCAGACATACAAACACATGAAAACCCATGACCTATCCACATATGTGACTAAAAAGCTTCGTGAAACGCAGACATAAAAGCACCCAAAAATCCCATAGGCAAACACTCCAAAGAAAAGAAAATGCATGCATACCATATCCTAGATACAATCTAGAATTTAGGAATGAACCATAGACTCAAATCATCAAAATAAATAGAGACAAATAAGACCAATGTCTTTGACCAATAAACCCTAATCTCCATAAGCATATGGCATATACCTATGGTGCAGTGAAGTGGTTGGATGAAAAATACACGTCATTTTTATTAGATGAAAAATTAATCATTGTCCATTATTAAATTATCTCATTAATGCATGGCAAGTTGTATTTGTATCCCAACCCCTACTTAGACTAGCTTGACTAGACTGGACTAGGGGTCTCTACAAATGCAATTCAATTTTAAAGAGTAGATTATTTGTGGTGCAAAGCACATGCATGCGTGACTTTAGGGAGGGGGGATTCATTATTATTTACAAATTAAATGTGTATATAGTGCGTGTGTGCATGTACTATGGATACATTTTAATTAAAAATTTAAGTGAGTTATGGTGTTATGTGCACATGCAACCAATGGGATGGTTCCTTTTATAAATTAACAGTCGATTAATTTTAATTAAAAATTTATTAGGTCTAATGTGTTTGTTTGGTGGGTGCAATGGTCGATCGATTTTTATTTACAATTATATATGTGTTACGGTGCATATGAAAGAGGGAAAAAGAAAAAAAACCTAGCAATGTGTGGACACCTGCAAGGTTTGATGTGCAAAATCCCTCGTCGAAACAAACTGTAGAACATAAAAATCCACGTATGAAAACAATAGGTCGACTAGGTGACAGTCAACCTCGTGTAAGATATAAAAAAAACCAATATTAATATCATGGTTAAATAAATAAAAAGAATACACTTTTGCTTTTAAATAAATAAATTTGAGTAACCAAACAACTACACAATTATTGCAAATGTGATAGAATTTTTATGAACTTAAAAATCTATTTTAAAAAAAATTAAACTTGCAAAGCATTTTTTCATTTTATAAAATTCTTTTAAAAAATAAATATTTTTCAAATGTGTTTTTAAAAAAATTTAATACATTTGTGACTATCCATGTAATCATGAAAGAAATTTTCAACATTTCTTGGATTTTTTAAAATATTTGTTTTTTTGGAGATTTTATTAAATTCTCATAGAAATTTAAGAGTTTTTTCAATTATGTAATGCTGTTTTTTATTTTGATACTTGATAGCAGCTGCGTGTAAACGGCAACTGTGTGGCAAGGGTGAAACATGAGGCACATCCTTGCATGTGAACAGGGACTTACAATGCACATACACATGAATGCAATCACACACGCACGCGCCTACACGTGAGCAACAACAATCATGATCAACCTTGCCCTAGGCATGATAGGGGGCTTACAGAGGGCATTCATACGAGTATAAAACCCAAAACACGATCAAGGGACTCATAGTGATGGAATGAGGGTGATGGGAGGGGGTAGGAACGAGGGTGGAGCTATGTGTGTGGTAGTGCATGGGGGGTGGGAGGGAAAGGGGTGGAAACAAAGGTTAAAAAGGGGGTGGGGAGGTGGACAAGTTTATGGGTGGGGTGGAAGGGTGGACAAGCTGAAGTGGGTGGGAAAAAGGGGGGTTGACTAGGTGGTGTCGCATGGAATAATACGTGTGAGGGTTCGTGAAAGTTGCTCGCCGCAGGGACGCTTTGCATGATGGAAGCAAGGAGTTCCAAGTACAATTCCAAGCAAGTTTACGAAATTCCAAATCTCAATCAAGAAGAAGCAAGAACAAGGCGAATGTGAAAGCAAGCTTATTAATTAAAGGTATGGTTGAGGTACATGTGCAACGACTTATGGTCAAGGGAAGGGATAGTGGAGATGACCCTCATAGCTTATGAGTTCAAGGGGTGCACAAACATAATTGGAATTTCCCTTGAGAAGTAGTTAAAGAGATTGTTGACTCCTCTCTTGATTGCTTGTGGCTTGATACAATGATGAGTACATTGATGGTAGATCAAGACTCATTCCTTAGAGGCAAGTAGAAACTCATAAGCAAGTCCTATAATCTATTGGTAAAGTGACATATATCCCTCATGCATGTAGAGCAATTGCTCTAGCTTTATTTAGTTCTCTAAAACAATCAAACACAAGGAAGAGATTCCATACCCCCATGTTGTGTCATCTAATCCAAATTTGGCGATGCCACTTCACACAAAAAGCATCTTCTTCCCTCTCTCTATGTGATGCTGCCTAGTTACAAGCATTGATATTCCGAGTCTTCTCTATCTTATGGATAAGCTGCCGATATAAACTATTGGTAGTTGGCTCTTATTCAACCAAAAAGAAGTTCTCAATCCAATCATACAACAATCTATAAGTGCACTGATTGTTACGTACAACTATTTTGCCTTACGATTCGCCAAAGATCTTCTTTACATGCCAAGTTAGATTTTCGAGAAGGATTGGTCTTTAAACTTTCACAAGGACACCATGATATCTTGAAGAAGATCACTGCTTTCTTGGTGTGTCACAGAAGTCGTTACTTGCTGAATATTTGCAACTCTTTGATTCCCCTTAGAGGCTTAGACTCGTTGCATGGTATACGATATATTCTTTCCATCTAGTGGGTGATACTTTCATTAGCAACATCTCTGACCTCGTTTCAGGTTCATTGGCTCCATCTAAGGAAACAACGTAAAAGCCCTGAAATAGATCTCGATTAATCGAAAAACAATCTCTTGAATCCAGCCGGAAGAAGATGCATAGTAGCGAATTGACGTCATAGAAGGCAAACCAACCATCAGATCGATTGTTGCACATATCCATGAATCTTGTTGAACTTATTAGCCATCGTATGCTGAAGGGTGATAGTGTTATCGGGATAGGATTGAACATGAGGTTTCTGACAAAGCTTCTAATCACTGTATATGACAATTCAATCTTGCGACCAAAACTTTGAATTATAACATATGCATGAATGCTCATTCAGCAGTGGTAATTCAGGGTGCCATTAGGATCCTGCAGTTATATTATGTTAAGAAGTGAATAGCAAGCGCAGTATATTGACGATCAACCATCAATCACAGCGTCTCTTCGATCAGCCACTCATCATTTAAGGTGGCCGTCTTCATCCAGTAAGAAATAAGCTCCTACTATGATCTCCAACCTGCTGCTCTAATAGGATTGATCGCTTTCTCAAGCATCCGTTATCTTCATGGTGGTACATCGGCATCAGCTTGATTGTCGTCTTTTCTATCTCTCTCTAGCCATTAATGAATCTCTGTGAGTATAGGCTTGGTCTTCTTCTTGGAGCATGGAGAGGCCGTTGGATGGAGGCCTTGGCACAAGAGCAGTCGTCACCTCCTTCTCTTCTGTTACATTCTTCGTTGTCGACTTCTCCTCACCATCTGCTTTGTCGACGTCCTCTTCATGCTTTTATAACCATCACCACCTCTAATTATCACATGGCTTTTCTAATTCAGATTTTCTGTTTTTTCAAGCTCTTGCGTTATTATCACACTTTCTCAATCATTGCTGGTTTGACATCATTGAATATATCAGTCATGCCGCCTCTACCAATTTTACATCGGTTTGTCCAGCAACGCAAATATCTTGGCAGGCTTCTTCCCATCAGTTGCTCATTGGCTGAAGTAGCTTTCAACCTTATCAACCTCTTCATAATAAACCACACTTGTTTCCAACCAAGGGATTAGTTTGTTTTCAAGATAAGCTAATAATCAACAATTGTTGCACTAAGGGTTGTCATGTTTAGTCAGGTTTTAGGTTCCTTTGCAAGACAATTTTGTAGACCAGTCATTTTGGTTTCAAAGCATGTATAACATATTAGTGTTTGTCCTAAGATCATCCATGGGTATTAAACACCTTTCCATTACACGAATTGCAACAGCAAGATTGTAGTGGAAATTCATAACCTCAGAAAGACCAATCTCTCTCTTCACATCTCAATTGATACCAATAGAGGCCATTGTCCAAGGTATGTATAATCCCAAAAAGTTTTATCAAAAGTTTATATATCTTTTTACAATGTGGCAATTTTTTTACATGATATCGATGCTCACAGTGTCACTTTGGCCAAAACCAGTCTCCTTTCAAGATATCTTGTATTTGTAAGCAGGATGTGTAATAGGTAGAGGGATAGTGGTCACATCATAGCAAGTCTCCACCATCTTCACAAAGAATGAAAGTGTCGGATGTAGCAATACTCCACTTAAATATCCATTATATGAGTGGATAACTTTTAGCTTTCATGGACTGCTAAATATTGATCCAATTTCGCTTATGCAGAGACACATCATTTGCACTGGCAACATCTGAATTACAATCTTCTCCTCAAGTCCTCCAGTCTTCAAAACGGATACCTTCATGTGAACCTATTTTCCATGCATTGTGCCCTATCAAGAACATGCTTTGGAAAATAACTTTGTGCCCAATCACTCATGCAATTTGCGAATTAGAATCCATGCTATGCAATCAATCAAGCGATGTTTTCAAAAATTTATGAATGCATTGAAGAAATTGTGCCTAGCCTAACTGCATGTGCTCGTGCATCATGCAAATGCAAACAAAAGAGACACATAAGGGAAAATAAATTCCTAATGACACTGAATAATGTGATCAATTTCTTGGCAAAAAACTCCGCCCTCAGATTTGCAATGGTGGACACACAGCATCACAACATCCGCCCCCTCCAAATGTGCACATCCTTCGGATGGACCACAACTACCTATCCTCATCCTCTGTAAAAGCATCTGCAATGTCCATGTCTTCATCTTCATCATCCCCTGGCTCAAGCCCATCATAAATCGCACCATCCAACTCCTCGACCACATAGGCTACATCATATCTTCTCTTGAATAGTTTGATTTTCTTCCCTACAATCAGAATCTGCAAGGCCGTACCATCAAGCTCTGCCAAGGAATATGTAGCATTTTCACAAATATGTTGCACCAAATAGAACCCAAACCATTCTCTCAAAACCTTACGAATAGCACTATAGTGGTTGTCAAGACTACTGTCATAGACCAACACCCAATCTCCTTCCTTAATTTCTTTAGGTCTCAATTTGTGTCTGCTAAGTGGTCTTTATTGCGCATCCTAAGTTCTTTGAGCTTTTGAATTGCTCTCTCAATATCTTCACGTCTTCTCTCCAATTGATGAATACAAAGAGACAAAAGATCTTCTCTAGTCATCTCTTCTTGCTGCTATGGTAAAGCACTCCAAGTAAGTGTGCAAGTCTCTGTAGGCATGATTGGCTTTTGCCCACATACATCATCAACTCAACTGGCATATAGCATGTAGTCACACTGTGAGTAGTGCAATCAGCCCATAAGGCATAAAGCAACAACCTAGGCCACTCCCGAACTCATCCACTGCATGCTTTGGCCAAGGCTTTCACAATCGGTGGATGACCTCTTTCATTCAGCCTATTGCCTTCTGGATTATATGCCGATGTCAAAGAAAGTTTGATGTCGAGGCAAGAGAAAAATCCCTAGCCTCATCAGTATCTAACTCACCTCTATCTGCAGTAAGTTTTCCAATACATACATACTTGCAAATAACATCTTCCAACAGAAACTTACAAACTACTGAATTAGACCTTGTTCATAATTCTCTTCCTTCCACTTGATTTGTGAGATATTCTCATGGCAAAACAATATAACGCATTTTCCATAAACCAACATGCATAGTAATCAAATCAAGAAACCACTTGTAATGAATACATAGCGCGTAGGTAGGATGTGTTGAGAGAGAGAGAGAGAGTACGAGAGAGATACACAAGACATGCTCCCAAAGAATGATTCATATTGATGTAGAGTTAGTATATATAGGTGAGACCCAAGTCAAGTGAGAGATGATATATATAGTTGTAACATCCCCACTCAAACAAAGGTCTCTGGCTGCGAGTGAAAAAACCCTTGGGGAGAACAAGGGAAAAACCCGAGCCCCTACACATACCTACGATACAAAAATGATTTACTATAAAGTTTTCTTGAATACAATGATACATGCCTCAATCAGTGAGACAAGAACTTGGAACAATACCAAGTTCATGTCTTAATGAGCTAAAGCGAGCTTCACTAAGAGCTTTTGTGAAGATGTCTGCAACCATTTGATCATTGGGACAATGCTCCACCATAATGGAACCTTTCTTGACTTCATGTCGAACATAATGATAATGAATAGCAATATGCTTTGATTTACTATGTTGTATATAGTCTTTGGTAAGACTAATAGCACTTTGGTTATCGCATCGAAGAGGTGTACTAGATGATGAAGGATGTCCCAAATCTACAAGTAGTTGTCGAAGCCAAACTAGCTCGCGAGCTGCTAATGATGCAGCAACATATTCGGCTTCAGTTGTAGAAACCGAAACACATCATTGTTTCTTGCTGGACCAAGAAACCAAACATCCATTTACAAAGAAACAATTCCTACTTGTAGATCGCATGGATAAGTGTGAACTTGCCCAATCAGCGTCTGTATATCCAATAAGATCAAGAGAAGTTGAAGAAGATAAAGAAGAATCCTCTCGACGACGATAAATAAGACCAAATTCCTTAGTACCCTTGAGGTACTTAAGAATATGTTTTGCAGCACTCCAATGAATAGTGGAAGGGAAAGAAAGATACTGTCCCAAAAAGTTAGCTGCAAATAAAATATCTGGTCTTGTGTTTAAACCAATAAATTGAAGACAACCAACAAGATTAGCAAAAGGTTGATGAATGGCTGATTCTTCATTATGTGTTGTAGATGTACCCTTGGTAGAGCTTGAAAGAATGGGAGTGTTAGCAGAGTGCGCATTTGTCAACCCAAACTTCTTAATAATATCATTAATAAACTTTGTCTAGCGAAGAAGAAGAATACCTTGTTGTCGGTGTCGTTGAACTTGAATACCCAAACAAGAATGTATCTCACCAAGGTCCACCATTTCAAATGCAGTTGATAAAAGCTTCTTCATAGCATCCAAGAAAGCAATATTATTTGACACAAGAATAGTATCATCAACATAAAGAGCAAGAATAATAAAATATTTGTCCTCCCTTTTGATGTAAAGATTTGGGTCAGCAAAACATGCAACAAAACCTTTAGATGTGAGGAACTGATCAATCTTAATATACCAAGCACGAGAGGCTTGCTTCAATCCATATAATGCACGATGAAGCTGACATACAAGATGCTCCTTTCCTGCAATCATAAAACCTTCAGGTTGCTCCATATAGATTTCTTCTTCAAGATCTCCATTGAGAAAAGCCGTTTTAACATCCATTTGGTGAATTTCTAGATCAAATAGTGTTGCAAAAGCCAAAATCATACGAACAGTTGTGGAGCGCACAACGGGAGAAAATGTTTCTTGATAATCTACTCCTGCAATCTGTGAGTAACCTTTTGCAACAAGTCGTGCTTTGAACTTATCAAACGAGCCATTAGCTTTGGTCTTGGTTTTATAAACCCATTTACATTTGATAGGAACACGATTTGGGGGGAGTTTAGTAAGAATCCATGTACCTTTGGAGATTAAAGAATCATACTCAGCTTGCATAGCTTCTTGCCATTGATCCCTTTGAGATGAATTGATAGCTTCCATATACGATATTGGATCCTCTTGGACAGACATAGCATCATCAAAGACATCATATTCAATAGAATAGAATCCATGCTCTATCTCAATAGGAAGATCGACATAGATCTCCAAATTTTCATCAATCTTCTTTGGAGGTGAAGGAGGTTTATGATCATCAGAATTAGTAGAATCACAAAGCAAGTAAGGAAATGCACTAAGCAAAGATTGTGTATCATATGAAACATTTGACGACCATGTGCCACCCATAGTCTTCTCATCAAATATAGCATCACGACTAATGATAACCTTTTGAGAAGAAGGATCATAAAATTTGTAACCTTTGGAATGATCTGAATAACCAAGAAAAATAACCTTCAAACCTGGAGGATTCAACTTATGTCGAGTGTCCTTGGGCACATGAATATAAGCAATGCAGCCAAATGTGCGAAAGTGAGAGACTAAAGGTGTCTTCCCTGTCCAAATTGTTATAGGAATTTTACCAGCAGGTGCAGTAGTTGGAAGATGATTTTGAATAAAAACAGCTGTTAGAAGTGCTTCAGTCCAAAACTTTCGAGACAAACCAGAGTGTATAAGCATGCAACGTATAGCATTAAGAATCGTGTGATTTTTGCGCTCAGCAACACCATTTTGCTGAGGAGAATAAGGAACTGTAAACTCATGATGAATACCTTGATCCTTACAGAAGTCATCAAATAGATTGGATACATATTCACCACCGTTGTCACTGCGAAGTGTCTTTATAGAGAATCCAGTTTGAAGCTCCACACTTATCTTGTATTGTTTAAATATAGATAAAGCCTCAGACTTATGTCGAAGAAGATAGACATGTGTGTACCGTGAGAAATCATCAATGAAAGTTATAAAATATCGATATTGAGACTTTGAGGCAGGAAAAGGATTGCAAATATTGGTATGAACCAAATCCAAGAGAGCACAGGAATGTGATGAAGTAGAAGTGTGGAAAGGCGAACGATGGTGTTTTCCAAGTGCACAGTACTCACATATTCCCATAAGTGGATGAGATTTAAGATCCATACCTTGCACAAGACCATGACGATGAAGATTAAGAATTTTGGCAAAATCGGAGTGTGCAAATCGTTGATGCCATAATTTGCAATCTGCATCTCCAGGGGCAGTAACAACATTTGCAACTGTATCATTCAATGATAGCTCAAATAGATTACCATGTCGAGGAGCCACTGCTATAGTATGCCCGTCTTTCTCTATACGACATTGATTATGATCAAAGCCAACAAACAAACCAAGATCAACTAGACGAGCAACAGAAAGAAGATTTCTTTGCAAATCTGGAACATGAAGAACTCCTCTTAATATTCTAGTGGATGAAACAGTCCCCAGATATAAATCACCCACTCCTTTGACTTGACAAGTGGTATGATCTGCAAGGTAAACAAACTTCTTGACAGGAAGAGAATGATAATTGTGAAGCCACTGCGATTGGTATGTCATGTTTCCAGTGGCACCTGAATCAACGATGAATAGAGAACCATCATGAACATGAACTACCTTTTCTGGAGAGATATCATAATGGACGAAATTGAGCTGCTGATGAGTATGATCATCATCAGTTGTAGTTTGTTGAACAATATAAGCTCGAGAACGTTCTTCATCATATCTGCGTTTATAACAACGACGAGATGGATGATCTGTATGTGCACAATAATCACAAGGAGGAAAACATTTGGACGAGCGAGGTTGCTTTGTAGTAACTCCATGCTCCTCATCATATTGACGTGCCCAGCAATTAGAAGCCACATGACCTTTCTTATCACAATAAGAACAATGTTTGTTAGGATAAGCAAGACGAGAAGATTTACTACCTGGATTAGGGCGTCCACCCTGCTGAAAACGTGAAGCAGGACGCTTGCGAGCAACAAAAGCAACATCAAGATCCCTTTGTTCCCGAGTGACCAAAACAGCATCAGATTTTTCCAAATGATGCTCATGACGTTGAGAATATTCAATAAGAGATATACATGCTTTGTCAAAGTGGATATCATCCTTGTTAGACAAAATAGTGATGATATTGTCATATAAAGGATCTTTGATGGTATGAAAAAGTTGAGTAATAATCTGATTTTTAGCAACAGGAGCGCCGGCAGCACCAAGTTGATTGATAATGTCTTTAAAAGCCTCAATATGAGAGTGCATAGAGGTACCAACCTTATATTGAAGATTCTTCAAACAAGTTTGGAGATATAAAATTTCGGTGATCGATTTCTTCTCAAACGTTGAGATAAGATACTCCCAAATAGCATGAGAGGTTTCCAGATGAAAGACATCCAACATAAGTGAGTCAGGAAGTGCAGACAATATATAACGATGAGCCGCTTTGTCACGATGAATCCAATCAGTATGATCAATTTTCCATTGTTCAAATAATGGACCATCAGTAATCACAGAATTGTTATTCATCACATCAATAGGTTGAACTGGGCAAGACAGGTCGCCCAAAACAATATCAAATAATTCGTCACCTTCAAGAATTAGCATCATCTTTGCTTTCCACCCAGGAAAGCCTTGTCCTTGGAAGAAGGGGACCGAATGTTGGCCAAACGGATATTCGTTAACAATTATGCAATTGGCCATGCCTGTATGTCGAGAGAAAACAAATAAGATGAGATCGCAGAATCTGCAAACCATGATCAAGACGAGCGTAGTTGAGATGCATGACAATCAAAATAGGGATAAGCACGTAAGAACAACGAAAAGTATTGAGTGACTAAAAAGAAAGCCCGAAACAGAGAGGCGTAACGTGCAAGACGAGATGACGCATATAAGAAAAGTGCTATTTCGGTCGAGCAAAGAACGTGAACGATAATAAAACATCGCTAAAAATAGCAAGATGTTTGCTTGTCATAATCAACATCATTAACGAAGACGAGCGATTAATAAACTGTAATTGGGGATTAACAAACTGTAATTAGAAATACAGTTTTAAATAAATAATCGCAGATTTGAGCAGAATTGCTGTCTTGAATCCTGAAATGTCATAACTTTTGATCCAGAACTCCGATTGACAAGCGGTTTTGACAGGATTCGAGAGCACGACGAGAACTACGCAGATGGACCTGGTTTTGTTTTTAAAGACAAAATTAACTAATACTTCTAATTTGAACAAGTTCATGTATCAAATCATCACTTGTGCAAAGAATTCAATCAAGTATAAACAATGAAACAACTTATCTTCCTTGTTGTTGCTACGCATCCATAGCTCTGATACCATGTTGAGAGAGAGAGAGAGTACGAGAGAGATACACAAGACATGCTCCCAAAAAATGATTCATATTGATGTAGAGTTAGTATATATAGGTGAGACCCAAGTCAAGTGAGAGATGATATATATAGTTGTAACATGATGAACCTCAACTCTATGCCTCACTGAAGAGAACAACTGACAATCAGGGCATGTTTCAACAAACTATGAGATGTCTTTGTACATGCCTCTCCACCAATAGTACTCTTTGATATTCTCATAGGTTGCCCAAACAGCTCAATGCCCAACCCAAAGACTTTCATGGAATTCTTTCATGATCTGCACCTATGAAGCTCTATCACAGTCAACTCTCAATGGCTTTCCTCCTTGCTGTTGTGGATGATTTCAAAGTAGCCTACTTCACAAAAAGAAACGATAAGCTTTTCTCTTGATCTTCTTGAAGTCTGCATCAATCCATCCATCTTGTCTAGACATGGTACTCAAATAACGACCAATCTTTAAATACTCTCTTGTATACAAAGACTGATCAAAGCTTTCCAAAGCAGACACATGGAAAATATGATCAGCATGCATGGCTGAAGGATCAGCCCCATCATCAGCATCATCAATGTAAGAAAAATCCATACCATCATACCTTGCTCGTGAAAGCATATCGACTACTTGCTATGTGCCTAAACTTTGGATTCATGGATTTTATGTACCCAATCCACCTAAGTATGGCAATATCTGGAGTAGAACAAATCGTGACATATCTAAAAGAGGCAAACAATCAGTCTCAACCACCACAGCAACATCAATGAAGTACTCTTTGTCATTCTTGGGAGTCGTGACAACTCCCAAGAGCTCTCTCTTAACTTGTGAATACCTACGTTGCCATTCATTTAAGACTTTCACCCTAGATTGAATAGCATACCTATTCCCATTTGCATCGTCTTGGCCAACAACTCATCCAATGCCGATAGGACTAGTATCAACAGTAAGAATAATAGGTCTCCCACACTCATAATCTGCCTTTCGAAGAGTTGGAGCAACTCTCAATAATTTCTTCAGTTTCTGCATGGCTTTAGTATGTTTTATCTCCCAAGAAAAATGTTTTCCTTTTCTCAAGAGTTAACAGATATCACTTGCAATATGAGAAAAATGAGGAATCCAATAAAGATAAACACACAATCTCCAAGAAACCTGCTAACCTCCAAAGTAGAAGAGCAAGTCTTTGCAATCTTCTCTATGGCATCAACCTTTGCATGAGAAGGCTTCCTGCCATAATATCCACACATATGTCCAACAATAAAAAATTCTCTCACTCCAAAAATAGAATTCAACCCTCGCAAGGTTAAATTCACTTCCTCCAGTCTGCAAAGAATCCTCTCAACATCTTTAAAATGTGAAGCCACAAAGAATGTGCATCCATGGTCGTCTAAAGGATCATCCCTCTCTTTCTCTAAGCAATCCTTCATAGGTAAGTCATCAATGAAGGGCATGGTAAGCTTAGAAATAAGATCTCGTAGAACCTTATTCATCCCATTCATCATATGGGCAACCAAATTAGTAGCTCCTTGCGGAAGCATACACATTCGGACAAGGCCTAAAGGTGTCCTCATCATAGTCAAATCCCTACTCTCAAGAGCAAGTTGGAACTAATCATATCCCAAATAAAGATCACTGAGTGAATAGATAGCATGTCCAACAAAAGCTTTAGCAAAATCATCCATAATAGGTCCTCCACCAACATTTTGAATAGTGACCTTGTTTACTAGTTATAGGTCATATGAATATGAGTGTCCCATTTTTCTTAGGAACTGTGAGCCATCTGCTAGAATATGAGTGTCCCATCCTGATCCGCTCATCCAAAATCTCTACCAATTTGGGCAAGCGAGCGCTCAACACAAGAATAGGCCTTAAATTCCAAGGGATATGCGGAATGGTTAAAATAACCATAGGCGTCACAACCCTAGGATGAACGCATCCAATTTCATGTGGAAAGAAAGCAAAAGCTTTTTCATGTTTGCATAAAATATCTTCAAAATATCTTACCTCTTCAAGAAGCAGAAAATCTTCAGTCCCAATCTTCATCTCTTTCAATGTCTCAGCTAAAAACTTATGTCCTATACGTACGGGATCTCGTAAAGGAGGTTGCAAAGCAGCTCTCCTAACCATCTCATCACTGTCCAGAGGTAGTGGTCCTACAACTAGTCTAACCTTCTTATCAAATGTCTCATATTTTGTGTGAACTATGGCTTCATTGCTATAACTTGAAATTTTCAACCCTCGATGAAAATACCCTGGTAAATACAATTTTTTCTGTGTATAAACAACAACATCCAACTCTTTTGCTAAAATATGTCAGCAAGGAGTACTTTTTGCTAAGAATCCTCAGCACCCAAATTCTTTTGAAGCATGAAATCAACAATTTCACAATACATCTCTAGAGAATGGACCTGTATGATATGACAACTCTTGATTAATAGCATTTAGCAATACCGAAAGTTCTTCCATGGTATCTGAGCATGAAAGGCCATCATAGAGACTCTCTATATGGTCTTCTTCATGCAAAAGACCTACAAGCGTCAATTCTTTTTCTTTTCTTTTTACATACTACCTGGAAGCTCTAGGCATATCGAAAATATGTTGAAAACACAAAGTACTTTCAATGGATACACCATATGAGTAAAAACGGCCGCTGTCAGGAGGCGAGATCTTTCCCTGACTCATACCATTATCATCTCGCAAGACAATGGTACCTAACAAAAATCTGGCTCTCCTACTAGAAGAGGGAAATCCCTCAATGAATTTTTATTCCACTAATGATTGATGCAAATGGTCATGAACTAGACAGCTCTCTTTCGATCCTTGCTTCGGATCTGTGCATAGGCAGACCCATCATCTAGAACCTTAATCTCCATTCGAGACTTAGTAATAAATGGCTGCCCCAAAATAATAGGATAAGAATAAGAGTTTTGCACAAAGAAATGATAAGATTCACCCACATCTCCAATAGAAATCTTCAAGTTTGGATAAGCAGCATACAAATCTCCTGCAGTGTTGTTGGCCGCACGCATGTACCAACCATGATCCACTACTTCACCAAGCTTAACTAGAGTCTTTATAGTCGCAAGTGACTACGAGAAAAATGGCTTTGAGGCACCAAACTAGGTGCATCTTCACTCTCATCATACTGTACGAGTTGAAGTAAAGGATGAAGAGACTTCTTAAACTGCATACATAGAGCTCCATCTCTAGACTCCTCAATAGTCTCCTCATCAAAATCAACCTCCTCAAACTGGAACTCATAGAGAATAGCCTTGGCAACAACTAAAGCCTCTTGATGGATCATATCGTACATTGGCTCTTCAATAACTTATTGTTTTCTTTTAATGATATCGATGTGATAACATCATGGGATTCTCTTTTGGCAATCCCCAAGACTTCTCCAAGAGTATATTCAATTTTGCAATTCAGAATTCGATCCTCAAGTATCTTTTTCAAGTCCTTGGTCATCTCGATGTCAGATAGCATCCTGAATCCAGGTTGCTTTTTCAGCTTCAGATTCTTTGTCTTTAGGGCCTTCTAATCTTCTTGTACTTTTGGCTTCTGTATATTAGCCATACTTTTCCCCGGTCTTGAAGAAGAAGGCTGAAGAACTGGATCACTCCTTCTAGTTGCCCTCTTCGATCCTTCAGGTTGATCATTATCTCTTTTCCACTTTTCTTCAATAAGCGCTTCAAATCCTTGAGATTTCGCAATGAAAGAATAGATAGAGAAGACATCAACTCAATCTTTCCGTTTGGTCCCTTTTCTGATTGTATATCCTATGGCTAAATGTTTGGATGATGAAGCTTTTTTTTTTTGCATGTAGTGCATAGGACCATAAAGGAGACTTGTCCTTCGGCAACTGCTCCAATTCAAGACCATAGGTAGCAGCCTCTCTTGCCACCTCTTGCATCACATAAGAAGAGCAAAAAAGAGACCATTCCAATCATTTCTTCATACATCCTTTGCTAGAATTTCGTTTAATCGGTTGCTATGTATCTTCGAAACATATCATCTTGACCTTCCATACTACCAACTTTAGCCTTTTTGCCTCTTCAAAGTCTTGACACTCCTTCCGTTCATGGTCTCGACTATCACACCACATGCAGACAAAAAGGATCATTTTTGGAAGAATTCATAGGAGTAGAAGAGGTTGGGGCTAAAACTTAGACTAGTCTATGGCTGGTGTTCTCTTCTAGTCATCTTCATTTGAAGACATTTCAAGTTCTTTGAAATTTCCTCCACCATTTCTTCCATAGTCGGTTTGGCAGATGGTCTGACAACCGCTAGAGGAATAGGCATAGAAGTAGGCATAGACATAGGATGAGAAATAGGAGAAGAATTGGAAGGAGCAACATGAGAAGTAGGAGAAGTTGAGGTAGGAGAAGACATCACTAGAGGTGTTTGCATGCGGTTCTGCAAGAGAGCCTTCCATCTCCGCCTCTTTGTCAATGTGCCAATCTGTCTTCAATCCCATAGGCTGCAATAGAAACTCATAAGCAAGTCCTCTTATCTATTGGTAAAGTGACATATATCCCTCATGCATGTAGAGCTATTGCTCTAGCTTTATTTTGTTCTCTAAAACAATTAAACAAAAGGAAGAGATTCCATACCCCCATGGTGTGTCATCTGGTCCAAATTTGGTGGTGGCACTTCACACAAAAAGCATCATCTTCCCTCTCTTGATATGATGCCTAGTTACAAACAATGATATTCTGAGTCTTCTCTAGCTTATGGATAAGTTGCCAGTATACACTATTGGTAGTTGTCTCTTATTTAATTGAAAATAAGTTCTCTATCCATTTATACAACAATCTAT
Source organism: Lygodium microphyllum (assembly GCF_053477565.2). Taxonomy (NCBI): domain Eukaryota; kingdom Viridiplantae; phylum Streptophyta; class Polypodiopsida; order Schizaeales; family Lygodiaceae; genus Lygodium; species Lygodium microphyllum. Next base: position 39,722,131 of record NC_141161.1, on the reverse strand, counting down.
AAGTGCACTGATTTTTACGTAGAACCATTTTGCCTTACGATTTTCCAAAGATCTTCTTTACAGGCCAAGTTAGATTCGGGAAGGACTGGTCTTTAAACTTTTACAAGGACACCATAATATCTTGAAGAAGATCACCCCTTTCTTGGTGTGTCATAGAAGTTTCTACTTCTTGAATAATTGCAACTCTTTGATTCCCCTTAGACTCATTGCATTGTATACAATATATTCCTTCCATCTAGTGCGTGATACTTTCATAAATAGCATCTGTGACCTTGTTTTGGGTTCATTGGCTCCATCTAGGGAAACAACGTAAAAGCCATGAAATAGATCTCGATCAATTAAAAAAAATATCTCTTAAATCCGATCAGAAGAAGATGCATAACAATGTACTAACATCATAGGAGGCGAACCAACCATTAGATCCGTTGTTGCACATATACGTGAATCTTGCCGAACTTATTAGCCCTTGTCATGCTAAAAGGTGATAGCGTTGCTGGGATAGGATTGAATGTGAGGCTTCAACAAATCTTCTAATCATTGTATATGACAATTCAATCTTGCGACCAAAACTTTGAGTTATAACATATGCATGAGTGCTCATTCGGCAGTGGTAATTCAGGGTGCAACCAAGATCGTGTAGTTAGATCATGTTCATAAGTGAACAACACGCATAGTATATTGGCAATCAACCAGCCATCACACCATCTCTTCAATCAGTCACTCATCATTTAAGGTGGCTATCTTCATCCAATAAAAAATAAGCTCCTACTATGATCTCCAACCTGCTGCTGATATGATTGATATCTTTCTCGAGCATCCATTATCTTCCCCACTGAAAAGAAATCTCCATGTATTAGATCTCATGGAGCTCTCTAGTATACCAAAAACACGTACTAAACACTAGCTTTTTCTCTGGTGGTGTCAGATGCAAATTTGATGGTTCCATTGGCACTAAAAGGGGGATAAAACTCTAGGACCCCTCGTCAAAATTCTCCCAAATTGGTATTTCTTCTTCTTCCCATCCCAAGTGTTGTTTGCTGCTTGAAAATTGCAATTGCATCTCGTGTAGATTTGGAAGCCCCTCTTTTTGCATGAGATCTCCCAAACTAGTTGAAAAGAAAGTTTCTTTTTGCATGTCAACCTATTTTAGAAGTTTTCTATACCCTTTTAGGATATTTATAAGAAATAATATCGAAAATATTAAAAATAGGCTAAAATGATCCAAAAATCCCATATATTTTGACCATCCATACAATGCACATTGACACTAATGACTAATATGGCGTTGACTCTCTACATCAATAAGAAATCCACATGATAATGCACTCTAGGATTTTTGACATTATGTCTATGTGTAGCGGCAAGACAGTGGGTTGTACAACCCTTTAGGGTGGTTAATGGCAAGGGGGGATCACCCTATATAGTCTACCATCTCGCATGGCATCATCCTTGATTATATAATCCGAAAGAGACATGGAAAGAGCATTCTAAGCTAATCAATCAGCATGAAATGCATATTTTAGAGAAAGATTTTCAGCTTTCATAAGATGTAGGATATAATAGAAAATTTAGATGGGGAAGTGACAGCCACCCTCCCACGGCAGGAAATGAACATGAAACCAAGGTAGAAGCGTGCAAAATCTATGCACATGGCTGAGCCATTAATCTCAAAACTGAAAAGAAACCATAAATCCTCCACTTAATAATGAATTGATTCGTTATCTTCATCATCTTCATCCATAGCTTCAACCATTATACAAGAACAAAAGGGAAAAGAAGAATTTATGCACAAAAGACAGAGGAGAGAGGAGAGAGAACAACTTTTTGCACCACCAAAAAGGAGAGTGTGCGATTGGACAAGAGAGGAAAGGGAGAGAGGCACATAACCATTCGTGCACTCCACCCCACCTCTTCCCCAAAAAGCACACATCTTCGTATTTTTATTATTTCTTTGAAACTTTGATACATTTGATATTATAAGACCTTTGGCCTTTAATTTTGAGTATTCCTACCCTTTACCAATGCATGCACGTAACACTTTTGTGTATACCATTTATTTATGATGGTGTGTGTGGATGTGGATGTGGATGTGGCCCCCTCATATAGGTGTGTATTTTAGTGATTTTGTAACCATATACTTGTTATCTTTTTTACAAAAGATGAAATTATGATATTTGCATGGATATTTTTGTGCCTTGTTTTTATGCTTATTTTGGTGTCATCAGGAAGGGTATTGCCTTAGCACTTCAGTGACTCAATGATTTCTTGACTTACCTCTATTATAATTTTTTTTGGATTTACTTTCAATACCATAGCCAACAAGATGGTTATGGCTAGGAGTATGATGCTCAATTGAAGATAGGGACTAATTGAACCTCTGACATGAATGCATTCAAAAATGATTGAGTACATGAAGAAGTAGGCCACTACATTCCCTTGATTGAATCAATGCCAAGAGAGTGTTGATTCTCTAATCTCTCTCAAACAACATGATGGAGATAAAAAAATGGATGAGGAGTAAGGTTAAGAACTTTGAGATATACCTCAAACATACTTGAAGAAGTGGTGGTAGATTTCCCAAACCAAGAACCCATGCATCTCCTCTAATTTAGCTCGTGGGATGAAAGAATTCATTCAATACTATGAAATCTTCAAGAGGAATAGTCTTCAACTATAGGGAAGGTGTCATGGCTACCATTGATGTTGTCCGCTCCGCTCTAGGCTCGGGTAAGTTACTCATGAATATATGTGTGCATCACGTGGTGGGTTCAAAATAAGGTATTTTTAAAATACAATTTTTATAGATTTTCTATATATATAAGGGTATAATATAAAGGGGTTATTTACAAATTGAATAGAAAAGGGTTATGTTTTACTCAAGAAAAATTCACAGATAAGGATATTTATAAATAGGCCTTGAACACACGTGATGTAGAGGACATACATATAGTAACTTCCTCAAGACTCTAGGATTTCAAGAGAGTGCCAAGATCAAAGATCTCGATCAAGAGGGCTAAACCTTATCCACGTGAGTGCCAAGAACTAGGGAATGAAGCTCCATGTCAATGCCAAGTGCTAGAGCAGGAGAAGGACTAGATGACTTGGCACAAAATGCATAAAAAATTACAAGGTTGTCGTAGGAGGCTCCAATTGGGAAAGATGAGGCATATGGATGCTCTACAGGTTTCCCAAGGTGTCAAGAAAGTAGTAGGAGATGGCACTCAAGCCCACGAATATAGAGGAGGAAGATCTTAGGAGTTCTTAGGCTAAAGGTTCCATGGCTGCCTCAAGAAACTATGAGGAAGAAGATGGAAACTCACTTTTGGGAAAAGTAGTCACAATTAAGCAATCCTCCAAGACTTGAGAGTACTCCTTAGGTAAAATACCTCTAAAATTAAGCTGTAGAGTAAAAATGAGTCGCCATCTTTGTCTCCTTGCCTCAAATTTCACTCTCAAAGCTAGAGTTAAAACTCCAAGAAAGGCTACCATGGTCTTTAAGAAAGCTACCAGCCTGCCTGGGGCACTTCTTGTGTACATGTGTACCTGAGTAACTAGGGTTTCTAAGATTGAGAAGAACTAAATCTAAAGGAAGGAGCAATAGAGGAAGGATCAAAGGCTAGCTCTTTGGTACCAAGTGTAATGAAATGAACCTAATAGGGCCTAAGACAGAGAAGGAGTGCAAAAGAGAGAGAAAGAGAGTGATAAGGAGAGAAATACCAAAAGAAGAGGGAGAAATATACACACACACGCACACACACACACACACACACACAGAAAGAGAGAAAGAAGAGCAAGGAGGCCATGGAAGATGTGAAGGTGAATAGAGAGTCTCTTGATTAATGCATGATGACTGACCTAGCTCTCTTGCACCTTAAATATCATCATTATGACTAGTATTTTCCTTATAATTGCAATATATTCAGCTCATTACAGTTTGAAAAATGGTAAATTTATGTGCTAATATTCTTGAATATTGTAGTGCAAACAAATATAACAAGTAAGTGATCAATAGTACATGTTTAAACTAATGAAAAACAAAGCTAATGAACTAATTATTTTCTAGTTAGGGATGCATAATCCAAATAACATCAAATAATAATCATTGCATTAACTAATAGTACCCAAGATAGGAAGTTAGCCCATTAGAAAAGATTCACATATATTTAATTATTGTATTCTAGCCCAATCACTCATATCTAGGATACATATAGCCCATGAGACAATCAAATATTGAAGATATGAAGCACTTTATGATTTCCCCAATGTTTTTTCAAAAATAAGAATAAAGTCTAGCAAATAATCAAGGATTATCTTTTTCTCTTGTCGGAACAAGTAACTTGATCGTGTTTGAACATGGTTTGGTTTTTATTTTTAAGTATCCATATGCAAAGAATGGAATTTTGATTGTTAGAAAATTCTCAGAACTATCCACTCAATGCACAAGATATCCTTGTGGTGGTTTGATAAGAGAGTTCTTCACCCAAAATAGATACACATCTGAATGAATTATAGCACTTGTCCATCAAGCTTGACAACATTGCATACACAAAATAGATCAAGAGATGGTATCCATGGTAACCAATAGACTTATAAGCATAGCCTTGAATTAGTTTCATCATTTTAAGCTTGCATGAGGGGCAAGGAATCTTCATTTTGGTCTTGCTATGGATGGCATAAATCCATTCAGACTACACTACAACCTCATACAATGTGTGGTTGGTAGTTCTTATGAACTATGACATTCCATAATGGCTTTGTACTAAGAAAGGGTATCTCATCCTTAGCTTTATTTTCCTAAATGCTTTGGAGTCAAGAATATGGATGTCTATCTCCATCCATTGATTGAGGAGCTTCTCTAGGAGGGCCGCTAATATTAGGGTCATTCTTATATAGACAAAACATGAATTTTTGAGTTTTAAGGAGTGCTTAGATAAATGATTATTTTTTCTCATTTATTTCTCTAATATCACACATTCATGTTTATGTTAAGTAGATACAAATGTTTTGGCAAGGTTGGTCTCCTTAGATTATAATGCATATCTGTCATATATGGACTAAAGCTAGGACTCTCAAAGATCATAGATAATGAAATAAGTAGTTTATCAAGGGCATGAAATATTATTGTTAAGGAGCCACGATTTGAGAGAAGAGTTCCTTGTATAACCTTTTGTAAGGATAAATGCCCAAAGTTAGTATTAGTAGAATATGATCCATATGATGAAGAGTTACTTCTAAGTGGAATGTGATAGTCTCAATTTTTTAATGAGTTTTCAAATTGGAATCATTTGCATATCTCATGTTTTGGATCCCATACGCATTTTCAAGGGTATTAGTATCTTATTATGGGACAACATCATAGAAAAGAGAGAAACTCTGAGACAAGGATGGACTTGAAAGAGATAGGAAAGATGGAGGCATATTGGCCTGAGAAGCAAGCTCTAATGGTCATGTGCAACTACCTTATACTTCTTAGATCCTCTCTACTAAAGAGAAGTGCAGAATGGAGTAAATCATCAGGTCTATCCATACGTCGATGAGCGTAGCACACTCTCTCAAGTTTGCATTTTCTAAAGATGACCAGCTAATAGGATTTAGATCCCATGATTGGCATAAGATATGCTAGGTTGTATCAACCAAGAGAGTTATTGACTTGATTAAGTGCTCCTTGTATTTTCTATTTTGCATTGATCTATAGTACATAATCCATTAAATTTGTGAAATTTTATAATACCAATCACGATCGTGGTTTATCTTACTCCAAATATACATTTCAAAAGTTAAAAATTAGTGAAGTTAGTATAGTGGATCTTGCTAAAAGAAATAGGGATGTCGTCAATTGAATTTACAAGGCAAGGAGCAGTCAAGACAATCTACCTCTTTAAGATGTACTTACCCATAAGAATACTCATTATACAAACCCACCTTCTAGTATATCTTGTGGGACAAACTGGAGATTGCAAGATCAATACATACCTAATGCATATTCTTCTTAGAGAAGTTCATGAAAACCGTAGAAGGCTTTGTGAGAAAGTGGGCTTTTGGAAAGAGCAACATAGATAAAGATTAGTTAGTATTGGAGACATTGGATATATATTTCTGAGTGGTTTATGACATTGGATATAGAAAATAGAATGCTATGGATGGTGAAGGATCATGATAGAATAGCTTGAGATGTGGATAGCTAAAATGAAATAGATAAGTGGATAGATGGAATCATGATGAAGGTGAATTGGTTTTGTATGTTGCACCATGCATCCATAAAAAATAGGTACGAGATTATTGAGAGGAAACAAGGGGTTTTGCAATCAAGATGTGAGTATAATATATATTAGTGACTAATCATTCAATATCTCGAGGGCTTGGAGGAATCGACATGGTTCACGTGGGTAAGGTGATTGCATGATACATTGACAATAACATCACATGAAGGGGAGGAAGTCATTAAAAAAGTGTGGGAATTCTCAAGTGTATGTAATCCTAAGGTAAACATGTGCTTTTGTTATTGTTATATCTAGCAATTGTAAGTGACAAATAACCCAAAAGTCTCAAGATACAACACCAATTCTAAAACATGGTATTGTCAATGGGCAACGAGTTAAAATAGAAAATATTGGAAATTACGCTCGATAATAGCTTATGGTATCATGGAAAAGTCTAGGAAAGAAGGCCGATGGTAGGTTCTATATTCACATATTGTAGTGGATGAGATGGAGTAGATTGACAACGTAACAAGTTTTTCATTTATTGGCGATCTTCTACCCTAATCTACAACAATATCATTGATTGTATGTTGTGTGTATAACACCTTGGATGGCTGGAGTGTATGATAAAAGCAATGTAGATGTGGAAAGCATGCAAATAGGGGAGAAGGATTTGTGAGTAGTGGAGGATGAGGAGGGCTTATGACATGTGGAGGAAACAAGTAGAGAGACATACATGAATTCTTCGAGAGCAAAATAGACTCTTATTTTTGTGGAGGCCTCTACATAGACCTTCTAATGTATATCCAGCTATAGTAAGATGAAGTTACGAATGTGTAAAAGTGATCACATCTACATTGGCTTGTTGTCAAAGCTATTGACTATTTGCTTATGTTGATACTTTATTACATATTTTTTAACTTACTTGCAAGTCCACAAATATATGTTGTTATTGTTACTTTACTTTCACATTTGTATTGAACGTCCTAACATTTATTTTTGGTCGTACAAGTCACCATAGATAGTCCATAGGACAAGATGAGTAGACAATTGATAGGTGAGGAGCTAAAAGAAATTTTCAAGCATATGTCTCTAGATTAGATAGCACATTTAGGGATAGAGAAGCTGTAGAATTATCTCATTCAACGTATGGGTATTCTATGTGGGCACGCTCTTGGACATATTGTGATCTCTAGCAAAGAGAGCCAATGCTCTAACTTGGCCATGAGGGAGGCAGGTTAGGTATGCCTTGCTCGACTAATGAAGTTGGTGGCAATGGTGGATGCTTTGAGAAGCCAAGCACTTCCTCTTTGTGATACCAAAAGTGGTTCTAGGAATGCTACGGATATAAGTTGCTACAAGCCTAAGGCTGGTTGATACTCCTTCTGGAGCTTACTACAAAGATACCAATGCAATGTCTCCCTATCCTTGATCGAGTGGATGCCATCACTCATTGGCATGGCTATACCTGGAAGATGGAAAAGTGGGAAATGATGTCAGGGTCCTTTACATACAATAGATTTGCTAAGGTTTAGGCCGGCCATGCTATATGCATAGCCAATGGGCCAGCCAAGCTACTTAAATACCTAGGTGCGTGGGCTCACATGAAAATAAAAATACCTTTGCGGATTGACTAGCATAGCAAGTTTTACACGACTAAAATTTTCAGAAATGATATTAATGTAAAATCAAGAAGCTAATAATATGTTATTATTACAAGATCGCAAAAACATAATCGCATCCTCGTAATCCCTACTAAGAAGTTGATACGATTCTAGCCAATCGCTACCACAACAACAGCATAAAAAAGGTCAATGGCTACTACGACAAGAGCACAACCTCCGTTCATCAAAACAAAGTAAGTAATGTTTCATGTTGGCCTTTATTAATCAACGTCATCCTATGGCATCAAGGTTAACAGTGTCGGCAGCGCTAAAGATCCAGCAATATATAGATAAGACAGCGTCCTCATGTGTACCACGTCATCATAGTACCGTTTTCACTGGAAGTAAGTGCTGTTATGGTTTTGGTATTGTCGTTCTACATGTCGTTGAAATCGAAAGAGCATAAAATGCAGGAGCATTAGTACTGTCTAGGCATTTAATGAACTGTATTGATAGCAGGACATTGCTGCTGGACTAAAGAGAGCGAGATGACAAAGATTGATTGTTTGGCAATCGCCACGCTGTGATTCCTCGAGAAGGTGTGGGGACGCAAAGGGCGCAAGATGATGTGGCATTACCTACTGCTTTGGGTAGCGTGGTCCCTAAAGCATCCTCCAGTGACAGTATCTAACGCCTGGGCCTTGCAGTATTGTAAGATTTGGGTATCTTATTTAATATTTACTTTCCAAATCAAGTGCATCTCACATACCTATCATGGAGGCATTACATACCTATCTTCTCAAAATTGTCAATTCACGTGGTTTTCTGATGCTGAATTGGAGGCATGAACAGTGGATATGCATGAACGCTTAAAATGGAGGGCTCTTTTTCTCGACTAACATGTTCTCTCTAGTGCTTGGTGACTACCCAATGATTTTGAAAACTGTTGGCTTTTCTGCATGTTTATGCGGTAATTTAACATCTGAAGACACGCTTGGAACCATTTTAACCTAGCAGTATGCTTGAATGATTTGTGTCACCACACAGTTGCTTGCATCTCGGAAGGGCTCATCGCTCATACTTTTCCCTTGTTCGGTAGCCCTCGCTTTGTTAAGTTTATCATGAACTATGTTCCTAACATGCCAAACAATGAATACAAGTATCTTCCGTTTACCGAGTCTTTTTCTACACCTTGCCAAGAGATCTACAACATGTGCTCAACTATCTTACCAAACAGGCCCCCAATGAGATAGGGAAGAAATGTCTACTTCGATGGTCTCTCCTTTTTGATTCCCTTAATGTAATATTTCAACACATACCTGGCATCCATAGCACTAGTGCAGACCTTTTGTCAAGTCAAGCATTGTGACTCACCAACTCCCCACTTTCTTTTGTAAAGATGTACAATATTCCAAGCGCACTATGTGTATTATACCATGCGTTGGCATGCACTCAAAGATATGCACTCACTCTTAAACACAACAATCATTGAGCATCCTCTCAGAGCCTATAAATACCTCCTCTTGTAATTTAGTCAAATAGAGCAATATATAACAATAGAACCATTTACATTCTCAAGCATACTATCTCCAACTTCTGTATGTCGTACGTCTGGTTTCCCATGTTTCCTATTTTCGCTGCATGCTTTGTGAGTTGGTATTAGAGGAATAACACATGCCACCATCTGAGCAAAGGTTGTTAGTGATGTCAAAGGCCTTGCTCATGGTTAGGTTATCAGGTTGTTGTGTCGTTTAAGCTATGTTTTGAGCGTTTACCCTTAAGTCTAGTAAATCCTAATGGCTTCCACTAAGACCAGTGGCAATGTTTTTAGCTCTTCTTTTAAAACTCTATCGAAGCGTTAAAAATCTTTGGAAAATTCTACCATTATTGTGGACGAGAGACATCCAAGTTCAAAATGGATTTTACCTAAGATTGGTCCTGCTCATATATATGGTGAAAATCAACTTTTTAAGTTTAAAGCTTTGACTGTATATATTGAAGATCAAGGAATCCTTACTATTGGAGATACCCTAGTTGAAGATCATCATGATAATTTGTTGTCTTTAGTCCTCTGGAAAATACAAAAACACCAACAAAAGAAAGAATACCCCTATTTGCATCTAGGCTATATAGCTAAAGGTATAATCCCTCTTTTCCACAAAGGTCTTAACATGTCATGCATGGGCTGCCATCTTAGATACCAAACATGTAGAATTGATGGACATGGTCGTAGGAGCTACAATATCTCCTTTGTCTAATGATCGATCTTCTTTGAATTAAGACCCAATTATGTCATTTCTATGCATGATCCTTATCTCCCTAAATTGCTTATGCTACATAAATTTAGAACTTTTACAAATGAAAGCATAATTTGCCCATTTGGCAATCCACTATAGAATGATTTTTAGGTGCATGTCTCTAGAAATCCTTAGAGTTGTACAAGGCATAAATTCTGATGTTTCCAAATTGGTCAAATCAAGATTATAAGGTTTCTTTTGATCATATTGATGAAGCTATCTTTGACAAGCTTCGAAGGCAAAGAGAAGCAAATCATATTCTTGATCAAATGCCCTTATGTGTTTCTCCCATGGATCAACATGTACAAGGAACTTTTAATCATTTTCTATATAGAAAATTATATAAAATGTAAGAAATTCATTGATATTTCCTAATATATATCCATGTATGATGGGACATGAAATGGGCCGGCACTGGCTATGGCACTAGCCGGACCTCATGCTCATGACAGACAAACACACCCTCATGGCCTCGCGGACCAGGAGCGTCAATCTAATGCTAAAGGACAAATTGCCCTAAAGCCTAATTCATGCATTTATAATTTCATCGTTTTATACTCCAACGTTTCCCTTTCTATAAACTTCTCAGAGGGAGAACCCATACACATTGGCATCACATACATAGGAGGCAACCTCTCGATAGAAACATTGCGGCCCCACTGCAGCTCTCCTACATCGCAAGGATTGGCCCCTTGATACGTTGCTCAACGTATAAGACAAACAAACGCACTCCACTCTTCATTTTAAATGTTTCCAGGAGATATACCATGTGTCCTTACTTAACAGTCCCTTAGGAAACCGCCCCTCTATCCTACGGCTCAGGATAACCTTACGCTCTCAATTGTGGGTCAAATTCCTAAGAAAACAAGTGCTATGCAGTCCAGGAGCTTTTTTGTTGATACCATGAACTATGCATAGTGCATAATGTGAATGATTTAGTGCACATACAGAAGAAAATCAACATTGTGCATCGTGTGAAACCAATCTTTTCATGATTTCCATGCTAGCGTTTATGTAATGAGAAAAGACACCGAGCCTTATGCTCATGCTGCCTTTCCCTTTATTTTAAAATAACGTCCTATAGGCATGATGCAACACATAAATCAAATTTTAGTTTATATTTTGACCTCCCCTCTCACCCTACCGTTTAATGTTTTGCATTCGTTGTTAGGTGAAAGGGTCGTTTTATGTATTTTTCCTTACAAAGAAAGTGATAAACATGAACGGAAACATAGAAACGAGGACCGAGGCCAACCTCATGCTTTACCTTCATTATACGTTGCACAAACACACATGTAATTTTCTAGAATTTTCCTTTTACCATTTTCTAATTTTCTTCCTTTTAAAATCCATTTTTCCACCACTTTTTGATATTTTTCCTCTATTTCTTCAATAAAAAAAGACTAAAAACTACGATTGATTATGGGATGCGGCCCTTAGGTTCCTTGATAGCAAAATTTCAGGTTTTGTAGGTGTTATGTCTCATATTTCCCATTTAGTTTGCAAAAACATCCATTTTTACCCCTTAAACGCATGTTTTCCGGGTTTTATAACATTAATTTTAGCCATATCACTTATGATTTTCTGATTTTCTGATTGGAAATTGTTAAAACTAAACAACATCATAATGAATATTCAGCCCATGGGAACAATGTTTTATCAATCAAATGGCATAAAAACTCATTTTTCTTCATAAAATTTTGAATTACCGCTTAGGTTTCGTGTTTCGGGATCTCGATTTTTCCGCAGGACTGTGGGTCAACCCACATTCAAAATTCAACATCTTCACAATCAGCAATCTTCATGTCTACATCGACCTGGAAGTAATTCTGTCCGAACCGGACAATCTTTCCTTCACCGTTCTTCATTTTCTCTTGCACGCAGGAACAACCCTTTAGAGGAGAGAGAAAGAGGAGAGAGAAATACTAGATTTCCATCTCTTCATTCCCACAGCCATTTCACGAGCGAAGGGCAGCAAAATGATCAGCCCACAGGGAGGAATCAAGGCCCAATGTCTGATCTATATGGTCTTCACAGCTAGCAAATCCCAAATCCATGGCATGAAGCGAAAGTTGCGATTGCTGCCTCACGCCGTTTTTCACGCCATGTTTCCCTCTTCTCTCCATGTTTTTTATCAAGATGTTGCATAAAATTTTTAGGGGGCCCCAAACTCCAAAAGGCACTACCCATTTTGGCCTCTCAAATGTCCACCTCTTCGAATCTCGACCATTTGTTGGCTCCTTCCTTGTCTAGCATCCAATTTGAGCTCTGAAAAATCCTGGGTGTTCGACTTGATATCCCGCATTGACTGCAACTCTTGACAACCCGCATGGCAGTCTGAAAAATTATCAAAAATCCACAAGTGTCGCTCGGGTGCCTTTTAAAAGTCGTATTTCACTTGGTGCTTAAAATCGTCCTAACTGGAGCCGCCACCTTCGATGTTGAATATTTTCTCCCTAAACTCTGCTCTCATTGGTGACCACGGGATAGAGCGACTCAGCCCATCGAATCTCACAACAAATCTGCACAAAACAACCAAAGGAATCATCAAGCTAATACAAAAGAGATACATACCAAAACATAGCATAGTGCTTACCCTACCCCCTGGCAAAACCAAGACATGACATCCACAAGGAGTAAGCCTAGCATAATTTGATAGAAGGTCCGAAGCTAGTTACTAACCAATTGCTCCAACACGACCAAACTAAAAAGAACTATCAAAGAGGTCGCCCTAAGTGGTGGTCTGAACTACCTACCTAACTAAGGACAACACAACCAAGAGCTCCTACTAGGCGAGGAGTCCTATAGCTTGATCAAGAAATATCGGTTTTTAGCACATTTTTTCTTTTAGGTTTTTAGTTTTCCATACTCGGGCATGTAAAAAGGAGGGTGTTGAGCGTAGTGACCCCAAGGAGAACAGGGTATCGGCCTCAGGTCCTGTCTCGATACCCAAGAACCTACCAAGCCTCGCAAGGCGACACTTAATCCTTTTCTGACGCTCACTTTTATTTTTGCTCCAACCTTCCTTACTTTCTTCTTGTCCAGCAACACGCCACCCCTAGGAAGACAAGGCATCGGCCCTGGGTCTGACTCGTCCCTAGAAACCTACCAGGCCTGTGCTAGGCGATGATCAACTGCTTATAAATTTTCATTTCTTTTCTTTTCTATTTTTATAGGGGGTTAGGACCCCTTTTTACACACCTCTGTATATATTTATTCTCTTTGAGATATTCAGGGTTTTTCTCCCTCTCTAGAATCATGATTTTCTTCTGGCAGGCTTCTCTAACTGCCTCACAACTAACAAGAATTCCTAGAACGGCTGCCTAGCAGGCTAGCAGAACAGGGTCACTAGGACTACTTTCTAAAAGTATTTTAATGCTTGGCAATGTCTTTACAGGAGGCAACGACTACTCATACCTCCTTGAGACATACCCAACCTAAACCTGGGACTTCATGTGTTGGATGTCGGTCCCCAACAAGAAAAGAAAATCCCCCAACAAGTACACAGACAGATATAGCATAAAAACACGTTGCTCGTAAAGGAGAAATATCACCTAGATGGGGCCACGAGAAGCTTCCACGTAACAAAGGCTCCTTCCAAGCTCTTCTTTAAACCTGTCTAGCACAAGACTAAAACAAGAAACCATTAACCGCACCTATACTTTCTCTAAAGAAATTGAGCAGCCCTCTTGGCCTAACGAAATCTGGACGTAATATCCAAAGAAGCTAGCCTTCCTAGCTTAAAACTAGATAGGTCATTCTAGTCCACGTAATACTGATGTCCTATCTTGGGTCTCCAACATCATCTCACATTTCCCTTAATATTCGTGCATTCCCTCGATTTGCTGCACTAATCTAACGAACTCAATGCAAACTTATCCTTATGGCCAAATGGCCTCACATCCTTATGATCTTTGTGAAGCACAGGTGGAATTTTAGCATTTTGCATCCTCTTTACAAAAGATTTCTTTACTTGTTTACGTCCATACTGTAAATTTTTTCCCATAAGAATCATGCTTTCACTGAAGGGAACAACATCCACCCGGAAGCATGGTTCCGACACCAAAGGTCTCTCAAGAGCCTTACTAGCAACAAAATTAGAACCACACACAGAATGCTTATCAGCACTCATAGGCCCATTGGTTCTATCCATGTTGCCATCACAGCTATCTCTCTGGAAGTGTTGCAAGCCCTAATGGGACTTACATGGCTTAGAACCTTTTCACTGAGAGGCATGTCATTACTACTCATAGGATGGCCATTTTCTGCTGTGAGATTTTGGCCACCAAGGTTTCCCTTGTAGGCTGCCTTGGTATCAACAAGTGATCTGTCTCCTTGCAAAAATGGTTGGAAGCTAGGATGCACTTGTACTGAGCGAGAAAACTTCCAAAAGTTTTCCCAACATCTTTGAATATGACCGTCATAATCAATCGCATGCATTTTTGCTTCCCTTAACGACCTAAGATTCCACAGTCCCACTTGGATTTGCGTATTAATCTCTAAGCCATTCAGAAAGAGCTCGCATAGCACATCATCTGGTAATGCACTAGCTTTTCTTGGCCAAAGCCTAAGAGTAGTATCAAAGGCTCTAGCATGCTCTTTAACAAAAAGATAAGACTCCTGTCTAAACTGCATAAGCTACCCTAAGACTTGAATCATAGGGAGCTTCTTTTCATACTCATCTAGAAATCTATCACAAGACTCCTCAAATGATTTGATCGACCCTCTTGGGAGGCTCTAGTACCATTTTCTTGCCTCTTCCTTTAGGGTACTTGGGAATACGAGCATCCGATGTATATCGTCGAACCCACTTGCAATGCAAGTTAGGCCATATTCTCTTAAATGAATCATCGGATCCTCATTTGGTAACCCATAGAACACTGGGAGATCCCTATAAATAGGAGGACATTTAGTCTTCCCCTTTGGGATCAACACCGAGTCATTAAAATCTTCATATTCATCATGATCTAGGTCCAGTCTCTTAGGATCTTTAACCTCTTCCATCCCCACCCTTTCCGGTGTAGGGAGGTTTATACCCTCATTGACATCCCTTTTTGCCAACTCACTAAGTGGTCTAGGGAGTCCTATAAATTTCAACATGTCATTTTGATCCCCTCTTAGAGGATCTCCCATACCTTTCCCTTTAAAAGGAAAGTTCATAATGGGTTTATATAAGAGCTTTTGGTCCTTATCTGAATGAGATTTATCATTACCACTTCTTAAAACTTGAGAACCGTGCCTTTTAAGCAACGGTTTTTCCTTAACAACTAGGGCTTCTAACATCCTTGTGATGCCTACTATGTCGTCATGGTGGCCCATTACACGGGATGTTTCAACCACAAGCATATTCCATCGTATATCTGCACTTTCCCATGGCATTATGGCTTTAGCATAGTGACCTGTTGATGCCACAACTACCATAGTTTCCAACACGCTTGTTTCATGCCCTCTAGGTTGATGGATGGTTAAATATGATTTCTCTTGGGTAGAGACCACACCAAGGAGAACCTCGGCCCATGCCATCATATTAGAGGATGGGGTAACCACTAATTGGCTACTCTTTTCATCACATAAATCATCTTCTTCAGAGGACTCATGCTCTACATAGCTAACTAAGTCCATTAGTAAGTTTTGTATGGGGAAAGCCAAGTTTTTCCATCCTTGAAAAAACCCCATTTTATGGATAATTCAGGGTCCCTTGAAACCCTAGATTCGAAAACTGCCACTTATAGGCAGCTCGCGACAGATGCACCACTGATGGGACCTAAAATGGGCCGGCACTGGCTATGGCACTAGCCGGACCTCATGCTCATGACAGACAAATACACCCTCACGGCCTCGTGGACCAAGAGCGTCAATCTAATGCTAAAGGACAAACTGCCCTAAAGTCTAATTCATGCGTTTATAGTTTCATCGTTTTGTAGTCCAACATTTCCCTTTCTATAAACTCCTCAGAGGGAGAACCCATACACATTGGCATCACATATATAGGAGGCAACTTCTCGGTAGAAACACCGCGGCCCCACTGCAGCTCTCCTACATCGCAACGATTGGCCCCTTGATGCGCAGCTCAACATATAAGACAAACTTTAAAGTTCTAAATTTCTTCTTCGCGTGAACTAACCCTTTCAGGTAATGGGGATAATTTTGATAATTGCCTACGGATAATGCATTTTTTTTTAATTATTCCCCTCCCCAGCCGACTATTGTGCTGGAAGGGAGGGGAATAGAAAGGTCACAGAAGCACCTCGGTGGGAGCTCGCAGGTGTGGGAAATGCATGCCCGTCGACACGTATGATGGGGAGGATCTTATCCCCTCCCCTATATAACTGGGGGGGGCCGCACGGCAAAAAGGGGGGATGAAAGGGCAGAGATCGAAAGGACAACGATGTTGCTGTAATGCCGTGCAGTGTTGCTACCGTGAGAAGGAGGAGGAAGAGAGTGGGCTGCCTTGACGCCTGACAGAGGAGCAGAAGTCGAAAAGAAGGGAGGCTGCCACTCTGCTGCCACGTCTTCGGTGCTAGGGAGGAGCCGCTGCTGTCATTCGCCGCCGACCAGACAGCCTATTACCCCCCCTCCCACGTGGAAGCTTTAGAAGCTTCCTGGAGGGGAAGCTTCTAAAGAGCCTTCTTAGCCCCCTTTCACCCCCTTTGTCCAAAAATCTCCCAAGGCCCCCCTTCTTATGCTTTTTGGAACCACAATCCCCCCCTGGGTGATTTAACATTTAAGCCTCTTTCTTATGGGCTTCAAAAACCTTATTATCCCCCCCCCCCCCCCCCCCCCCCGGTTTTAACCCCTATCAGCCCCTTTCCATGGCATTTTGGAACCCCCCTAGTCCTTTAGGCCCTTACTTTTGGCTTCAGAATCACCCCCCCCCCCGTGTTTAACCATTAATCCCCCTTCTTTTGGGCTTATTACCCCCCCGGTTTTTAACCTTTATAAGCCCCCTTTCCCCCGCTGGAAGAACTAAGGCCTCTAAGGTCTTATCACCCTCCGTGTTTTATAAACCCTTAAGCCCCCTTTTGCGTGGATATTGGAATCACCCCTTTTTTTTCCCCCGTGTTTAAACCTTCTCTAGCCCTCCCCTTGTGGTGTATTGAAACCCCTTTCCTCCAATTTTGACCTAAGGGTCCTTAGACCCTTACTTATAACCTTTACGGTTATTATTTTCCCTTGGAGCTCTCCCGCACCTTGTGTCTTTTCCACACCTTTCTATTCCCATTGGTGCAAGTTTACAAAGGCCATTAAGCCTTTCCCATGGCTTAATAGGTCTTAGTTGTCAAAGATTCTGAAACATCCCCTTTCGAATTCCCGACTCCAAGCAGGAAGCCTTCTATAACTGCTTTCGACGGACGGTGCAAGTTATTGCAAAAGAGAGCCACGGTGGAATATCAAAAAGGAGTTGTAAAGTTGCTTCCACGACGGAAATGCCTCCTAAGAAAGTCCAAGGTGCAGCCGCGGGAGGGTCGTCTCCTGGCATCCACGTTGATTTCTCACCCCAAGCCCAGGTTTTCCTTCCTAGTTTTTTTGTATAGTTGTAATTCAGTCATGCAAGGTTAATTGCTAGGAATAAGATATATTTTCATCCTAGTTGTTCACGACGAAGGAACTTAGTCATCAATACTTTTAAATGAAACATGCAAATTAAGAAAGCATAAACTCATTTTCTAGCAAATAGCTTATGCATTGAAATGAATTATAAGACTAGGTTATTATCCATTAAAATAGTATACTTCGGTTAAGCCTAGAAGTATAAACTGCATCTTGCACTATTAACCCATATCGCAATGAATCATCATGGAAAGTGCAAAGCATGAAACGATTCTTACAATGCATAAACTCTATGAAATTATCGTTGTCAACTGCATAGATTAGCAAGAAAAAGGTTGCTTATTTAGCATGAATTTTGTTTGCAAAGAAAAGGGTGGATTAGATGAAATTAACCTAACCTATGCCTGACCTCAAACCGATAAGTTAGGGTTAAAAAAATCAATCTACGCATAGTCAACAAATCATGTGGAAGTAATCTCGAAATTATCTTCTAGAGTTAACCAAAATTGGCATAAAACTAAAACACCTAAGCCGCGGAGTACTCGTTCTGAATAAGTTAAATTCCAAGAAACGCCTATGCCTAAAATACTTGCCCACATTCATTAAATGTAGGGACAGTGAAATGTAATCGTAATGTGAGCTAGGGTTTGTCCCTAAGAATCTTACAAGATGAAACTTGGAAACCCTATTTTGACAACATCCAAGGTGCATGCAGTAACTCGATCTTTCCTCTGGGTCTGATGCGTAGCCAAGCTCATCTCATACATCCAATGCTACATAAATCCTCCCTTACATTGAAAGAATCACGAGCCCCGATTAAGTAATCCCATAATGTAGAGGTAATATTCTTGAATATATGCATGGGGTCCAACAGGTGATTGATCTTGAGTCAATCCAATATGGGAGATGAAAAAATATAGAGAATCTAAGGTACAAACAATATATTATTTCTCGTTCTCATAATGGAGTGTACTTTAAAGACAAACAAAAGAAGTAAACTAGTTACCGACTCATGCCGAGTGGAGGATGATCATTGATGTGTGTCCAAGTGTCCTTCCAATCTTGAATGGTCAGAGATTGTGGAGTTTTTCCATTAGTGGGTGGTGAATATTTGGGGTGGTCAATAGGAAGAAAACAATGATGATTGTCATAGATAACCTTCTTCAAGCTTGTCAGTCTAGAAGAAACTAGAGAGGACTGCAAATTGGACATGCATGATATCATGATGTAGTTAAACCTATAGAAACAAGTGGGTTAATGACGACATATATTTGATTAAGGGTAAGAATGAATAAAATAGAGTACGCAACTACCTGAACACTCTCCATAGCTTGGAAAGTCATGCATGGTCTACAACAACATGCCATTTAAAGTGAAATCTCTAGAGGACAATGATGCACTCACATCTTGCACCTCAATATCTCTCCATAGGATTTCTAGCTCCTCGATCAAAGGCTCTAAGTGAAGGTCCATGTTTTTTACTTTGTGTTTTCCAGGAATCAAAAGGGACAACATTACATGTCCTTTTTTTATTACCATGGACGGAGTGATATTATAGTTCACCAATACCACTGGCCATACACTATATGAGATACTTTTGATGCCAAATGGATTTATTCCATCTAATCCTAGACCAAATCTCAAATTTCTGGGCTCTTCTTTGAAAGTAGGCAACAAATTGTCTATGTGTTGTCAAGCTGGTGTGTCTGAAGGAATTCTCCACTTTCCATCACTTGAATGGTTACTACCATGCCATGACATGAGTCTCACAATAGATTCACACTTAAACATAAGTTGAATACGTGGAATAATAGGAAAATGTCGCAAAACCTTACGATGCACATCCATTGATTTCATCTCTTGGTTGTATCTTAGTTCACCACAAATAGGACACTGTCGTGTAAATGCATGATCCCCATGAAACAAGATGCAATCATTGACACATGCATGGATTTTAACGTAATCGAGACCTCCAAGAGATATCAAGAAACGCCTTGCTTGCTCCCTTCTAGTTGGTGATTTATTTCCATTTGGAAGCATTTGTGACAATAACCTGCATATATTGTGTAAACAGAGTTAACAAACCGTGAATATTGTCTAGAAGTATTTATAAATTAATATCAAATGATACATACTTCAATAATGCATTCAAGATAGCATTACTCCACCCATAAATGGTTTGTAAATTCAGTATCTCGAGAGATGTACATAGAACAGAGTATGTGCAACCTTTGTACAATGGAGTTTTCGACGCTATGTGTAGCGGGTCATCTGGCTCTCTAGTGGCGCTCTCCCCCCGAACCTCATGGAAAAATAAATCATGCACCATGTTATCCAAAATCTCTTCCTCCAAACTTGATGGGGCATTTGAAGAGGGCTGATATCGTAGTCATCAGTCTCTACTCTTCTTGAGGACTGCCTCCTCAGGTCGATGCTTCACAACCTCTCGACACCTTGGAAGGACCATTTGAGGATGTGGTACCGCATCCTGCTCAATAAAAAAAAGGAGATTTTATTTAATGGTGAAGACACAACATAGACCAATTATATTTGTGCGAATAAATTAGTAAAAATTATTGGGTCTTTTTCTTAGTCCTACTCTCCGTACATGCTGAGGTGTGACATTGTGATTCGACGTGCTAAAAAAAACATCCTCCACAACGATCACACATACATTTGATTTTCCATCGTAGCCAAGAATCTCGATTATGAAGACGCAATGTCTCGTCCTCACTGGAGGATGTACTATTTGTTGACTCAGCATGTCCCATACTAGTAGAAGATGATGACATAATTACACCTGAATCACAAGGACATACATGATTTCATTTGGCATATATGTCATATTCCCTAAATATTTTGATACTTACAACATGGAGACAAACATTTTGATATTGAAAGACTAGGAAAGTCATGTTGATCCAAAAAAAACCATAAGCGAGCATTTTAATAAATTTAATTGTAATCCCATCTATCAGCGCATGTAATATGTTTTATCTACACATATAGACGCGCAATTACACATACTTACAAATACGCCACACGAATATTAAACAAATTTTAAAAAAGTTGTGGCTTTCTTTTCAAACCTGTGCTTTCGTGCGTTTTTTGCACATTTTTTGCAGTTCGAGCTCGACATCACTAATCATATCTATCTATCACTTCATGAAGACAAGGAGGGAAGGAAATAAGAGTAAAAAGAGGAGGAAGGAAGATCCAGAGAGTAAAGAACAAGAGCAAACAACAAGGAAGAGAAGAAGAATCAAGCAACCTACCAAGGGAAGGGAGGAGGAGGACAAGGAACTTGCAACCTAGCCGCCACCCGTCGGAACAAGCAAAGAAGGTGAGTTCTTTCTCTCTCTCTCAATCTTCTTTGCTTTCTCTTTGTCTGTTTCTCTCTCTCTCTCTCTCTATCTCTCTCTCTCTCTTTACATGCTTCAGACAATCTCTGTGTGTTTTTTATAACAGTTTTGGAAAATATGGTCCGACTTTGAGCATCTAACTGACAGTCTAGACCCGTTTTTAGACGCATATATAGACCTGCTAACAGACGCGGGTATGGACATGGGTGTAGATGTAGGTAATGCAGGTAGTAATGGATTTTTGCTTATGTAGATATGGAATCCTGGATTTTCCAGCACCGATTCTAATTTGGAACGCATAAACAACACATTAACGACGTTTTCTAGAGGTGTTAGTAGTTTTTTTGGAGGTTTTTCGAACAAGGAGCAATTCATGGGGGAGATGACTAGTTATATTTGTCGCCCTCCCACTACAGAGGAGGTTTTTAGTGTCATTTCTGGGACACCTATCACATCTTTGCCTAGCACTGCCCGCACAAACACCAAACCTTGGCACACCAAACCTTGGTACACCTCTATTAACAAGTACTCCATGCACTATGCATAGACACAGATCAGCTGATGCGCATGGATTAGCTGAAGTATATGGATCGGTCAAAGCATGTGCATCTACAGAAGCACGTGCATCAAGTGAGGTAGAGGGTAGTGCCCGTCGAGGGAGGAGGGAGAGTCGTGCAAGAGGACGAGGAGGTCAAGGGCTTTGTGGGGGTTGCCTAGGAGGTGGCTCTCGATCACCCTCACCGGGAAATGAGAGAGGTGAGCCTCCACAAATGTACTACTCTGTCACAGATATTGGTGGTATCTTGCATAACCCTCAAGGGAGGGAAGTGATAGCCTACTTGAGGAGTGTCGTGCATGCCACATACAAAGATTGTATGATTCCCTTCAAGCACCAAAAAAGTGGTTTGTGGCAAGAGGTGCTAAGGGCACTACATAGAAGGTACCCTAATCTGGAGAATTCATGATTCTCAAATGATTGGGGACAGTCAAAGGTGAGAGAGCGCTTCATAACAAGAGGTCTCACCTTATGACGCGTGCCAAGGAGCCACTGTGGAGTCAAGAGCAGGGACGCCCTGGATATGGCTAACCAGCCAATTGCCACCGCAAGGAGTGGAAAGAGGCCAAGAAGAGAGCTGTAGAGAAAAGGACAAGTCGCCAGCATGCAGAGGCGTGAACGTATCCATATGACAACCATGGGATCGTCGCATTATGGATTGGGTGGCAAGGAGTCATGGGAGGCTGAGTTTGTAAGTATTATTTGATTTATTTTTTAAAATTAAATTTTGTAATTTGTTTCAATTCATTATGTAGTGTGTTCTAATATGTTGTATATTAAAATTGTTTTGTAGTATCATATCGTTGGTATGAGGCCTACCCCTAGAGAGGTAGGCTACCACCGAGGTCATAACCGGGCGTCCACTTGGTAGCATTTCTACGAGAAGGGACTGATCATGGAGGAGTAATACAATCGTGCCATGAGGATTCCACAGCCAGAAGAGGTATGTTTAATTTTTTGCATGAAAAGTATAGGTAACTCTAATTTATTATTTGTAATGGTATTTATATACCTTAATCCTTTGTGTAGGCGAACCCTGATGTAGTCGAGGATAGCGAAGGGGGGACTAGCAGTAGCGGTGGCGGCACTGGCACCGGCACGGACACTAGCAATGGTGGTGGTAGCGATGATGATGCCTCTTTCGAGGAGATGTAAAGGAGCCCCATGCATGCATGCCTCAGCTTGGTCTTGTATTTTTCATTTTTTATATGTATTACTTTCAACTAGTGCTTGCGACCATGACCATGCTTGAGGTCACAAGCACTAGAACTCGTCATGTAAAAACGTTTTATCTTTATATATGAAATTTCGTGTTCTACATTGTTTTGTTTTCAGTACAAAAATCTTCGAAATATGTACAAACACAAAAAGAGAGGGGACAATTGCAAAAAAGAAGGAGGGAACCCGTGAAGGAGAAGAACAAGAAGAAGACAAGCACGAAATGATTCTTCTTCAAGCTTTGAGGTAAGTGCATTATCTCTTCTCTCTTTGTTTTTCTATTTTCTTTACTTCTCTCTTTCTTTTTTTTAATGAAGAGTGTAGAGAGAGAAGAAATGAGAGAGATCAACGTGCGCAAGTCAGATTGAGAGAGAGAGAGAGAGAGAGAGAGGTCACTGCCACCGCCAATCCACCACAAAAAGAGAGGGGACAACTTCAAAGAAGAAGGAGGGAACCCGTGAAGGAGAAAAAGAAGAAGGAGAGAAGCACGAAAGGATTCTTCTTCAAGCTTTGAGGTAAGTGCATTACCTCTTCTTTGTTTGTTTTTCTCTTTTCTTTACTTCTCTCTTTCTTTTTGTTGATGAAGAGCGTATAGAGAGAAGAAGTGAGAGTGATCAACATGCGCAAGGGAGATTGAGAGAGAGAGAGAGAGAGAGAGAGAGAGAGGTCACTATCACCGCCAATCCAACACAAAAAGAGAGGGGACAACTGCGAAGAAGGAGGGAACCTGTGAAGGAGAAGAAGAAGAACGAGAGAAGCATGAAAGTATTCTTCTTCAAGCTTTGAGGTAAGTGCATTATCTCTTCTCTCTTTGTTTTTCTCTTTTCTTTACTTCTCTCTTTCTTTTTGTTGATGAAGAGATGTATAGAGAGAAGAAGGGAGATAGATAAACCCAAGGGAGATTAAGAGAGAGAGAGAGAGAGAGAGAGAGGTTGCCATTGCCACTACCATTGCCACGATATCCACTAAAAGAGAGGGGACAACTACAAAGGAGAAGGAGGAAACTCCCAACCTCTGTCTCTTCTCCATCTTGCCCTCCTTGAGCTTGCATGGCAAGCACCAAGCAAGCATCTCCCCATTTCTTGGCCATGGGAAGGCCTCATGGCAAAGCCCGCCACTTGGAGCACAAGTGGAGCCTCCTCTAGTGCAGCAACAGGTACTCCCCATAGAGCACAACGACCACCAAACAAGAAGAGGAGATGGGGACCGGCACTATTGCCCTTCGGGAGATAAGGAGAATGCAGTGCGGATACGAGCTTCTCATCCGGAAAAGATCTTTTCATAAGGATGTTGTTCAGGAAGTCATGCAAGACTTGGAGCTGAAAGAGATGGAAAGATTTTGGGCATGAGTGCAAGATAGCCCACCAGTAGGAAGATAGACAGAAAGAAGAGCCTACATGATGTACTACATGTACCTTCTATTACCAAGAATCTATTGTCGATTGGATAGATGGCAGAACAAAATTTGCAAGAATCTACTATCGGTTGGATAGATGATTTCAACTGATACACATGGCTGTACATTCGGAAGTACAAGGATGAGGTACTTGATGTCTTTACGCAAATGGGTTTATAAAGAGAAATGCAAGTCAGATGGTCTGTTGGAACGGTATAAATCTCGGCTTGTTGCAAAGGGTATAAGGAGACTTTCAGCTCGGTTGCCAAGATGGAGATGGTGAGAATAGTCATTGCATTAGCAGCTTCTAAGGGCTGAAAATTAGGATAGATGGATGTCAAAAATTCATTCTTGAATGGTGACTTTCTTGAAGAGGTATATATGGAGTATCGTGAGGGTTATGTACATAACTTGAGGTGTATATGGATGCTAGCTAGCAACCCTGTCTATCATGCTAGATCCAAATTGATAGAGATTCATTACAACTTCATCACAGAAATGGTACTTGCAGGACAGATTGATCTACTTCATGTGAAGATAGAAGACCAGGTAGCCAATATCTTTACCAAATCACTTGGTAAAGAGAAATTTGTTTGTTTCAGAGATCTACTTGGAGTACAACAAATAGTTTGAGCTCAAGAAATGGAGTTTGAGAAGGGGGAGGATGAGCTTGATTCTTTTGATCTTAAAACACCTCCATCCATTGAGATTGAGGGTGAATCAAGAAAGAAGAGATAGGATATGACTTGGACATAGGTAAAAACAAGAAGGAATAAGTAGAGCTTAGAGACACTACCACTCCCTATATAAGTTTTTCTCGCTCCAACACCATGGTATAACTCTTACAAATGTCTAAATGCTCCCCCAAAAAGACTTGAACAAGTTTGAAATAAGCTGGAGTGAGCAAAAGATCAATGGGACTTATTCAAACCTCAGGGTCCTAACTATAATGAAAGCTTGAAGTGAAGCTCTTCTTCTTGGGCCTAACAAGTGATAAAAACGCTCCTTGAGTAATACTTCTTTGAATTGATTATATCTAGCTTTTGCAATCACAAGCTCTTTTTCTTCTCAGGCCTAAGCAAGTGATGAAAAAGCTCCTTGCGAAATACATTTTCGAATTGATTATATCTATCTTTTGCAATCAAAGGATTTAGTTTTTTTTTGAAAATATGATACATAATTTTTAGACATTAGGTGTAGGTGACATTGGCAAATGAATTATGAAAGAATATTTAGTGCATATAGCTAGAACGGTGGCAGGGTTGCATGCCCTGCCACCTTATTTTTTTTCCCTCTGTAACTGTCGCTATAAGCGTCACTATTTTCCATGAATAATTCCGTCACTTTAAATGTTGCTATTGGGTCTATCTGTTGTAGTGAGATAGCTTTGATGTAGAGCTTAAACCTCCTAACCACCCAAAGCTCATTTCATATACATCAAAGAATCACAAATCTCACTCTCCCTCACAATCTCAATCGCAATCACAATCACATTCACAGTCTCAATCTTGGATTTTTGCAAGAAGATGATGATGAAGATAATTATTCATTCAGCTTTTCTCCCAAAATGGGTTCACATGTCAAAAATAGGCTTTTTCAAGAATGATGCATTTTCCAAGAAAAGCATGTGCTGAAATTGATGCTATCCTCCCAAATCATCACTCACATGCAAAGTTGACAAAAAGGAATAGAAAGTATAAAAAGCACGATACATTTTTTTAATAGTGTAGAAGAACTCATATCTCCATAGTGGAGAACAATTGGTCCGAGCATATGAGACAACAATATATTCTCCTCAATCTTCTCTTCGAACGCTCTATGAGAGGAATTTCGACCAAATTCTACTCCATTTGATGACAAATAAGCTTCTTAAATAGATCTTATGCCTAAAATTTAGAAATATTTTGACTAAAAATTTACCATCACCAAATTTGTCAAAATACTTAAAATGGCCTAAAAATCATTTTAAAACACTATCTACATGTATTTTTCAAAAAAGTTCAATATGACTATTAAGGCATATCACATTCTTTCCTTTCCTTCTAAGCATATTTCCAAAACCCAATCCACTCTCTTTGCCTTTTTGCCAGTCTCAGATGAAATGTAGTACTCATCCTTAATTTAATTCCACTTGCTTTAAATGTGGCTTTTCAAAAGTTAGATGAAAATTTTGAATCTCTATTAAAAATAGTCATTTTTGATATACCATCAAATGTAATATTTATTTGACAAATAATTTGTTTATATTTAAAGCTCTCTCAATCTTTTTCATGGAAAGGAAATGCTCCATTTTTTAGAATCTATCCATTACCACAAAGATAATGTCATACCCTCCTCTAGTTTAGTGATAAAATCCATAAATATGGATTCTAACTTCTGGTTCTCTATATACAATGGTTTCATTTCACAAGGCATGCATTTCTATTCAATTTGTACTAGTTCCAACTCTAAACATTCCTTCACATATATTTTAATGTCCTTTTTCATCCCTGGCCAAGAGAATGAGTTTTTGACTTTGTTGTAAGTCTTTGAAAATCCATGATGAGCAAAGAAATGTAAATTATGCTATTCCTTAAAAATGTATTTCTTGAATTCTGAAGCAATAGGAATACGCAAAGGATTCAGATAATAAAGATTTCCCTTAAGAATATAAAACTTCTAGTCATATATTTCTCCCAAATTTTCATTTAAGGACAACAATATTTTAGAATATGGGGATCATCCTACTTTAAGTTGCACATCATCAATCAAGTTAGTTCATATAATAGATAAACAGTTACACATGGCTCTATGTCTTAAAGCATCAACAACTTTGTTTTACTTTTGAGATATCAAATTCCTATTCATATAGCAATTTCAACCATCTCTTTTTTCAATTATTTAACAAAGACAATCAAAATATAATTTAGACTTTGATGATGAGTTCTTAACCCGATTTTTACACCAAGTAACAAATGTCTCTAATGCTTTAGAGCATGAACTACAACAGCAAGTTCTTAATCATGTATAGTAAAGTTCATCTCATCTCTCCATAAATTTTGAGATTCATATGCCACTACTCTCCCCTCTTGTGTCCACACACATCCTAATTTCTCCCCACTAGCATCACAAGATAATAGAAAATATTTTTCCATCTCATGAATGTTTCATGTGTAATTTTTAGCAACTTTTCATTTCATTGTTTCAAAGACCCTTGCTAGCTTCGTCTCTTCTCAAATCAACAAGAAGACATTGGATCAATGCTTCTTTTTCTTTGATTCTTTGCTTTAAATTTTTCACATTTACAAATTAGAACTCGTTTGATATCACTTGCAACACAACTAGTCGCAATCTAATAAAAATTAACACTATTTTTAATAAAGAGATGAAAGTAGAAAGAAAAAAAAAATTGTATTATAGTTTGAAGAAAATAGGAGAGCAACAAATAGCACAGTAAGAAATTGCACTTCGATGAGGAGCTCAAACCTCCCAACAACCTCGGAGCTAATTTCATGTACATGAAAGAATCATAATCTCACTCTCGTTCCTAATCTCAATCACAATCGCAATCACATTCACACTCAATATCGGATTTTTGGAAGAAGAAGATGATAAAGATAACTATTCATTAAGCTATTGTGAAAATGACTTCATGCATGCAAAATAGGCTTTTCCAAGAACGATGCCTTTTTAAAGAAAAGTGTGTGTTAATATTGACGCCATCCTCCCAAATCATTACTCTCATGAAAATCTACCAAAAATGAAGAAAAAAAGTAAAAAAAAGTAAGTTACTTTCTTTTTTAA
The DNA here is from genome assembly GCF_053477565.2 of Lygodium microphyllum. NCBI lineage: Eukaryota > Viridiplantae > Streptophyta > Polypodiopsida > Schizaeales > Lygodiaceae > Lygodium > Lygodium microphyllum. Next base: position 39,694,164 of record NC_141161.1, on the reverse strand, counting down.
ATAAAGTAAGTTTTCCTTTTTTATTTTTGAAGCCTCATATCTCCAAAGTGGTGAAGAATTGGATTGAGCCTATGAGAGGACAAAATATTTTCCTTGATCTCCTCTTCAACTTTGTGAGAGGAAATTTAAGCAAATTCTATTGCATTTTATTATAAATAAACTTCTAAAATACGGCTTATGCCTAAAATTTAGAAAAAATTTAACAAAAAAATTCCATCACCAAAATTTGTCAAAACACTTAAAATGACCTAAATATCATTTCCAAACACTATTTGCATATATGTGAAAAAATCATTCAATATGACTATGAGGGTATATCATATTCTTCTCTTTCCTTCTAAGCATGTCTTCTAAAAATCAATTTAGTCTGTGTGTCCCTCCATTAGTCTATGGGGATAGAATGTAGTACTCATTCTTAATTCAGTTCTAATGGCTTTAAATGCAACTTTCCAGAAGTTAGATGTAAATTTTGAATCTTTATTAAAAATAATAATTTTATACATATCATGTAAATGAAAGATTTATTTCACAAAAAATAACAACATTTAAACCTTGTCAATCTTTTTCATGGGAAAGAAATGTGGCGTTTTTAAGTGTATATCAATTACTATAGAGACATTGTCATACTTTTCCCTAGCCACATGCAGCTTAGTGATAAAATTCATAGATATAGACTCCCACTTTTGGTAAGGTATACTACAAGGATACGAAGGCATAGCAATAGCACTTTCCGATGCAAAATAGCGGTGTCGCTATTTTCTTGGACGAAAAAATGTGGACTGAAACCCGAGTGCGTTATTTCGCGCAGACAAACGAAAGAGAGAGCGAAAGGGAGAGTGAACTCCATCTTGCATTTGAGAGGGAGAGGGAGAGAAAGAGAGAAAGAGGGAGAAGGAAATCTTCTCACGATTGCCACCGCCATTTGTGAAGAAGAGGAGGAAGTGTACGGAGGGCCAAGAGGAGCTACCGTCGCGAAGAGGAGTCAATGAATCCATCCTCGGGCCTTTGCAGTGAGTGCATTATTCCTTCTTGCTTTGTTTTTGTTTTTTCTCCTTTTCTTTTACTTGTTTTTATTAAAAATCATGTGTATTGAGAAAGGGAGAGGAAATGAGAGAGGGAGAGGAAGAGAGAAAAGGAAGGAAGGAATGAGAGGGAGAGGGAGAAAACATTTAACATAATAGGGAAAGAGAGAAAGAGAGGGAGAGGGAGAGAGGAAGGGAGGGAGAGAGAGGGAGGGAGAGGTTGCTATTATTGTTGTTGTTGTTTTATTTCTTCTTTTATTTTTTTCTTGTTTGTTGTTGTCGTGATAGTAGCGATAGCGATAGTTATTGTTTAATTTCTCATTTTCTTGTTTGTTGTTGTTGTGGTGGTAGTAGTAGTAGTAGTAGTGGTACTGGTAGTGATAGTAGTAGTTGTTGTTTAATTTCTTCTCTTCTTGTTTGTTATTGTTGTGGTAGTCGTAGTCGTGGTTGTAGTCGTCGTAGTCGTGATTTTAGTTGTAGTACTAGTAGTAGTAATAGTAGTTTTCTTGTTTGTTGTAGTAGTAGTAGTTTTTTTTTCATTTTCTTATTTATTTTTGTTTAGCTTTCTTATTTGTTATTGTTGTTGTTGTTGTAGTAGTTTTTTCTATTGTTTGTTGTTATTATAGTAGTAGTAGTTGTTGTTATTGTTATTATTATTTTTTCTGCTTTTCTTGTTTACTGTATTGGTAGTGGTAGTGGTAGTAGTTTGTTGTTGTGGTAGTCATAGTTGTAGTCGTAGTCCTTGTAGTCGTGGTAGTAGTAGTAGTAGTAGTAGAAGTATTCTTGTTTGTTGTTGTTGTTGTAGTAGTAATTTTTTTTCTTTTCTTGTTTATTGTTGTTTAGATTTCTTGTCTGTAGTAGTAGTAGTAGTAGTAGTTTTTTCTTCTTTTCTTGTTTGTTGTTGTTGTTGTAGTAGTAGTTATTGTTGTTGTTTTTTCTTCTTTTCTTGTTTATTGTAGTGGTAGTGGTAGTGGTAGTGGTGGTGGTTGTAGTAGTAGTAGTAGTAGTAGTAGAGAGAGAGAGAGAGAGAGAGAGAGAGAGAGAGAGTTGTTGTGGTAGTCGTAGTCGTCGTAGTCGCAATTGTATAAGTAGTAGTACTAGTAGTAGTAATAGTAGTTTTCTTGTTTGTTGCTATAGTAGTACTTTTTTTCCTTTTCTTGTTTGTTATTATTGTAGTAGTAGTAGTAGCAGTAGAAGTAGCAGTAGCAGTAGCAGTAGCAGTAGAGTAGCAGTAGCAGTAGCAGTAGCAGTAGTTTTCTTGTTTGTTTGTTTTTGTTTTTGTTGTAGTAGTAGTAGTAGTTTTTCTTTTCTTGTTTATTGTTGTTTAGTTTTCTTGTTTGTTATTGTTGTTGTAGTAGTGGTAGTAGTAATAGTTTTTTCTTCTTTTCTTGTTTGTTGTAGTAGTATTAGTAGTAGTTGTTGTTATTGTAGTTCTTTTTTCTTCTTTTCTTATTTATTGTAGTGGTTGTGGTAGTGGTAGAGGTAGTTTAGTTTTATTTTTTGTTATTGTTGTTATAGTAGTGGTAGTAGTAGTAGCTTTTTCTTCTTTTCTTATTTGTTGTAGTAGTATTAGTAGTAGTAGTTGTTATTGTTGTTTTTTTTTCCCTTATTTTCTTGTTTGTTGTAGTGGTAGTGGTAATGGTAGTGGTAGTGGTAGAGAGAGAGAGAGATGTTTTGTTAAGGGCAATGAGAGAGGGAAGAGGAAGAGAAAAAGGAAGAAGGAATAAGAGAGAGGGAATAAACATACAACATAATAAAGAAAGAGAAAAAGAGAGAGGGATGGAAGGAGAGAAGAGAATGAATGGATAAAAAACAAAGAGAGAGTGGTGGCAAGGTCCAGTGAGGTCCGGTGCAATACCATGAGACGAAAAACACTCTGACATACGTTAATTTGTGGGTGGGTGGAGACTTTACATACATTAATTTTGTTGAGTTACAAGAGAAGAAATCCCTTCTCAAACAATTTAAGAAAGAAAAAAAGAATGATAACAAAAACAAAGTGTTTGTCGTAATGTAGACCAAATGGAAAACGATGAAGGTCAAGATGTTCAAGATCGCGAGGCGTATCTTAATCAACATGTCCCATGTCCTTGCTCTCAATGTAAGATGGCAATTAGACAAAAACGTCAATTATCTATAGAACACATACAATGCTTCAACGAGTTTCAATCTGAGATCATTGATCAAGCGATCTCAGATTTTGAGCAAATGGTAAGAAAAGTGCATATCAATCATGCATTGTATTTGCAAGCTAATTGAATACCATATACAAAAACATTGGGTGTGGCTGGTAAATTTTCTATCCAAGGAGGTGACGTCTTGTCCCAAAGAGGAGTGTACGGCCAGTTAGAAGAGTTCATGGGCGTGCGATGGATGGAGTGCCTGAGCCAATCCACCACTTGGAAGGTACTACCCAAACTATACCGTCAATACCAGAGGAGATAGGCTACCTTCCAGACTTACCTACAATCTTGGAGCCTAAGATGGAGGCAATGATTGATGCATTGATGTCCATGGATGTCGCGTCACATCCAAACAGAATCCAACGGTTCTCAGTTTTCTACGATTTTCCATATTGGACCCACTTACAGATCAAGCACTTGTTAGATCCCATGCATATATTCAAAAACGTGGGCAACTTGCTATGGGACCACATCACATGAAAGAGAGACACTGTAGGGGCACAAATGGATTTGAAGGAGGTAGGTAAGATGAAGGCTCTTTGGCCGCAGTCGAGTGCTGATGGTCGCTTGCAGCCATCTCGCGCTCCTTAGGTTTTGTCCACTAAAGAAGAGCACACTATGAAGCAAATAGTCAAGTCTATCCACACTTCGATGGGTATTATGCATTCTCTCATGTCTTCGTTTTCTAAAGACAACCAATTATCAGGTCTAAAATCCCATGATTGGCATAACATATGTTAGGTTTATACTACGAGTGGATTGTAAGTGGCATGCGTATTTTACTTTTTGGAGTGTAGTCACTGTTCATAATGCTTTCTTATTTGTGGCAGTTTATACTACTGATCACAATCGTAATAAGCCTTACTCTAGAAATACGCGGGACGATTTATAGGTTGTCGACTTTAGTGCAATGGATCTCACAGAAGGAGATTAAGACGTTCTCTATTGAATCCGCGAGGTGGGGAGTAGTGGAGACGGGCTGTCTCTTTGAGAAATACCTACCTACGAGCATGCTCACGATACAAATCCACCTTCTTGTGCATCTTGTAGATGAATTGGAGATTGTTAGACTTGTCCATACGCGATGGATGTTCTTCTTGGAGTGCTTCATGAAAACCCTGAATGGCTTTGTGTGACAACGAGCTCGGCCAGAAGATAGCATGGCTGAAGGTTGGTTGGTGTGTCTGAGGTGCTAGTGCATATTTTACAATGGCTACCGATTGTGGATTCAGACAAAAGTATGCTATGGTCGCTGAAGGACGATGATAGACTAACCGGAGATATATGTGGTGGTTGAAAATGGGGTGAAAGAAAGAATGGATGATGCAATGGAGGAAAAGTGAATCGCTTTTGTATATTGCATCATGCCTCTATGGAGAGATGGCTCACTAGGTACCAGCAAGCTAGGAAAGATCAAGAGAAAGTGCGATCTAAATTTCAATGTAGTACACGCCATCGAGCGATTCTTTGAGAATGAGGTGGACTCGTCCTTTTGTGGTGACATATCTATTGACCTTCCACTGTATGGGGAGTTGTGTCAGGAGATTGACATGGGACCATAGGGTACTTCATACTTGGAGCATCCACCTACTCAATTCGTTGACTAATTGCTTATAAGGATACATAAGATATGCATTTTAAGTAAGATCATTTTTTAAAGATTTATATTATTGTACTTTTTATGATTTATATTGATTATGCTAACATCATTTTTTGTCTGTGCAGGTGACCTTTGTGGATATTTAGATCATTAGGATGAGTTGAGGGATGAGTGACGAGGAGCTACAGGAGATCTTCATGCATATATCTCCAGATCAGATGGTGAGATTCAGAGATATAGCAGACCGGGAGCTGTCTTGGACACCATTAGGCCGTTCTATTAGATCTACTTCGGCGCGCTTTGATGCTTCAGTTTCTCACAGATGAGGTCAATGCTCTAGACTTGGGCCAAATGGAGGGAGTGGTTCAGGGGGATGCTCTAGAGATTCGGATGTAGTGAGCCTGCGGTCGACTCGAGATACAGGTGCTACTCCTCGGATGCAGTGAGCCCGTGATTGACTCGGGATACAGGTGCTACTCCTTGCTCTCATGGCAGTTTGAGAGAGCGTGGCTCAGATGCTTGCTATGAAGGTACGGACGCAATGTCTCCGTCTCATCGTTCTGCTAGAGTTGCGTCACCTCCACGATTTGTCACACCTGTGGGGACGTCTACTCTATTCACTCCGCAGCTGTCCGCAGGTGGCACCCCTATGGGTGCTACTCCGAGAGATACTACCTTGGTAGGTACACCAAATGTACAAGGGTCTCTTGGATATGCCCAAGAGCATGGTCGCAAGTGGGAGAGGATCCATCTTTTCACTAAGATTGACTTGCGCTCTAGCTACCATCAGATTTGTATGCGGGCAGGAGATGAGGTTAAAACGAGTCATTCTTTTGGGATGCCACTGAGATCATAGCTTCAAACAGTTAAAGGACACACTTACTTCAGCCCCTATCCTTGTTTTCCCTGACTTCTCTAAGATGTTTACCATTCATTGTTATGCTAGTGGTTGGGGTATTGGTACAGTATTGTTGCAAGAACATGGTGTGATTGCATTTGAGAGAGCGGCAAGCTTGATGAGAAGGAGATGCAAATGAATTTATAGGGCCAGGAGATGTTGGCCAGGAGATGTTGGCTAGGAGATGCAAATAAATTTACAGGGCCAGGAGATGTTGGCCATTCTCCATGCCATCAAGAAATGGCACCACTATTTGTATGGCAGCCACTTTCAAGTAAAAAGTGACCACCAAGTCCTCTAGTACTTATTGACTCCTAAGCAAAGGCAATGGGTGGAAACCTTGCAGAACTATGACTTCGATATTTCACACACTCGGGGCAAGGATAATATTGTGGCTGATTCACTATCTCAAATGTGGGCATCCAGAGTGTCCTCTATCTCAGAATTGCACAGTGTTTGGGTTGAAGAGCTTCGAGAGGCTTACTTGTTAGATTATCACTTCATCCACACATTTCAAAAATTACAACATGGGGTCATGGCAGAAAACTCCCAATATCAACTCAAGCATGGCCTTATTTGGTCCCATGGCAAGATTGTCATCCCCCACACTTCTCCCTTCACGCAGAAGATCATATAAGAGATGCATTCTTGCCCCACTGCTGGTCACTTGGGTGTTTTCAAAACATATGATAGGATTGCCAAGAGCTTTCATTGAAAAGGCTTATGGAGGAATGTCAAGGACTTTGTGACCAAATGTGTTCCATGCCAATAGAACAAGGATAGTACACTCAGGCCTTCTGGCCTCTTGCAGCCTCTCCCTATCCCTGAAGGGAAATGGACTCACATCACCATGGACTTTATCACTGGCCTTCTTGCGACTAAGGAAGGGTGCAAGAGTATCAATGTGGTCATTGATCGCCTCACCAAAGCTGTCCACTTTATCCCCATTAAGATCCAATACACTGCCTCTTAGGTGGCCACTCATTTTATGGAAAATGTCTTCAAGTTACATGGCTTGCCACAGGTCATATTACATGATCCGGATGCAAAGTTTATGAGTAACTTCTAGCAGACAATTTTCACCTCCATGGGGACCAAGCTTGCTCCGTCCACTGCATACCACCCTCAAACTAATGGCCAGACTAAAAGAGTGAACAAATGGCTTGAGACATATTTGAGTCACTTTTTCCATGATGTACATCATAGTTGGGATATGTGGCTTCACTTGGCTAAGTTTACATATAATAATTCCACACACTCTAACATTGGATTTTTCCCTTTTGAGGCCTTATATGGGTATAAGGTTCCCCTCCCCACAATCTTATTTAATGATAAGATCAATCCTCAAAGTCAAGCTGAGTTGGATCGCATGCAAGTTTTACTTTAGCAATGCAAAATGAACCTTCAAAAGGCCCAAACACACATGAAACTCTATGCTGATGAGAAATGGAGGCATTTGGAATTCCAAGAGGGGGAATTGGTCCTTTTGAAAGTGCCTAAGTCCTGCTACTCGACTATCAAAGAGGGCAGTAGTAACAAGCTGGCCCACCACTTTTATGGCCCATATCGAATCCTGAAGAGATTTGGTAACTTGGCCTATCGCTTAGAACTCCCCCCTACCACCAAAATCCACAATGTGTTTCATGTCAACTAGCTAAAACCCTTTGTAGGCTTCTTATTGGACTATGTAGAAGACTTTCCCCCCATAGATGAAGAAGGCATCACTCAATATACCCTTGAAGCAATCATTGGGTAGTAAGATAAGCACTTACAACACCATATTGGAAAATATGGGAATTTCCCATAAGTTTGGGACACGTGGTCAAATCTTTGCATTTAAGATAACTTCAAGACTATATCTCAAAATTGAGTGCTCTATAGCTCAATAGATTCCATTTTTGAAGTGCTTTCCAATGATAGGTCACATCATATGGTTTGAGAAACTTATGGGCATGCTATTCGAGTGCCACCCTTTTAGTATTCAAAAAATGGGAATTGAGAGATTGCCAAACTCACTAATATTGTGATTTACGGTCCCGATCCATTAAAGAATACCTCATCAAATGGCAAGGCCTACCCTTGGAAGAAGCCTCTTGGTGCCTAGCAACCACCATCATCAATGAGTTTACCTACCTCCATGAGGCCCAACGGCTGGAAGACTGCCGGTCATGCCCCAATTGACCACCCTCTGCCTACAGACTGGATACTATTTTAGAACAGTTTTGTACTTACTCAAATATCAGGCATGTGCATTCTACCTAGACTGAAAGTACTTGTCAAAGCTCCGTTTCAACATGTAGTACACCCTATTTGGAGCAACCTATCAAAAGTTATGACCCATTTACTTCAGCAGACCGATCTTAAACTGCATGCTGTTCCTAGTCTCTACCCACCCAATTTTCATTGTCAAAGGGCTCAAAGTAGTACTCTACAACCCTCCCTTAGCCCACCCCTCACTCCCCTCTATTTCTCCTTGTCTTTTAGGGCAAAAACCTTCCGAGTGGGGATGGATTGTAACAAGCGGGATACACACTGACTAGGGTTTAGACACCCAGTCACACTGACCAGGGTATATAAAGTGTAAGAGCCCGAGATTAGGGGAACCAATTATTATCAAGATCATACTCTTCACCTTAATCTCCACCTTCCATGTCTTCCTCCTCTCTCTCTCTCTCTCTCTCTCTAGTCTTCTTCCTTCTTCTTCATGCTCTCTTTCTCCCTCCTTAGCTCTTCTTCTTCCTCTCTTAGCTTCTTTCATTTCAAGGAGGTTTGTTGATTCAATGCAATTTGTGCCCCTTTTTTGGGAAGGAGATGTTGATTTGGAAAAGGGTGATGGTATGGAGAAGGTTTCTCTTGGCTAGGACTAATGGAAGATGTTCTCTTCAAGGATAAAATACAAGTTTACTACATGGCATGCATAATTTGAATGAAGGTGAGCATTATTCTGCTATATTTCAAGGCTAAACAAAGGATGCTTTTGACATGTTATGTATAGTTTCACTTCTATAATACAGTACTATATACATAGAAAAATAGGAAAACATTGGTACGATACATCTTCTCTTAGAATCACATGCTCAAGAATGCATTGTTTTGAGAAGGTCAAATGGATTGTTCTACAATCTATTTGTATGTATGCTATCTCCAAGATAAATCCAAAGATTAATTGTGAATATTTTGATGGTCTAATCTACTTTAATGCAAGGATTTCTATATGTATATGGGCTGTTATAGGATAGGAGTGTTTTAAGGATTATTTGTTGAAGCATAAAAGCACTATATGCCATAGACTAAACATAACCATATTGGAGTATATAGACTTCGGTTTGGTGTTGGCCCATGTCCATGATGCAATATGGACCTTGGTAACTAAACTATATGTTGATTTCAATTTAGATTTATGAATATTTGGATGCTTTTATGAAATTTAGATAATTTTTTAGCCCTACTTCATAAATTGTTATCTCATAACTATCATTTTTTTATCTTCTATGTTACAAGTATGTAACCTATTTCTCCCTCTTTTGAAATTTACTTACTTGAGTCCATGTGAATTTTGGCCCAACATAGATTACCTTAATATTTATTCATGGTTAGCCTACAATTACTAGAAATTTGAGAAGTCTATTACAATTACTATAAATGTGTGTTCTTTTTGAGTTGTAATTTGTTATTGTTACCATTACCAACACATGCTACCACAAACAAAGATTATATATGTGCTTTGAGAATACTTGTGTGCAATCCTTTACTAAGATATAAAGCATTGTGAAATCTAGTAAGTATAATATAGAAAATTATTTAATAAGGAATGAGGCATTGAGGAAATTTGAACACAAAGAATAGAGAAAGTACTTGGACTACTACTATATGATATTTTGCTTGTACAAGATGAAGGGAAACAAGATCTCAATTTTTTCTTTTCCAAAGGCTCTTCTGACCATGGACAAAGAAGAACACAATAGATTAATGAGAAGCAAAAAAAATTTGATTCAAAATAAAAAGGATGAACTAACTACATAAAAAATTTACAACTTGGAACAAGGAGAAGTGAACTCAAGAAGCCCTCAATAGTGAATAACATCTCAGAATCTATGTGAATATGACTTTGATATCAAACATGTATCTGGAAAGGAAAACAAAGTTGTTGATGCTATGTAAATGTGACTCAAGAACTCATTCTTTTGGATAGTGGTGAAGAATGAAATGAACACATATACAAAGAAATGTTTGAAATGCCACCAACAAGAAAAAATTGAGCGGAAATGCATGCGTGGTGAAACGCAACCATTGGATGTACCTAACCAAAAGTGTGAATCCATATCTATGGATTTTATCACTAAGTTGAGTGTTGCTAGGGGAGGGTATGACAATATCTTTATGGTAGTAGGTAGGCTCACAAAAATGACACATTTCTTTCCCATGAAGAAGACTGACATAGGTTCAAATGTATGACCAAAAGTGTTATTTTTTTAAGAGGTTCAAAATCTAAATCTAACTTTTGAAAAGCCACATTTAAATTCATTGGAACTAATTTAAGAATGAGTATTGCATTTCACTTGCAAGCTCATGGAGACACTGAGAGAGTGAACTCGATTTTAGAACACATGCTTAGAATGAAAGGGGAGAATTTGACATATCCTAATATTGAACTTTTTATTGACATGTGTGTAGATAGTGTTTGGAAATGATTTTTAGATCACTTTGTGTGTTTTGATAAATGATGATGGCAAATTTTTTGTCAAAATATTTGAAAGTTTTAGACATAATACCTATTCTAGAAGCTGATTTGTGATCAAATGGAGTACAATTTGATGAAAGTTGCTCTCACAGAGCTTGAAGAGAAGATCACAGAGAATATTTTTGTAAGAAGTTGGGAAGAATAAGGATTTAGTGTGTGAATAATATTGATGATATGCCATGTCACACCGACATTGGTATAAAAGGAGAGGACATGTAATTTTTCCTATCTTTTGACACATTAATACAATTACTATCCTTCTTCTCTCTCCTTGCTCTTAGCTTCAATGGCTTCCTTCTCTTTACTTTATTTCTCTCTCCTATTCTATTCTATCTCTCTCCTCGTCACTCTATTTCTCTCTCTTCTGCACTCTCACTTCTCTCTTCTACAATCTTCTCTCTCGTCTTTCTCTCTCTCTAGTCCACTCTCTGACAAGTAGTATCAGTGCATTAGTCTTTAATCCAATTTTTCTTCTATTTTAAGTCCTATTTTCTCCATTAAAAATCAAATTCAGACAGGTACTTGACAAAGACAATGACTAATGGAGGGTTGCACACCATCTGTAGTTAGCAAGAGACTACATGTGGAAATATTCAAGGTTAGATATGGCAGAGTATGGCTTAAGTAGCAGGTCGTCATCGAAATTTCATGCAAAATTGGAGGTAACTAGGGTAAAGGAGAGTCCGCTAATTAATTATATCAGGCTTGTCAACTGGAGGAATTGCCATTCATTAGAGAGCAATGCAAAAATAATTATTAACTCTGGTTTTTTAATTATATTAAGTCCAATTTCAGGTGGTTTAATAATTGTGCGTCTATATTCGTGTCTATGTTTGCGTTTATCTGTGCGGATATATAGACGCAAAATTTGCATCTATTTACACGCTCTTTTACACGCGCATATAGATGCGCCCGACTTTGCGCGTCTAACATGCACGTCTATGATTCGTTTCTATTGTGGTGTTTAGCAGTGCTTGCTCTTCTTCTCTAAATAAAAGTTGAGATAAAGTATTGCATGAAATATGATATCAAAATAACCATGTAATCAATAGTTCTCATATAAAGTGTAATATTATTTAACCATTTCTCTTGTAAAATAAAAATGGTGATACAATGATGATCATCTAATATTCAACCATTACACAAAACAAAACAAAAATTATAATCTTGTATTGTGTAGAGAATAGTTGCAAATGGATTACAAATCTAAATGTTTTGCTATTCAAGTCTCACACTAGATTTAATACATTAGTTGTATTATATTTCTTGAAATAATAAGCTAAGTGTGTAAGTAACAAGAAATGAGATTAGATACCTCCCTTCCTCCTCATGTTATTTCTATAATTAGTTTTATTAGATTTATTAGAATATATATTTTATGTGAAAATGATTTTTCTAGAATAAGACTTGTCATTGATATTAAAAGTTTATTCACTTTAAAAAGAGTAAAAAATATTCATAATTATCACTCTCAAATCAAATTCTAAATTTATTATCTTATGCTTCCAATCCTAAATCTTGAAATTGTTAATCAACATCTTTTAAAATGTACATCCTAAATTGTTGAATATTACTATCAAACTTCCCTCTCAAAATTTTTACAATAGAAACTCAATAAAGAGTTTTGTTTCTTTTAAATTTTAAAAATATTATATGGAGGATTATTTATTTATTTTTTCTCTTAAAATTATTTTCAATAAATCGTCATTCTCTTCCTCTTTAAAATAATCTCCTTTCAAGAGATATTTAAAGAGATGTCTTAGTAGAATAAAACTTTAACATATTCAAACAAATCTAAATAGATAGAAATGGCAATAAGATAGGGCTTTGCTACTTACATATAAGGAATAGAAAAGATACAATCATACCTCAATTACTATAGACAAGACACATAATTATATCTATAATCATGATGAATCTATTGCTTTTTATGTTTGAAGGTAGATTAATTTTTATAGATGCTCTAGAACAAGAAGATTCTCTTCCTCATAAAAAACTATCACCCCAAAGTTGAGAAAAAGTGTAATAATCCAAAAGAAATATTTTCTAATGAAAAAGAACTAAAAACCAAATGGCTATAAGAATATTCATGCTAATAATGAGAAAATAAAGCTAGTGAAACATGTGAAGATAAACTTATATGTTGTAGCTATTCTAAAGAGTCGTACAAGAAACATAAAATCCAACGACAACATAAATACTAATTTTCCCTCTCTTTTGCTTTATATTAATATAGATATAATGTTTGTCTTTGCTCTTTGGGCCATATCATCTTTATAATTGACTCTTCTTTGATGTTTCTTTCTAGATCTTCCAAATAATGCATTTTTCTAATACCATTAATAACATACCTTCTTTACATGCATGTCAAAATTAATATAACAATAGAACACCAAATGGAGTCTTGGAAATAAAGAGAAACTAGAAAGGGGATTCAAAGTATATAATATAAATCATTTGCCTTGAGAATATGGAGAAAAAGACATGGATGATTTATACTCTAGACTATCTTTAGAACTATCATGCTCTATTACCACTAATAGCAAGCCTTATTTACACACATCAAAATTAATTTAGGAATAGAACACCAAAAAGAGTCTTCGAAATAAAGAGAAACTAGAAAGTGGACTCAAAGTGTAGAGTATAAATCATCCATGATCCCGAGGATATGGATCAAATTGTTGCACATATAAATTATTCATATAGAAACAAGAGATATAAAAGACTACAATTACATGTTCAATGTCTATTAAGCGATATTGATGAAGTAAAAGCACCCCTTAGCATGCACATCTTTATTCTTACATCAACCCACAAGCAATCATCATGTATAAGAAATCTCAATCTCAATCTGAAAGTCATATTCACATATCTTCTTCACGTAGATTTGTACACCAATCATGTGTGCCATCTCTTTATCTATTTAGTACTTATATAAAATAACTTCAAAATAGCAAACTAAAAATTCTCATATTTCCATATTCTAAACTTCAATTTGGAGTCTTGAAGAAAAATATTTTGAGCGAGATAAGATCTCTAATGTGGGCCACTTTTGCAAAATCTTTATGAATCAATAATTTGAGTGAGATAGGATCTCTCTTTTCCAATAGAAAAGCTTGTTACTTTTAGTATTCAAATTTAGATAGATTATTAAAATTATTCAAAAATATAATTTTCATTAATAGATCAAGCAAAAAGTGGAAGATTACATTTGTACACTCACACTTCGTGTCTAATATTGGATATATGGACATAAAAAGGGTGTGAAAAAAGTGAAACATTACATTTGAGCACTCATAATTTGTTTTTAACATAAAATATATATGGAGATTATGTTTGTCCACATGCATAGAAGAACTATTGGTAAACTCAAATTTGTAGTGCAAAGGAGTGCTTTTAAGTCCCTTTTATGAATGAAATCATATGCTAGACATAGTGTTGAAGTGGCTCTCTCCTCAAAACCCTTTTTGAGTCTAAACATCATATCTAAAGAGGAGTATTTGCAAAACAAAAGTGTTCCATGAAGAATGCTCAAAATCACCATGTATATAGTTTGAGTTTGGAGTAAGAATATATATATGCCCAACTCTTTTCATTTGGAAGCGTTACCTTGTTTAATTATACAAGGTTGGATATGTTAATGTTCAATTATATACTTAAAGACATTGACTCCTTGGAGGTTCTCTACACTAGTTGACCTTACAACCACCAAATAATCATCAACAAATATGTGTTAAAGTGAACATGAATCACATGTACTCTTAATAAATTAATAGTGTAGAATAGCATTTGGCTAATAATGAAAACTCAAAGATAGAAAAAGAGTGTCACTTAAAGTTTGAAGGACACACGAGAGATTTTTAAACATCAACAATAAAATTATTTTAATTGACTCATTTGAGTCAAGCTATTTTTTTACGATTTTAAATGTACCATCAGTGGTGTACAGAGGTCCATGAAATGATCCACTAAACGCATAATGCCTACAATAGTGGAAACATGAAACACAAGAAACCACAGGGATGACACAGAGAAGTTGGAGAGAGAATGCTTGAGAATGCAAATGGTGCTATTGTTCTATATTTCTCTATCTAACTGAATTACAAGAGGAGGTATTTATAGGCTCTAAGAAGATGCTCAATGATTTTTATGAAGAGTGAACGCGCATCTTTGAGTGTGTGCCAACGCATGGTATAGTGCACATAGTGCACCTGGAATATTGTACATCTTTACAAAAGAAAGTGGAAAGTTGGTGTGTCACAATGCTTAACTTGAAAAAAGGTCTGCAATAGTGTTGTGGATGCTTGGTATGTGCTGAAATGTTACATCAATGGAATAAAAAACGAGAGACCATGGAAGTAGACATTTATTCCCTTAGATCTCATTGGGGTCCTTTTCGGTAACATAGCAGGGCACATGTTGTAGATCTATCCATATTGTGAAGGGGACAAATTCCACAAAAAGTCAAAAATCCTTTATAGCTTTAATCATGGCCAATAATTTACACTAATAGGATTGATAATTCTGATGCATGGTATTGAAGGTTCCTAAAGCATATTGGCAAATGTGGAGAGTCGGAGGAGATGTAGCCATATCTTCTTCACAAAGACAAGCACCCCACCTAGTATTTAAGGCATTAGTGTAGAGGATTAGGGGTAATCCTATGGGAATATGAAGAGGAGGAAGATGTCTAATCAGATTCTTGATGTGTTATATAGCTACTGCTTGTAGGGGTTTCCAATGGAATTGATTTTTCAGAAGAAGAGGATATAGATCTTTGGAATATATTACTAGATTAGGTGTAGAGGAATTAATCCAATTCAAGCATCTAAGGAATTGCTATAATTGTTTGACATTGGTGAATGCATAAGGCATTTCCAAGAATTTCTTCAAGACATGATCGTATAATTTTATAGTTCTTTGATAAATTTTCAATCCGAAGAACTCAACTAAGGAGGTAAACATGATGGACTTTGTTAGAGAAAGTACCATCCTTGCATCTTCCACTACTTTGGCAAAGTGATAAAGATGGTTGATATGATCCTTAATAGTCTCAAAAAAAAGTAAAATATCATCAATGTATACGAAAAAAATGGAAAATTTGCCAAAATTGAGTCTGTCCATCCTTGAAAATTGGTTGGAGCAGTCTTTATCTCAAATGGCAACGCAGTCCAATGATAATGACCATGTGGGACATAGAAACTTGTCTTCCTTTTTCAAGGAAGGAGTTGCCAAAAACCTAATTTGAGATCAAATTTGCTAAATATAATAGCCTTTTTAAGCTTTTTAATCAGCAAATCTTTTAAGGGAATGGGATGACCATGGCCAATTAGATATTTATTGAGGGGTTTATAATCAATGACCATGCATTTTTTTCCCCCTTTTCTGCTTTGAATGTTTGTTGACATAAAATACTTGGCATGCCTAAGGGGAGTTTTTAGGGTCAATTAGACCTTTCTCAAGAAGAGTCTCAATCTCTTCTTTACACATTATCAGGTCTTCCTCTTTCATGCCGTAATGCACTACTTTGGTTGGCACCGCATTAGGTTGTGAGGGAAGAGGAATGGAATAGAGGACTCTTTTTTCTTTGTACATGAGAGGGTCCTCATGCATAATTGTATGTAAATGTTCAATTACCTGTTGTATTTCTTGGGCATATTTTTGTTTTTCTTCAGTGAGCCATTTTTCTCGAGCAACTTCCTTATTTGATGAAGGTACTTCAGCTATAGAATAAACACTGCGACCAATTTTTGGCAATAAAGGCATATTAGCCTTTTTTCCAAGATAAGACATTGTGAAATGGTCATCCCAAAACATATAGGGAACTAGATGTTGTAGAATATCTATTCCAATGAGCAGATCATACCACATCTATCTCATAAGCTAAATCTCAATGGGAACCTTGATAGAGCTAAGCTGAAGAAAAGCTTGAGTTACATGGATGAGAGTCACATTTTTATTATTAGAGAGCTCTACTATAATGGGAGATATAGTTTTTATACAATTTGGTGGAAAGAGTTCAAAAGGGGCTATAGTTAGACTAGAGCCAATATCTAATAGGGTGCATCAACATATAAAGAAAACTGAGGCATATTCTAAGCTATACACCTATTATAGAGATAGATCCACTAGTATTCAAAGCATTTACCTTATATATCTTGTCATTTGCTAGTTTGATTTGGTTGATTGGTTTGATTGGGATTTCTGTGATAGAACTTTGGAGTTCTTGTAAATAGTGTATTTCCTTGAGCCAATTTTTTTTGGCCGTGAAGGATTCTCTTAAATTACACATAGAGAGTGCACTTCTTGTTGCATAGTAGAAAAAGCATGTAACATGTCATTCCCTTCTTGTTGAGTAGAGGAAGTTGTTGTGAACAAGGATTGGAGTAATCATGTAACTATTTTGGGTGGTGCATTTGTTCCAGGTTGTGAGAAATGAATGTATTGGCCTTGCCTTTAGTTTCTGAGCCGAGAGTACTTGGTTTAGGTAAATCATAAGGGTTAGTAAAATACTCTTGATGTACCTTCTCCTTAGCTTTTTTATCAGAGGAGCCAATTTCTATAGAGGATTCATCAATGTCTGACTCCGATTGTTATTGGTTTCCTTTATGTTATCGTGAAGAACTTCCACCAATAAAGGAAGTGGCACCAAGAAATAATTTATCTTTCCTTCCTGAAAAATGCATAGAATGGGCATTTACTAGTACAAAGGTATCAGAATAGATAGCATAATTTGTTTCTAGGTCTAAAGTGTTTGAAATAGAAGAATGTGCAGATGCAAATTGAAGTTCCTCAGAGCTAGCAGTATGAGACGAAGTTTCAGTATCAGTGTTATTGACATTAGTTTCACTTTTTCTTGTATTGGTGCTACTACTAAATTTAGTTTCACTTTCACTTTCACTGGCAAGCTCACTATCTGACTCCACATCTGAATAGGATTCAGAGTAGGAGTAGTCACTATCACTTTCAACAAAAGAAGAAGAAGATGATTATGTGTCACTTAGATAGTGTAGATTTACCTTAGCAACATTGGTTTGTTGTTTAGTCTACTTGGGGCACTTATTTGCTAAATGTGACTTACTTCCAGAAATATAGCATTTGAGCTCTTTTCTCTGTTCTTGTCCATTTGTCTCAGTTTTATGAGAGTTATGTCGATGAGATGACTGTCTATGCTTACCAAGTCTATGAGAATGGTGTGAATATCTTCAAGAATATCCTTCACTTTCCTATCTATCCTAGCAATTAAAATAAGTTGTGCGATGTTTGGCATAGTACCCCAATCTGCTATGATAGTTGTTACCACCACCATAAGATGTAGAGAAAGCACATTTCTTACAGCCAAATCAACCTCATACTTTGTGGCTGGTTTACATACAGATTGAGGAAACTTTTTGTTTAACTGAGTTATCTTTTGCAGTTGGTAGACATCTTTGATAGTCTATTCTATTATTTGCAAAATTTGGCCAACATGGTAAAAAAATCCATGTTCTCAGCTTTCATTTTCTATTTGTAGTAAAATAGAATAGACTTAGGTAAAGAACAAACTGGATGTTCTTTCATGTTGTTATCATGAGCACCTAATCCTTCATACAACAAATCTCTCATGTAAATGAGTTATTCCTTATATTGTCAAGGGTCATAAAGTCTGGATTTAAAGAAATCTTTTCGAGCTTCTAAGACATCATCCAATTAGTTTCCCACCAATTTGCCAAGAAGTAATTCAAAGAAGGGCTGAACAGGGTCAGCATGTTGCACAATATCCAATTTGACTTAGGGATGTATTGAAATCCACCACTGTTTCAGACCACCTACAAATCCATGTGTCATGGCATTCAAGATATCAATTCAGTCAAGGATCTTTTGATCCACATATGCATGCATCATGTAAATGAGCAATTTAATCTATTGAGGTGATTTTCCATCTAGGGACCAAATAGGGAAAGATCCAACCTTTTCTAGAACTCATATCTTCTTGTAGAAATTTGTATAAGAAGGTTTGGAATAAGCGGAATAAGCATACACAAGAGTGGTTGGGATAGATTTAGTAGCATTTACTAGAAGAGAGGATGATGTACTTGGAAGAGTATCTATATGTGCATTGAGTAAAGCTTGTAGCACTAAACCTAGAGGAACAGCTTCTCTGTGAGGATTGATAGGAAAAAAATCCTCATCAACCACATTTTCTCTGTCTTCATCGAAAGAGGAAAGTGTGTAAGTAGCTTGTCTTTGAAACTCAACTTGGGATATGTAATACCATGCATGCAATTCATGGGTAGGAGCATACATGAATTAATGCGAGCTTCCACACTTTGCTGAGTATCATCTTTATCACAAGGAACTTTTAATCATTCCATACATAGGAAAAAAAAGGGAATTCCCTATCAATTCCCTAGTTTAAAATACACATAAGTAAGAAAATCAAATAATAGGGAAAATGAAACATTTCCTAGTTAGAGAAACTAGGGAATCGCATAGGAAATTTCCTACATAGGGAAAATTCCCTATTTCTATTTAGGAATTTTCCTACATAGGAAACTACATAGGGAATTTTCTCTACGTAGGAATTTTCTCTAACTAGGAAATGTTCCATTTTTCCTATCATTTACTTTTTCGACTTATGTATATTATTAACTAGGGAACTGATAGGGAATTCCCTTTTCTTTTCCTATGTAAGGAATGATTGAAAGTTCCTTATGTAAGGGCCGACATTGGCAAGAGGAGCTGGAGCAATATATCTATGGTCATTATAGGGGATGCCATGGATCAAGAGAGCAATCTATCTATAACTATTATAATAGACCTACTATTATACTCTAAATACCTCTAAACCTATATATTTTTTACTAATAAGACAAATCTAAAGCTTCATTCACTAAAAGAAATGATAATTTGTCACCACTCAAAGCATGAGAAGCATAACAATACTCATAAAATATAAATCTAGTGAAGATGTGTAGAGACTAATGCAGGACCAAGATTGGAACCAATGCGAGTAAGTGTTTCAGTTGCTACCTTTCTTTTTGCCCAATTGTTGTTCTCCAGAGCTTCATGATGCATGACATCAACATAGCCAAATGTTGTTGAATGAGGGCTCCAACTTGTTACATAGGATATGCATGTTGAGATAAAACCAACATCTCAATGCACAAATACTAGAAGAGGGGCCCTCTTCTTGATAGTAGCTAAGTGCTTTTTAGTTGAAGACCTAGACCAATTAGGACTTGATGAATTTGAGCCGTGTATGTTCACTTCCAATTCCATTTTCTCATGCACCCATGCTTGAAGTTCGGAGCTCGAGATTGTGCATTGATAGAACCAAATCTTGGCCATCTGGGACAACACTGATCAGTGAGTGATTAGTCAAATTTAAACAAGCTACCATTAAAAAAACCCTCTCTTGCAGCTGCACAACCCATCTACCATAGAAGACATCAGTAAAAAATAAGCATACAAATGAAACCACCCTTATCACAATATATATTCTACACATTTTGTTATTTATAATGCTCACTAAACATCATATCATATGCATACAATTATAGTCTATGAATCCAATAACAATTATAAGTGTACCTTGGGGTTAATAATTTCTAGTTAAGCACCCTCAAAATGGCTAGAACTTGACACCAATATTGAGGGTGCCAATGTCCTACCAACCTCCATATCACTAAAAGATTCCTTTAAATTATTTTCTATGTTTGGCACCCACATTACCTCCTTTTGCCTTCCATTAGATGCTTGAAATGCAGTTGCCTGAATCTTACCTACCTATAAGCCAGAACAAATAACCATAGAAGAGTTTTCATCTTTTATTTTATTGTAAGGAGATAAATATGAGGTACCAAGGAACTCTTGATGCAACTGCTATTGTTTGTAATATTCTAATTGTTGTTTAAGCTATTGAGCGAAAAGTTGTCATTACACCTCATGAAGCTACTGTGATTGCATTGACTGCTGCTGAAGCAACTGAAGGTCATTAGATCCAACTAGCCTTTGAGGTCCTCCTAATGGTTGTCCAAATGTTCTTGGTCCTAGTCCTTTTCCAAGGTAACTCTATCTCATAACTTGTATCATTATATGGAACTCTAGTCATATTTTGAATGTGGAAACTGCTATTTTGATTTTGTGACTATCTATCAAAGCCTCCAACATTATTTAAATCAAAGTGATGCTATAGAAACATATTAGTTCCCATCGACATTGGATGCAAAAAATTGAACTGTTTGATTTGCAAATGACTAAATGATCCTTGATTGCTTTGCACATGACTAGATGAACCATGTACATTAAATGGCTAGTTGCAAGACTCTTTCATCTTAACAACTAAAGATCCAATAACTTCACCAATAAATCACCCCAATGATCCTTCTGATAGTTCCCATGGCTTCACCATCAGGACTCCATGGCACATGAGATGGTACATACTCCAAGCCTGTGACCTCTTCTTTACCTACCCTACATATCAGACCTATTGCTACACCCTAGAGCTTTTTGACATTGGATTGATTTGGCACTCTTGTGATTATAGGTCTACAATTTGTTGCTTAGCCAGAGTCCCTGCATCTCTCATCATCAGCTTTGGACTCTCACATATACATTATAGATGGCCGCTCTCTAAGGAAACATGCTCATTGGATTGCCATGAAGGGCAATAGGTTTCTCTTCTGAAGAAAGAAGCAGATACCAACAATGCACAAAAGCGTTCAGGACATCCGGATACAGGGGTAAAAACATGTCAAGGGCGGTCGGAGACCACTCTTCCCAACTACAGCAACAGCCAGGAGTGACATTTGGTATTGATGATGGAGGTGTAGTAGGAAGAATAGAAGGAGTTGGAGGAGGAATTCTCTGGATTAATGTGGCTGCAATGTGGAATGTCCCCTTTATTTTTCTTGGAGGACCAATGGATTCTCTCTTGATGCCCACAAGTAATGCCAACTATGAGACAAAAGCTTATGGTACTGCTTTGGCTTCTTCAATACCCTCTTTGAACTCCCCATCTTTCCAACGTTGCCTTTTCATTTTATTTGCAATGTGTAGGTAGAGATTCATCAAGGTGGTCAGAAAAATAGTGGCCATGTTCAGTTCTTGTAAGGCATATATATTTGCATGATTTTGATTGAGGACACATGTATATAGTCTTATCCACCAATTTTCAATACTTCCATAGGAGTAGCTTATGCAAAATTGAATCAGCGGATTTAAGTTTTTTCCCTGTAATTAGAGATCACCCAGTCCAATATATTGATTGACTGTTTGTAGGGTCCTTTATGGATCTCCTTGTCTTGAAAGGCAATGTGGAAAGTTCTCTGTTGCAGTTTATCCAATATATTCATTGTCTATACTCCATTGAAGACCTTAATACCAAATCTATACATGGGAATATCTCATCTTTTGCCTCTGAGCCTGACCCCAAGGCATCAACCTAGCCCATGGAGAGCTTGTAGCTAGATACAAAATTACACTTGCAAGCTAATAATGAGAACTTGTAATCTTGAAGCTCTGCTCTATTCAGCCTAATTGAAGGGCCCATTGTGGCACATAAAAAGGCATTCTTCCAATACACACCCTTGACTCTAGTAGGCCAATTTGAATCCATAGAATTCTGCCACCATTGGTCTTGATAAGGTAAGTTTAAGCTACAATGTGAGGAAAGGAACAAATCTAAAGAACACGTGCCTTGAACTCAAAAATCGCATGTTCATTGATCACAAGTTTCACCCATTAACCAAAGTAAAAAACTATAGCCACATCAAGCATAAGCAGATGAGTAAATTTAAGCCAAAAACCTAGTAAGACATAAATTTACCTTTTTCCACACAGTTTGTGGTTACAGGAAAACCCCCCATAAAAACCGCAACCATTTACTAAATAAAGTCATCAGCTCCTACAATATCTGCACCTGCATTTTTTGCCTTTGTCTACTTCTCACCTATCCAACATACATACAATATCATGACCAACTTGACAAGAAACACTTGCACTTTTTCTCAAACCTTAGCCAACTTTCTATAATTAGCAAAGCGGTGCCATCATAGAGGGAATTTAAGGAGTTAAAAAGATTTCCTAAACAATGTTTGTACTATACAATGAGGAGTGTCTTTGTGACATTGTGCTGATTCCTTCCTCAATAGCAAGGTTGTGTTAGAGATTTGGTTACCTCTCGGGTAAGTTACCCATGAATATATGTGTGTATCACGTGAGTTCCAAATAAGGTATTTCTAAAATACCATCTTTATGCATTTTTCACATACAGAAGGGTGTAATATAAAGGGGTTATTTACAGATTGAATAGAAGATGGTTATGTTTTATTCGAGAAAAATTCACAAATAAGGATATTTATAAATAGGCCTTGAACGCACATGATGTAGAGGATATACATATAGTAACTTCCTTGAGGGTCACCACCATGACAATCAAACCTATTAGAAAAACTATCAATAACTATATTTATCCTTACAACTAAAGATTGAGAAGTATACACTGCAAGCATAGCATTCCATAGGTCTATGTCAAGCTCATTTAATCCATTAAAAATTTATCAGCAATCTTGATGACTTTTAAACTTACCATCTTTGACAACAAGTGGATAGAATTGTGGTGAAAGTAACCTTTCCTGGAAGAACTCCCTCCTCGTGCATTTGTTTGAAAATTTGGAAAGGTTGATCCAATTGTCCATTCTCGGTGCATGAAGCAATCATAGAAATCCAAGAAACTACATTCTGTATGGACAACTACTCAAGTATATCGCATGCCTCAATTAGGAAACCACATTTCCCATACATATCTAATAGAACATTTCCTAATACTTTATTTGATTACCAATTATTACTTAAAGCATGCATGTGGATGCACCTACCTTCCTGTAAATCAACCATGTTGAAACATGCATCAAGGCTACTAATTAGTGTGACCTTATTTGGAAGTATTCTTTGTTGTTGCATCTGAGCAAGAAGTTGTATTGCTTGAATTCCCTGACCATGATGGGAGTAAGTAGCCAACATTACATTCCAAGAAACCACATCCCATTCATACATCTCATCAAAAACCCACTCTACATCATTCAAGCTCCCACATTTTGCATACATATTGACTATGCCAGTGCATATACATATACCAGTGTCAGTTGTGTCGTACTTGCTATTCACAACGTGGGCATATATTTGCTTTCCTTCGAATAAATTTAATGATCCATCAAATGTAGAGAGAGCACACACATACATGAATGTCCTGCACAGTTCCCTCCTCAAACATCTGATCAAACAAGTGAAGAGACACCCGATGCTTCCCCATGCTGCATACACGCCCTAATGATAAAGTTCCATGAGAAAGGTGTCCATTCTAGCATATCCATAAAGAGCTCCTGTTTGACTGTACCACACTTGCCATACATCTGTATGGGAAGCCCAAGCAAGTACATGTCCTCTGTAAAACCATTTTGAACCATATGATGATGGATGTTCTTTCCATCAAATAAGGACTTTTGATCACCACAACGCTGCAAGAGGGAAGCATAGGAGGCCACATCGTTCAGTGAATCAGGGTTACTCAAAAGATCACAAGTAGACGCAAAATGAGACACATGATAATATATTGGAAAGGGAAGTAAACAATGCAAAGAATTATGTGACTAGGCATTAATCCAGGCAAAGAATATATTAGGTAACCTATGTACACCCATAATTCAACTTGACCATACAATTTCCTCCACATGGTAGTCCTTTCTTGGTGTGTAGATCGGTCGCAGATAGCTCACGTGGTGAATCCTGGAAGGTCCCCAAGAACAAAGTACTCTACCTTTTTGCACAAAAAACCATGTAAAAGCATGCACGACAAGAGGCAAGAGACAAATTGGGTTCAATCTCCCCCATGCCTTGTGTGAGCGCTTCACAAAGCATGTATTTTATGTATATTTCCAATCTTCATGCTCAATAATAGCCCAATTACAAAAATATGACAAGCTTTTAGCTTTTGAGTTTGCTTTCTACAAAAATAGGAAAATAAAGCTAATGGACGGTGCCCATAGTGTCTGGCACGCCCAATCTCAATGTCCAAATAGAAATAACATATCCGGGCGCATAAGCGCATACAAAATAATAATAAATAATCGATGTCTCAATAGACATAACAAAATATAGGTGTGGCGCCTATCAAAATCTAGTCCAA
The DNA here is from genome assembly GCF_053477565.2 of Lygodium microphyllum. Classification (NCBI taxonomy): domain Eukaryota; kingdom Viridiplantae; phylum Streptophyta; class Polypodiopsida; order Schizaeales; family Lygodiaceae; genus Lygodium; species Lygodium microphyllum. The sequence continues at coordinate 39,669,553 of NC_141161.1, read as the reverse complement.
GAGTCGAAAACCCGCTAGACTCCAATGCTTTCCTCTGCCACTGCTGCTATCTCTACACATCAACTGAAGCATTCACAATCGTTAGTAAAATAATACAATTAAACCGACAAAAGTGAATACCTAGCAGTCTTCAGCTACATAAATAAATCAACTGGTTAGAAATAAATCCTAACCTTAATTTATTACGAGTGCGCACTCTAAACTCATAAACGTTTATTAATTTAATATGCATTTTGCGGAATCACCCGCTATGGAATCACCCATGTACACACTAAATTAATGAAACGCCCGAAAAGGACAGGCGTCCCCATCAACTTCTCGCACAAAGAATCCTCTTTGTGTATGAGCCCCGGTCATCTAAGTTTACGGAATCCACCGTAAAACCTCACGGAATCCACCGTGGCATATGCCTCCTGGCATCATACCGCCGGGGTGGGATAGCAATTGACCTCAATTGCTATTAGCTCAATGTGGAGCTAACAGAGTGGGGAAAGCATTTAAGTCTCTAGCGTGCATCCATTGTGCTTCCTCTACAGGATGGTTTTTAAATTTCACTAGATATCTAGAATACCTTCGGCCAGTTCTAGTGGTCATGTAGTCAGTGTCTATAATGGCTTCTGGTTCAAGTATTTCAGTCTCTTCTTCTAGTAAAGGTGGGTTTTCATAGACAGGGTGGATAGGTAATTGGCCTCTAAATGGTCTCAATAAACTAACATGAAATGTATTATGAATTTTCCAATGAGATGGCAATTCTAACTTGAATGCATTTTCATTAATCTTATGAATGATTCTAAATGGTCCATAAAATCTAGGAGCTAATTTGACAACTCGATGTCTATCTACACTTTGCAGTCTATGCTTTTCTATTCTAAGCCAAACATAATCATCAACTTTGAAATTCATAGCTTGTCTTTTCTTGTTGGCTTGTTTGGTATATGATTGTTGGGCTTTAGCAATCATATCCTTTACCTCATCAAAAATAGTGTTATGCATAACAGCAATATCATCAGCACTCTGTATTCTATTAGACAAAGATGCAACAGGTGTAGATAATCTATATCGATAAATAACTTCAAAAGGTGCTTTCTTTGTAGATGTGTGTGGTGTATTGTTGTATGCAAACTGTAATAAATGTAAATGAGTATCCCATGTCTGAGGTTTAGAGATAGTGTATGCACGTAAAAGATCTAAAATAGTGCTATTTGTGGCTTCTGTTTATCCATTTGTTTCAGGATGAAATGCAGATGAGAAATCAATCTTTGTGCCTAGATTTGCAAACAGTGTAATCCAAAAATTATTACAAAATCTAGAATCTCGATCTGAAATAATCACTTTTGGCAATCCATGGTTAGTAAAAACAGTTTTCAAAAATAACTGTGCTGCTTGTGATGCTGTTAAAGTTTTCTTACATGCAATGAAATATGCTTGCTTACTAAATCTATCTACAATTGTCCAAATCATGTCATGGTTAGATTTAGTATTTGGTAAACCAGTAATGAAATCCATAGATATATGTTCCCAAGGTTTAGATGGAATAGACAAAGGCATTAATAATCCATACTGTTTACCATGATGTCTCTTTTCTCTTTGACAAATTAAACATTCAGAAACGAAATTAGATACATCTGCATCCATATGCGGCCAATAAAAATCTTCAGTTAACATGCGTAATGTAGAAATGATACCTCTATGACCTTGATACGGGGGACAATGAATTTCATTCAAAACAAAAGATCGGAATGGAATAGTAACACACAGTCTCTTTTCAAAGAACATAAATCCATCATTATATGACAATGAATCAACAGGAATGAATTATTTTGAACTAATTTTTGCCAATCAGAATGAAAAGTAATATCCTGGTGATATGTGTCTTTCATAGCAATCAAAGAATCAAAAGATATGATGGAAATATTATGAATTGCAGGTCTTCTACTCAATGCATCGGCAACTACATTTTCTTTTCCAGGTTGGTATTGAATGATAGGATGGAAACTTTGAATGAAGGAAGCCCATTTGATATGACGATCAGAAATTTGGGGTTGGCTAAGTAGATGTCTAATGCTTTGCTGGTCAGTCTTTATCATGAATTCTAAACCCATTAAATAATGCTTCCATTGTTTTAATGCTTGTACAACTGCTAATAGTTCTTTGTCATAAGTGGAATATTTAAGCTCAGAGGGTTTCAGCTTAGAACTAGAATATGCTATTGGATGGTTGTCTTGCATTAATACGGCTCCTATTCCTGATCCGCTAGCATCGGTCACAACTAGAAAGAATGGTCTATTAAAGTCAGGCAATTGTAGAACAGGGGCATTGGTTAATGCACGTTTGAGTAAATCAAAGGATTTCTGCTGAGTTTCAGTCCATTGATAAACAATTCCTTTCTTAAGAAGTTTTGTTAATGGTAAAGCAAGTAATGAGAAATTACGTACAAACTTCCTATAGAAACTAGTAAGACCAAGGAATGAGCGTAATTCATGTACATTTTTAGGAACAGGCCAATGCAATATTGCATCAATTTTCTTAGGATCAACTTTAATTCCTTCTTTTGATACAATATGACCTAGATATTCTATTTCTGTCTTAAAGAATTCACTCTTGTTAGGATTTGCAAACAATTGATTTTCTTTCAGTAATTGAAAAACTAATGATAAATGCTCATAATGCTCTTTTTCACTTTGACTGAATACTAAAATATCATCAAAGAAAACAATCACACAATATTGATATTTTAGAAAAATACGGTTCATCATTCTACTGAAAGTAGCAGGTGCATTAGTTAATCCGAATGGCATGACTAAGAATTCATAATGGCCAAACTGTGTCATGAATGCAGTCTTAAATATGTCGGATCTATCTAGCCTCACCTGATGATATCCAGACTTAAGGTCAATTTTACTAAATATAGAAGATCCTTGCAGTTTGTCCATAAGGTCATCAACTCTAGGTATAGGATACCTATTCTTAACAGTGATCTTATTTAATGCTCGGTAGTCAATACACATACAATAAGTATTATTCTTTTTCTTGACTAAGAGCACAGGTGCACCGAATGGAGAACTGCTAGGTCGAATTAGGCCTCTATTTAGTAATTCTTCAACATGACTCTGGATTTCTTTTTGCTCTATTTGATTGTGCCTATATGGGGCTTTGCAAGGTGGTTGTGTGCCAGGTATTAGATCAATCTTATGGTCTTCTGGACGTGATGGAGGTAAACCTGGTGGTAGGTCTTCTGCAAAACAGTCCTTAAAATATGCGAGAAATTCCTTATGCCTAGGGTGCATATGATTTTCCTTTGCACGCAATTCATTCACCCAAATGAGATATGATTTAGTATTCTTGCGTAGTGCACGTTTTGCTTGAGTATGCGAAAGCAGTGGAAAAATATGAGATGCATGCATACCAAATAATGTAATAGATTTTCCTTGAAAATTAATATTCATTGTGTGCGTAGAATAATCTATATTGGGATTATGTTGGTGTCTCCATGGCATTCCTAGAATAATGTCGCTTGACTGTAATGGGACAACTAAGAAATTTCTTCTTTCAATATATGGACCAATTTGAATTTTTAAATCTTGAACTTCTTGTGTGCCATTGTACCTAGTGCCTAAAAATGCAGCTTTTATGCGATAATGCGTAGGTACAGTATGCAATTTCAATTCCTTTATCAATTTTGCTGAAATAAAGTCATGGGTACTACCGTCATCATGCAATATAGTTCTTTCTTTTCCATGCACCATACATTTCATAGTCAACAATGAATGTGAAGTAGGCATACCTGGTAAAGTGTCGGAAGTAGTAGTAATATCATCCTCTTCTTCAGTGAAATCTGGCATATCCTCATGCTCTTCTTCGTCCATGGCTCCAAGGTAGTTTACATGTGCTGATGGCTTCTTTAAATGACAATTTGCTGCGAGATGCCCTGGCTAACTTATCTTCAGTGTCGTGAGCTAAGGAGATGGCGTCTTCAAGGGTAGCAGGCTTGAACATGTTTACTTCAGCGTAGTAATGTCCAAGAAGTCCAGACATATACTTCGGCTTATGCGTCGTCTCTGGTACGTCTTCAAGCATGCATAAATGTAAGAGTGCATTCCAAAAACGCTCTGTATACTGTGGAATAGGCTCACGATCTTGCTGTTGAAGTAAATCCCATTGCTTGATAGCCTTCTCATGAAATTGCGGTGGAAGGAAATTTTGCATGAACTTCTTCTTGAAATCTTCCCAAGTAGCAGGACATTCTATACTCTTGCGGACTACACTCCACCAAAGTGATGCTCTGTCTATCAGATGATTAGTAACACACTTGATTTTATCTTTTTCGGGATAAGTTTCCTCATGGAAATAGTCATCAAACTGGCTAATGAATGATAAAACAGTCTTTCCTTCTCTTATGCCATTGAAAGTGCGGAACTTGAAACTTCGTTTACTTATCTTAGATTCTTTGCGAATGGTTTGTGCTTCAAGAGTGGCGTCGATGGTACGGCGAATCAAATCTTCAGCTTGCGGTTCTTCTTTATCAGTGGACGCTCTTTGTAGCTTTGTCAATTGCGCTTGCAAGGCTTGCCTAGCCCTTCGCTCTTCTTCCAATTGCAGCATGATAAGATCCAGCTTTTGTTCCATGGTAGGCTCAGGTAGGTTGTCTTCAGCCATAGGATCATCCATATGTGGGGTAGTCATCCTATAAAACTCAACAAACCTTTCTCACTCAAAATCAGGTTAGTGGGATGAGCGTAGCTCAAATTTGGGGTTACAAGGCTATGTATTCTTGGGTATTTCTTCTTCAATTTTCAGAAATTCTGCAATATTTATGTCTCTGTTTGCTGAAAGTACTTCAACGAACTTGTAGATAGATAAAACAGCTTGCTGCGAACAACTTTCCAGTTCAGAATTTTTGCATACGAACAAGTCTTCTAGGAGTTTTAAGCACTAGTCAGTTCTGATTTAGTCTGACTTGCAGAGTTACAGACTTAGCAGACTTGCAGAGTTGTTGACTTGCTGGACTTAGGCCGACTTGCAGAACTTACAGAACTTGACTACCGTCGACTTGCGGAACTTGACTTTAGAAGTGCGAGACCCGGAGTTTGCGAACTTGTCTGACCTGTGTAACTTGCAGAAAGCCTTAAGCTTAAGTAATTAAGCTTAAGCTTATGAGCTTAAGGAGGACTAACAGGCCGCCGTTTTTTTTTCGTGAGGGGGGGAGGGCCGTTTTTTTGGCCGTGCGAGATTTTCGGCCTATATTCTGATACGCCGAGGAGATTTTGAAGAAGCTTAAGCTTCTTTTAAGCTTTTAAAGCTTTGTAATTAAGCTTTGAGTGAAGAGGATTAATACTTTTCTCACTGTTTTTCAATGACTTGTTGATGGAGATGATTGCGTGGTCCTCCGCCTGCAGAGCTTGGTCCTTCGCGATCTGACAGTGGAAACAGGGGTTCTTGATCGCCAGAAGTCTGCCTGTATCGACGGTTCGCGACGAGATTGACTGTAGAGCCCGTTTGTTCCTGGAGCTCCGCCTTCGCCCGAGATTGGTAGCGATTGGAAGCTCTTGATCTCTGCTCCGCTCTGATACCACTGGTGCGCAGATCGGTCGCAGATAGCTCACGTGGTGAATCCCGGAAGGTCCCCAAGAACAAAGTACTCTACCTTTTTACACAAAAAACCATGTAAAAGCATGCACAACAAGAGGCAAGAGACAAATTGGGTTCAATCTCCCCCATGCCTTGTGTGAGCGCTTCACAAAGCATGTATTTTATGTATATTTCCAATCTTCATGCTCAATAATAGCCCAATTACAAAAATATGACAAGCTTTTAGCTTTTGAGTTTGCTTTCTACAAAAATAGGAAAATAAAGCTAATGGACAGTGCCCATAGTGTCTGGCACGCCCAATCTCAATGTCCAAATAGAAATAACATATCCGGGCGCATAAGCGCATACAAAATAATAATAAATAATCGATGTCTCAATAGACATAACAAAATATAGGCGTGGCGCCTATCAAAATCTAGTCCAAGAGTCGAAAACCCGCTAGACTCCAATGCTTTCCTCCGCCACTGCTGCTATCTCTACATATCAACTGAAGCATTCACAATCGTTAGTAAAATAATACAATTAAACCGACAAAAGTGAATACCTAGCAGTCTTCAGCTACATAAATAAATCAACTGGTTAGAAATAAATCCTAACCTTAATTTATTACGAGTGCGCACTCTAAACTCATAAACGTTTATTAATTTAATATGCATTTTGCGGAATCACCCTCTATGGAATCACCCATGTACACACTAAATTAATGAAACGCCCGAAAAGGACAAGCGTCCCCATCAACTTCTCGCACAAAGAATCCTCTTTGTGTAGGAGCCCCGGTCATCTAAGTTTACGGAATCCACCGTAAAACCTCACGGAATCCACCGTGGCATATGCCTCCTGGCATCATTTCTACACACGAGACTAGTTGTTGTGGCTACTCTCAGATGATCAAAGCTTTTTAAGTGTGTCTAAATTCAGTGTTTGAGGTTCACCCATGAAGCTATCCATTTTGATGAACCAATATTTCGCCTGCATTTATTCCTAGACAAGAAGTTTACTCTTGCAACGAAGTAACACTCTCACCTTTCAAAACTCAATGTACAACCTCTACTAGTTTTCTGAGCCCCCTTACCCCCCTTCTAATTCTGAAATTTCAAGATATAAAAAGTCAGATTACATGCCAGAAATAACTTTTCAGGATGGCTGGAAATTAATGGTGGACACATTGGTAGAGGAAATGTCCCTTGCAAACTCGGTTTCTTACTATCGGGTTTCAACAAAAACAATCTTCATGTTCTCTTTAGTGCATATTGAATTGGTTTAGAGTAGTTTCCTTCTACATTAAAATAGTCTTCAGTTTTGATCTATCCTGTAATTATGATGAGCCTTCTTCCAAAATATCTCACCTTCAAGTTATTGTTTACAACCAATCATCAATCATTCTATCACATTGAGGCCAGACATGATATTAGAACACTCCTCTCCCCCTCTCTTCGAGTAAGGCTCCTTTTTCCAATAGTAGGCAACTTCCATTCAGAGAGATCATTTCCTCGCAACTCCCCCGGCTTGCAATTCTAGATAGCCACCCTTTGAAAAACCTGTTTGAAGTTGAAGAGAACATCTTGTTTCATCTCATAGGTAACATGAATCTTTTTCTCTTACTATTGCTATTTCTATTTTTCAACTGTTTGTACACCATGTTTCCATTCATGCCATAGTTACCAGGAACGGGGAACGGGAACGGGAACAAGACCCCCCGAAACAAGGGGAATGCCTAAAGTTAGGAGAGAGAGAGATATATATATATATACATACATACATACATACATACATACATACATACATACATATATATATACACACACACGAGAAAGAGATTAAGCTAGTTGGAAGATTGCAAATTGGTTTATCTAGTAGCATGGTGGAAGTGAGAAGGTGGCATAATATGCTAGGTACAATATGGGACAACTAGATTATGGGTAGTAGTATGGTAGGCATTGAAAAGGTCATGTTCGATGTGGCAATTTAGTGACCGGATAATGCTTTTCAAGGGTGACCAACAACACAATTAGTAGCAACATGATTAGTAATCATATGTCACACACCCACACATGCACACATGTTCCTATATATGTGTGCGTATGTGTATCTATCTCATGTGTGTGTGTCTCACCCCCTCACTCACTCAGGTGGGCAAGATAGATAGGGGACTGTAGGAGAGTCAAGCCAGGGGGCAAGAGAGGCGAGAGCAGGTAGGGCCCAAGGGAGGCAGGCGCGAGCAGGCGGGCAAAGCAGGCAGAGCAAGAGATAGAGGCAGGGGTAGGCGAGACAGTCTGATTTCAAGGAACAACCGTGTGAAATAGGGAACGGTTGCTACAATGGCCCGAAACAGGTAGGAATAGGGCTGGGAATGGGTAGGAATGTTCCATGGGCATTTCGGAGGTAGACACATGTTGGAATGCGTTAATCCGTTCCTAAGGCCCAGAACGGCCATTCCTTGTTTCTATGATTCATGCATCAAAACAATGCTATTAGGCTTACCACATGATCAAATTGGAACTTAACAACAAGTCATTATTTTAAGCACCCCCCACCCCAAACAATAGGCCATTATACAATTTTGCAAGTTCAGCATTCTCTCTATTATCCTATGCATTCCTCTATCATCAGCTTGATACAATGCATTCACTATCACTTCGGGCTACATGGAACTGATCAATCCAGATTGTATTCAACATTTCATTTTTAGATCAATGTATATTGTCTTTCCATTCTCTGCATTTATTTCACACACTCTCTCTCCCTCACTCTCCGTGCTCATATTCTTCTTCCAATTGCACACTTGGTATCATCGCCAAAAGAGAGGACCATGAGAGTAGAAATCTATGCCAATGGTTTGCAAACTGTGTTATCTTAGAGTTGTTTGCTTCAAATAACCCTATATTCTGTTACACAGCAACTAATGCACTATGGAATCATATGAAACAATCACAAGGGATCGCAAAGACCTGCATTAAACACCTCAAGAGGATACCCAAGTGGGTAAAATAGAAAATGCTACCTTTAGATAGGCACATGGTTGTAAATCACATTTGATAGGACTAAGTCCCACTAGCAGAATTGAACCATCAAACAATAGGCCATCTTTCTATGGATGGTGTAAAATTTATTGCTCACCACCAAGCCCAAGGTAAAAAAAAAAAACCTAAACTTGTCATGGACTAATATTTCCTATGCTCGTCCAAGTTGGCTAACTCAACAGCCAATTTCTGCAATAGAAAAGTCATTCTCAACAAGTCCAATCAGGCTAGTGTATCAACAGTTTCAAGCCTTATACAAGAAAATCACATGCAGTGTTTCATCACTTCAATATATCTAACCCACAACATGTCCTTTACTGTTAGCTTGGCTAACTCTCTCAAGTGCCCAAATCTTCCTTCAATATACAACCTCCATTATTGCCATGTTTCATCATACTTTTAAGCACAAACCACTCCTACACGTTCTGACAAACAACTAGGCAAACATGTCAAACAAGGTCCTGACTGTATCAACACCAATTCAATTAAGAGGAGATATCACATACACTACAAGGATATGAGGCTATAGCGAGGGCATTAGTGATGACAAACAGCAGTGTCGCTATTTGCGTCGATGCTAATAGTGACACAAATAGTGACAAAAATAGCGACGGTACCTAGAGCAAAAAAACACAGGCCGTAACCTGAGCGCATCATCTTTCGCGCATTCACGAAAGAGAGAGAGAGAGGGAGAGTGAGAGGGAGAGTGACCATCTTGCTGAGAGGGAGAGAAAGAGAGAAAGAAGGCTTCTCACCGCCACTGCTGCCGTCGTTCACGAAGAAGAGCAGGAGGTGTATGGAGGGCAAAGAGGAGCAGCCATCACGAAGAGGAGCCGAAAAACCCTTCTTCGAGTCTTTACGGTGAGTGCATTGTCCATTCTTGCTTTGCTTTTGTATTTTCTGTCTCTCTTTTACTTGTTTTTTGTATAATTTGTGTAGATTGAGAGAGGGAGAGGAAATGAGAGAGAAAGAGAGGGAGAGGGAGAGGGAGAGGGAGAGGGAGAGGGAGAGGGAGGGAGGGAGAGGAAATGAGAGAGGGAGAGGGCGAGAAAGGAAATGGTAGAGGGAGTGAGAGAGAAAGAGAGAGAGAGGAAGAGGGAGTTTTCTCTCTCTCTTTTACTTGTTATTGTTATAATCCGTGTGTATTGAGAGAGGGAGAGGAAATGAGAGAGGAAGAGGGAGGGAGAGAGAGAGAAAGAGAGGGAGAGGGAGAGGGGGAGGGGGAGAAAATGGGAAAGGAGGAGGGAGGGAGAGGGAGAGGGAGAGGGAGAGGGAGAGGGAGGGGGAGGGGGAGGGAGGGAGAGGAAATGAGAGAGGGAGAGGGAGACATTAAACACAATAGGAAAATGAGAGAGGGAGGGAGAGGAAATGAGAGAGGGAGAGGGAGACATTAAACATAATAGGAAAATGAGAGAGGGAGGGAGAGGGAGAGGGAGAGGGAGAGGGAGAGGGAGGGAGACATTAAACATAATAGGGAAATGAGAGAGGGAGAGGGAGAGGGAGGGAGAGAGAAAGAGAGGGGGAGGGAGAGGAGAAGAGAGAAAAAACATTAAACATAATAGGGAAAGAGAGAAAGAGAGGGTGAGGGTGAGGGAGGGAGAAGAAATGAGAGAGGGAGAGGAAGAGAGCAAAAGGAAATGAGAGAGGGAGAGGAGAGAGAAAAGATGTTAAACATAATAGGGAAAGAGAGAAAGAGAGGGTGAGGGTAAGGGAGGGAGAGGAAATGAGAGAGGGAGAGGAAGAGAGCAAAAGGAAATGAGAGAGGGAGAGGAGAGAGAAAAAATGAGAGAATGAGAGGAGAGAGAAAAAGAGAGAAAAGATGTTAAATATAATAGGGAAAGAGAAAAAGAGAGGGTGAGGGTGAGGGAGGGAGAGGGAGAGGAAGAGAGAAAAGGAAATGAGAGAGGGAGAAGAGAGAGAAAAAGAGAGAAAAATCATTAAACCTAATAGGGAAAGAGAGAAAGAGAGGGTGAGAGTAAGGGAGGGAGAGAAAGAGAGAAAAGGAAATGAGAGAGGGAGAAGAGAGAGAAAAAAATGAGAGAGGGAGAGGAGAGAGAAAAAGAGAGAAAAATCATTAAACATAATAGGGAAAGAGAGAAAGAGAGGACGAGGGTGAGGGAGGGAGAGGAAATGAGAGAAGGAGAGAAAGAGAGAAAAGGAAATAAGACCTTATAATAAGCTAAATCCTAAGCTCATAGGGGTTAGGCCGATCCTCAATAAACCTAAGGGATATATGTCTAAAGAACCCTAGCACACTTGCGCCTCATAGCATAATGTTCTTCCTACAAAGATACCTCTCATACATGGGGCTTATCCTAGCCTCCACCACGCAAGTATGCAATGAAGGTAATCATCCTATTAGTTAGAAAAACATTCATTTTTCATAACGTAAATCCAAAAATAACTTTGGATATTCCATAAAAATCAATCTCTTCTTAAAAAGACAATAACAAAAAACTAAAACAACATCATTCATATGCTTCGCAAAAACTAAAACAACATCACCACAAGATCTCTTAGGAAACTCGTCTTTAACTGTCAATTTTAATTTAAAAATATAATATAAAATCACTTGCAAGGAAGGATACTCTTTTATCATTAATCCTCTTTCATCCTTAGAATAGTCTTAGGAACAAATTTTTGCTCTAACAGCCATATATTTGAGCATAATAACTATTTTAAGGTTTATTCCATGAGTAGTAGTATTGTATATGCAAGTATCAAGCTAGAGATCATGCTTTGGTATCTGTGGAGATCCCAATCTCATGCCCTCATAGAGATTGTAGTGTGCAATAGTGTGGAGAGAAGGTGGGTGAGTTGTAAATGGTAAAGGAGAATTCTATTGATGATGGAGAGAAGATGAGGTGAATCACCAATTCTATTCTTAGTGAGTGCAACCTACCCATAGTATGGCATCCATGACCGATTGAAATCAGTAAGACTTTGAAATCCTACCTCGAGTATTATAACTATTGTTTTGTGGTGGATTTTCTTGCCATAATTTAATGTCAATTTGTGCTTATGTTCTCCACGGTGTGTTGACTATGGGTGTCAAATGCTCTAGTCGGATCTCTCTCTCTTCTCTCAACCCTTCTCTCCTCCTCAATCTTCCCTCTTTCTCTCTTCCTATACTCTCCCTAAATCCTTCTCTCCCCCTATCTCTTTTCTCTCTCTATCTCTCTTTCTATTTCTACCTCTCTCACTTCTCTCCTCTTCTTCTCTAACTTTACTCTCTCCCTAACTCTTGTCTCTCTCTTCATCTCTATATAAGTAGTCGTAGTTGTAGTTGTAGTCATAGTCATAGTCGTAGTCGTAGTCGTAGTCATGGTCATGGTCATGGTCGTAGTCGTAGTCGTAGTTATAGTCGTGGTCATAGTCATACTCGTAGTCGTAGTCGTGGTCGTAGTGGTCGTGGTCATAGTTATGTTCATGGTCGAAGTCGTAGTCGTGGTTGTGGTAGTCATAGTCGTAATTGTAGTCGTGGTCGTGGTCGTGGTCATGGTCATAGTCGTGGTCGTGATCATCGTAGTCATGGTTGTCGTAATCGTGGTTGTGGTCGTGGTCGTGGTCGTGGACTTCATCGTAGTTGTAGCGGTAATCGTTAAAGAAAATGAGAGAGAGGGAGGAAGAGAAAAAAGAAGAAGGAACGAGAGAGAGGAAGAGGAAATACATATAGTATAATAAAGAAAGAAAAAAAGAGAGGGAGATGGAAGGAGAGGAGAACAATTTAAGAAAGAAAAAAAGAATGATAACAAAAACAAATTGTGTGTCGTAACGTAGACAAAATGGAAAACGATAAAGGTCTTATTGTTCAAGATCACGAGGCATATCTTAATCAACGTGTCCCATGTTCTTGGTGTCAATGTAAGCTAGCAATTAGAAGAAAACGTCGATTGTCTATAGAACACGTACGACGCTTCAACGAGTTTCAATCTAAGATCATTGATCAGGAATTCCGGATTTTCAACGAACGGTAAGAAAAGTTAATATCAATCATGCATTGTACTCGCAAGCTAATTGAATATCATATACAAGAAGATTGGGTGTGGTTGGCAAATTTTCTATCCAGGGAGGTGACGTCTCGTCCCAAGGAGGAGTGCACCCTTTGCGACCAATTAGAAGAGTTCGTGGGTGTGTGATGGATGGAGTGCATGAGCCAATCCACCACTTGTAAGGCACTACCCAATCTATACCGTCAATGCTAGAGGAGACAGGCAACCTTCCAAACCTACCTACAATCTTGGAGCCTTAGATGGAGGCAATGATCGATGCATTGATTCCCATGGATGTCGAGACTTCTGATCCGCTTAGAGAGGATGCATCCATACCATTATATGATGGGTGCTGAGTATCTCACTTAAAGACACTTCTTGCACTCCTAAGTATGCAAGCAAAATACGAGTGGAGCGATGTGAGTGTGACTGAGTTGTTCAGGCACCTTGTACGTACCCTTTGTTGATTTCTTTTCGGCACTATTATTAAAAACATTTGTGCTTTTTCAAGGTGTTTAATGTTTTTGTTCAGGTTATTGAAATATCATATATTACCACCTACAAATACCATGCCTGAGTCTCGTGATGATGCACGACATGTTTTATGAAAGCTTGGCATGGACTACAACAGCATCCAAGCATGTATTAACGATTGCATACTGTTTCGAGGAGAATACAAGACTATGGAGACATGTCCAAAGTGTGGTTCTCACAAGTATGGACAAGACTTGCAAGGGCAAACCATCCCTCAAAACACTTTTCACTTATCCCCCGCATAAACCACATGTTTCATACGTCTGGCATGGTGAGCTTGACAACGTGGCATGTGCAGAATAGGTCCATAGATGGAGTTCAACGAATATTAGTGGATTCACAAGCATGGAGCCACATTGACTCTACCTTCTCAGGCTTTGCCCGAGAGCCAAGGAATCTTCGGATCGGTCTTGCAATGGATGGCGTGAACCCATTCGGTCTACGCTCAACTTCTTACAATGAATCGCAATCGCAAGATGCCTTACTCCAGAAATACACGGGGCCATTTATAGGTTATCGACTTTGGTACAATGGATCTCACAGAAGGAGATTAAGATGTCTTCTATTGAATCCGCGAGGCGGGGAGTAGTGGAGACGGTCTCTCTCTTTGAGAAATACATGTCTACGAGCATGCTCATGATACAAATCCACCTTCTTCTACATCTTGTAGATGAAGTGAGATTGTTGGACCTGTCCATACGCAATGGACGTTCTTCTTGGAGTGCTTCATGAAAACCGTGAAAGGCTTTATGCAACAACGAGCTCGGCCAGAAGATAGCATGGCTGAAGGTTGGTTGGTATCTAAGGTGTTAGTGCATATTTCACAATGGCTACCAACGGTGGATCCAGACAACAAAATGTTATGGTCGCTGAAGGACGATGATAGAATGACCGGAGATGTGGTGGTTGAAAATGGGGTAAAAAAAAGAATGGATGCTGCAATGGATAAGAAGGTGAATCACTTTTGTATGTTGCACCATGCCTCTATGGAGACGTGGCTCGCCAAGTACCAGATCGCTAGGCAAGATCGAGACGAAGCACGATCTCAATTTTGACATAGTACACGCCATCGACCGATTCCATATCCCAAGGGCATGGAGGAGATTCCCTAGTTAATATCAATGCGATGGTTGCATGGAGCTTTGACCGCAACGTATCGCAAAGGGGCGGAGGTCTCAATGGAGGAGTGGAAATTCTCAAGGGGATGCAGTCCAAAGGTGATGACATGTTTAGGATTTGTCATATATATATTTTATATGCGACAACTAATTTGAGTGTTTCAATGTACAGTACAAAATATATAGTGCAACATGGTCGCACGGACGACATTTTCGCGTGGAGCGTATTGATAAAATGCGCTCCATAATGGACTGTGGTATCATGGCAAAGTTTGAGCAGGAGAGCCAACGACGAGCAATGGATCCAAACACGGTTATTAATGAGATTGAGTATTTTGGGAACTTGCAAAGTATTGTTACGATGGATTACCGTAGCTTCTCCATGATACTATTCGATATGCAGTGGTTCAAAGTGGTACTTGAAGGAGCTGGAGCAAGAGTTCGACGAGGTCCATTTGGATTTCTCAAAATAGATTCTGAAAAAAAATGGATGGACTTGTGTGACCTTTTTGTTGCCAGCCCATTGTGAATAGGTGCATGAACTTATTTGTTTGTTAATTGTATTACGACATGGTACATGTCACAATAGTTTAATCTCTCTTGTACGTGTTTGTGAATAGGTAATCTTCTATCCAAACCCCAAAACAACCTTGATGGTGGTATGTTATACCTTCAGCTCCCCGAAGTGCAAGAATATATGATCAAAGCGATGTTTCAAGCATAGATGAGGACAATATGTAAATAGAGGGGTCGATATTGCAAGGGGTGGAGGCCACCAAAAGCTTGGAGCATGTAGAGGAGCCATCATCGGCTAACAATGATGGAAATACATGAGTCGAAGAATTCTTTGAGAATGAGGTGGACTCATCCTTTTGTGGTAACATGTCTATCAACCTTCCAGTGTATATAGAGTTGTGTCAGGAGATTGACATAGGACCATAGGATACTTCATACTTGGAGCATTCACTTACTCAATTCATTGACTAATCGCTTATAAGGGTACATAAGATATGCATTTTAAGTGAGACCATTTTTTAGGATTTATATTACCGTGCTTTGTATGATTTAAATTGATTATGCTAACAACATTTTTTGTCTATGCAGGTGACATTTTTAGGATGAGTTGAGGGATATGCGGTGAGGAGTTGCAAGATATCTTCACGTGCATGTCTCCAGATTAGATGGTGAGATTCGGAGACAAGGCAGATCAGGAGCTGTCTCGGACATCGTCAAGTCGCTCTACTAGATCTACCTTGGCGCGATCAGATGCTTCAGCTTCGAGGAGACGAGGTCGGTGCTCTAGACTTAGGCCAGAAGGAGGGAGTGATTCAAGGTCAGGGGGATGCTGTAGAGATACGCAGGCAGTGAGCCCGCGGTTGGCAGGGGATATAGGTGCAATGGGACGTCTACTCTAGCTACTCGCCGTCTGCAGCAGGTGGCACCCCTAGGGATACTACTCTGATAGATGCTACCTCGGTCGGTACACCGGATGTACAGGGGTCTCTTGGATATGCCCAAAAGCGTGGACGCAGGTGGGAGAGGACCCATCTTAGGCATACCCCAGGGGGATATGCCTATCTTTTCGATGATAGGTCAGGAGCCATCATCATGAATGATGAGGGGAGGAGGGTGATGGCTCGCATGAGAGAGTTGTGCCAACAAGTTTTTCGGAACAATATCTTAGAACATTGGAAAAACATACCGAAGGGGAGCAAGGACTATGTAGTAGCATCCTTGCATAAGGAGTTTCTAGTTTCAGCCATAGCAGATAGATTTTCTACGGGTTGGATGATGGACTGCATGCGTGTATATATGTCAAATAGACAATCGGATGCACGCAAGGCACTCAAGAGTGGGCTTGCAAAGCCCGAGTGGCCAGATGCGAACGACTGGCACCAACTGAGGAAGGAGGCTACAGATTCTCCAGGACGTTGGAGTCAGTAGCGGGAGGTGACAAGGGTACGACTAGAGGCCGGAGTGGTCCATCATCTTGGGAGTGGCGACCACACGACATATCTGGAGGATGTTGTAAGTTTTTCTTTTGTTTTGATTGCTTTTTTTTTTGCAATATCCTTTGTACTGACAATCATGTTTCTAACAGTTAGTATTTTGTTTTCATTGCAGCACTCCATTACAAATCGCAATCCAACCTGCCTTGAGACTCGATATGCAGAGAGGTACGGTCTCACTGCATTGACCGACCAATTGTATAGACGTGGCGGCCCTATAAGTCACTCATCTTTCTTGTCCGTAGTTACCATGTTTAATTAGAATGCATTATTGTATGGTGGGATGATGTATTGTTGTTTCTTTTTTTGCAGAGTCGGCTCGATGCTCCTTTGCAGCAGGATAAGCTTTCAGATGGCGAGGATATGTAGCTCGCCCTTGGATCCCTGGAGCTCACACACCCTTCTTTTTTGGTCGCTTGATTTGTGTAAACATTTTCTATGTAGTAGTTATAACTTGTCATGATTGTACCAGCCACTTTCATTATGCAATCATGTATTTATTTTATGTATTAGTGTTATGATTTCAGTACACTTTGTTTTTGTTTACACGAGCATTGTACACAATGCAGAAACTATTTTGTATGGCCCAAATAAAACAATTTTTTTTTCCCTGTTACCGTTGCTATTAGCGTTGCAAATTTACATGCACGCGTCCTTATTAGCGTCATTATTAGCATTGTAGAGCGTCGATATCAACGTTGTTATCAGCATCGCAAAATGATACCGATGCAAATAGCGATTCTGATACCGATGCTGATACCAACTGTTCTATGGAGTCGCCAATAACTATGCTTTTTGTGACGATGGGGGAAAATTTTGTTATTTAAATTTTCATCGCTTTTAATGTCGATATAAGGCCTATATCTTGTAGTGATACCTTATCATTTTGTGCAGGTTTTATGCATCAATTAGCCATACGAATGTGGCCAATTGCTAACCCCAATTGACAATAGCATATTCCAGCGCGCCAGCTTCATCAAACAAAAGTTTTCTTGCATTGTTTGAGCTATTTCCAGCATCTCTTAAGTATTCACATCTTGGTTTGCAGCAGTGCAGCTGACCACTCCATTCATGCAGCCTGACATCAAAAGGAAGCAGTCTCTTTGTGTATTGACACTTTGATGGATAAATGGATCGATGATTCCTTAGGTTTGATGATAGTGATGAGGACTATCAAAGCTCAAAAGACCAATGCTCTTGTTAGTGTAATCGCCACGAAGACCATCATGATCCTAGAGATTGCGAGAACTGATGCAAAGAAGAAGACCAAAGATTAAAGGCCCAATCCCCTAAAGATCAATCCTCTAATAGGTCTAGAATATCGTAGTAGTTAAGGCCTCATTCACCCCACCTTCTCTCTGTGTTTCTACACAAAGTCCTCCCGCCCCAAACAATAGGTCATTATTCAGTTTTGCAGGTTTAGCATTCTCTCCATCAACCTATATGCATTTCTATGTATTTGATGCTAGACCTCCGCATCGATTATTGACTTCTCTACACCTGACATTCATCTGTTCTATTTTCTTTTTCTCTAATTGAAATTTAGAAGCCCCTTGAGATGTCAGATGAGAGATGCCATGCCAAACATAGACTAGCATAACAGAAAGGGCAAGATATGGTGAAAGCTGTGATCTTCTGGGCTAGATGAGAAAGGGCAAAATATTTCAGGTTGAATATTTAGAGCATATCTCACTAGAAAGGCCGAATATTTAGAGCATACCTCACATATAAGAGAAAAGCGATCTTGATTCAGAGCATACCTCATGCAAAATCAGGATATGTTTATCTTTCAAAACCAAGGTGAAGATTCCACAAAGCCCTTACTCTCAATCACACCTTCTAGCCCTAATGTCATGAATCTAGATAGAACAATTATAAGCGCTAGGCAAGCAATTACAGTAAACTAAAATATTGTGCGCTCTCTCTCTCTCTCTCTCATATTTGAGCTTGGTGCCACTTAGTGAACGTTGCCAACCCTAGCTGCTACACCTACCTAGTAGCCAAGAAATACACATCACTAAATTTCTTCCCAAAAAATTCATCCTTCTCAAGAAAAAATATATCTTCCACACCCAAATTTCTTTCAATAAAGAGGGAAATATCACTCTTTACAATTTCTTTTAAGCCCAAAAAGGTGACAAGTGTAGCTTTACAATGCTCCACTTATTTAAGCTATATTTTAACAATGGAGAACAGTTGATGAAGAAATCTTCCTGAAAGGCCTTCTTCATTTTTGAGATGGTTTGGTGCATGGATGCTCCTACTATCATCTCATGAGTCTTCAATTGTATCTCTGTAGTTGAAATTTATCACTTTGTTGATTCTTAATATAATTCTAGAAAAGGAAGATAAGAATCTTTAGGACTTGAGAACAATACCTCTAAATTATTAAATATATAATGTGACTTTCTACCCATCATATCTTTAATATCCCTATGGCTTTTGCAAAGCTGCATTATAGATTTTACGCCTGCTCTCCACTTCTCAAAGGGATCAAGTTTTACTAAAGCCATTACTTTCTATGCACTTTGCAATTCCTTTACAAAATTTTTGCTTGAAGAAAAAGACATGTTAAATTTAAAAGGACTTAGAGATTTATAAGTATTTCTCCCACATACTAACCTTAGGGGGGGTAATCAGTATTGAGACATAGTCTAAGGCATAGTACTCCCCCAATATTACATATTTGATGCCAAGTGATACCCACTTATCCATCAACACATGGTGCATACATCTTGTCTAGTCTTGATCCCATCCATATCTCTCCAATGTGTTTATTATACCACATAAATTAATGATGGACTTGTCATGTTAGATTTATTGTATTCATGCAGCCATCACTAGCATTGAGTGACCAAGCATGTCAGTCCTCTTTAATTTTCCTCCTAAGATAGGTGATTGTGTCCTTATGTATTTCATTTGATTGGTCATCCACCAAAACATTCTTTGCATTTTATTTCAAATGTAGACCTTTATTCTATGTATCTCTCTTGATTACCTTTCTTGGATATGATCTCACAAAGTCACCTAATTTGTGACAATTGTAACACACATCCAAAAATTGTGAAAACTTGACTCACATACCACTTTAGAACCATAAGTGTCTTGTACCTGAAACATTTCAAGGGGTTCACCTTAACAATACCACTGTATTGCATGCACAATGTTTGCTTTTTAAGACTTTTGGTAAGGGAGGAACAACTAGCTTGCCTTCTATAATGAGTCCATAATGTAAAGCATTCCTTTCTTTTGCATCCTTTTCCTTTAGCAAAGATAGTAATAACTCCCAAAAAGGTGCACCTAGCTTTTTGTTGATGTTAACTCAAATCTAATTTCGGCTTATATGGCTAATTTGGGGCTAACAATTACGAGCAGTATGTAGTTTTGAGACATAAGAACTAGAAAACTTAAGACAAATATTCTTTATCTAGGTTTGGAAGATACATGTGATTAGATTTCTCAATGTAATGAAGGCAAGGGAAGTTTTTTGGTATCTAGAGTGCCCTCTAGGGTTGGGCATATTGATTAGATGCTAGGAAAGATGGAAAATATATTAAACACATTTTGTGCATTGTCTCTGAGTGTTCGAGGCTCATTCAAGGCAATTCAATAGTGGCAGACAAGATACCTTCACCTTTCTTGATGTCTTTAATATTAGTAGCTCCATTCTCTAAGGTGCAGTGGAAAAAATATGAGAAGCTTCTGCAAAGAAATTTTTTGGAGCTTCGGACCAAGTAATAGGTGGAATTCAATTTCTAGAAAGTGATAACCACAATAAGGAATTGTGGAGGATTAGGGTTGTAGACATTTCAGGAGAAATCAAGTCAAAGGCCAAAAGGTTGATCTTCAAATTGCTTTACAAGCTCAGTGAGGAAAATCAATGGGCTATCATGATTAAACACATGTGAGAGAAGGCAAAGATTTATGTGGAAAATGGACATCACTTAGCCATAAGGCAAAGTTACATGGGGAAAAGTGGACAAAACTTACATGGGTGAAAATGGAAATTTGGAAAGGAGAGTTATATGAGAGGGAAAGTGTTTCTACAAAGTGTCTAGATGTTTCCCCTACCTTATGCTCTATGAACATCCCCCCATCAGCTAGGACCTCAAACTGGCAACGAGGGAATAGTGAGATGGTTGGATCTCTAGAACATTGACATATAGGGAGTACTTGAGTTGGAGGAAATAACATGTAATCTGTAGCTTGATAAAGAAGAGCGAGAGTGCTTGATTGCACTCCTCTAAATCAAGAAGGCAAAGTGGTTGCTAGACATAAAGGTTGGTCTAGAAAATATATGGTGCTCTCTCATCAATACAAGGGGAAAATCAACATGCAAAATAAGCAAGAAATAGGACTTATAGAAGAGGAGGGACACGTGGCTGCATTGAAGTATATGGATCGGTCGAAGCATGTGCATCTTCAGAAGCACGTGCATCGAGTGAGGTAGAGGGTAGTGCCTGTCGAGGAAGGAGGGAGAGTTCTGCAAGAGGACGAGGAGGTCAAGGGCTTTGTGGGGGTTGCCTAGGAGGTGGCTCTCGATCACCCTCACCGGGAAATGAGAGAGGTGAGCCTCCACAAATGTACTACTCTGTCATTGATGTTGGTGGTATCTTGCATGACTCTGAGGGGAGGGAAGTGATAGCCTACTTGAGGAGTGTCGTACATGCCACATACAAAGATTGCATGATTCCCTTCAAGCACCAAAAAAATGGTTTGTGGCAAGAGGTGCTGCGGGCAGTACATAGAAGGTACCCTAATCCCGAGAATTCACGATTCTCAGATGATTGGGGACGGTCAAAGGTGAGAGATGCGCTTCATAACAAGAGGTCTCACCTTATGACGCGCACCAAGGAGTCACTGCGGAGGCAAGAGCAGGGAGTGGAAAGAGGCCAAGAAGACAACAGCAGAGAAAATGAAAAGTCGCCAGCATGCAGAGGCACGACGTATCCAGATGGCAACCATGGGATCGTGGCATTATGGATCGGGTGGTAGGGAGTCATGGGAGGCTGAGTTTGTAAGTATTATTTGATTTCTTTTTTTAAATTAAATTTTGTAATTTGTTTCACTTCATTATGTAGCGTGTTCTAATATGTTGTATGTTCAAATTGTTTTGTAGTATCATATCATTGGTAGGATGCCTACTCCTAGAGAGGTTGGCTACCATCGAGGACATAACCGGGCATCCACTTAGCAACATTTCTACGAGGAGGGACTCATCATAGAGGAGCAATATAATCATGCCATGAGGATTCCACAACCAAAAGAGGTATGTTTTATTTTTTACATGAAAAGTATAGGTAACTCTAATTTATTGTTTGTAATGGTATTTATATACCTTAATCCTTTGTGTAGGTTAACCCTGATGTAGCTGAGGATAGCGAAGGGGAGACTAGCAGTAGTGGTGGCGGCAATGGTTGTGGCACAGGCAGCGGTGGTGGTAGCGATGATAATGCCTCTTCTAAGGAGATGTAGAGGAGCCCCATGCATGCATCCCTTCCCTTGGCTTGTAGTTTTCATTTTTTATATGTATTACTTTCAGTTAGTGCTTGCAACCATGACCATGCTTGAGGCCACAAGCACTAGAACTCATCATGTAAAAACGTTTCATCTATATATATGAAATTTTGTATTCTACATACATTGTTTTGTTTTCAGTACAAAAAACTCCGAAATAATCTTTCTCTGTTTTCCATAAGCATACAATTTGATGTTGATGGGGGAAAAAAAACCAGAGAGCCTGTGGCTTGCAAAGCCATGTGGCTTGCAAAGCCACATGCTCTCTGGTTTTTTTTTTCACACCTCTGTTTTGCACTTCTATCAGCTCATCTAAATTGCAGGATAAATGCGTGTCTGTTCTCGTCAAAAACTTGCAGAGTAAACGCTTTTTTAGATGCGCAGATACACGCGTGTATAGACTCACAATATGAATATATCCACTTTTTTATAAATATGATTATATATTTACGTAGCGTGTCAATACACGCATCTATATGCATGTCTATATGGGCGTGTAACTCTGACTATAAGCGCACTTTTAGATGCGAAATTTTAGACGCAGCAGTAGACGCGGTAATAAACGCACCCGATATTTTTTAACACAGTTCAAATATTGCGTCTACAAGCGCGTCTATGGAGCCTTTTTGTTGTAGTGCTAATGTGCACATCCTTTGGCATGTGCCACTTCATGTTGCTTTCATCTTCCCTCATGTCCTCTTATCCATGTTGGAATTCATCTTCTTCCTCCGTGTCTTCATGCTCTTGGATCATATCCAAGTCTTCTAACTCATATGTTGAAATTTCTCTTCATTTGAAGAGCTTGATTCTTTTTTCAACTATGGGTATTTCCATGCTTGTCCCATCCAACTCCAAAAATCAAATTAGCTCCAGAAAGGGTAAGATGAACCTCTTCTAGCTTTGTCAAAGTCTTGTCACGATCATGAATATGGTTAACTACAAATGTCTTGCAGCCATCTTCCTCAAGCTCCTCATTCTTTTCATTGACTTCACATCCCTTGATAGGTACATCGTCAAGAAATGGAAGAGTAAGCTATGAAATAAAGTCCCTTAAGACTTTGTGCATGACACTCATCATATGGGCTATGGAGTTTGTTGTGCCTTGTGGTAGAGTGCACATGCGGACCAATCCAAGAGGTGTCTTCATTGTGGTAATGTCTCAGCTTTCTAATGAAAGCTGGAATTTGTAATATCCTGAATATAGGTTGCCCATTGAATAAGTTGCTCTACTTGCAAAATCTTCAACAAACTCATCAACAATTGGACCTAAACCAACATTTTGGATTGTGATACGATTAACAGGCTGTAGATCTTGAATGAATCATAAATATCCATTTTTTTTGGGCATGGTAAACCATTGCTTGGAATAAGGTGTTGAATAAGGTTCTAAAATCTTCATTCTGATCTTTTCATTTAAAAGTTCGAGTAACTTGGGCAGGAATAGGCTTGAGGTTCCAAGGCGCATGTGGGACTGTAAAAATGACCATAGGAGCCACAATATTTGGATCCACACAGCATATTTCACTTGGTTGAAATGCAAAAGCTTTTCCATGTTTCATTAGCATTTGCATAAAAGAGTGTTTTTCAACCGATGAAAGGAAAGAATTATCACCTATTTTGAGCTCTTTTGTACTTTTAGATGTGAAATTGTGACTAATGTTGAAAGGATCACAAAGACTTAGCTAATTTTCTGCCCTATGATCACTACAACGATACAAGAGTATAGTGATGGCCATTTCTGATGCAAATTAGAGGCAACGCAAAAAGCAACATTACTAAGGCAAAAAAAAGTGGGCCGGAACCTGAGCATGGCATTTTGCGCGAACAAATGAAAGAGGGAGCAAAAGGGAGAGAGAACTGCATCTTACGTTTTAGAGGGAAAGGGAGAAAAAGAGAGAAAGAGGAAGAAGGAGAGCTTCTCACTGCTGCCGCCATCATTTGTGAAGAAGAGGAGGAAGCGTACGGAGGGCGAAGAGGAGCCGCTGAATCCATCCTCGGGCATTTGCGGTGAGTGGATTATTCCCTCATTCTTTGTTTTTGTTTTTTCTCCTTTTTTTAACTCGTTTTTGTTAAAAATCATGTGTACTGAGAGAGAAAGAGAGGAAATGAGAGAGGGAGATGAAGATAGAAAAAGAAAGAAGGAATGAGAGAGAGAGGAAAAAAACATTAAACATAATAGAGAAAGAGAGAAAGAGAGAGAGAGGGAGAGAGGGAGGGAGGGAGAGAGAAGAATGAATGGATAAAAAATAAAGAGATGGTAAGATAATGTTCTTTAATTTTTTCTTTTCTTAGTAGTAGTAGAAGTAGTAGTTCTTTAATTTATTCTATTCTTGTTTATAGTGGTAGTAGTGGTAGTAGTTCTTTAATTTCTTATTTTCTTGTTTATAGTAGTAGTTGTGGTAGTAGTAGTACTTCTTTAATTTATTCTTTTCTTGTTTTCTATAGTAGTAGTAGTAGTAGTGATAGTACTAGTTCTTTAATTTATTCTTTTCTTAGTAGTAGTAGTAGTAGTAGTATTATTCTTGTTTGTTGTTGTTTAGTTTTCTTATTTGTTGTTGTTATTATAGTAGTAGTAGTTGTTATTTTTGTTGTTATTGTTCTTGTAGTAGTAGTAGTAGTAGTAGTAGTAGTAGTAGTAGTAGTAGTAGTAGTAGTAGTAGTAGTGGTGGTGGTGGTGGTGGTGGTGGTGGTGGTGGTGGTGGTGGTGGTGGTGGTGGTGGTGGTGGTGGTGGTGGTAGAGAGAGAGAGAGAGAGAGAGAGAGAGAGAGAGATTTTATTAAAGAAAATGAGAGAGGGAGAGGAAGAGAGAAAAAGAAAGGAGGAATGAGAGAGAGAGGGAATAAACATACAATATAATCAAGAAAGAGAGAAAGAGAGAGAGAGGGAGGGATATAAGAGAATAAATGGATAAAAAACAAAGAGAGGGTAAGATCTTGTTCTTTAACTTCTTCTTTTCTTATTTGTAGTAGTAGTAGTAGTAGTAGTAGTAGTAAGAGTAGTAATAGTAGTCGTAGTGGTGTTAAGGTCCGGTGAGGTCGGTGCAATACCACGAGACGAAAAATACTCTGACATATGTTAATTTGTGGGTGGATGGAGACTTTACATATGTTAGTTTTGTTGAGTTACAACAAAAGAAATCCCTTCTTAAACAATTTAAGAAAGAAAAAAAGAATGATAACAAAAATAAATTGTTTGTCGTAATGTAAACCAAATGGAAAACGATGAAGATTGTGATGTTCAAGATCGCAAGGCGTATCTTAATCAGTGTGTCCCATATCCTTGCTGTCAATTTAAGTTGGCAATTAGACGAAAATATCGATTGTCTATAGAATACATAGGACGCTTGGGAGAGTTTCAATTAGATATCATTGATCAGGCGATTACCGTAGCTTTTCCATGATCCTATTCGATGTGCAGTGGTTCAAAATGGTACTTGAAGAAGATAGAGCAATAGTTCGACGAGGTCTATCTGGATTTCTCAAAATAGATGGATGGATTTGCACGACACATTTGTCTTGCCGGCCCATTGTGAGCAGGTGCATGAACTCATGTTTTTTTAAATTTTATTACGACATGGTACATGTCACAAAAGTTAAATCTCTCTTGTATGTGATTTTGAACAAGTAATTTTCTATCCAAACCCCTGATAACCTCGATGCTGATATGTTATACCTTTAGCTCCTCGAAGTGTGAGAGTATATGATCAAAGTGATGTTCCGAGCGTAGATGAGGTCAGTATGCAAATAGAGAGGCCGATATTACAAGGGGTGAGGCCACCAAAATCTTGGAGCATGAAGAGGAGCCATAATCGAGTAATAATGATAGAAATATAGGATTCCAACAAATCTTTGAGAACCAGGTGGACTCATCCTTTTGTGGAGACATATCTATCAATCTTCCAGTGTATGCGGAGTTGTGTCAGAAGATTAACATGGGACCATAGGGTACTTCATACTTGGAGCATCCACCTACTCAATTCATTGATGAATCACTTATAAGGGTACATAAGATATGTATTTTAAGTAAGATAAATTTTTAAAGATTTATATTACCATGATTTGCTTGATTTATATCGATTATACTAACATCAATTTTTGTTTATGCATGTGACCTTTGTGGATATTTAGAACAACACGATGAGTTGAGGGATGAGTGACGAGGAGCTATAGGAGATCTTCACGTGTATGTTTCTAGATCAGATGCCTCGATTCAAAAATATGGCCCACCAGGAGTTGTCTCGGACACCATCATGCCGTTCTGTTAGATTTACTTTAGTGCACTCTGATGCTTCAGTTTCCAATAGACGAGGCCGATGCTCCAGACTTGGGCTGGACAGAGGGAGTCGTTTAGGGGATGCTGCGGAGACATGGATGCAGTGAGCATGCAGTCAACTCCGGATATAGGTAGTACTCCTTGGTCTCATAGCAATTCGAGAGAGCGTGGCTGAGGTGGTTGTTATGGAGGTACCGACCCAGTCTCTCCGTCTCATCATTTTGCTGGAGTTGCATTACCTATGGGATTTTTCACACCTGTGGGAATGTCTACTCCAGTCACTTCAACTTTTGCTCAGTCATCCATAGGTGGCACCCTTATGGATGCTACTTTGAGAGATACTAACCCCATAAGTACACCAAATGTACATGGGTCTCTTGGATATGCCCAAGAGTGTGGTTGCAGGTGGGAGAGGACACATCTTAGGCATACCCCAAAGGGGTATGGATACCTTCTAGATGACAGGACACGAGCCATCATCATGAATGATGAGGGAAGGAGGGTGACAGCTCATATGAGAGAGTTGTGCCAACAAGTTTTTCGGCACGTCTTGGATCACTGGAAGAACATACCAAAGGGGAGCAAGGGCTATATGGTAGCATCCTTGCATGAGGAGTTTCCGGTTCGTGTCGCAGCAGATAGGTTTTCCATTCGCTGGATGATACAGTGCATGCGTGTATACATGTCACACAGACAATCAGATGCATGCAAGGCACTTAAGGGTGGGGCCTCAAAGCCTGAGTGGCTAGACACGGACGACTGGCGCCGACTCAGGGAGGAGGCTACAGATTCTCCAAGACATTGGAGACAGCAACGCGAGGCCACAAGGGCACAACTAGAGGCCGACTGGAGGCAGGAGTGTTCCATCATCTTAGAAGTGGCTGCCGCAGCCACAGGACATATCTGGAGGACTTTGTAAGTTTTTCTTTTGTTTTGCTTGCTTATTTTTTTGCAATATCCCTTCTACTGACAATCGTGTTTCTAACTGTTGTATTTTGTTTTCTTTGCAATACTCCATTACAAACCGTGATCCCACTAGCCTAGAGACTCAATATGCAGAGAGACACGGTCTCACTACATTGATCGACCGATTGTATGGACGCGACAGCCCTATAAGTCACTCATCTTTCTTGTCCATAGTTACTAATTTTAATTAAAATTCATTATTTTATGGTGGACTGATGTGTAGTTTTTTCTTTTTTTGCAAAGTTCGTTTGATGATTCTTTGCAGCGAGATGAGGTTTTGGATGGCAAGAATCTATAGCTCGCCCTTGGATCCGTTGAGCGCACTACATAGAAAATGTCTATACAGATCAGGCGATTAAAAAAAAGGGTGTGCGACCAAAAAAGAAAATGTCTACACAGACTCTGCAAAAAAAGAAACAACTACACATCAGTCCACTATACAATAATGCATTCTAATTAAACATGGTAACTGCGGACAAGAAAGATGAGTGACTTACAAGGTTGCCACGTCTATATAATCGGTCGATCAATGCAGTGAGACCGTGTCTCTCTGCATATCGAGTCTCAAGGCCGGTCGGATCGCGATTTGTAATGGAGTGCTGTAAAGAAAACAAAATACTAACTGTTAGAAACATGATTGTCAATACAAAGGATATTGCAAAAAAATAAGCAAGCAAAACAAAAGAAAAACTTCCAAAGTCCTCCAAATATATGTCCCGTGGCCGCCGTCTCTAGTCATCGTGCCCTCGTCGCCTCGTGTTGCTGACTCCAACAGCCTGGAGAATCTGTAGCCTCCTCTCTTAGTTGGTGCTAGTCGTCCGTGTCTAGCCACTCGGGCTTTTTAGGCCCACTCTTGAATGCCTTGCGTACGTCCGATCGTATGTGTGACATATATGCACGCATGCAGTCCATCATCTAGCCCGTAGAAAATCTATCTACTCTATCTGGAACCAGAAACTCCTCATGCAAGGATGCTACTATGTAGTCCTTGCTCCCCTCTGGTATGTTTTTCCAATGATCTAAGACATTGTGCTGAAAAACTTGTTGGCACAACTCTCTCATGCGAGCCATCACCCTCCTCCCCTCATCATTCATGATGATGGCTCCTGACCTATCATCGACAAGATAGATATATCCCTTTGCGGTATGCCTAAGATGGGTCCTCTCCCACCTGTGACCACACTCTTGGGCATATCTAGGAGACCCCTATACATCTATTATACCAACTGGGGTAGTATCTATTGGTGTAGCACCCATAGGGATGCCACTTGCGAATGACTCAGCAAAAGCTGAAGTAATTAGAGTAGACATCCCCACAGGTGTGACAAATCGTGGAGGTAACGCAACTCCATCAGAACGACGAGACAGAGACACTGCGTCCATGCCTCCATAGCAACCACCTAAGCCATGCTCCCTAGAACCGCTAGGAGAGCAAGGAGTAGCACCTGTATCCGATGTCGACCGTGGGCTCACTACCTTCGTATCTCTACAGCATCCCCCTGACCCTGAAGCACTCCCTTTCACTGGCCCAAGTCTAGAGCGTCCACCTCGTCTACTCAAAGCTAAAGCATCTGATCGCACCAAAGTAGATCTATATAGAGTGGTCTGATGATGTCCGAGACAGATCCTGGTCCGTCATGTCTCTGAATCTTGCCATCTAGTCTGTAGACATGCGTATGAAGATATCCTGAAACTCCTCATCGCTCATCCCTTGACTCATCCTAATGATCTAAGTATCCAAAAAGGTCACCTGCACAGACAAAAAGTGATGTTTTCATAATCAATTTAAATCATACAAAGCACGATAATATAAATCCTTAAAAAATGATCTCACTTAAAATGTATATCTTATGTACCCTTATAAGCGATTAGTCAATGAATTGAGTAAGTGGATGCTCCAAGTATGAAGTATCCTATGGTCCCATATCAATCTCCTGACACAACTCCGCATACACTGGAAGGTCGAATCGGATAGTCATGTCACCACAAAAGGATGAGTCCACCTCGTTCTCAAAAAATTCTTAGACTCCTGTATTTTCATCATTGTTACTCGATGCTGGCTCCTCTACGTGCTCCAAGCTTTTGGTGGCCTCCACCCCTTGCAATATCGACCCCTCTATTTGCATATTGTCCTTGTCTATGCTCCGAACATCGCTTTGATCATATACTCTCCCACTTCGGGGAGTTGAAGGTATAATATACCACCATTGAGGTTGTCGGGAGTTTGGATAGAAGATTACATGTTCACAAACATGTACAAGAGAGATTAAACTATTGTGAAATGTACCATGTCATAATACAATTAACAAAAAAATGAGTTCATGCACTTGTTCACAATGGGCCAGCAACACAAAGGTGTCGCGCAAATCTGTCCTTTTTTTTTCAAAATCTATTTCAAGAAATCCAAATGGACCTCGTCGAACTATTGCTCCATCTCCTTCAAGTACCACTTTGAACCACTGCACATTGAATCGTATCATGGAGAAGCTATGGTGATCCACTGTAACAATACTTTCCAAGTTTCCAAAATACTCCATCTCATCTATAACCGTGTATGGATTTGTTGCTCGTCGTCAGCTCTCTTTCTCGAACCTTGCCATGATATCATAGTCCATTTTGGAGCGTGCGACCACGCTGCACTATATATTTTGTGTTGTACATTGAAACACTCAAATTAGTTGTCACATATAAAATATAGATACGAAAAATCCTAAACACGTCATCACCTTTGGACTATATCCCCTCGAGAATTCCCACTCCTCGATTAAGACCTTTGCCCCTTCATGGTGAGACATTGCGGTCAAACCTCAGTATAACCATCACGTTGACATGAACTGCGGCATCTCCTCCATGCCCTCTGGATATCAAATTGATAGATGGCATGTACTGCGTTGAAATTCAGATCGCGCTTCCTCTTGATCTTGCCTAGCTTGCTGGTACCTGGCGAGCCACGTCTCCATAAAGGCATGGTGAAACATACAAAAGAGATTCACCTTCTCCTCCATTGCAGCATCCATTCTTTTTTCTACCCCATTTACAACCACAACAACTCCGATCAGTCTATCATTGTCCTTCACTGACCATAGCATTTTGTTGTCTGGATCCACTGTTGGTAGCCATTGTGAAATATGCACTAGCGCCTCAGACACCGACCAACCTTCAGCCATGCTACCTTCTAGCTGAGGTTGTTGTCACACAAAGCCTTTCAGGGTTTTCATGAAGCGCTCTAAGAAGAACATACATCGCGTATGGATAGGTCCAGTAATCTCCACTTCATCTACAAGATGCACAAGAAGGTGGATTTGTATCATGAGCATGTTGGTAGGTAGGTATTTCTCAAAGAGACAGACCATTTCCACTGCTCTCCGCCTCACGGATTCAATAGAGGACATCCTAATCTCCTTCTATGAGATCCATTGCACTAAAGTGGACAACCTGTAAATGGCCCCGCGTATTTCTAGAGTAAGGCTACACTCTAAATAGCAGAATGTGCATGCCAATGGCTACACTCTAAATAGCAAAATGTGCATGCCAATTATAATCCATTCGTAGTACAAACCTGACATATCTTATGCCAGTCATGGTATTTTAGCCCTGATAATTGGTTGTCTTTAGAAAATACAAACCTGAGAGAACGCATCATACCCGTCGGAGTGCGGATAGACTTGACTATTCGCTTCACAATGCGCTCTTCTTTAGTGGTCAAAACCCAAGGAGCGTGAGATAGCTGCACACCACCATTAGCACTCGACTGTGGCCGAAGCACCTCCATCTTGCCTACCTCCTTCAAATCCATTCGTGCCCCTATAGTGTCTCTCTTTCGTGTGATGTAGTCCCATAGCAAGCTGCCCAAATTCTTGAAAATATGTATGGGATCCAACAAGTGGTTGATCTGTAAGTGGGTCCAATATCGCAACTCGTAGAAAACTGAGAACCGTCACATTCCATTTTGGATGTGATTGCACGTGGACCATTTTCAGCTCATACCAGTTTGCAGCATTCATACGTGTTGGAGGTTGTCCAAGAAAACCTTCCCTCAGTTCATGACTCTCTGGCAAGAAAGCGGCATGTCCTTGATATACCATCTTCTTCATCATTCGTGACCTTCGGGAGTTTAACTGTGGCCTACACAATGGACATGCATGATAACCTGAGGTAACTAGACCTGTTTCAACACCTCTATCTAGTGAGAATACAAACTTGAAAGAGCTATGATAGATATTACCAATGAGAACGGAAGCCTATTACTTGAGCACTCTCCGAATCCCGGAAAGTCATGCATCGTCCATATGATAATGGCTCGAATATTGGCAGACCGTCGACATCACACTTGCTCATATCTTACACAATGACCCCCTCCTCCCACAAAATCTTAAGCTCATCGGCTAATGGACGAAGATACACGTCCATATTTTTGACTTTGTAGTAACCGGGAATGAGTAAGCTAAGGATGAGATGTCCTTTCTTCATAAAAAGCCATGGAGGGATATTGTAGTTGACAAGGACTATAGGCCACACACTGTAAGAAGTTGAGCGCAGAGTGAATGGGTTCATGCCATCCATTGCAAGAGCGAGCCGAAGATTCCTTGGCTCTCGGGCAAATCCTAGGAAGGTAGAGTCAATGTGGCACTATGCACGTGAATCCGCTGATATTCATTGAACTCCATCTGTGGACCTATTCTGCGCATGCCACATTGTCAAGCTCACCATGCCGGATGAACGAAACATGTGGTTTATGCAGGGGATAAGCAAAAAGTGTCTAAGAACTTTTTGAGGGATGGTTTTCCCTTGCAAGTCCTGTCGATATGTATGAGCATCACACTTTGGACATGTCTCCATAGTCTCGTATTCTCCTCGAAACAGTATACAATCGTTGATACATGCATGGATGTTGTAGTAGTCCATGCTAAGCTTTCGTAAAACATGTCGTGCATCATCACGAGAGTCAGGCATGGTATTTGCAGGTGGTAATATATGATCTTTCAGTAACCTTTAAAAAATTTATAAAACACCTTGAAAAAGCACAAATGTTTTTGATAATAGTGCCGAAATGAAATCAACAAAGTGTACGTACAAGGTACCTGAACAACTCGATCACATTCGCATCGCTCCACCTGTATTTTGCTTGCACACTTAGGAGTGCAAGCAGTGTCTTCAGGTGAGATACTCGGTACCCATCATATAATGGTATGGATGCTTCCTCTCTAAAACACCATATTGGGAAAAATGAGAATTTTCCATAAGTTTGAGACATATGGTCAAATATTTGGATTTGTCATAACTTTAACATTATAACTCCAAATCAATTGCTCTATAGCTCAATGGATTTCAATTTTCAAGCACTTTCCAATGATAGGATACATCATATGGTTTTGAGAAACTTATGGGCATATTATCTAGGTGTCACCTTTTTAGTATTCAAAAAATGGGAATAGGGAGATTCCCAAATTCACTAATATTGTGTTCAAAGCGGATCAAAAGTCTCGATATCCATGGGAATCAATGCATTGATCATTGCCTCGATCTCAAGCTCCAAGATTGTAGGTAGGTCTGGAAGGTTGTGTGTCTCCTCTGGTATTGACGGTATAGATTGGATAGTACCTTTGAAGTGGTGGATTGGCTCAAGTACTCCATCCATCGCACGCCCACGAACTCTTCTAATTGGCCACAAATGGTGTACTCCTCCTTGAGACGAGACATCACCTCCCAGGATAGAAAATTTGCCAATCACACCCAATCTTCTAGTATATGGTATTCAATTAGCTTGCGAGTACAATGCATGATTGATATTAACTTTTCTTACCGTTCGCTGAAAATCCAAGATCGCTTGATCAATTATCTCAGATTGAAACTCGCCGAAGCATTGTATATGTTCTATAGACAATCGACGTTTTCATCTAATTGCCAGCTTGCATTGAGAGCAAGGACATGGAACACACTAATTAAGATATGCCTCACAATCTTGAACAACAAGACCTTCATCGTTTTCCATTTTGTCTATGTTACGACAAACAATTTGTTTTTGTTATCATTCTTTTTTTCTTTCTTAAATTGTTTGAGAAGGGATTTCTTCTCTTGTAACTGAGTAAAAATTAACGTATGTAAAGTCTCCACCCACCCACCCACAAATTAATTTATATCTATGGGAGTGTTTCCCATCTGGTGGTATTGCACCGGACCTCACCGGACCTCGCCACCACTCTCTCTTTGTTTTTATCCATTCATTATCTCCTCTCCTTCCATCTCTCTCTCTTTTTCCCTTTCTTTATTATGTTGTATGTTTATTCCCTCTCTCTCGTTCCTTCTTCTTTTTTCTCTTCCTCCCCCTCTCTCATTTTCTTTAACGATCATGACCATGACCATGACCATGACCACAACTACAACTACGACTACGACCACGACCATGACCATGACCACGACCACAACCATGACCACGACCACGATTACGACTATGACTACAATTACGACGATGATCATGACTATGACTACGACCATGACCATGACCACAACCAGAACCACGACCATGACTATGACTACGACCACGACCACGACCACGACCATGACCACGACTATGACTACAACCACGACTACGACTACGATGACAACCATGACTAGGACTACGACCATGACCATGACCACGACCATGACTACGACTACGATGGCAACCATGACCACGACTACGACTATGACTACGACCATGACCACAACCATGACTACGACTACGACTATGACTATGACTATGACTATGACTATGACTACGATGACGACGACGACTAGGACTACGACTACGACAACTACGACCACGACCACAACCACAACTACGACTATGACACTACCATGACCATGACCACGATCACGACCACGACTACCACTACCACTAGCACTATCAGTATAATAAAAAAGAAAAGAAGAAAAAACAATGACCATGACCACAACCACGACTACCACTACCACTACCACTACCATGACCATGACCACGACCACAATCATGACCGTGACCATGACCAGGACTACGACTATGACTACGACTATGACCACGACCACGACCGACCACGACCATGACTATGACCACGACCACAACCATGACTACGACTACGACTAGGACTACGACCATGACCACGACCAGAACTACCTACGACTATGATGTAATATTTCCGTTGTAAATATTTCCAACCCGTATGATACTCATGCAAGGGAATGACGGCATTGAATATTTGGACAATGAAATTGTACAATCTCCATTGGCATGAACAAGACCAAAGTCAAGGAAACCCGCTTATGCTTGTGTGAACCCCCTCTTGGAAAGAAATCAAGATGAAATTTTTGATTTATGATTATAAAAACAAATCCAGCCAACGATCGTGCTGGAGGAGAGAGAGGGGAGCTGCTATGACTTAGCATCTAACTGGAGCTCGTAAGGGAATGTAGGCATGCATGATGCCGCATGGGGAAGGGAGGACCCTCCCCCTCACTTATTTAAGTGGTATGGGATAACCAAGGGGGGAGGCGACCGTGAAGGAGGGGCCGTGAGGAGGCTGCCGGTGAAGGAGGGGCCGTGAGGAGGCTGTCGGGAAGGAGGGGCCGTGAGGAGGTGACCGCGAAGGAGGGGCCGTGAGGAGGCTGCCGCGAAGGAGGGGCTGTGAGGAGGCTGCCATAAAGGGAGGCTGCCGCGAAGGAGGGGCCGTGAAGAGGCTGCCGTAAAGGAGGCGGCCGTGAAGAAGGGGCCGTGGAGGAGAAGGCAACCGTGAAGGAGGGGGGGGCATGAAGGAAGGCGGCCGTGAAGGAGGGGAGAGCCACAATGTCGTCCGTGGAGGAGGGCCCTGCCGTGGAGTAGGACCAGAACGCCGTCAAAAGCTTCCCAAATCCTTTATCTCCACGCCACGTAGTTCCCTGAAGCTTCTTAGAAGCTTCTCTAGGAAGCTTCTAAGGGGGCTTCTTTAAGCCCCCTTCCTATTGGGATCAACCACAAGCCCATTTTACCCTGGTTTTTTTAAGTCCCTTCCTATCGGATCTCCATAAGACCATTGTACCCCGGGATTTAAGTCCCCTTCCCATAGCATCCACCACAAGCAAATCTTTACTCCCAATTTTAAAGCCCTTTCCATTAGTTTCTCAATAAGCCCATCCCTCCCGGCTTTGAAGCAAAGGAAGCTACTAAAGCCCTAGCCCCGATTCTTGTAAGAAGAAGAGGGGTTTCTCTAAACCCTTCCCACTCGATTTCCCCCATAAACCCATCTATAAATTTTCCCCCCACACTCCCTCTCCACAAAGATCTTTATCCCCGGAACTTCTATGAAAGGAAGGAGAAGTTCATAAGTCCCCATTTCCACAAAGCACATAAAACCATTCCTAGCCGGAATTTCAAGGAGAAGAATCTCTCAAGCCTCTGTTTCCGCAAGGCTTTCGCAAGAACCCTCTCACGAATCCCTCTTTTCCGAAAGAAAGAAGACCCAAGCTCCGAACCATAAGACCTTCCAAATCCAAATTCCACAAGTCAAGGAGCCATACCTCAAAGGGACTTGCACGTACAAGGGAGAAGGCCAAAAATCATAAGATTGCGAGCCAAGGCAAGAAGTTCGAATTCCCGAAGGCAAAACCAGAGGTCGAATTCACGATGGCCCCTAAAAAGGTACAAGGTGCATCCGCAGGAGGATCATCTCTGAATATTCATGTGGATATTTTACCGAACCCACAAGTCCAGGTTTTCTTCCTATTTTTGATTCACGTCAAAGTATTGCAATTATGCATGGTTAATTTATGGAACTAGGATGCACTTTTGCGATTGAAATACTTTGGCTATTTTAAAGGAAGTAACACATGATCGAAGACCGGTCATTTGTATGTTTCAATGGAATGAATGAAAGATGTCTATAGCAAGTTGCTTCAGTGCATTGCAAAGTAACGAATCTAGAACAACTAATGAGTATCATTACAAAGTCGAGATTGCGTAATGCTCAATCAGTGCGTTCGAATATTTCATTCAAAAAAATGAAGTTAGGGAAAGGCTGCATGGTTTGTTTAACATAAAAACTTAAAAGCTTAGTAGCATGAGTCGTGAATACATGCCCTAGTAGGACCAATGGAAGTTATGCGAATTTTATCATGTGCTTGGTCTTAACAAGAAAAAATAGGGATTGCAAATCTAGAGAAAATGAATCGCGTGCTTACGTGAGTTATGACGTAATGCAACTAGTCTTTCCCCTCTTAGATCAAGACAATATCTTTAGGAATGGCTCGTCCTTGTCGTAAGACAAGTAAATTGATTTACCCAAAACACCTAAACTGCAAAGGACTCATTTAGATGGTTAAATCGATACAATATGCTCCAAGTGCTAGCTAGGGTTTAGCACATTAAGGACTTGACCTAGTTTCACGCACTTGTTACCAAGACGAACCCTTAAAGCAAAGGTCCTACCCACATTCACGGAATGTAGGGACAATTGGACGCTCATGCATAAAACGATCTAAGGTTTCTACCCTAAGGATCACTCGTTCAAATGATGAAACTCAGATTGAGTGGAATTCCTAGGACCAAACGTTGTCGGCCTAGTGTAATTAGGAATAGGTTGGGTAAGAAGACACCCTAAACCCTGCTTCTCGTCTGGAGATAATTCCGTGACCAGAAAACGCCATTCAATGGGTGAAACGATCCCATGGAATAGATGCGACACTTGTGCAAAAAGTTGCAACGTCGCATAGACTTGTGATTTGTTCACAAGAGAGTTTTGCCATTTCTTGAAATGGGGTTGGCAAGCTCTTGTGCAAGTTTAACTTGCAAGAGAATGAGTAATCATCCTGTTACATCACCTTTCTTGGGGAAAAATTGCCAAGTAAAGGAAAGTTAGGTATTTGCTTGGAAGCAAATGATCAATCAATAAATTGGAGCGACATGGTCGCCAGGATTTACTATTAATAAAACCTAAGGTATTGGTTAAGTTGGGTTAACAGGGTATGTCCCTAACCCAAGGACAAAAGGGTGAATAAACAAACCCTTGGGGATCTTGCCAAGTCAAATTGATCCCAAATCGAATGCTGGATGCATTCGGAGAGAAGGATTCACTCCTTAACAGTTGGCAAATTAAACGACCACTAGAATTGATTGTGCTTGTAACAGTTTAGGAAGCACTGTTTGCATTGTTTGCTCAAAGAACTAAAGGATGAAATGATATCTAATGCTTCAGGTTGAAAGCCTGAAGGGAGAGGCAGCTTCAGTTACCCCCGACTGCCTGCCTGACCCTAACCAAGGGGGTTGTTGACCGCGCCGGGAACGTGGACCGAACCCGCCGCGAGAGGTCTTTCCGTTGAGCTCTACTTGGAGTAGGAGGATGCTTGGGTGCCAGGGGGGGCTCTGGCTGTAAATCCCTCGCCTTCCGGGTCCTGCACAAGAGGCTAACGTGACTCGGGATTGGATCTCGAGGCCCGCATACTAGTCTACGGGCAGAAGCTTGGAATAGTGATCCCTGGCGGATTACGAGATAGCCTTCGGGCGGATTATGGACAAGCCTACGGGCGGAACTCCTTGTATTTCAAAGATAAAATGATGAAATGATAATAAAGAAGTTGTTTGATATTGTTTTTCTATGTCACGTGATAAGATTACGTGAAGGAACCAGTGCTTAACAGGGTTAATTAAAGAAGCTGATTGTTATATGTCAAATTAATATGTTAGATAATTACATAACTAAAACAAACCGAGGAAAGTGCGGAGGATGGACCATGGGTCCGTCCTACGGATGGGTGGTCTCGGTTAGCCGGGAACTTTTCTCAAAAATCTCGAAGAACAGCGGGATGATCATCATCATCAAAACGAATAACGAGAACGATGACCTAGAGTTACATCTTACCCAATTTACGTTGTTTTAGGGGAACGGAATGGGACTATGCCTTATGGCAGAGAGGTTGAGCCTTGCATCCCTCTCGTTTCCCATTCTCCTTGAACCAAGTGCAGCGTGAATCCGCTTCGGACCTGGCGTTTCTGCGTAAAGTAGTTCACTTGGGTCTGACGCTAGTTGCTGTTAGCTAATGACCAAACAGGAAAACCCAAATTCCGGTCGATCCTAAGTGGGAAACGGCCAGGATACTTCCGCTACATGGCAGACACGGGAAGACCTAGATTGCAAAACCCGTAACATTCCATGGGAGTGCCGGGCGGAGTTTTCTAGACATCCTTTCCGATGGACTGCTAAGACGTGTCCTGGAGGACTCTAGTGGACACGTTACATATGACCACAACCACAACCACGACCACGACCACAACCACAACTAGAACTATGACTATTACTACGACAATGACTATGATCACGACCACGACTATGACAACGACGACAAAGACCACGACCACGACCACAACCATGACTACCACTACCACTATCACTACCACTACCAATATAATAAACAAGAAAAGAAGAAAAAACAACGACCATGACCACAACCACGACTACCGCTACCACTACCATTATAATAAACAAGAAAATAAGGGAAAAAAAAAACAACAACAACAACTACTACTACTACAATAATAAATAAGAAAAGAATAAAAAATTTCTACTACTACTACTAATACAACAACAAAAAATAAGAAAACTAAACAACAATAAACAAGAAAAGAAAAAAAAAACTACTACTACTACAAACAACAACAATTAATTTTCTTTTCTCTCTTCCTCTCCCTCTCTCGTTTCCTCTCCCTCCCTCACCCTCTCCCTCTCTTTCTCTCTTTTCCTATCAAGTTTAATGTTTTTTCTCATTTTTTCTCTCTCCTCTCCCTCTCTTATTTCCTTTTCTCTCTCTCTCCCTCTCTCATTTACTCTCCCTCCCTCACCCTATCCCTCTCTTTCTCTCTTTTTCTATTATGTTTAATGTTTTTTCTCTCTCCTCTCTCTCTCTCTCATTCTCTTTTCTCTGTTCCTCTCCCTCCCTCACCCTCACCCTCTCCTTCCCTATTAGATTGAATGTTTTTTCTCTCTTTTTCTCTCTCCTCTCCCTCTCTCATTTTTTTCTCTCTCATTTCTTTTTCTCTCTTTCTCTCCCTCTCTCGTTTCCTCTCCCTCCCTCACCCTCTCCCTCTCTTTCTCTCTTTCCCTATTAGGTTTAATGTTTTTTCTCTCCCCTCCCTCTCATTTTTTTCTCTCTCCTCTTCCTCTCTCATTTCCTTTTCTCTCTTTCTCTCCCTCTCTTGTTTCCTCTCCCTCCCTCGCCCTCTCCCTCTCTTTCTCTCTTTCCCTATGAGGCTTAATGTTTTTTCTCTTTTTTTCTCTTTTTTTCTCTCTCCTCTCCCTCTCTCACTTCCTCTCCCTCTCTTTCTCTCTTTCCCTATTAGGTTTAATGTTTTTTCACTCTTTTTCTCTCTCCTCTCCCTCTCTCATTTCTTTTTCTCTCTCCTCTCCCTCTCTCATTTCCTCTCCCTCCCTTACTCTCACTCTCACCCTCACCCTCACCCTCTCTTTCTCTCTTTCCCTATTATGTTTAATGTTTTTTCTCTCTCCTCTCCCGCTCCCATTTTCTTTTCTCTCTTCCTCTCCCTCTCTCATTTCCTGTCCCTCCCTCAACCTCTCCCTCTCTTTCTCTCTTTCCCTATGAGGTTTAATATTTTTTATCTCTCCTCTCCCTCTCTCATTTCCTTTTTTCTCTTTCTCTCCCTCTCTCATTTCCTCTCCCTCCCTCATCCTCTCCCTCTCTTTCTCTCTTTCCCTATTAGGTTTAATATTCTCTCTTCTCTCCCTATCTCATTTCTTTTTCTCTCTCCTCCCTCTCTCATTTCCTTTTCTCTCTTCCTCTCCCTCTCTCATTTCCTTTGCCTCCCTCACCCTCACCCTCTCTTTCTCTCTTTCCCTATTATGTTTAATGTTTTTTTCTCTTTTTCTCTCTCCTCTCATTCTTTCTTTTTTTCTCTCTCCTCTCCCTCTCTCATTTCTTCTCCCTCCCTCACCCTCTCCCTCTCTTTTTCTCTTTCCCTATTATGTTTAATGTTTTTTCTGTCTCCTCTCGCTCTCTCTCATTTCCTTTTCTCTCTTCCTCTTCCTCTCTCATTTCCTCTCCCTCTCTTTCTCTCTTTCCCTATTATGTTTAATGTTTTTTCTATCTTTTTCTCTCTCCTCTCCTTCTCGTATTTTTTCTCTCTCCTCTCCCTCTCTCATTTCTTCTCCCTCCCTCACTCTCTCCCTCTCTCTCTTTCCCTATTATGTTTAATGTTTTTTATATCTCCTCTCCCTCTCTCATTTCCTTTTCTCTCTTCATCTTCCTCTCTCATTTCCTCTCCCTCTCTTTCTCTATTTTCCTATTATGTTTAATGCTTTTTCTCTCTTTTTTCTCTCTCCTTCTCATCTCTCATTTCTTTTTCTCTCTACTCTTCCTCTCTTTCTCTCTTTCCCTATTATGTTTAATGTTTTTTCTCTCTCCTCTCCCTCTCTCATTTCCTTTTCTCTCTTCCTCTCCCTCCCTCTCCCTCTCCCTCTCTTTTTCTCTTTCCATATTATGTTTAATGTTTTTTCCTTCCTCTCCCTCTCTCTTTTTCGATTATATTGAATGTTTCCCTCTCTTTCCTCTCCCTCCCTCTCCCTCTTTCTCTCCCTCTCTTTCTCCCTTTCCCTATTATATTTAATGTTTTTTCTCTTTTCCTCTCCCTCCCCCTCCCCCTCTCTTTCTCTCTCCCTCCCTCTCCCTCTCCCTCTTTCTCTCTTTGCCTATTATGTTTAATGTTTCCCTCTCCCTCTCCCTCTCTCATTTCCTCTCCCTCTCCCTCTCTCATTTTCTCTCCCTCCCTCTCCCTCTCCCTCCCGCTTCCTCTCCCTCTCCCTCTCTCATTTCTTCTCTCTTCCCCTCTCATTTCCTCTCCCTCCCTCTCCCTCTCCCTCTCTTTCTCTCTCATTTCCTCTCGCTCTCTCAATACACACGAATTATACCAAAAACACGTAAAAGAGAGAGAGAAAACACAAAAGCAAAGCAAGAATGGACAATGCACTCACCGTAAAGGCTCAAAGAAGGGTTTGGCGGTTCCTCTTCACGATGATGGCTCCTCTTCGCCCTCCGTACACCTCCTCCTCTTCTTTGTGAATGGCGGTGGGCAGTGGTGAGAAGCCTTTTTTCTCCCTCTTTCTCTCTTTCTCTCCCTCTAAAATGCAAGATGTTCACTCTCCCTCTCGCTCTCTCTTTTGTGAATGCGCGCAAAATAACACGCTCGGGTTGCATTTTTTCATCTAAGTATCGTCGCTATTGGCATCGCTATTAGCATTGCAATGCGACAAAATAGCGATGCCACTATTTCTCATCACAAATGGTTGTCGCTATATCCTCCTATCCTTCTAGTGCCCATAAGTTTGGGAGACGTGGTCAAATCTTTGGATTTTTCATACCTTGAACATTATAACTCTGAATCAAGTGGTCTATAAATCAATAGATTCCATTTTTCAAGCACTTTCCAATGATAGGTCACATCATATGGTTTTGAGAAACTTATGGGTATGTTATCCAGGTGTGACCCTTTTAGTATTCACAGAATGGGAATCGGGAGATTTCCAAACTCATTAATATTGTGTTCAACTCAAAGCATATATGAATGGTCTTCAAACATTTCCCTGCCATAGGGCTCATAATACATTTATATTTTTCCAAGATGTCAACTGGAAATCAAGAAATGAATCAAAGGATCATTGTTGAAGCTAACTCTCCAAATATGGCTGAAGATAATAGCCCAAATTAGCCCATAAACTTTTGAGATTCTCCTTTGATGGTAGCACAAACTCCCCCTAACATAGAGTATATAGATTAACCAAATATAAGTGTAATTCATACCATATGAAGCAATAGAGAAGTAAAAAGGTCTAATGTACACAAGACACTATATGGGTTGCCTATTTCAGCCCATAAACATGGCATCTACCTCCCAAGAAGTCACTTTGATGAAATACAAAACCAATCCCTATATTCAAGAGCATGTAACAAGAAGTAGGTAGTTTGCAATAGGCATTTAGAAGTAGGAGAGAAGAAAGAATTCACATTGCCCTTGTTTGCTTTGTAATTGGCCACCTATTTCAGCTCCAACTATATATAAAGAGCAAACAAGATGATCTCTTGATACCCCTTCCACAATGCTTATGCAGTATCAACTTGAAACAAGCATATCAATGTCAAGTAGACCAATAAATGTTCATGAATCAAGAAGGAGAGAAGAATATGTAGTGCCACCCATAACTCCTTGTTTGGGCTAAAATATTTAGCCCACTTTATTCCTTAAAACAAGTCAAGAAGGCTTCTGGACACACTTCTCTTCAAGTTTCTACAATAGGAGCTTGCATTAAGCTTTCCAAGAGCAAGGATGAGCCCTTTTGGTCAAGATAATCAATAGAGTAAGTAGATAAATTTCAGCCCTTCATTTTTTAGGATTGGAAGACCAATAATAATCCCTATTTAGCTCTTAAAAGACTCAAGAGAGTGGATTTAATGTCTCTCTCGACATGCGAGATCAAACTCAGCATACACATGTCAGGCCTAATCCTTCCTTAAGACTCATAATCGAGCTCCCCTTTGTATGGGCGGTTGCCCTTTAAATACACAGTTTGGACAACCACAAAAACTATTCTTTCTCTGCTAAAAGTGCTACTTACTTGGCAAGAGATGAAGGTTACACCACTCATTTCCTCCCAAGATTGAGTTGCATTGCAAAGCTCCACTTCGAGTAGCACTTGTGTGATTCGAATCTTGCAGATCTCTTCTCCCAACCTACACTCATATTCAGCGCTAAAAATTGTGCTAGCTTTCTTGCTCACGACTTCACTCCCTCTTGCCAAAGTTTTGTTTCATACAAGTCATATAAGGCATATACAATGTCATATACTCATTAACATAGTATACTTTATGGACTTCAGTGCTTCCTCATTCTAATGAACTTGTGAGACATGTTGTTAGAATAACTTCATCAGTGACATATGTAAGAAGGGCCTCATCCAAGCCATATGATTGTCCATGATCACATATATCATGTCATATGCAACATGTTTTCCAAAACTCGTAGCAATTTCATGTAAACAATATAAGGATGGTTAAGAGTAAGTATCCAAAATGAATCATCTTGTCAAGGGCCTATAATAAATTTATTGCATTTTGAGGTAGAGAGTCCCCACCTTTATTTCACCATGTCATATGCTGGTGGACTTAGGTTTTTATGATTTATTGCACTAGGTAAATCTCGTGTAGTTTGTCTAGATTACAAGTGACTAAGTAATATATATAAAGGTGAAACTTTTTATGTTTAAATCATGGGCAAAGAACCCCATGACATTCACCCCCTCCTAACCTGCACGTCCTCTGGCATGTGCCACTTCATGTTGCTTTCATCTTCCATCATGTCCTCTTATCCATGTTTGAATTCATCTTCTTCCTCTGTGTCTTCATGCTCTTGGATCATATCCAAGTCTTCTACCTCATATGTTGAACTTTCTCTTCATTTGAAGAGCTTGATTATTTTTCTAGCTATGGGTATTTTCATGCTTGTCCCATCCAATTCAACCAATGAATATGTGGCATTGTCATGCATGACAATTATGGCAATGTGAGTAGTCTGGTCAGCCCATAATGCGCTCTCTCACTTTTCCCATTGCCTTCACAGTTGTAGACTGACATTAAAGCCAACTTAGTACCCAATTGAGCAAAGAAGTTGCATGCCTCATCTACATCCAATTCTGCTCTATCCACGATTATGTTGCCAACACAGCCATATCTGCAAAATACTTCTTCAAGCAATTAAAGCCAACTTAGTACCCAATTGAGCAAAGAAGTTGCATGCCTCATCTACATCCAATTCTGCTCTATCCGCGATTACGTTGCCAACACAGCCATATCTGCAAAATACTTCTTCAAGCAAAAAGTGGCAAACAACTTGAGTAGTCTTGGTTGTTAAAGCTTTATCTTCAACTTGATTGGTTAGATCTTCTCTTTCAAGCACTAAATACCACATATTTCATATCCCTATAGGCATGGTTACAAGATGAACTCATCTATAATGTATAGACAAGGGATAAGTCGGTTGTAACCC
Organism: Lygodium microphyllum; assembly: GCF_053477565.2. Taxonomy (NCBI): domain Eukaryota; kingdom Viridiplantae; phylum Streptophyta; class Polypodiopsida; order Schizaeales; family Lygodiaceae; genus Lygodium; species Lygodium microphyllum. The sequence goes on along the minus strand of NC_141161.1, from coordinate 39,625,507 downwards.
ATGTCGATGCTTAACCATAGAGTACATTTGACACACATAACAAGTTTTAACAAAATGCTCTATGTTGATACATGTTTTGCCACCAATATTTTTCTTTGAATTTAAGAAAGGTTCCCCATATGCCTCTATAGCCAGCCCACAAGCTTTCATGAAATTCCTTCATTACCTGTTGTTGCAATCTTTTGTTACCTAGAACTCGGATAGGTGCTCCTTTCTTCTTCTTTGCGTGCCTCCATAGATTCCCATTTTAAAGAAAGAAGCCATAAGATTTCCTCTTAATATGCTTGAACTCTTTATCAGTCCAAGTCTCTTTATTATTCATTATGCTCAAATATTGACCAATCTTCAGCCAATCTTCTTCATAATATTCTTCAAGGAAATGAACTAGAAATTGAGCAATGCAAAGAGCATGCTAGCTTCTAGTTGACCACCCTTCCTCCATAGACAAATCTTTGATCTTTGTCACTATTTACTAATTTATAGCAATACCTCCTCCTTTCTTAATGTACTTAATGTTGTACCATTGAAAAGATTAGTTTCACCTGTAATATTCAGCTTTGGGTTTGTATATATAGCAACTTAAAAGGTACTTTCAAGAGCCATGGAATGAAATTCAACAAGTATAGATTCTTCAACTTCATCTTCTTCCATCAGCTCTTCTTCACTATCATATATTGCATGTGATAGCATGTCAACAACTGGATTTTCCTTTTCTGCAATATGCTTTCATTCGGGGTTGAGAGATTTAATATATGTAATCCATCTTAGAATAGCAATGTTGGGTGTAGAGTAGTTGGGAATCATGCCCAAGAGTGGAAGAAAATTAGTTTCTACCACTATAGAAGCACCTATAAAGTATTCACGATCACACTTTAATGATATTACAACTCCCCAAAATTCCCTTTTAACTTGTGCATACCTTCTTTGATGTTCATTGAGAATGTTTGCTCCAAAAGGAATTGCATAGCTATTACCTTCAAAATCTTCCTAGCCAACAGCCCATCATATCCCAATGGGACTTGTATCCACAGTAAGGATGATGGGTTGACCATTTGAATAATCAACCCTTTTGAGAGTAGGGGACTAAAATTAACAACTTCTTTAGTTTGTGTACAATGAGAGTATGCTCTTTACCCCAAGAGAATCTTTGTCATTTTCTTAATACTTGATAGAGAGTTTTTGCTACATGAGAAAAATGTGGTATCCATATGAGATAGAATACATATGCGCCAGGAAATCTTCTCACCTCAAAAATATTGATACATTCTTCCTGCATTCTGCTGATAGCATCTATCATGATTCGCAAAGGTTTGTGTCCATAGGGGCCACACAAATGCCTGACCACTAGGACTTTTTCAACTCCAAAAATCAAATTAGCTCCAGAAAGGGTAAGATGAATCTCTTCTAGCTTTGTCAAAGTCTTGTCACGATCATGAATATGGTTAACTACAAATGTCCTGCAGCCATCTTCGTCAAGCTCCTCATTCTTTTCATTGACTTCACATCCCTTGATAGGTACATCATCAAGAAATGGAAGAGTGAGCTATGAAATAAAGTCCCTTAGGACTTTGTGCATGGCACTCATCATATGGGCTATGAAGTTTGTTGCACCTTGTGGTAAAGTGCACATGCAGACCAATCCAAGAGGTGTCTTCATTCTGGTATTGTCTCGACTTTCTAATGAAAGATGGAATTGGTCATATCCTGAATATAGGTTGCCCATTGAATAAGTTGCTCTACTTGCAAAATCTTCAACAAACTCATCAACAATTGGACCTGAACCAACATTTTGGATTGTGACACGATTAACAGGCTGTAGATCTTGAATGAATTGTAAAAATCCATTTTTCTTGGGCATGGTAAACCATTGCTTGGAATAAGGTGTTGAAGAATGTTCTAAAATCTTTGTTCTGATCTTTTCATTTAGAAGTTTCAGTAACTTGGGCAAATGCGCCCTTGGAACATGAATGGGCTTGAGGTTCCAAGGCACATGTGGGACCGTAAAAATGACCATAGGAGCCACAATATTTGGATCCACACAGCATATTTCACATGGCTGAAATACAAAAGCTTTTTCATGTTTCATTAGCATTACTAAGGCAAAAAAAAGCAGGTCGAAACCAGAGCGTGGCATTTTGTGCGAATGAATAAAAGAGGGAGTGAAAGGGAGAGCAAACTGCATCTTGCGTTTTAGAGGGAAAGGGAGAGAAAGAGAGAAAGAGGGAGAAAGAGAGCTTCTCACTGCTGCCACCGCCATTTGCGAAGAAGAGGAGGAAGCGTACGAAGGGTGAAGAGGAGCCGCTGAATCCATCCTCAGGCCTTTGCGATGAGTGGATTGTTCCCTCTTGCTTTGTTTTTGTTTTTTCTTCTTTTCTTTTGCTTGTTTTTGTTAAAAATCATGTGTATTGAGAGAGAAAGAGAGGAAATGAGAGAGGAAGATGAAGATAGAAAAAGAAAGAAGGAACGAGAGAGAGAGGGAAAAAACATTAAACATCATAGAGAAAGAAAGAAAGAGAGAGAGAGGGAGGGAGGGAGAAGAATGAATGGATAAAAAATAAAGAGATCATAAGATAATGTTCTTTAATTTCTTCTTTTCTTAGTAGTAGTAGTAGTAGTAGTAGTAGTTTAATTTCTTCTTTTCTTGTTTGTTGTTGTTATGGTAGTTTTAGTAAACAATTTCTTCTTTTCTTGTTTATTGTTGTTGTGGTAGTCGTTGTTTAATTTCTTCTTTTCTTGTTTCTTATTGTTGTGGTAGCTGTAGTCATGGTCATAGTCATAGTAGTAGTAGTAGTAGTAGTAGTTTTCTTGTTTGTAGTAGTAGTAGTAGTAGTAGTAGTAGTAGTAGAGAGAGAGAGAGAGAGAGCGAGAGAGAAAGAGAGAGAGAGAGAGAGAGAGAGAGAAAGAGAGAGAGATTTTGTTAAAGAATATGAGAGAGGGAGAGGAAGAGAGAAGCAGAAAGGAGGAATGAGAGAGAGAGAGAATAAACATACAACATAATAAAGAAAGACAGAAAGAGAGAGAGAGGGAGGGATATAAGAGAATGAATGGATAAAAAACAAAGAGAGGGTAAGATCTTGTTCTTTAACTTCTTCTTTTCTTATTTGTAGTAGTAGTAGTAGTAGTAGTAGTAGTAGTAGTAGTAGTAGTAGTAGTAGTAGTAGTAGTAGTAGTAGTAGTAGTAGTAGTAGTAGTAGTAGTAGTAGTAGTAGTTAATTTGTGGGTGGATGGAGACTTTATATACGTTAATTTTGTTGAGTTACAACAGAAGAAATCCCTTCTTAAACAATTTAAGAAAGAAAAAAATAATGATAACAAAAACAAATTGTTTGTCGTAATGTAAACCAAATGAAAAATGATGAAGGTTGTGATGTTCAAGATCACGAGGCATATCTTAATCAGTGTGTCCCATGTCCTTGCTCTCAATGTAAGCTGGAAATTAGACGAAAATGTTGATTGTCTATAGAATACATACAACACTTCAGCGAGTTTCAATTAGATATCATTGATCAGACAATTGCAAATTTTGAGCAAATGATAAGAAAAGTGTATATTAATCATGCATTGTATTCACAAACTAATTGAATATCATATACAAAAACATTGGGTGTGGCCGGTAAATTTTCTATCCAGGGAGGAGACGTCTCATCCCAAGGAGGAGTGCACCCTTTGCGGCCAGTTAGAAGAGTTTGTGGGCATGTGATGGATGGAGTGCCTGAGCCAATCCACCACTTGGAAGGTACTACCCAATCTATACCATCAATCTAGAGAAGATAGGCAACCATTCAGACTTTCCTACAATCTTTGAGCTTGAGATGGAGGCAATGATTGATGCATAGATGCCCATGGATGTCGAGACATCTGATCCGCTTAGAGAGGACACATCCATACCATTATATGATGGGTTCCGAGTATCTCACCTAAAGACAATGCTTGTACTCCTAAGTGTGCAAGCAAAATACAAATGGAGTGATGCGAGTGTGACCGAGTTGTTCAGGTACCTTGTACGTATGCTTTGTTGATTTCTTTTCTGCACTATCATAAAAAACATTTGTGCTTTTTCAAGGTGTTTTACGATTTTTTTCAGGTTACTAAAGTATCGTATATTACCACTTGCAAATATAATGACTGAGTCTCATAATGATGCGTGACATGTTTTACAAAAGCTTGGCATGGACTACAACAATATCCATGCATGTATCAAAAATTGCATACTTTTTTGAGGAGAATAGGAGACTATGCAGATATGTCCAAAGAGTGATGCTCATAGGTATCGACAGAACATGCAAAGGTAAACCATCTCTCAAAAATTTCTTACACACTTTCTGCTTATCCCTCGCATAAACCACATGTTTCGTACATCTAGCATGGTGAACTTGACAATGTGGCATGCGCAAAATAGATCCGTAGATGGAGTTCAACGAATATCAACGGATTCACATGCATGGAGCCACATTGACTCTACCTTTCCAAGCTTTGCCCGAGAGCCAAGGAATCTTTGGCTTGGTCTTGCTATGGATGGAATGAACCCATTCAATCTATGCTCAACTTCTTATAATGTGTGGCCTATAGTCCTTGTCAACTACAATATCCCTCCATGGCTTTCTACGAAGAAAGGACATCTTATTCTTAGCTTGCTTATTCCCGGCCGCTACAAAGTCAAAAATATGGATGTGTATCTTCATCTATTAGTCGATGAGCTTAAGATTTTGTGGGCGGAGGGGGTCACCGTGGAAGATATGAGCAAGTGTGATGGTCGATAGTCCACCAATATTTGAGCCATTCTCATGTGGACCATGCATGACTTTCCAGGATTCGGGGAGTGCTAAGGTAAGTAGGCTTCTATTCTTGTTGGTAATATCTATTATATCTCATTCAATTTTTTATTCACTGGATAGAGGTGTTGGGACAGATCTGGTTACCTCAGATTATCATGCATGTCCATTGTGCGGGCCATAGTTAGACTCTCAAAGCTCATGAACCATGAAGAAGATGGTAGATCAAGGACACGCCGCTTTCTTGCCAGAGGGTCATGAACTTAGGGAAGGTTTTTTTGAACAACCTCCGGTATGTATGAATGCCCAAAGCTGGTACGAGTTGAAAATGATCCACACGGAGTCACATCCAAATGGAATGTGACGGTTCTCAGTTTTCTATGAGTTGTCATACTAGACCCACTTACAGATCAATCACTTGTTGGATCCCATGCATATTTTCAAGAATGTGGGTAGCTTACTATGGAATCACATCACAAGAAAGAGAGGCACTACAGGGGCCTAAATGGATTTGAAGGAGGTAGGCAAGATGGAGGTGCTTTGGCCATAGTCGAGTGCTGATAGTCACTTGCAGCTACCTTGATCTCCTTGGGTTTTATCCACTAAAGAAGAGTGCATTATGAAGTAAATTATCAAGTCTATCCAAACTCTGATGGGTATGATGCGTTCTCTCAGGTCTGTGTTTTCTAAAGATGACCAATTATCAAGGCTGAAATCCCATGATTGGTATAAGATATGCCAGGTTCGTACTACGAATGGATTGTAAGTGGCCTGCGTATTTTGCTATTTGGAGTGTAGTCGTTTTTCATAATGCTTCCCTATTAGTGGCAGTTTGTACTACCGATTGCGATCCCTGAATACCTTACTCCAAAAATACGTGGGGTGATTTACAGGTTGTCAAATTTAGTGCAATGGATCTCACGGAATGAGATTAAGATGTCCTCTATTGAATCCGCAAGGCGGGGAGTAGTGGAGACGGTCTGTCTCTTTGAGAAATACCTGCCCATCAGCATGCTCACGATACAAATCCACCTTCTTGTGCATCTTGTAGATGAAGTGGAGATTGCTCAACTTATCCATACGTGATGGATGTTATTTTTGGAGCACTTCATGAAAACCCTGAAAGGCTTTTTGCGACAACGAGCTCGACCAAAAGGTAGCATGGCTAAAGGTTGATTGGTGTCTGAGGCGTTAGTGCATATGTAACAGTGGCTACCAATGGTGGATTTAGACAACAGTATGCTATGGTCACTGAAGAATGATGATAGATTAACCGGAGATGTGGTGGTTTGAAATGAGGTAGAAAAAATAATGGATGCTGCAATGGAGGAGAAAGTGATTCGCTTTTGTATGTTGCACCATGCCTCCATGGAGACCTGGCTCACTAGGTATGAGCAAGCTAGGAAAGATCAAGAAGAAGTGCGATCTGAATTTCCACGTAGTACGCACCATCGACCGACTCTATATCCCGAGGGCATAGAGGAGATGCCATGGTTTATGTCAATGCGATGGTTTCATGGAGCTTTGACCGCAGCATCTCACGAAGGGGCAGAGATCTCAACCGAGGAGTTGGAATTCTCGAGGGGATGTAGTCCAGAGGTGACGACGTGCTTAGGGTTTATCGTATCTATATTTTATATGTGACAAATAATTGAGTGTTTCAACGTACAGTACAAAATATATAGTATGGCGTGGTCGCGTGGATGATATTTCTACGTGAAGCTTATCGACAAAATGCACTCCACAACAGATTGTGGTATCATGGCAAAAATTGAGCAAGAGAAGTGACGACGAGCAATGGATCCAAACACGGTTATAGATGAGATGGAGAATTTTGGAAACTTGCAAAGTATTATCACACTGGATTACCGTTTTTCCATGATCCTATTTGATGTGCAGTGGTTCAAAGTGGTACTTGAAGGAGCTAGAGCAACAATTTGACGAGGTCCATCTAGATTTCTCAAAATAGATTCTAAAAAAAGATGGATAGATTTGCACGACACGTTTGTCTTGTCGGCCCATTGTGAGCAGGTGCATGAACTCATGTTTTTTAAAATTTTATTACAACATGATACATGTCACAAAAGTTAAATCTCTCTTGTATGTGATTTTGAACAAGTAATTTTCTATCCAAACCCCTGACAACCTCGATGGTGATATGTTATACCTTTAGCTCCTCCAAGTGTGAGAGTATATGATCAAAGTGATGTTCTAAGCATAGATGAGAACAGCATGCAAATAGAGAGGCCGATATTACAAGGGGTGGAGGCCACCAAAATCTTGAAGCATGAAGAGGATCCAGAATTGAGTAACAATGATAGAAATATAGGAGTCCAAGAATTCTTTGAGAACCAGGTGGACTCATCCTTTTGTGGTGACATATCTATCAATCTTCCAGTGTATGCAAAGTTGTGTCAGAAGATTGGCATGGGACCATAGGGTACTTCATACTTGGAGTGTCCACCTACTCAATTCATTGACGAATCACTTATAAGGGTACATAAGATATGCATTTTAAGTAAGATAATTTTTTTAAGATTTATATTACCATGCTTTGCTTGATTTATATCGATTATGCTAACATTAATTTTTGTCTGTGCATGTGCCTTTTGTGAATATTTCGAACAGCATGATGAGTCGAGGGATGAGTGACGAGGAGCTACAGGAGATCTTCATGCATATGTCTCCACATCAGATGGCTCAATTCAGAGATATGGCCAACCAGAAGTTGTCTCGGACACCATCGGGCCGTTCTGTTAGATTTCCTTCGGTGTACTCTGATGCTTCAGTTTCCAGTAGAGATGAGGCCAATGCTCTAGACGTGGGCCGAATAGAGGGAGTGGTTTTGGGGATGTTGCGGAGACATGGATGAAGTGATCTTGCAGTCGACTCGAGATAGAGGTACTACTCCTTGGTCTCATGGCGATTCGAGAGAGTGTGGCTGAGGTGGTTGTTGTGGAGGTACCAACGCAGTCTCACAGTCTTGTCATTTTGCTGGAGTTGTGTCACCCCTATGGGATTTTTCACACCTGTGGGGATATCTACTCCAGCCACTCCAGCTTTTGCTCAGCCGTCCATAGGTGGCATCGTATGGGTGCCACTTTGAGAGATACTATCCCCGTAAGTATACTAGATTTACATAGGTCTCTTGGATATGCCCAAGAGCATAGTCATAGGTGGGAGAGGACACATCTTAGGCATATCCCAAAGGGGTACGGCGGATACCTTGTAGATGATAGGCTAGGAGCCATCATCATGAATGATGAGGGAAGGAGGGTGACGGTTCGTATGAGAGAGTTGTGCCAACAAGTTTTTCGGCACGTCTTGGATCATTGGAAGAATACACCAAAGGGGAGCAAGGACTATGTGGTAGCATCCTTGCATGAGGAGTTTCCGGTACTTGTCACAATAGATAGGTTTTCCACATGCTGGATGATAGAGTGCATGTGTGCATACATGTCACACAGATGATCGAATGCATGCAAGGCACTTAAGGGTGGGGTCTCAAAGCCCGAGTGGCTAGACATGGACGACTGGTGCCGACTCAGGGAGGAGGCTACAAATTCTCTAGGATGTTGGAGACACAACACGAGGCCACGAGGGCACGACTCGAGGCTAACTAGAGGCAGGAGTGTTTCATCATCTTAGAAGTGGTGGCCACTCGACATATCTGGAGGACTTTATAAGTTTTTCTTTTGTTTTGCTTGCTTATTTTTTTGCAATATCCCTTCTACTAACAATCGTGTTTCTAACTGTTGTATTTTGTTTTCTTTGCAATACTCCATTACAAACCGTGATCCCACCAGCCTAGAGACTCAATATGCAGAGAGACACGGTCTCACTACATTGATTGACCGATTGTATGGACACGGCGGCCCTGTAAGTCACTCATCATTCTTGTCCATAGTTACTAATTTTAATTAAAATGCATTAGTGTATGGTGGATTGATGTGTAGTTGTTTCTTTTTTTGCAGAGTTCGTTCGATGCTCCTTTGCAGCGGGATGAGGTTTCGGATGGCAAGGATCTATAGCTCACCCTTGGATCCATTGAGCGCACATGCTCTTCTTTTTTGGTCATGTGATTTGTGTAGACATTTTCTATGCACTATGTATCTTGCCATGATTGTATCGTCACTTTCATTACATGATCTTGTATCTATCTTATGTATTAGTCTTATGATTCAAGTACACTTTGCCTTCATTCAGATGAGCATTCTACACATTACTGAACCTCTTTTTTAAGGCCCAAATAAAGCACAAAGTGCTATGCCCTACCACAAATTTTCTTTTTCCTGTTACCGTCGCTATTAGCGGCGCAAATTTACCACACGCGTCACTATTACCATTGTAATATACATCGCAAATGCAACGCTAATAGCGATGAAAATAGCGATTGTTCTATGGCATTGCTAATGAACGTCGGTATAAGGCTTGTATCTTGTAGTGCAGCTAGCCCTTCGCTTTCAAGAGGTAGTGGAATTGCCACATGTTTGACTTTCTTATCCACTGTCTTGCATTTTGTCTCCACGTGTGCTTCAGCCTTGTTAAGTAAATTAATATCTTCCTGTTCAGCAAATTCTTAAATTATTTGATAAAAATCCAATGTATATACTTCTATGGACTAATTTTCAACCTGATTTTCTGTATGAGCAGCTGCATATATTTCATCCAATGTGTCAGTAGTAGTAATTAGTCCAAAACAAATACCTGAAATATCTTCATTTTCAATCATTATGTCATAAGTTTTCAGCACTCTTTTTATAGGACATAAATATTTTCTTTCAGCTTTAGTCATGACTAAAAGAGACTTATAACAACCCATACTACTGACTGTACATACATGTAGATTTGCTAGAGACACAATTTCTGTAGCATAAGGAGATACAATATTTTTGCATGATGCACTGCCATAGCCTCCTTTTACAGTACTGCAACCTGAAAACCCTTGAGTTCTTGGGCATTGGGAGGCACAGGATAATCATGCAAGCGATCTCTATTTTAATAATGGCTAATACACACAATAAGAAATTGGACAGCTCGTTCATTATTCTTGCTTTGGATTCGAGCATAGGAAGAACCATCATTAAGAGCTTCTGTTTCCAAGCGGGCTTCAGAAATGTAAGGTTGCCCAAGACTGATAGGGTGACTACAAGAGTCTTGAACAAAAAAGTGAAACTTTTCTTTTTATGTCTCCAATAGTTACTTGCACATTAGGACATGTAGCATATAACTCTCCCGATGAGTTTTTTGCAGCTCTCATTCGCCAACTTGGATGAACATCTATGGGCTATCCATCGCTTTCATAGAGACTCCTTGCCATGACTATCTCAAAACCATGGTCTAAGAGTGCAATACATGGTGTTTCTTTTTCTCCAATCTTGACGATTATCTCCATTGTTGCTCTTGCCCAATGCGTATGGGAGTAGTGACTACTTGGAATGAACCAAGCTTCTTCCTCCTCATGCATGTGTTGTAGACGGCATTCTTTTTGACAGGTGGGTGCCCAATTGGTTTGGACTAGTCAACCATTATATTTTAAGCCTTCACTTCTTTAACTTTTGCATCCATGCTTTCTTTATCTTCAGCTTCAATTGTTGCAATTAATTCTTTAACTGCTTCAAGCTAAATTCCTTATGCATTCAGCTTCTCTTCATTCTGCACAAAGACTCGAAGAGCTTGCAAAAAAGCATGCAGTGTTTCTTCAGCATCATCACCAACATATTGTCTTTTTCTTTTGATTACATTAATAATTACATCATGAAATTCACGTTTCGCAATTTCGAGAATTTCACCTAAGGTGAACTCAATTTTACTTCCCAAAATTTTTTCTTGTAGAACTCATTTGAGATCAGTTGTAGATTCTATGTCAGACTGCAATTTGTAGCCTCACTGTTTCCCTTTCTTCTTTCCTTTGGTCTTCTTTGTATGTGGAGCATCTTCCATCTCATAATCTAGGATTATATTCTTAGCAACCTTTGGTTGTTCAAACATTCTTTTAGTTACCTGTTTCGGAGGGCCAGAAGACGAAGGCCTCGGTTCATCTTCTCTTCTTCTCTTTTCTTTAATCAAGACTTCTTTATGATTGACCTCAACCAAATGTGCAAAGGTAGAAAAATAATCTATGAGTTCTTTCCAACCAGTTATTCCTCGAATACATAGACTAGAATTAGTCAAATAATCTTTGGCTACTTTGCCACGTTCCATTTGATCTAATGCATGCAATCCATACTTTAGATTGCGCATTAGCTTTACATGCTTTCAAATCTGATTTAGTTGGCTCAATTGGTAGCCCATAGGTAGCTACATCAATTGCTGCGTAAGCATTCTTTACAGCTAGATCTTCTAATCTCTTCTTCATTCCACCATTGCCAAAATTTGACTCTACTGAAAGACTAGTTTTAGCTGCATGAATTTTCCTGTCTTTCCAAAAGACGAACTTTTGTGCTTCAGTCTCATGGAAGGAAGAATACTCCCTTTTGTCATGTTGTTGGTTGTCACACCAAATACAATACCTCTCTTAAAGCCTTCTCTCATGGGTCTTTGAGTTGATGATCATCCTCCTTCTTCAACTTTGACATCTAGCTTCTCCACCTTGGAACTAATTTCTGTAAGATTCAGATGAAGGTCATGCATGGTTTTAATGAGTTCATCCATGACATCTTTTTTAGAAGGAATATAAGAAGAAAGAGTTGGTTGGTTAGTCAAAGGAATAGGGGATTTTGAAGCCATCAATGGATTAGTTGAAGTTGAAGTAGAGCCCAATCTTAGTCGCATCTACTCTCTTCTAGCAATCATGTTAAACAAGATCCATCAATGGATTAGTTGAAGTAGAGCCCAATCTTAGTCACATCCACTCTCTTCTAGCAATAATATTGAACAGAATCCATCAATGGATTAGTTGAAGTAGAAGTAGAGCCCAATCTTAGTCGCATCCACTCTCTTCTAGCAATCATGTTAACTGCATTAGTAACATCTATCCATGTAGTCTTGACTCCTGATTTGGAGATAGCATCCTCTAGGCAATCAAAAAGCTTCTCTTGCAGAATGGGATTTGCATCTTTAAGAAATAATTCAATCTTCTGACCTTCTATACTTTCTTGGTCTTCAGCATCTATAAAGCTGTTGTAGCTAAACCTTTGTTGGGTTTCTCAACCCAATGAGTAAAACTTTTCCTTGTCATTAGGCGAGAGTTTTCTAAGAAGAATTATTCACGTGGAGCTTTTTTAGATGCAACCAAATCTGCATCTTGCCAAAAAAGACCATGGATTCTTTCTTGAAGACCGTGCTTGGCTAGTCTGGCAAAATAAGGACTCCATGCATGTTGCAGTACACCGAAGAAGAGCATTTTCTCAACATACAAGTGAATAAAAATAGAGACATTTTGACCATTAAATTGTTTTAATTCCCGCCCAACTTCTTCTAGGGCCTTGATAGCTATAGAATCAATCTTCTCTTCGTCGTGCCTTTGTTGTTGTTGTTGTAACAGTTGGATTTGTTATTGTTGAGTCTATTGCAGTATGTGCACTCGGGGGATTCACCATATATATATTCTCTATATAACGTGTGTTCATGGCCTATTTATAAATATCCTAATATGTGAAATTTTCTTGAATAAAATACAACCCTTTTCTATTCAATCTATAAGTAACCCCTTTATATGACACCCTTCTGTATGTAAAAAATGTATAAAAATGGTGTTTTAAAAATCCCTTATTTTGAACTCACGTTATATATACATATATTCATGAGTAACCCCCAGAGTATATGCACCAGCTATTGTTGTTGTAACATTCAGATTTGTTGTTGTTGAGTTTGTTACAGTATGCGCACCTCAGGTTCACCAATGTCACAGCGTGTAGGGTTGAAGGTCACCACAGGGGTTTGGTAAGAAAGCTAGACAAGACAAATTATAGAGAACTGTCTTCAAGAGTTAAGTAGATTACAGTGAGTGTTAAGAGGTTCAAGAGGTACTTCTTAGTCAATCACTAGGGTTTGAGAGAGAAGATTGTATTGGGGTTCAAGAGCTTAGACTCCAGAGTTGGCTAAGATAAGAGAAGGGTTGACATAAGAGTATTATCTCATAAGTTCAAATTTAGGTCAAGCTTGTTTTCTTGTAAGAGCAGTCACGGATTATGAAATTAAGTACATGTATCATCAACAACTCTGTATCCCATCATTCAACTTCTTATGATTACATTCAATGTAAACTGAAGCTTATGAGTCAATTACAAGGCTTAATGGATAAAGAACTTTGCTTCAAGAGAGCTTCAAATAAAGATTTAGATAAGGTTAAGTTACCACAGCCTAGAAGTAATGATGAAAAGATTCTCTTAATTCAACAATACCATATTGGGGAATATGGAAATTTTCCCACTACAAGATATAGATCTTATACTGACGTTAAAACCGATGAATTTGTAAATAAAGAAAATTTCCCCCGTCATCGCAAAAAGAGTCGTTATTGGTGACGCCATACAACAATTGGTATTAGCGCTGATAACGAGGCTCTGCTACGCTGATAACGACACCAATAAGAATGCATGCAGGTAACTTTGCGATGCTAATAGCGACGGTAACATGAATTTGTTTTTTTTTGTTGTGAGCTTTATTTGGGCCATACAAAATTGTTTCTGCACTGTGTACAATGCTTGTGTAAACAAAAACAAAGTGTACTGAAATCGTAACACTGGTACATGAAATAAATACATGATTGCATAATGAAAGCGACTGGTACAATCATGGCAAGATATCACTACTACATAGAAAATGTCTACACAGATCAGGCGACCAAAAAAGAAGGATATGTGAGCTCCAAGGATCCAAGGGCGAGCTACACATCCTTGCCATCTGAAATCTCATCCCGCTGCAAAGGAGCATCAAATGGACTGTGCAAAAAAAGAAACAACTACACATCTGTCCACCATACAATAATGCATTCTAATTAAACATGGTAACTATGGACAAGAAAGATGAGTGATTTACAAGGCCGCCGCGTCTATACAATTGGTCGATCAATGCAATAAGACCGTGTCTCTCGACATATCGAGTCTCAAGGCCGGTCGGATCATGATTTGTAATGGATTGCTGCAAAGAAAACAAAATACTAACTGTTAGAAACATGATTGTCAATACAAAGGATATTGCAAAAAAATAAGCAAGCAAAACAAAAGAAAAACTTACAAAGTCCTCCAGATATATCCTGTGGTCGCCACTCCCAAGATGATGGACCACTCCGTCCTCTAGTCGTCAATTCCTCGTCGCCTCGCACTACTGACTCCAACGTCCTGGAGAATCTATAGCCTCCTCCCTCAGTCGACGCTAGTCGTCCACGTCTAGCCACTCGGGCTTTACAGCCCTACTTTTGAGTGCCTTGCATGCATCCGATCGTCTGTGTGACATATATACACGCATACAGTTCATCATCCAGTCCGTAGAAAATCTATCTACTGTGGGCTAGAATCGAAAACTCCTCATGCAAGGATGCTACTATGTAGTCCTTGCTCTCCCTCTAGTATGTTTTTTCAATGATCTAAGATGTTGTGCTGAAAAACTTGTTGGCACAACTTTCTCATGCGAGCTGTCACCCTCCTCCCCTCATCATTCATGATGATGGCTCCTGACCTATCATCGACAACATAGGCATATCCCTCTGGGGTATGCCTAAGATGGGTCCTCTTCCACCTATGACCAGACTCATGGGCATATCCAGGAGACCCCTATACATATTATGTACCAACCGGGGTAGTATCTCTCAGGGTAGCCAAGTGTGAACGGTTGAGCAAAAGCCAGAGTAAGTGGAATAGACATCCCCACAGGTGTGACAAATCCTAGAGGTAACGCAACTCCCACAGAACGACAAGACGAAGACACCACGTCCGTGCCTCCACAGCAACCAACTGAGCCACGCTCCCTAGAACCGCCACGAGAGCGAGGAGTAGCACCTATATCTCGTGCATACTACGGGCTCACTACCTCCATATCTCTACAACATCCCCCTGGCCTTGAAGCACTCCCTCCCTCTGGCCCAAGTCTAGAGCATCGACCTCGTCTACTCGAAGCTAAAGCATCTAATCGCACCGAAGTAGATCTAATAGAGTGGCTTGACGATGTTCGAGACAGCTCCTGGTCCGCCATATCTCTGAATCTCGCCATCTAATCTAGAGACATGCGCATGAAGGTATCCTGCAACTCCTCATCCCTCGACTCATCCTAATGATCTAAGTATTCAAAAAGGTCACCTGCACCAGACAAAAAATGATGTTAGTATAATCAATTTAAATCATACAAAGCACGGTAATATAAATCCTTTAAAAATTATCTCACTTAAAACGCATATTTTATGTACCCTTATGAGCGATTAGTCAACGAATTGAGTAAGTGGATGCTCCAAGTATGAAGTATCCTATGGTCCCATGTCAATCTCCTAACACAACTTTGCATATACTAAAAGGTCAATAGACATGTCACCACAAAAGGATGAGTCCACTTGGTTCTCAAAAAATTCTTGGACTCTTGTATTTCCATCATTGTTACCTAATGCTAGCTCCTCCACATGCTCCAAGCTTTTGGTGGCCTCCACCCTTTGCAATATCGATCCCTCTATTTGCATATTGTCCTCATCTATGCTCGAACATCGCTTTGATCATATACTCTCGCACTTTGAGCTAAAGGTATAATATACAACCATTGAGATTGCCGGTAGGTTTGGATAGAAGACTACATGCTCACAAACATGTACAAGAGAGATTAAACTATTATGATATGTACCATGTCGTAATACGATTAACAAAAAAATGAGTTCATGCACCTGTTCACAATGGGCTGACAACACTAAGGTGTCACACAAATCTATCCATTTTTTTTCGGAATCTATTTCGAGAAATCCAGATGGACCTCATCATATTGTTGCTCGAGCTCCTTCAAGTGCCAATTTAAACCACTGCACATCCAATAGTATCATGCAGAAGCTACGATGTTTGGATCCATTGCTCGTTATCGGCTCGATTGCTCGAACCTTGCCATGATGCCACAGTCCATTGTGGAGCTCATTTTGTCAATACGCTCCACGTGAAAATGCCATATACGCGACCACATTGCACTATATATTTTGTGTTGTGCATTGAAATACTCAAATTAGTTGTCGCATATAAAATAAATATATGAAAAATCCTAAACACGTCATCACCTTTGGACTATATCCCCTCGAGAATTCCCACTCCTCAATTGAGACCTCTGCCTCTTCGCGGTGAGACATTGCGGTCAAAGCTCCGTGCAACCATCACGTTGACATAAACCGCGGCATCTTCTCTATGTCCTCGGGATATCGAATCAGTTAATGGCGTATACTATGTCGAAATTCAGATCTGCTTCCTCTCGATCTTGCCTAGCTTGCTGTTACCTAGAGAGCCATGTCTCCATAGAGGCATAATGCAATATCCAAAAGCAATTCACCTTCTCCTCCATTGTAGCATCCATTATTTTTTCTACCCCATTTCCAACCACCACATCTCCGGACAGTCTATCATCAACCTTCAGCGACCATAGCATTTTGTTGTTTGGATCCACCATTGGTAGCCATTGTGAAATATGCACTAGTGCCTCAGACACTAACCAACCTTCAGGCATGCTACCTTCTGGTCAAGATCGTTATTGCATAAAGCCTTTCAAGGTTTTCATGAAGTGCTCAAAGAAGAACATCCATCGCATATGGACAGGTCCAGCAATCTCCACTTCATCTATAAGATGCATAAGAAGGTGGATTTGAATCGTGAGCATGCTGGTAGGCAGGTATTTCTCAAAGAGACAGACCGTCTCCACTGCTCCTTGCCTTGTGGATTCAATAGAGAACGTCTTAATCTCCTTCTATGAGATCCATTGCACTAAAGTCGACAACCTGTAAATCGCCCCACGTATTTCTAAAGTAAGGCATCGTGCGATCGTCACGATCAGTAGTACAAACTGCCACAAATGAGAACGCATTATGAATAATGGCTACACTCTAAATAGCAAAATGTGTATGCCAATTACAATCCATTCGTAGTAAAAACCTGACATATCTTATGCCAATCATTTTAGCCCTGATAATTGGTCCTCTTTAGAAAATGCAGACTGAGAGAACACATCATACCCATCAGAGTGTTGATAGACTTGACTATTTGCTTCACAATGCGCACTTCTTTAGTGGACAAAACCCAAGGAGCACGAGGTAGCTGCACACGACCATCAGCACTCCACTGTGGCCAAACCGCCTCCATCTTGCCTACCTCCTTCAAATCCATTCATGCCCCTATAGTGTCTCTCTTTCTTGTGATATGGTCCAATAGCAAGCTGCCCACATTCTTGAAAATATGCATGGGATCCAACAAGTGGTTGATCTGTAAGTGGGTCCAATATGGCAACTCGAAGAAAACTGAGAACTGTCACATTCCGTTTGGATGTGACTACGCATGGACCATTTTCAGCTCGTACCAACTTGCAACATTCATACATGTGGGAGGTCGTCCAAGAAAACCTTCCCTCAGCTTATGACCCTCTGGCAAGAAAGTTGTGTGTCCTTGATATACCATCTTCTTTATGGTTCGTGACCTTTGGGAGTCTAACTGTGGACCGCACAATGGACATGGATGATAACCTGAGGTAAGCAGACCTCTTCCAACACCTCTATCAAGTGCTTGAACGAGCTATGATAGATATTACCTATGAGAACGAAAGCTTGTTTACCCGAGGACTCTCGGAATCCCGAAAATTCATACATCGTCCACATCAAAATGGCTCGAATATTGGCGGACCATCGACCATCGCGCTTGCTCATATCTTGCACGGTGGCCCCCTCCTCCCACAAAATCTTAAGCTCATCGACAAATGGACAAAGATACACGTCCATATTTTTGACTTTGTAGCGGTCGAGAACGAGTAAGCTAAGGATGAGATGTCATTTCTTCATAGAAAGCCATGGAGGGATATTATAGTTGACAAGAACTATAGGCCACACACTATAAGAAGTTGAGCGCAGACCAAATGGGTTCATGCCATCCATTGCAAGATCAAGCTGGAGATTCCTTGGGTCTCGAGAAAAGCCTGGGAAGGTAAAGTCAATGTAGCACCATGCGCATAAATCCGCTGATATTCATTGAACTCCATCTGTGGACCTATTCTGTGCATGCCATGTTGTCAAGCTCTCCTTGCTAGACGTAGGAAACATGTGGTTTATGCGGGGGATAAGCAAAAAGTATCCAGAAACTTTTTGAGGGATGGTTTGCCCTTGCAAGTCCCGTCGATACGTGTAAGAACCACACTTTGGACATGTCTCCATAGTCTTGTATTCTCCTCAAAATAGTATGCAATCGTTGATACATGCATGGATACTATTGTAGTCCATGCCAAGCTTTCATAAAACATGTCGTGCATCATCACCAGACTCAGGCATGGCATTTGCAGGTGGTAATATACGATATTTCAATAACCTTTAAAAAATCATAAAACACCTTGAAAACGCACAAATGTTTTTAATGATAGTGCTGAAAAGAAATCAATGAAGCGTATGTACGAGGTACCTGAATAACTTGGTCACACTCGCATTGCTCCACCCATATTTTGGTTACACACTTAGGAGTGCAAGCAGTGTCTTCAAGTGAGATACTCGGCACCCATCATATAATGGCATAGATGCTTCCTCTCTAAAACACCATATTGGGAAAAATGAAAATTTCCCATAAGTTTGGGACACATGGTCAAAAATTTGGCTTTGTCATAAATTGAACATTATAACTCCAAATCAAGCGCTTTATAGCTCAATGGATTCCATTTTTCAAGTGCTTTCCAATGATAGGTCAGATCATATGGTTTTGAGGGCATATTATCCGAGTGCCACCTTTTTAGTATTTAAAAAATGAGAATAGGGAGATTACCAAATTCACTAATATTGTGTTGTAAGCGGATCAAAAGTCTTGACATCCATGGAAATCAATGCATCGATCATTGCCTCCATCTCAGGCTCCAAGATTGTAGGTAGGTCTGGAAGGCTGCTAGTCTCCTCTAGTATTGACGGTATAGATTAAGTAGTACCTTCCAAGTGGTGGATTGGCTCAGGCACTCCATCTATCGCACGCCCACTAACTCTTCTAATTGGCTGCAAAGGGTGCACTCCTCCTTGGGACGAGACGTCACCTCCCAGGATAGAAAATTTGCCAGCCACACCCAATCTTCTTGTATATGGTATTCAATTAGCTTGCGAGTACAATGCATGATTGATATTAACTTTTCTTACTGTTTTATGAAAATCCAAGATTGCTTGATCAATTCTATCAGACTAAAACTCGCCGAAGCGTCGTATATGTTCTATAGACAATCGATGTTTTCGTCTAATTGCCAGCTTGCATTGAGAGCAAGGACATGGGACATGCTAATTAAGATACGCCTCGCGATCTTGAACAAGAAGACCTTCATCGTTTTCCATTTTGTCTACGTTACGACAAACAATTTGTTTTTGTTATCATTCTTTTTTTCTTTCTTAAATTGTTTGCAAAGGGAGTTCTTCTCTTGTAACTCAGCAAAAATTAATGTATGTAAAGTCTCCACCCACCCATCCACAAATTAAGGTATATATGTGGGAGTGTTTCCCATCTCGTGTTGTTGCACCGGACCTCGCCACCACTCTCTCTTTGTTTTTTATCCATTCATTATCTCCTCTCCTTCCATCTCTCTCTCTTTTTCTCTTTCTTTATTATGTTGTATGTTTATTACCTCTCTCTCATTCCTTCTTCTTTTTTCTCTTCCTCCCCCTCTCTCATTTTCTTTAACGATTATGGCCATCACTATGACCACGACCACGACCACGACCATGACCACGACCAAGACTATGACAACGACCATGACTATGACTACGACTACGACCACAACTACAACCACAACCATGACCACGACCACGACTATGATTATGACTATGATGATGACCATGACTACGAATACGGCCATGATCACGACCACGACTACGACTATGACGATGACCATGACCACAACTATGACCACGACCACGACCACGACCACGATCACGAGGACGACTAAGACTAAGACTACAATGACCACGACCAGGACCAGGACCATGACCATGACCACAATCACAACCATGACCACGACCATGACTACCACTACCACTACCACTACCAGTATAATAAACAAGAAAATAAGAGAAAACAATGACCATGACCATGACCACCACTACCACTACCACTACCACTACCACTACCACTACCACTACCACTACCACTACCACGATCACGACCACGACCACGACCACGACCACGACCACGACCACGACCACGACCATGACCACGATCACGACCACGACCACGACCACGACCACGATTATGACTACGACCACGACCACGACCATGACCACGACCATGACTATGACTATGACCACGACCACGACCATGACTACCTACGACTATGACCATGACCACACCCACGACTACGACTACGACAATGACAATGAAGACCACGACCACGACTACGACTACGACTACGACCATGACCACGACCATGACCACGACCATGACCACGACTACCACTACCACTACCACTACCACTATCACTACCAGTATAATAAACAAGAAAAGAAGAAAAAATAACGACCATGACCACAACCACGACTACCACTATAATAAATAAGAAAAGAAGAAAAAAAAACAACAACTACTACTACTACTACTACAACAATAATAAATAAGAAAAGAAGAAAAAACTACTACTACTACTACTACTACTACTACTACAAAAAACAAGAAAACTAAACAACAATAAACAAGAAAAGAAAAGAAAAACTAACAAACAACAACAATTAATTTCCTTTTCTCTCTTCCTCTCTCTCTCTCATTTCCTCTCCCTCCCTCACCCTATCCCTCTCTTTCTTTCTTTCCCCATTATGTTTAATATTTTCCTCTCTCCTCTCCCTCTCTCATTTCCCTTTCTCTCTTCCTTTCCCTCTCTCATTTCCTCTCCCTCCCTCACCCTCACCCTCTCTTTCTCTCTTCCCCTATTAGGTTTAATACTTTTTCTCTCTCCTCTCCCTCTCTCATTTCCTTTTCTCTCTTTCTCTCCCTCTCTCGTTTCCTCTCCCTCCCTCACCCTCTCCCTCTCTTTCTCTCTTTCCCTATCAGATTGAATGTTTTTTCTATCTTTTTCTCTCTCCTCTCCCTCCCTCATTTCCTTTCCCTCCCTCACCCTCACCCTCTCTTTCTCTCTTTCCCTATTATGTTTCATGTTTTTTCTCTCTCCTCTCCTCTGATTTCCTTTTCTCTCTTTCTCTCCCTCTATCATTTCCTCTCCCTCCCTCACCCTCACCCTCTCTTTCTCTCTTTCCCTATTACGTTTAATGTTTTTTCTCTCTTTTTATCTCTCTTCTCCCTCTCTCATTTTTTTCTCTCTTCTCTCCCTCTCTCATTTCCTTTTCTCTCTTTCTCTCCCTCTCTCATTTTCTCTCCCTCCCTCACCCTCACCCTCTCTTTCTCTCTTTCCCTATTAGGTTTTTAATGTTTTTTCTCTATTTTTCTCTTTCCTCTCCCTCTCTCATTTCTTTTTCTCTCTCCTCTCCCTCTCTCATTTCCTTTTCTCTCTTCCTCTCCCTCTCTCATTTCCTCTCCCTCTCTCACCCTCACCCTCACCCTCACCCTCTCTTTCTCTCTTTCCATATTATGTTTAATGTTTTTCTCTCTCCTCTCCCTCTCTCATTTCCTTTTTTCTCTTCCTCTCCCTCTCTCATTTTCTCTCTGTCCCTCATCCTTTTGCTCTCTTCCTCTCCCTCGCTCATTTCTTCTCCCTCCCTCACCCTTACCCTCTCTTTCTCTCTTTCCCTATTATGTTTAATGTTTTTTCTCTCTCCTCTCCCTCTCTCATTTCCTTTTCTCTCTTCCTCTCCCTCTCTCATTGTCTCTCCCTCTCCCTCTCTTTCTCTCTTTCCCTATTAGGTTTAATGTTTTTTCTCTCTTTTTCTCTCTCCTCTCCCTCTCTCATTTCTTTTTCTCTCTCCTCTCCCTTTCTCATTTCCTTTTCTCTCTTCCTCTCCCTCTCTCACCCTCACCCTCTCTTTCTCTCTTTCCGTATTATGTTTAATGTTTTTCTCTCTTCTCTCCCTCTCTCATTTCCTTTTGTCTCTTCCTCTCCCTCTCTCATTTTCTCTCTGTCCCTCATCCTTTTGCTCTCTTCCTCTCCCTCTCTCATTTCTTCTCCCTCCCTCACCCTCTCCCTCTCTTTCTCTCTTTCTGTATTAGGTTTAATTTTTTTTCTCTCTCCTCTCTCTCTATCATTTCCTTTTCTCTCTTCCTCTCCCTCTCTCATTTTCTCTCCCTCCCTTTCTCTCTTTCCCTATTATGTTTAATGTTTTTTCTCTCTTTCTCTCCCTCTCTCTTTCCCGATTATGTTGATTGTTTCCCTCTCTTTCCCCTCCCTCCCTCTCTCTCTTCCTCTCCTTCTCTCATTTCCTCTCCCTTTCTTTCTCCCTTTCCCTGTTATGTTTAATGTTTTTTCTCTCTTCCTCTCCCTCTCTCATTTCCTCTCCCTCCCCCTCTCTTTCTCTCTCCCTCCCTCTCCTTCTCTTTCTCTCTTTCCCTATTATGTTTAATGTTTCCCTCTCCCTCTCCCTCTCTCATTTCCTCTCACTCTCCCATTTCTCTATTATGTTTAATGTTTCCCTTTCTCTCCCTCTCCCTCTCCCTCTCTCATTTCCCCTCCCTTCCCCTCTCTTTCTGTCTCCCTCCCTCTCCCTCTCCCTCTCTTTTTCTCTTTCCCTATTTTGTTTAATGTTTCCCTCTCTCCCTCTCTCGTTTCCTCTCCCTCCCCCTCTCCCTCTCCCTCTCTTTCTCTCTCCCTCCCTCTCCCTCCCTCTCCCTCTCCCTCTCCCTCTCCCTCTCCCTCTCCCTCTCTTTCTCTCTCATTTCCTCTCCCTCTCTCAATACACACGAATTATAATGAAAACAAGTAAAAGAGAGAGAAAAAACACAAAAGCAACGCAAGAATGGACAATGCATTCACTATAAAGGCTTGAAGAAAGGTTTGGCGGCTCCTCTTCACGACGACAGCTCCTCTTTGCCCTTCGTACACCTCCTCCTTTTCTTCGCGAATGGTGACGGTGATGGTGAGAAGCCTTTTTTCTCCCTCTTTTTCTCTTTCTCTCCCTCTCAAATGCAAGATGTTCGCTCTCCCTCTCGCTCTCCCTTTCACTCTCTCTTTCATGAATGCGCACAAAATAACACGCTTGGGTTTTGGCCCGCATTTTTTCATCTGAGTACCATCGATATTGACGTCGCGATTAGCGTCGCAAATGTGATGTAAATAGTGACGCCACTATTTCTCGTCACAAATGGCCGTCACTGTACCCTCATATCCTTGTAGTGCCCATAAGTCTGGGAGACGTGGTCAAATCTTTGGATTTGTCATAACTTGAACATTATAACTCCGAATCGAGTGATGTATAGCTCACTAGATTCCCATTTTCAAGCACTTTCCAATGATAGGTCACATCATACGGTTTTGAGAAACTTATGGGTATGTTATTTGGGTGCCACCCTTTTAGTATTCACAGAATGGGAATTGGGAGATTCCCAAACTCATTAATATTGTGTTCAACTCAAAGCATATATGAATGGTCTTCAAACATTGCCTTGCCATAGGGCTCATAATACATTCATATTTTTCAACTATGTCAATTGGAAAGCAAGAAATGAATTAAAGGATCACTGTTGAAGCTAACTCTCCAAATATGGCTGAAGATAATAGCCCAAACCCTAAAATTCCGAGATTCTCCTTTGATGATAGCACAAACTCCCCCTAATATAGAGTGTATAGATTAACCAAATATAAGTGTAATTCATACCATGTGAAGCAATAGAGAAGTAAAAGGGTCTAATGTACACAAATCACTATATGGGTTGCCTATTTCAGCCCATAAACATGGCATCTACCTCCCAAGAAGTCACTTTGATGAAATACAAAACCAATCCCTATATTCAAGAGCATGTAACAAGAAGTAGATAGTTTGCAATAGGCATGTAGAAGTAGGAGAGAAGAAAGAATTCATGCTGCCCTTGTTTGCTTCGCAATTGGCCACCTATTTCAGCTCCAAGCATATACATAGAGCAGACAAGATGCTCCCTTGATACCCCTTCCACAATGCTTATGCAATATCAACTTGCAGCAAGCATATCAATGTCAAGTAGACCAATAAATGTTCATGAATCAACAAGGAGAGAAGAATATGTAGTGCTGCCCATAATTCCTTGTTTGGGCTAAAATATTCAGCCCACTTTATTCCTCAAAACAAGTTAAGAAGGCTTCTTGACACACCCCTCTTCAAGCTTCTACAATAGGAGCTCGCAATAAGCTTTCCAAGAGCAAGGATGAGCCCTTTGGGTCAAGATAATCAACAGAGTAAGTAGATGAATTTCAGCCCTTCAATTTATAGGACTCGAAGACCAATAACAGTCCCTAGTAAGCTCTTAAAAGACTCAAGAGAGTGGATTTAATGTCTCTCTTGACATGGGAGATCAAACTCAGCATACATAGGTCAAGCCTAATCCTTCCTTAAGACTCATAATTGAGCTCCCCTTTGTATGAGCTTCTGCCCTTTAAATACACAGTTTGGATAGCCACAAAAACTGTTCTGCTAAAAGTGCTACTTACTTGGCAAGAGATGAAGGTTCCACCACTCCTTTCGTCCCAAGATTGAGTTGCATTGCAAAGCTCCACTTTGAGTAGCACTTGTGTGATTCCAATCCTACACATCTCTTCTCCCAGCCTGCGCCCACATTTAGTGCCAAAAATTGTGCTAGCTTTCGTGCTCGCGACTTCACTCCCTCTTGCCAAAGTTTTGTTTCATAGAAGTCATATAAGGCATATACAATGTCATATGCTCACTAACATAGTATACATTATGGACTTTAGTGATTCCTCATTCTAATGAACTTGTGAGACATGTTTGGTAACCAAGTTGATTACCAAGTTAAATGAAACAAGTTGATTACCAAACCTGCTAACATGGGCCTCATCCAAGCCATATGATTGTCCATGATCACATATACCATGTCATATGTCATATGCACTAGGCAAGTCTCTTATAGTTTGTCTAGATTAAAAGTGACTAAGTAAAACATATATAAATGTGAAAATATTTATGTTTAAACCATGGAAAAAGAACCCCATGATAGCAGGTTTGGTAATCAACTTGTTTCATTTAAGGTCACAATCTGTTGATCAAGTGTTTAGTATAGGGACTTAAGGCCAATCCCTTGATCAAGCATTTTGTATTACAAATGTTTTCAGAGATCGAAGGACTATTTTCTAGTACTTTCTCACTAAATCCATGATTTCTTGACATATTTCCTTAACCCAAGAGAATCATTTCATTCTTCTTTGAGTGGTGCAGGTACTTTTGACCCGTGCTTTGTTGTTGAGCTATGTTGTTGCAACACCACTGGTAACAGTTTGATAAAAATCAATATATTTTTCGATAGTAGAGAGGTGTAAGTATAAAGAGAAATATGTATTATAGTTTGAAGGAAACAAAGGAGAAATAGATAGCACAATCAGAAATTGCACTTCCATGCGGAGCTCGAACCCCCCGACCACCCTTGAGTTGATTTCATGTACATCAAAGAATTACAATGTCACTCTCAATCTCACTCTTGCTCACAATCTGAATCGCAATCGCAATGACATTGATAGTCTCAATCTTAGATTTTTGGAAAAAAAATATGATGAAGATAATTATTCATTCACCTTTTCTGCCAATATAGCTTCACGTGTCTAGAAAAGGCTTTTCCAAGAATGGCACATTTTCCAAGAAAAGCATATGCCAAAATTGGCATCCCCAATCATCACTTGTATGCAAACCTGCTTTTAAAAAGAAGAAATGTATAAAAAGCATGACATGTTTTTTGAAAATAAAGTATTGAAAAATATTTATTTTTAATTTACGAAGGCTCGTATTTCCAAAGCTGTGAAGAATTTGGCCAAGCCTTTGAGAGGATAAAATATTCTCCTTGATCTCCTCTTTGAACTTTGTTAAAGAAACTTTGACTTAATTCTGCTCTATTTGATCACAAATCAGCTTCTCAAATAAATCTTATATCTAAACATTAGAGAAATTTTAACCAAATTTTGCCAACATCAAAATTTGTCAAAATGCTTAAAATCACGTAAAAATTATTTTGAAACACTATTTACAAGTATTTCAGAAAAAATTTCAATATGACGGGGTATATCACATTCTTCTCTCTCTTTCTAAGCATGCCTTTTAAAAATTGATTCACTCTTTCTCTCTCTCCATTCGTTTGTGAATGAAATAAATTACTCATTCTTAATTGATTTTTAATGGCTTTAAATGTGGATTTTCAAAAGTTGGATGAAAATTTTGAATCTCTATCAGAAACAATACTTTTGGGCATACAATACAAATAAAATATTTCTTTCATAAATAACTTAGCTACATTTAAAGCTATGCCAATATTTTTCATAAGAAAAAAATATGCCATTTTTGTGAAACTATTTAATATCACAAATATAGTATCATACACTCCCCTAGCAATAGGCAGATGAGTGATAAAATCCATAGATATGGGTTTTCACTTTTGGCTAGGTACATCCAATAGCTGCATTTCACCAGGTATGCATTTCTGTTAAATTTTTACTTGTTGGTGCTCTGAACATTCCTTTACATCTGTTTTGATGTTCTTCTTTATCCTTGGCCAAAAGAATGAGTCCCTGACTGTGTTATAAGTCTTCAAAAATCCAAAATGAGTAGAGAAAGCCAAATTATAACATTCCTTAAGAATTTCTTTCTTGAAATTTGAATCATTAGAAATACAGAAGTATTGAAGACTTTCCTTAAGCATATGAAACTTTCAATCATATATGTCTCCCAAAGTTTTATTTAACAACAAAATCTTAGACTATATGGATCATCTTGTACTCGAAGTCGCAAATCATCAATTAAGTTAGTTTGTATAATAGCTAATCTATTACACATAGGTCTACAACTTAAATGTTCATTCAACATCTCTGCCAAAATGACATCACAGATCCAAAATAGGCTTTTTCAAGAATGACGCATTTTCCAAGAAAGGTGTGTGTCAAAATTGAGATGATCCTTCGAAATCATTACTCACACAACCTACCAAAAATAAAAAGAGCCCATAAAAAGCGTGACATGTTTTTTAAATTAAGTCTTCAAAAATTATTATTTTTCATTTTCAAAGGCTCGTATCTCTAAATCTATGAAGAATTGGACCAAGCATGTGAGATGATAAAATATTCTCTTGGATCTCGTCTTCTAGCTTTGTGAGAGAAACTTTGATCAAATTATGCAAAAATGTTATCACAAATAGGCTTCTAAAACACATCTTATGTCTAAAAGTTTGAAATATCTTAACCACAAATTTGCCATCACCAAAATTTTTCAAAACATCTAAGATGACCTAAAAACAATTTGTAAAAACACCTAAAATGACCAAAAAATAATTTTCAAATACTATTCATATAGATGTCTGAAAAAAGTTCAATATGGTTACTAAGGCATATCACATTCTTCCCTTTCTTTCTAATCATGTCTTCTAAAACCCGGTTTACTCTTTTTGCCTCTCCATCAAAGTGTGGATGAAATGCACTACGCATCCTTCATTTAGTTCCAATGGCTTTAAAAGTAGCTTTTCAAAACTCAAATGTAAATTTTGAATCTCTTATATTTCAAAAAATACTTTTGGACATACTATGCAAATGAACTATTCCTTTGACAAATACTTTATCTATATTTAAAGCTATATCAATCTATTTCACAGAAAAAAAATGTTTCATTTTTGTGAGTCTATCCACTACCACAAAGATAATGTCATACCCTCCTGTAACGTGTCCACTTGTATCTTCTAGGACACGTCTTAGCAGTCCATCGGAAAGGATGTCTAGAAAGCTCCGCCCGGCACTCCCATGGAATGTTACGGGGTTTACGAACTAGGGATTTCTGCGTCTGCCACGTAGCGGAAGTATTCCAGCCGTTCCAACTTAGGATCAACCTGAATTAGGGTTTTCCTTATTGTTCATTTCCTAACGGCAACTAGCATCAGACCCAAGCGAACTACTTTACGCAGAAACGCCAGGTCCGAAGCGGATTCACGCTGCACTTGGTTCAAGGAGAATGGGAAACGAGAGGGATGCAAAGCTCAACCTCTCTACCATAAGGCATAGTCCCATTCTGTTCCTCTAAAACAGTGTAAATCGGTTTCAATCATAACTCTCGGTCAACGCTCTTGTTGTTCATGTTCTTTTGATGATCTTCTAGCTGTCCATCGTGATTTGAGAAAAGTTTTCGACCAACCGGGACCACCCATCCGTAGGACAGACCTATGGCCCATTTTCCACACTTTCCTCGGGTTGTTTTAGTTATTTGATTACCTAACACATTAGTTAGACAGGTAGCAATCAACTGCTTTAATTAGCCCATTAGCCACTGGTTCTTTCACACAATCTTATCACTTGACATAGAAAAACAATATCAAACAAGTTCCTTATTAAAAGGTTATCATATTTATCTTTCAAATACAAAGAGTCCAGCCTGTAGGCTTATCCATAATTCGCCCGAAGGCTATCCAGCAATCCACAAGGATCACTATTCCAAGTTTTCGCCCGTAGACTAGTATGCGGGCCTTGAGATCCAATCCTGAGTCATGTTAGCCTCTTGTGCAAGACCCGAAAGGCGAGGAATTTATGGCCAGAGTCCCCCTGGCACCCAAATGCCCTCCTGCTCCAAGTAGCGCTCAATGAAGAGACCTCTCGTGGCGGGTTCGGTCCACTTGCTCGGCGCGGTTAACAACCCCCTTGGTTAGGGTCAGGCAGGCAGTCGGGGGTGATTGAAGCGGCGTCTCCCTTCAGGCCTTCAACCTGAAGTATAGATATCCATTTATCTTTTAGTACATTGATCAAACAAAGCCAAACAGTGCTCTAAAATCTGTAGCAAGCACAAACATTTCCATTGATCATTTTTGCTGGCAAATTGCTAAGGAATGAATCCTTCCTTTCAAATGCGTCCAGCACTCGATCCGGGATAACTTGCAACTAGGCAAGATCTCCTATATCCTGGGTTAGGTCGTACCCTATTAACTCGACTTGGTCAAACCTTAGGTTCATTAGTTATTTCAGTTTACGGTTGGTCATTAGCTTCCAATTAATCTTCTTTACTGAAGAAGGATACTAAATTGGGATGATTATTCATCCTCTTGCAAGATAACTTGCGTAAGGACTTGCCAATGTCATTGCGAGAACTTGGCCATTCCCTTGTGATCCAATCACAAGATCATATGACTTCGCATTTGTTGTGCAAGTGCTGCATCGAACTATGAGACTATGGAGTCACGAAACAATCTGTTTTAGGTTCTTTAAGCTGACGTCGTTAGACCTAGGGTTTCTAAGTTTCATATTTGTAAGATTCTCAGGGACAAACCCTAGTTCAGTTTACAATTACAATTCACTATCCCTACATTGAGTGAATGTAGGCAAGTATTTAAGGTATAGGCATTTCTTGGAATTTAACTCATTCCAAACGAGTATTCTGTGGTTTAGGTGTTTTAGGTTTATGCCAATTTGTTTAACTCTAGAGAATAATTACGGGATCATTTCTACATGACTTGTTCACTATAAGATATAAATCTTATACCGACGTTTAAAGCGACGAAAATACAAACAATAAAATTTGCCCCCGTCGTCACAAAAAGTGCCGTTATTAACGACGCCATAGAAACGTCGCTATTGGCGTCGCATTAGCGACGCCAATAGCGACGCCAATAGCGATGCAACTAGTAAGTTTGCGACGCGCATAGCGACGGCGATAGCGACGCGAGCAGTAAATTTGCCACACTAATAGCGACGGTAACAAGGATTAACATACAAAATAGTTTCTGCACTACTGTATACAAAGCGCTTGCAAATACTGAAATCATAAAACTGATATATGAAATAAATACATGATCGCATAAAAAGCGATTGGTACAATCATGATAGGATATCACTAATACATAGAAAATGTCTACATAGATCAGGCGACTAAAAAATAAAGGTGTATGAACTCCAAGGATCCAAGGGCGAGCTACAAATCCTTGTCCCCCGAAAGCTCATCCCACTGCAAAGGAGCATCGAACGAACTCTGCAGGAAAAGAAACAACACATCAATCCACCATACAATAATGCATTCAAATATCTCATGGTAACTACGGACAAGAAAGATGAGTGACTTACAGGGCCGCCGCGTCTATACAATCAGTCGATCAATGCATTGAGACCATGCCTCTCTGCATATCGAGTCTCAAGGCCTTGCGGATCGCGATTTGTAATGGAGTGCTGCAAAGAAAGCAAAATGCTAACTGTTAGAAACATGATTGTCAGTACAAAGAATATTTCAAAAAAACAAACAAGCAAAACAAAAGAAAAACTTACAAAGTCCTCCAAACATGTCCTGTGGCTGCCACTCCCAAGATGATGGACCACTCTGGCCTCGAGTCATGCCCTCGTCGCCTCACGCTGCTGACTCCAACATCCTGGAGAATCTGTAGCCTCCTCCCTCAGTTGGCGCCAGTCATCTACATCTAACCACTCGGGCTTTGCAGCCCCACTCTTGATTGCCTTGCATGCGTCAGATCGTCTATGTGACATGTATGCACGTATGCAATCCATCATCCAGCCCGTAGAGAATCTATCTACTGCAGTTGGCATGGGAAACTCCTCGTGCAAGGATGCTACTATGTAGTCCTTGCTCCCCTCCGGTATGTTCTTCTAATGATCCAGGGCGTTGTGCCTGAAAAACTTGTTGGCACAACTCTCTCATGCGAGCCATCACCCTCCTCCCCTCATCATTCATGATGATGGCTCCTGACTTACTATCGACCAGATATCCATAACCCCTAGGAGTCTGCTAAGATGGGTCCTCTCCCATATGCATCCACGCTCCTCGGCATATCCAAGAGACCCTTCTACATCCGGTGTACCGACGGGGGTAACCTCTCTCGGAGTGGCACCCAAAGGGGTGCCATCTGCTGACGGCTGTGCAAAAGCCGGAGTAACTGGAGTAGACATCCCCACAGGTGTGAAAATTCCTGGAGGTGACACAACTCCAGCTGAACGACGAGACGGAGACACCACATCCGTGTCTCCACAGTAGCATCCCCCTGATCCCAATGTAGTCCCTCCCTCTGGCCGAAGTCGTGAGCGTCGAGATCGTATGCTTGAAGCCGAAGCATTCGATCGCGCTGAAGCAGATCTAGCAGAGCGCCCTAACGAAGAAGAAGACAGCTCTTGGTCTGCCATCTTTTTGAATCTCACGAGCTGGTCTGGAGACATGCGTGCAAAGATGTCCTACAACTCCTCATCGCTCATCCCTCGACTCATCTTGAAAATGTCACCTGCACAGATAAAAAATGGTGTTAGAATAATCAATTTAAATTATACAAAGCACAGTAATATAAATCATTTTAAAAAAATATCTCTTAAAATGCATATCTTATGTACCTTTATAAGAGATTGGTCAACGAATTGAGTAAGTGGATGCTCCAAGTATGAAGTATCCTATGGTCCCATGTTAATCTCCTGACACAACTTCGCATACACTGGAAGGTCGATAGACATGTCACCACAAAAGAATGAGTCCGCCTCATTCTCAAAAAATTCTTGGACTCTTGTATTTCCATCATTGTTAGCCGATACTGGCTCCAAGCTTTCGATGGCCTCCACCCCTTGTAATATCGACCCCTCTATTTGCATATTATCTTCATCTATGCTCGAAACATCGCTTTGATCATATACTCTCGCACTTCTGGCTATAGCATACCACCATCGAGGTTGTCAGGGGTTTGGATAGAAGATTACCTATTCACAAACACGTACAAAGCGAGTTCAAACCATTGTGACATAAACCATGTCGTATTACAAGTAGCAAGCAAATGACTCCATGCACCTGTTCACAATGGGCCGGCAACACAAAGGTGTTGCGAAAATCCGTCCATTTTTTTTCGGAATCTATTTCGAGAAATCCCGATGGACCTTGTCGAACTGTTGCTCCAGCTTCTCCAAGTACCACTTTGAACCACTGCGCATTGAATAGTATCATGGAGAAGCTACGGTAATCCACCGTAATAATACTTTGCAAGTTCCCAAAATACTCCATCTCATCCACAATCGTGTTTGGATCTGTTGCTCGTCGTCGGCTCTCTTGCTCGAACCTTGCCATGACACCACAGTCCATTATGGAGCGCATTTTATCAATACGCTCCACGCGAAAATGCCATCCGTGCGACCACGCTGCACTATATATTTTGAATGTACATTGAAACACTCAAATTAGATGTTGCATATAAGATTTAGATACGACAGATTCTAAACCCCTCATCACCTTTGGACTACATCCCCTTGAGAATTCCCACTCCTCCATTGAGACCTTTGTCCCTTCGCTGGATGTTGCAGTCAAGGCTCCATGCAACCATCGCATTGACATAAACCACAGCATCTCCTCCATGCCTTCGGGATATCGAATCGGTCGATGACGTGTACTATGTCGAAATTCAGCTCGCGCTTCCGCTAGATCTTGCCTTACAATCTGGTACTTGGCGAGCCACGTCTCCATGGAGGTATGGTGCAACATACAAAAGCAATTCACCTTCTCTTCTATTGAGGCATCCATTCTTTTTTCTACCCCATTTCCAACCACCACATCTCCAGTCAGTCTATCATCGTCCTTCAGTGTCCATAGCATTTCATTGTCTGGTTCCTCCGTTGGTAGCCATTGTGAAATATGCACTAACGCCTCTGACACCAACCAACCTTCGGCCATGCTACCTTCTGGTCGAGCTCGTTGTCACACAAAGCCTTTCAAGGTTTTTATGAAGCGCTCCAAGAAGAACATCCGTCACGTATGGAGAGGTCCAGCGATCTCCACTTCATCCACAAGATGCACAAGAAGGTGGATTTGCATCGTGAGCATGCTAGTAGGCAAGTATTTCTCAAAGAGACAGACCGTCTCCACTGCTCCCCGCCTCGTAGATTCAATAGAGGATGTCTTAATCTCTTTCTGTGAGATCCATTGCACCAAAGTCGACAACTTGTAAATGGCCCTGCGAATTTTTGAAGTAACGCATCCTGCGATCGCGATCAATAGGACAAACTGCCACAAATGAGAAAGCGTTATGAATAATGGCCACTTTTCAAATTGCAAAGTGCCCACGCTAATTACAATCCATTCATAGCACAAACCTGACATATCTTATGCCAATCATGGGATTTTAGCCCTGACAATTGGTCATCTTTAGAAAATGCGAACGTGAGAGAACGCATTATACCCGTCGGAGTGCGGATAGACTTGATTACTTGCTTCAGAATGCGCTCTTCTTTAGTGCACAAAATCCAAGGAGCGCGAGGAAGTTGCATGTGACCATCAGCACTCGACTGCGGCCAAAGCGTCTCCATCTTACCTGCCTCCTTCAAATCCATTCGTGCCCCTATAGTGTCTCTCTTTCCTGTGATGTGATCCCATAGCAAGCTGCCCACATTCTTGAAAATATGCATGGGATCCAACAAGTGGTTGACCTGTAAGTGGGTCCAATAGGGCAACTCGTAGAAAACTAAGAACCATCACATTCCATTTGGATGTGATTCCACGTGGACCATTTTCAGCTCGTACCAGCTTACGGCGTTCATACATGTTGGAGGTCGTCCAAGGAAACCTTCCCTGAGTTCATGATCCTTCGGCAAGAAAGCAACGTGTCCTTGATATACCATCTTCTTCATGGTTCGTGACCTTCGAGAGTCTAACTGTGGCCCACATGATGGACATGCATGATAACCTGAGGTAACCAGACCTGTTCCAACACCACGAACTAGTGAATACTTGATTGAATGAGATAAAACAAAGATATTACCAGCGAGAACGGAGGCTTGCTCAACTAAGCACTCT
The DNA here is from genome assembly GCF_053477565.2 of Lygodium microphyllum. Lineage (NCBI taxonomy): Eukaryota > Viridiplantae > Streptophyta > Polypodiopsida > Schizaeales > Lygodiaceae > Lygodium > Lygodium microphyllum. Next base: position 39,591,760 of record NC_141161.1, on the reverse strand, counting down.
CCCAATCCCAGAAAGTCATGCATTGTCCACATGAGAATGGCTCGAAGATCACCGACCATCGCGCCTACTCATATCTTGCACAGTGACCCCCTCCTCCCACAAAATCTTAAGCTCATCGACTAATGGATGAAGATATACATCCATATTTTTTTACTTTGTAGTGGCCTAGGACAAGCAAGCTAAGGATGAGATGTCCTTTCTTCATAGAAAGCGATGGAGGGATGTTGTAGTTGACAAGGACTATAGGCCACACACTGTAAGAAGTTGAGCGCAGACCGAATGTGTTCACGCCATCCATTGGGAGACCGAGCCGAAGATTCCTTGGCTCTCGCGTAAAGCTTGGAAAGGTAGATTCAATGTGGCTCCATGCGCGCAAATCCACTGATATTCGTTGAACTCCATTCGTGGACCTATTCTGCACATGCCACGTTGTCAAGCTTGCCATGCCGGACGTACGAAACATGTGGTTTATGCGGGGGATAAGCGGAAAGTGTCTAAGAACTTTTTGAGGGATGGTTTGCCCTTGCAAGTCCTGTCGATACCTGTGAGCACCACACTTTGGACATGTCTCCATAGTCTCGTATTCTTCTCGAAACAGCATGCAATCGTTGATATATACATGGATGTTATTGTAGTCTATGCCAAGCTTCCGTAAAACATGTCGTGCATCATCACGAGACTCAGGCATGGTATTTGCAGGTGGTAATATATGATATTTCAATAACCTGAAAAAATTCATAAAAAACCTTGAAAAAGCACAAATGTTTGTAATAATAGTGTCAAAAAATAATAATCAATGAAGCCTATGTGCAAGGTACTTGAATAACTCGGTCACACTCGTATCGCTTCACCCGTATTTTGCTTGCACACTTAAGAGTGCAAGCAATGTCTTCAACCGAGATACTCGGCACCCATCATATAATGGTATGGATGCTTCCTCTCTAAGCGGATCAGATGTCTCGACATCCATGGGAATCAATGCATCGATCATTGCCTCCATCTCAGACTCCAAGATTGTAGGTAGGTCTGGAAGGTTGTCTCTCTCCTCTGGCATTGACGGTATAGATTGGCCTTGCGAGTGGTGGATTGGCTCCTACACTCCATCCATGGCATGTCCACAAACTCTTCTAATTGGCCGCAAAGGGTGCACTCCCCCTTGGGATGAGACATCACCTCCCTGGATAGAAAATTTGCCAACAAGACCCAATCTTATTGTGTATGGTTTTCAATTAGCTTGTGACTACAATGCATGATTAATATTAACTTCAAATTACCGTTTGCTGAAAGTCCACAATCGCCTGATCAATGATCTTAGATTGAAACTTGCCAAATCGTCATATGTGTTCTATAGACAATTGGTGTTTTCGTCTAATTGCCAACTTGCATTGAGAGCAAGGACATGGGACACGCTGATTAAGATATGTCTCGTGATCTTGAACAATAAGACCTTCTTCATTTTCCATCTTATCTACACTACAACAAACGAGGCTCAAATGGATAGCTTTATGGAGATGTATGTCAAGTTCCAAGTTGACCATAAGCTCTTGCTTTAGAGGTTTTAGCCTCTACAAGAGCTTGAGAAGTAAATTTTGTAAAACATTGAGGTTGATATTGATGCATCCATGGTGTTGAAATCTAAACTTCAAGATATAAGAAATGCTTTACTAATTGATGTAAAGAATGTATTGGACATAGTAGTTGAGAGATTTATTGATGTTATATCTCGGCCATATACCATGCTCAAGGATTTGTTTGTCTCGGTAGATAATTATTCATTATTGTAAAAAAAAAAACATTGGTTCATAAGGTTCATGAGTTGAATACTAAATGTTTGGACTTGACTAAAAGATTGGATAATGCCTTAGATGCTAAAAGGAAAAGTGATGAATATGTTACTTCATCATTGCAACAAAAAGATTGGTGACAAGGATGCTATGATTAATGAAGTTCTTCACGAGGTGAATATAGAGTTGAAGGGGATGGAACATGATTCTTCTTTGGGATTTAGTGGTGATCAGTCAATTATTGAGGTGTCTTCTTGTACAACCATTATACCTTATATACCTAGCTACGGTCTCTAGGTTATGTACTTTGAGTATCTTAGAGGGGCTCTACTAGGATTACTTATACAATTGCACTAGAGGGCTTTGAGTATAAGTAATCCATTTATGAGCATCATTGAGGATCTCGTAGTCTAATAATAAATCAGTCTCAACAAAAAGCATATTAGAAATGTGGTTTTTTTGTCCTAGGTCCATGTATAAAAATTAATGCCATCTATGAAATTTATCAACTATAGTAATAAAATTTGTTTCAATCAATTCTACTCATAGTCATAACATTTGAAGAAAATATCCTATGCTCAATTTAAGGGATTCTTCTTCTATACCAATACTTTTGGGTTCATTTTGATGAAGTACCATAATGACCATTAGCTAGGGTATCATTTTCTTTTAGTCCTTTCGTTGACTAGTTGGCATGATTACTAATTTGTTATGCCTATAAATTTAATACAAAAACAATGAATTGTGCATATCACAATTAGATCCCGTACTTGGAAATTATGAAGGATATGACCAATTTTAAGCCATCTTAAAGAGTCACCAATGTACATGGCACATGGCGAAGCACATTGCATACCATTATCGATAAGTCTATTATCGTGCATCTTAAATCTTCTAATTAGACTTTATAAACTGTATGACTAATTTTTAGCCCTCTTAAGGAGTCGATGTAATGGTACCCATAAGAAAAGAAAAGTGCATACCATTACCATAATCATGGATATGTTATCGTTCCAATATATACACACACATATGGAATACATCTTGAGTAGACAAAAGCTATCCATTTGAGTAGACATACATCTCCATAAAGCTATCCATTTGAGTAAACATCTCTTTCTCTTTCTCTCCCTCTCTCTCTCTCTCCCTCTCTTTCTCTCGCATTTCCTCTGCCTCTCACAATATATCCTAACACTCTCCAAAAGCAAAAGGGAGAGTGAGAGAGAGAATGCACTCTCCCTCCCTCTCCCTCTCCCTCTCTTTCTCTTTCTCTCCCTCTGTCATTTCCTCCCTCTCCCTCTCCCTCTCTCTCTCTTTCTCTTTCTCTCCCTCTCTCTCCCTCTCCCTCTCCCTCTCTTTCTCTCTCATTTCCTCTCCTAAACAAGCAAAAGAGAAAATGATTTAAACCTTAAACAAGCAAAAGGGAGAGGGAGAGAGAGAATGCACTCTCCCTCCCTCTCCCTCTCTCTCCCTCTCCCTCTCTCTCTTATTTCCTCTCCTAAACAAGCAAAAGAGAAAGTGATTTAAACCTTAAACAAGCAAAAGGGAGAGGAAGAGAGAGAATGCACTCTCCCTCCCTCTCCCTCTCCCTCTCCCTCTCCCTCTCTTTCTCTTTCTCGCCCTCTCTCATTTCCTCCCCCTTCCTCTCCCTCTCCCTCTCTTTTTCTTTCTCTCCCTCTCTCTCCCTCTCCCTCTCTTTCTCTCTCATTTCCTCTCCTAAACAAGCAAAAGAGAAAGTGATTTAAACCTTAAACAAGCAAAAGAAGGAGAGAGGGAGACTCACTGATGAGATATGGGGAGTGTGGGGTGGCTCCTCTTTGCGATGAAGGCTCCTCCTCTCCTTCATGAACAATGGCGGCAGCAGCTGTGGCGGAAAGTCTTCTTCCTCTCTTTCTCTCATGACGGTCGCTCTCTCCCTCGCTCTCGCTCTCAAAACACAAAACGCAAAAACACAAAATAAAGCCGCGCTCGGTTTCGGCCCGCTTTTTTCCCTGTAAAAGCAACGCAAATAGCGACACAAATAGGGACGCCGATACCCGCCGTCGCTAATCGCCATCGCTACCAGCTCAAATCCTTGTAGTGGTTTTCTATGCGTAAATTGATTTTTCAACCCTAAATTATCGATTTGAGGTCATGCATAGGTTACGTTAATTCCAACTAATTTTCCTATAATTTTGCGAATAAAATTCATGCTAACAAGCAACCTTTTTCTTGATAATCTATGGAGTTAACAAATGATAATTCCTAGAGTTTATGCATCATAAGAATCATTTCATGCTTTGCACTTTCCATGATGATTCATTACGATATGGGTTAATAGTGCGAGATGTAGTTTATACTTCTAGGCTTAACCGAAGTATACTATTTTTAATGGATAATAATCTAGTCTTATAATTTATTTCAATGCATAAGCTATTTGCTAGAAATACGTTTACACTTTCTTTAATTGGCAATTTTCATTTCAAAGTATTTATGACTAAGTTCCTTCGTCGTGAACAACTAGGACAAAATATATCCTATTTCTAACAATTAACCTTGCCTGATTGAATTACAACAATATCAAATAAAAATTAGGAAGGAAAACCTAGGCTTGGGGTGAGATATCCACATGGATGCCCAGAGATGACCCTCCCGCGGTTGCGCCTTGGACTTTCTTAGGAGGCATCACAATTGTAGTCTTTCAGACGTGGAAGAAGCTTTACACTCCTTTTTGGAATTCCACCGTCGCTTCCTTGCACTGTCCGTCGAAAGTAGTTCTAGAAGTAGGGATTTCGGAAGGGGTGTTTCAGAATTTTTCACGAATAAGACCCATTAAGCCATGGGGAAGGCTTCATGGCCTTTGTAAGGACTCGCATGAACGGGGAATAACAAGGTGTGGAATCCCTTACGAGGCTTTTGAGTGGGAAAGGAAGGTGTTAAAAGCCCTCAACACTCTCTTCTCTTTTACGAGTGGTGAAGAAAAAAACAAAGCCTAAGGTATTTTGCATGGGGCAAGGAACGGCTAAGGGGTTTAACCATGAGGGGAGGGATGAGTGTGGTTTTTTTAAGCCCAAGGAAAAAGGGGCTAATGAATTTAACAGGAGGGGGAGGGTGTGATTCCAATATCCACGGGAAAGGGGGCTTAAGGGTTTAGACACGGGGGGGTGAAGAGTGGTTTTCCAACATTCATGGGAAAGGGCCTAAGGGGCATGTGAGGGTTTTAGACACAGGGGGGGGAGAGTGATAAGCCCAAAAGAAAGGGGGATTAAGAGGATTTTAAACCCGGGGGGAGGGGATTTGATGAGGCATAGGAAGGGGGCTTAAGAAGCCCTCCCCCTTGGAAGCTTATGAACTTCCATAAGGTTATGTGGGGGGGAGAGTAATAAGGTCATCAACACATGGGGGAATGAAGGTAGTGGCTTGCTGGCGGCCAGGGCCAAATGGTGGCCGTGACGGGTCCCAATAGCGCTCCTCCCAGCTTTCCCTCTCTCACACAGCCACGTCGATAATGGCAGCCCCTCCGTCTAGCATCACGGCAGCCCATACCCTGCTACCCTCCTTCCTCATGGCAGCGGCCCCCTTCTGGTTGGAGGGGGGAATGATTCCTCTCCTTCGTGTCAGCGTGCATGGGATTAAGGCTGAGCAAGCTCCAACGAGGAGCTTGCTGGCCCTTCTATTTCCCTCTCCCCCTCCAGCACGACCGTCGCCGACGGGAAGAAAAAAAAATCCATTAACCTTAATAGGAGGTTCATGTGTGAATTTCAGTTTTTGATATATTACATTCTCTCCCCCTTAGAGGAATTGAGATGTCGTCATCTCGAGATAAATTGGGGATATTGATGGTTGAGTGTGCCTTCATCTATCCAAGTGGCATCCTCTTCGGGATAATCTTTCCACTAAACGAGGCATTCTCTCAAGGTTCTAGATCTTAATTGTCTCTCCCTAACATCTAAGATCCTATCAGGCCTTAGTTCAAGGACTCCTTGACTGGGCATTACAACTTGTTGGTCATCGAGTACATGGTTAGGATTAGGTACATATTTCTTCAATAGGTTGATATGGAATATATTGTGAACCTTTAGGTTCTCAAGGAGTTGCAGTTTATAAGCATTAGGCCCTAGGCATTTGAGGATCTTGTATGGTCCACAATATCTTGGACTTAGCTTCTTGCAATCTCCTAAGGATAGGGAACTCTTCTTAGGGCATACGCGAATGAAGACCATGTCTCTTTCTTCAAAGATTCTATCTTGACGCTTCAAATCCGCGTATGCCTTCTGTCTATCCTTGGTCGCTTGGATGTCTTATCTTATTGACTTTATTTGGTCATCCATCTCTTCCAACATCTACCTTGAAGCTTCAACCCTTAATGTTGGATCTGAAAAGTTTAGGGGACTTCGATAGTCATGACCATACAATGCTTGGAAAGGGGTCATCTGGATGCTTTGTTGGTAAGAAGCATTGTAGGGAAATTCAACCAAAGGCAAGTATTGAATCCACCTCTTTGGATCACGACAGCAATATGCCCTAAGCATGTCTTCGATGACTTGATTTACCCGCTCTGTTTGGCCATTTGTTTGGGGATGGTAAGCGGTGCTAAAATAGAGTTGAGTCCCAATAGCTTCAAAGATAGCTCTCTAGAAGTGTGACATGAAGAGAGAATCACGATCATTAATGATTCTTTTGGGTAAAGCATGTAGCTTGAATATCTCATTGATAAAAAATCTTGCAATGTCTGAGGCTTTATAGTTTGTCTTTACTAGAATAAGGTGTGCAACCTTAGTAAGCATGTCAACCACAACCATAATGGAGCTGTATCCTCCCTGAACTTGGGGTAGGCCAACAACAAAATCCATACTGATGAATTCCCATTTCATTTGGGGAATGTCAAGCGGTTGCAGTTTCCCTGGCATCTTGACATGTTCGGCTTTGATACGTTGACAAGACAAACACTCGGTGACATATTTGAGAACATCACCTTTGAGCCTCTCCCAATGGTAGCTCTTTCTAACTGCATTAAGAGTTTTGGTATAGCCAGGATGTCCTGCAAAAGGGAAATCATGAGCTTCCCATAATATCTTTTGCTTAAGTGACTGACTTGCTGGTACACACAGCCTTGTTCTATAATAGACAAGCCCATTATTGATAGAAAATTCATGATACTTAGCCTGCAGCTTTTGATTCTGACCCTTGATAAATATCTCCCTTAGCATTGTTTGGTAGGCTGGATCATGGCATGCTTCCTCTCTAGCTAACTCAAGTATTAGGTTGTTTGGCATAGATACTTTTGTAGCTAGAGATCTGGCTGTTGATGGATTCTGCAGGATTAGAGAATTAAGGAATGCCTTTTGACTAAGTGCATCAGCAACTACATTCTCTTTTCCTGGTTGGTACTTAATTTCAAAGTCATATTCCTCCAACACTTCAATCCACCGACGTTGCCTCATGTTGAGCTCATTCTGAGTAAAGATCCATTTGAGACTCTTATGGTCAGTTCCTAGAGTAAACTTGTTACCCAACAGGTAGTGTCTCCAAATCTTTAGAGCATGGATGATAGCTAACAATTCCAGATCATGCGTAGCATAATTCTTTTCATGACTCTTCAATTTTCTTGAAGATTATGCTACTGGATGACTTTTCTACATAAGTACATATCCCAAGGCAAGTATGCTAGCATCAGTTACTACCTCGAACTCTTTATTGAGGTCTGGAAATTTTAGGATAGGTGCTGATACCAAACATTTCTTCAATCTATCGAAGCTATTTTGTTCGGGAGTTGACCATGCAATGGAAGTTTGCTTCTTCAATAAGTCTGTCAGGGGTGCTGCAATCAAAGCATAGTTTTTTATGAAGACCCTATACCATCCTGTCAATCCAAGAAAGCTGCGTATCTCTTTGACAGATGTTAGTATTGGCCACTCAAGCACATCTCTGACCTTGGTTTGGTCCACTGAGATTCCTTCCACTAATACTATGAATCCTAGGTATTCAATTTGACGCTTGAAGAATGCACACTTCTTCATCTTAGCGTACAGCTTATGTGACCTCATTGTCTCAAGGACAATCCGAAGTTGGGATCCATGATCTTTTTCCTGTTTAGAATAGACTAAAGTGTCGTCAAAGAAGACAAGCATGAAATCATCAAGATATGGCCTAAAGATATCCTGCATTAACCTGTTGAAGGTGACAGGTGCATTCGTAAGTCCGAATGACATAACTAGGAACTCAAAGTGCCCATATCTTGTATTGAAGGCCGTCTTGGGGATATCTTCTTCCTTGATCCTTATCTAATAATAACCTGACCTAAGATCAATCTTGCAGAAGATCTTTGCGCCCTGAAGACGATCAAGAACTCATCTATTCTAGGAATAGGGTACTTGTTATTGACTGTTGATTGATTCAACCCTTGGTAATCAATACATAGTCGAAGTGTCACATCTTTCTTTTTCTGGAATAGTATTGGAGCTCCCCACAGTGAACTGCTAGGCCGGATATAGCCCTGCTCTAGCAATTGCTTGAGTTGTTCCTTCAGCTCAATTGCTTCTGGTATGGACATTCTATAAGGTCTCTTTGCAATTGGCGTAGCTCCTAGTACTAACTTAATCTCATGATCCACTTCTCTTTGGGGCGAGAGTTCTGTCAAATATTCAGGGAATACGTCTGCGTATTCCTTTAGCCAAGAAGGTCCTTCATTAGACTCTTACTTCTGATCTAACTTGTTGAGTTTGATCAACTAGATAGGTAATACTTTTCTGACTCCTTTTATGATCCGAGATACTTTGGCCAATTGGATTCTTGGCACTCCAGCCTCACCTTGAGTGGTAACTAATTCTCTTTCGGAGTTTCGAAAGGAAACTTGACCCTTTCCACAATGAATGTGGGCATCGTTAGGCTTAAGCTAATCCATTCCGAGTAGACACTCATGGATACCTAAATTCATGACTCTGAATTTGATCGAAGTCTTCTTTCCTCCCAGAAAGAATTCCACCTTAGCAGTTTGCCTAGTACAAGTAACCTCACGACCATTTGCCAATTCCACAAGTAGGGTAGGTGCTTCTAGTGTGGCTATTCCTAATCTTTTTGCACATGCTGGTGAGATAAAGGAATGTGTGCTGCCACAATCAATCAAGGTCTTGAAAACTTTTACCTTGATAGTTCGACGGTGTCTGAATCACCAAGAATTGGCGATTCGGCCCTTTCTTGTATAGATCGGCATGGACTGTTGCCCTTTCGAACTCTGCTTCCATAGTCGGATCTTCCTCTTCTTCTTCTTCGCACATTTGCCTATTGGCAACACAGGCAGTTCTTCCTCTGCCTCGGGTAGCGGCTCCTTGACCATGGCCCGTTTCTTGGAAAGGTGCTTGGCGATGTCCTCCACCAAGCTTGGGACATTGCCTCTTGAAGTGGCCGGGTTCATTGCAGTGAAAACAACGGAGGTTTCAGCCATTGCTTTGAGTAGAAACAAAGTTGTTGATGTTGTTAGTCCTTGCTTTCTTTCTTTGTCCCTGATTATGACCTTGAACTCTCTTCATCTAAGGTCTGAATGCTCCTCTATTCGGGTCATTATAAGACCAAGTTTTGTTATCCCTTGGTCTAGACTGTACCTCCTGAATCATAGGCACCGCTCAAATGAGTGCGTCCTGAAGATTTGATGGACGCATAGATTCGAGACGGGTATTTACTGCTGGATTTAAACCCGCACAAAATTTGGATACCTGCTGTGTCATGTCCATCTGTGGCGCATACTTTAAAAGTGAGACGAATTTAGAGTAGTATGCATCAAGAGTGAGCCCCAGCTGTTTTAGCTCGTAGAACTCATTCATTTTCTACGTGCGATATGCAACTGGCAAGTATCTTCCCTGCACGGCTTTCTTTAGCTTCTCCTAGGTGACTCATCCCTCCGGGATCCCTTGATCCCTATACCATTGCTTCCACCAAAGCCTAGCTTCGCCGGTGAGCTTTAGCTTAGCGAGCATAGCCTGATTGGCAGGTGCAGTACCGACTGCTTCGAAGTAATCCTCCATGGATTCAATCCAAATTTCAGCATCAGCTTGAACGGACCTGCCTCTCCCGTCAAACTTGGGTGGCTTGATCTGCTTGAGAAGAAACTTCTTCTCTTGGATTACAGCAGTACTTGATGTAGGAGGCAAACTAGGAACATGTACCTGGGGTTGTGCCTGGATAAAGGTTTCTTAACGTTATTATACGATAATCGTTATTGATTACATCTTCAATTCTGCTATTACGTAAGCAATGTAGCTACTTAATTTTTTATCAATTCTCATGCACAATCAGACATTGATAAAAGAAGTCTAATTTGTATTTATATGGGCATAGCCCTTTCGGAATACAACATTTCTTGTGATGATAAGCCAACTGTTACATTTAGTTTGGGGAGAATAACGTTGTATTACATTTATCTACAGGAACTGTATAGTAGTATGGTTTCGGGTCATGGATCTTTAGGAATCGGTAAATCATTGGAAGTTCAGGATATCCTTTCCGTTGGAATCCATTCTTCTCATGGCGGCCCAACACTTTAATCCTGTCGGCGGGGATTACATGGGTTACTTCCTCATATACATATGAGTTCATCTCAACCCTCCGACCTCAAATATGTAAAGTTGAGTTTACGTGAGCTACCACAAAAATAAACAGCTTCACGACTTTCAGGTCTTCCAACCACTTGATCCTCTTTAGGTTGGTTTGTAGATAAGCAAACCGATGGGCAGCTATATAGTAGATTCTTGAAGCACCCATCCATCTTCCTTTGATGTACAAAGGTGATGGATTATAGATTTGTTCTAGGATGTTCATCATCTCAACCCTTTGTGGATAATGTGGAGAGTGTATTGCAGTCATAAACATGATTCGAAATACTAAAAACTTGTTTCACGCTTCGTAATTCTGTAAGACAGCATTGGAAGTAAGGAAATGTTTGGAACAACAAGATTTTCTTTACTTCAACTTATTAAGATTTCATGAAACAATTCCATTGTTGGTCGGCTTTGATACAAACTCTAACATGTCCACTTGTATCTTCCAGGACACATCTTAGCAGTCCATCAGAAAGGATGTCTAGAAATCTCCGCCCAACACTCCCATGGAATGTTACAGGGTTTGCGATCTAGGAATTTCCGCATCTGCCACGTAGTGGAAGTATTCCAGCCGTTCCCACTTAGGATCAACCTGAATTAGGGTTTTCCTTATTGGTCATTTCCTAACGGCAACTAGCATCGGATCCAAGCGAACTACTTTACGTAGAAACGCCAGATCCAAAGCGGATTCACGCTACACTTGGTTCAAGGAGAATGGAAAACGAGAGGGATGCAAAGCTCAACCTCTCTGCCATAAGGCATAGTCCCATTCTGTTCCCCTAAAACAGCGTAAATCGGGTTCAATCATAACTCTTGGTCAATGCTCTTGTTGTTCGTGTTCTTTTGACGATCTTCCAGCTATCCATCGTGATTTCAAAAAAGTTCCTGGCCAACCGGGACCACCCATCCGTAGGATAGACCTATGGTCCATCCTCCGCACTTTCCTCGGGTTGTTTTAGTTATTTGATTACCTAGCACATTAGTTGGACAGGTAGAAATTAGCTTCTTTCATTAGCCCGTTAGCCATTGGTTGTTTCATGCAATCTTATCACTTGACATAGAAAAACAATATCAGACAAGTTCCTTATTAATGGGTTATCATATTTATCTTTGAAATACAAATAGTCTAGCCCGTAGGCTTATCCACAATCTGCTCGAAGGCTATCTAGTAATCCACAGGGATCACTATTCCAAGTTTCCGCCCATAGACTAGTATGCAGGCCTGGAGATCCAATCTCGAGTCACGTTAGCGTCTTGTGTAGGACCCGAAAGGCGAGGGATTTACGGCTAGAGCCCCCCTGGCACCCAAGCATCCTCCTGCTCCAAGTAGCGCTCAATGAAGAGACCTCTCATGGCGGGTTCGCTCCACTTGCTTGGCGCGGTTAACAACCCCCTTGGTTAGGGTCAGGCAGGCAGTCGGGGGTAACAGAAGCTGCCTCTCCCTTCAAGCCTTCAACCTGAAGTATAGATATCCATTTATATTTTAGTACATTGATCAAACAAAGCCAAACAATTCTCTAAAATCTGTAGCAAGCACAAACATTTCCATTGATCATTTTTGTTGGCAAACTGCTAAGGAATGAATCCTTCCATTCGAATGCGTCCAGCACTCGATCCGGGATGACTTGCAACTAGGCAAGATCCCCTATATCCTGGGTTAGGGCATACCCTATTAACCCGACTTGGTCAAACCTTAGGTTCATCAGTTATTTCAGTTTATTGGTTGGTCATTAGCTTCCAATCAATCTTCTTTACTCAAGAAAGATACTAAATTGGGATGATTATTCATCCTCTTGCAAGATAACTTGCGTACGGACTTGCCAACTTCATTGCGAGAACTTGGCTATTGCCTTGTGATCCAATCACAAGATTATATGACTCCGCATTTGTTGCGCAAGTGCTGCATCGAACTATGAGACTATGGAGTCATGAAACAATCTGTTTCAGGTTCTTTAATCTAATGTTGTTAGGCCTAGGGTTTCCAAGTTTCATCTTTGTAAGATTCTCAAGGACAAACCCTAGTTCACTTTACGATTACAATTCACAGTCCCTACATTGAGTGAATGTGGGCAAGTATTTAAGGTATAGGAGTTTCTTGGAATTTAACTCATTCCAAACGAGTATTATGTGGTTTAGGTGTTTTAGGTTTATGCCAATTTGTTTAACTCTAGAGAATAATTACGGGATCATTTCTACAAAGACTTGTTGTCTATGTGTAAATTGATTTTTCAACCCTAAATTATCGATTTGAGGTCAGGCATAGGTTAGGTTAATTCCAACTAATTTTCCTATAATCTTGCGAATAAAATTCATGCTAACAAGTAACCTTTTTCTTGATAATCTATGCAGTTGACAAACGATAATTCCTAGAGTTTATGCATCGTAAGAATCATTTCATGCTTTGCACTTTCCATGATGATTCATTGCGATATGGGTTAATAGTGTGAGATGTAGTTTATACTTCTAGGCTTAACCGAAGTACACTATTTTTAATGGATAATAATCTAGTCTTATAATTCATTTCAATGCACATCAAAGAAGCATGGGAGACATGTTACTCTTACACCGTTTTTGACACTTTGAAAAGAAAAGTATTGAGAACTTGAAAGGTGATACCAAGTTTTGAAATTAATGCTATGGAAAGTAGGTGCTAAAAAGATACCTACTAAGGTTAAGATCTCCAAATTCGTGAAAATCAATGATTCGTGACTCCTTTATATTGTAGACAACGGTGACATAGTCACCCATTACTTTTGGCACTATGTGAGGGCAAGGAGATTGTGGGAAAGAGTGAGAGAATAGACCCATCTTGTTGGGCTAAATAATGCCATTAGGACTCACATAGCTTTATTTGGTTGATAAAGGATCCCTAGATGAGGAGTACGTCCTTAAAGCTTTGGAAAGTAATAAGGGCCATTGTTCGAAAAATCTTTTGGACCATTAGGAATAATGTTTTCATAAAGAAAGAAAATAAATTTCCAATAGATATTATGTTTAAAAATATAAAACAATGCTTTGGCTCTACTTAGGGCACTTAGGAAAAATGAGCAAGTCTTTAGGGTTGCCTTTAAGCACCTAGCAAAGAGTTGAAGCATTTTGGCTTAGCCAAGTCACCAAAATTTATGTTTTTATTTATTCAATATGAATTCTATTTCATGCTAAAAATAACAAATTATATGAAACTATCTTAGTCTAAAATCTTGTAACTCAATATAATTAAGGAAGGTAAGATGTCTTTTACACTAACTCTTATTAAGAACTAAAGTAGACAATTTACTCAATCAAAATATTTTCTATAATACAAAAAGGGACCAAATTTAATTGAGTAATAGCAATAAAATAACTTACAACTAATCCTCATTAGAAGCTCTCTAATAATACAATTTCACCAAGTCCATATTAGAGATAACAAATTGTTCCCTCCTACTAATCAAACTATCATGTCTACTAGTGTTTATATGTATTGAGCTACTCATATGCTATCTAATAGTTAGTTATTAGTTAGTCATATGTTACCTTCACATGGCTTATTGGACCATTGAAATAAACTTCTGAAGGAGTAAGGAGAACAAATTCTCAAATTCACTAAGAAAAAACAAGAAGCATTTTTACAATAAATGGGCATGTAATGAACAAAATAGAGCCATGCATAAGATTGAGCAACTAGCTCGAGGCCACCCATTTGTATAATATGGGGCCCATTTCCAATGAGTTTTCTAACAATTAATGCAAGGAAAACAAGTTCACAATTGCATCTCGATATGACTTTTTAAGTAGGAGTGGAGCTCGGGGAAGTTACTATATATATATATCCTCTACATCATGTGTGTTCAAGGCCTATTTATAAATATCATAATCTATGATTTTTTTTTAAATAAAACATAACCCTTTTCTATTCAATCTGTAAAAAAAACCCTTTATATTACACCCTTCTATATGTAAAAAATGTATAAAAGTGATATTTTAAAATAACCTTATTTTGAACCCACATGATGCACACATATATTCATGATTAACTTACTTGAGGAGTGGAGAGGGTATGCATATGTGTGTGCATGCATGTATACATGTGCATATGTGTGTACTTGGGATAGTCGATTGATCTTAGACACCTTTATATGGTCAATTCCAACTTCAACAAATTTATAATTTTGTTTATAAGCTAGATCCTAGATACCTAAAGCAATGCTTAAATTTCATATATTCTCTTATATAGAGAATTTTGAGAGAATGTAGGCAATTCTTCATAGGTACATATAATCCCCTACTATTAGAAGTGGGGAATGACATTCTTACATTCTCTTATGTAGGAAAATTTGAGAGAACATAGGAATTCACTACAATAATCTATAATTCCCTACTATTAGAAGTGGGAAATTAGATTATCCTATCCTTGTATATAGGGAATTTTGAAAGAATGTAGAAAATTCTCTCTTTTGATGTGTAATTCCCTACTAGTAGATCTAGGAAATTTGATTCCCTAGTTATATGTAGGAATTACATTGAGAGTGGAGTTTTGAGCCCAGGATGTGCCTAAAATTTTCCAAAAAATCTAGAATTTAGGGGAAAAATATTCAACATCGAAGGCGGCGGCTCCAGCTAGGACGATTTTAAGCACCAAGTGAAAGACGACTTTTAAAAGGCGCCCGAGTGACACTTGTAGATTTTTGATAATTTTTCATACTGCTGTGCAGGTTGTCAAGAGTTTCCAGTCAATGCGGGATGTCAAGCCGGACGCCTAGGATTTTTTAGAGCTCAAATTGGATGCCGGACAAGGAAGGAGCCAACAAATGGTCAATATTCGAAGAGGTGGACATTTGAGAGGCCAAAATAGGTAGTGCCTTTTGGAGTTTGGAGCCCCCTAAAAATTTTATGCAACATCTTGATAAAAAACGTGGAGAGAAGATGGAAACATGGCGTGAAAAACGACATGAGGCAGCAGGTGCAATTTTCGCTTCATGCCATGGATTTGGGATTTGCTGGTTGTGAAGACCGTATAGATTAGACATTGGGCCTTGATTCCTCCCTATGGGCTGATCATTTCACCACCCTTCACTCATGAAATCGCTATGGGAATGAAGAGATGGAAATCCAGTATTTCTCTCTCCTCTCTCTCTCTCTCCTCTAAAGGGTTGTTCCTGCGTGCAAGAGAAAATGAAGAACGGTGAAGGAAAGACTGTCCAGTTGGGACCAGATTGCTTCCTGGTCGATGTAGACATGAAGATTGCTGATTGTGAAGATGCTGGACATTGAATGTGGGCTGACAAGTAGTCCCGCGGCAAAACCGAGATCTCGAAACACGAAACCTAAGTAGTATTTCAATTTTTTATGAAGAAAAATGAGTTGTTATGCCATTTGATTGATGAAACATTGTTCCCATGGGTTGAATATTCATTATGATGTTATTTTCTATCAGTTTCAACAGTTTATAATCAGAAAATTAGAAAATCATAAGTGATATGGCTAAAATTAATGTTATAAAACTCGAAAAACACGCGTTTAAGGGATAAAAATGGGGATTTTTACAAAATAAATGGAAAATATGAGACATAACACCTACAAAACCTAAAATTTTGCACTCAAGGAACCTAAGGGCCATAGCCCACAATCAATCTTAGTTTTTAGTCATTTTTTATTGAGAAAAATAGAGGAAAAATACCAAAAAATGGTGGAAAATGGGTTTTAAATGGAAGAAAATTAGGAAACGATAAAAGGAAAATTTCAGAAAATTACATGTGTGTTTGTGAAACGTATAATGAAGGTAAAGCATGAGGTTGGCCTCGGTTTACCCTCGTTTCTATGTTTTCGTTCATGTTTATCGCTTTCTTTGTAAGGAAAAATACATAAAACGACCCTTTCACCTATCAACGAATGCAAAACATTAAACGATAGGGTGAGAGGGGAGGTTGAGCGTCAAAATATAAACTAAAATTTGATTTATGTGTTGCATCATCCCTATAGGACATTTTTTAATGTAATGAAGGAGACCTAAGTGTCCTAACTAAGGGGAAAGAAAGAGAGGAGGACTGTAGAAGAAGAGGGAGAGGAGAGAGAAAGGCAAGAAGAAGAGAGAGAAAGAGGGAGAGAGGAAGAAGAAGAGGAAGCCATGGGAGCTTGAGAAGGTGAAAAGAGAGTTTCTTGATAATTTCTATGATGCCTCAAAATACCCTGTTACACCTTATATATCGTCAGTGTGACTGGTATGTTCCCATGCCATATTCCTGTGATCCCCGTTCATCACAAACCATCCCGTCTCATAAATTTTTTGTCCTCCAAAATAAGGGATGTAGTCATGGACTGTAAGAGTGCTGTAGGAAATCAGCCATAACTTTGTGTGGGAAACTCTGAATGGGACAATTGAGGTGTCGTTATGGAGCCCATGAGATGTACTTTCAGCCCATGTGGGTGAGGCGGGGCTGCAATTAGGTCAGGACCAAAATTGGTATAAAATAAAGGGCTGTCCAGGAATTTCTAGTGTGTAGTCCCAGATGGTATGCCTGGAGAAAAATAACCATAACTTCCACTAGGGAACTCCGATCGGGGCAAGTAAGGTGTCGGCACCGAGCCCTCGAGGTATACTTTCAGCCCATG
The DNA here is from genome assembly GCF_053477565.2 of Lygodium microphyllum. Lineage (NCBI taxonomy): Eukaryota > Viridiplantae > Streptophyta > Polypodiopsida > Schizaeales > Lygodiaceae > Lygodium > Lygodium microphyllum. The sequence continues at coordinate 39,574,812 of NC_141161.1, read as the reverse complement.
TATGGAGGATGGGGCTGAGAATGGACCATGACCAAATCTGGTACAAAATAGGTGGCTGTCCAGATGTAGACTACAGCCCAAAACAGGGGTCATGGTGAAGTGCCAGCCAACGTAGCCTCCTTGAGGTGTGGAAATTCATCCAATATAGATGTTGGGCACCAAGAGGCTTCCTCTATTGCTAGGCCTTGCCATTTGATCATGTATTCATGTATGGAACAGGTGCGGAGTTGCTTTTCACGTTGCCCAATGACCACTTCTGGAATGTACTAAATAAGGCCCTCCTCATCTATGGGTGGGAGCTCCTCTACATGATCTTTGGGAGTGCCAATGAAAGGTTTCAATTGGCTCACGTGGAAGATATCATGGATCTTAGTGGTTGGAGGGAGTTGGAGGCGGTAAGCCAAGTCCCCGACCTTCTTAATGATCTTGTAGGGCCCATAGTAACGGCGTGTCAACTTGTTGCAAGAGCCGTCCTTTAACGTGGCATAACAGGACTTGGGGACCTTGAGGAGTACCATTTCACCCTCTTGAAAGTCAAGGGGTCTTCTTTTTGCATCAGCATGGAGCTTCATGTGCTCTTGAGCCCTTTTGAGGTTTACCTTGCATTGTTGAAGTAGAGCTTACATGCGGTCCAACTCTTCTTTTCCCAAAGGGTTGAGCTTTTCATTGAAAATCATGGTGGAAAGGGGCACCCCATAACCATACAATGCTTCGAAGGGAGAGATTCCAATGCTTGAATGAGTGGAGTTGTAAGAAAATTCAGCCAAGTGCAACCATATGTCCCAAGAATTCTGCACATCATGACAAAAATGTTGCAAATAAGTTTCAAGCCACTTATTGACTCTTTCGGTTTGCCCATCCGTTTGGGGATGATAGGCTGTAGACAGAACCAATTTGGTCCCCATGGAGCTGAAAATGGTCTGCCAAAATTGACTCATAAATTTGGTGTCCCAGTCATGTACTATGACTTGGGGTAAGCCATGCAACTTAAAAACATGCTCCATAAACTGAGTGGCAACTTGGGATGCTGTAAACTAGGATTTTGTAGGGATGAAATGGGCTGCTTTAGTGAGTCGGTCAACTACCACGTAAATGCTATCCCAACCCTTCTTGGTTGTAGGTAAACCAGTGATGAAATCCATGGTAATGTGGGTCCATTTTCCTTCGGGAATAGGTAAAGGCTGCAACAAGCCACCCGGTTTAAGAGAGCTATCTTTATTTTGTTGGCAAGGCACACATCTAGACACAAAGTCTTTTACATCCCGCCATAGGCCTTTCCAATGAAAGCTTTTTGAAACTCGATCATATGTTTTGAAGACCCCTAAGTGGCCAGCAATCGGTGAAGAATGCATCTCTTCAAGGATCCTTGGGGTGAAGGGAGAGTCATGGGGAATCACAATACAGCCATGGATCCAAATGAGGCCATTATGGAGCTGATATTGGGAATTGTCATCCATGACACCTTGCTGTAATTTCTGGAAAAGAGGGTTGAATTCAGCATCAAGCAAGTATGCCTCTTGGAGCTCTTCAATCCAATCATGGTGGAGTTCGGTGATGGATGAGACCTTGCATGCCCACATGCGAGAGAGTGAATTGGCCACTACATTGTCCTTGCCACGGGTGTGGGTAATCTCAAAGTCATAGTTTTGTAGTGTCGCCATCCATCTACATTGTTTGGGAGTGAGGTTGGGCTGACTCAAGAAATATTTGAGCACACGGTGGTCACTTTTCACCTTAATTAATCTGCTGCCATACAAGTAGTGATGCCACTTTTTGATAGCATGAATGACTGCCAACATCTCCTGATCATAGACATGCAACTCTCTCTCTTTATCATCCAATTTTCGGCTCTCAAATGCTATTACCCCATGTTCATGCAGCAAAACTACACCAATACCCCATCCACTAGCATCACATTGGATGGTAAAATCCTTTGAAAAATCGAGGCATACGAGGATGGGGGCTGAAGTGAGCAAGTCTTTCAGCTGCTAAAAACTGCGGGCAGCCAATTCATCCCATAGGAAAGCCTCTTTTTTTAGCTCGTCTATTAATGGGGCTGCAATTGTGGCATAATGGCAAATAAATCTCCTATAAAAGGAGGAGAGACCAAGAAAACCACACAAGGAGGTAGTGGTAGTGGGGGTGGGCCACTCCCGAACACATTGCACTTTTTTAGGATCAACTTGGATGCCTTTTTCACTAACAATGTGTCCTAAGTACTCAACCTCTGTTTGCATAAAGACACACTTGCTTTCTTTTGCAAAGAGGCGGTGCTCTCTCAGTACATCAAAAATCTGCGTGACATGCTTCAAGTGCTCATACATTGACTTGCTGTAAATGAGTATATCATCAAAGAATACCAACACAAACTAGAAAAGCCATGGCTGCAATATCTTGTTCATTAAGCTCTAAAATGTGGCGGGTGCATTTGTGAGCCCAAATGGCATGACAAGGAAATGGTACAAGCCATGGTCAGTCCGAAAAGCTGTTTTGACATCAATGGGGCAGTCACCTCATTCACCGCTATATCAATGGGGCAGTCACTGGGGTCAAAAGGAAACCCGTCCGTTGAGTCATAAAACTGATCAAGATTAATATCCTCCTCATATTCAGCATTTTCAGCAAGTGTCATTATTTGAGAGCTGTCATGCATGTCCTCTTCCAACTTGTCACTATCTTCCAGCACATACATGCTATTAAACTTGACAGTGGCGTTCTTAAAGGGGCATTTGGATGCATGATCAATCGTGTACTTATCTTCGCATTTGAAACACAAGCCTTTGGCTTTTCTATCATTGACAATTTTAGGAGGAATGAATTTTTGACCGTTGGGACCGAAGCCATTCCTGGCCTTATTTTTAGCATACTTTGGGTCACTTTTGGAGGGTGGTGCTGTCCCAAAAATGCCATATTTCCTTTCAGAATAAAAAGTGGGGTAAGTAGGAATTTTGGGGCTGCCATTCCCTACATTGTTGCTACGATAATTATTAACATACGGGGGTTGTCTAACAGGGTATCTTGGCTATCCTACAATGGGCTGCGTGCTCTCATTGCGGCGGTACTTTCGACCATAGCGTTTGGCCAATTCTATGGCTACAAATAGGGTGGCTGGCTTTTGAGCCATTACATCAGCTGAGAGATGCACATCCAGCCCATAAATGTATTTATGCAATTTGGCCTCATCACTAACTGCCTCAACATACATGGATAGGTTCATAAACTGGTTGGTGTACTTCCTCACGGTGAGATTTCGCTGATCAAACTGATACCATTGCCTAGCCAAGCGTTCTTTTTCCACCGGGGAGACAAAAACTTGGATCATATGCATCTTGAACTCTTCCCAATCACAAAACTGCTAGTTTTCCCGTTGAACAAATCTCCACCATGTGTGGGAAAAACCTTCTAAGTGAAGGGAGGCAAAAATGATCTTTGCTTCATCAGTACAAGGGTAGATGAGAAAATAGGCTTCCAATTTAGAGGTCCATTCCTCTAGTTCAGCTGGGGATGAGGATTGCCCATTGAATTTTGTAAACACAATCTTGTCACGTAGCTCATTTGGGCCTGGTTGCCCATGAATGCCATGTGCTACATGCTGCCCATGCATGCCTTGGTGTCCAAAATTCCCATGGGGGCCATGCTGCCCGTGCATTACATGAGGACCAAATTGCCCATTAGGACCTTGCTGTCCAAAATGTCCATGCTACCCATTACCATATACATGGTGCCCCATTGCCATATGCATGCTGCCCATGCACTCTATGCATTCCATGCTGCCCAAGATTTGCATTGGAGCCATTCCCTTGAGTATGCAAGTAGCTGCCGTTACGGGGGAGTTGGGATGCCAATGATGGGCTGGAAGGATTCGTAATGGGGGAGGGAAGGAGGGGCTCATCATGTCGAGTGGAGGGCTCACCCGTCTCATAAGTGCTATGGGGAATGCCATGGGTACTACCAAGACCTTGTGAGTTGCGCCCGGTCTCCAAGGGGAAAGGGCTGTTAGCCTCACGGGGAGGGACATACTCCTTGGGTCGATTTGAGGGGGGACAATGGCGAGGATGAGGGCGCCCATGCGCTCTATGAGTAAGTCCATCTTAGCCATCATCTAGGAATGACGATGATCTTGGTGGGTTTCCATCTCCCTGTGGCGTTGCTCCATCTCTCGATGTCGTTCGGCATGACAGGTCTCATGTTGGCATAGGGTTTGGTTCAGCAGAGACAAGCGATCTATCTCGAGGACATTCTTCAAACAAGTCTTCACGATCCTCCTGGGCTGAGCTAGGATCGTTCATTGAGGCACGGGAGTCCCTTATTTCGCACTGAAATTCCTCCTGGGCCTTTGCTTTACCCTTGTGGCCTGCCATCCCAAGTGCAGTCTACCAGACCCCTTATTATAGAAATGATGATAACTTAAGCTAGGGAGCTCCGATTGCCAAAATTTCTGATTCAAATGAAAGCCCTCGATCCCCTCTATGAGGCTATGTAAAAATATCTCCGACAATAAATGATTAGGGCTTTGCTGTAATCACTTTTTGTGGGTTGACTGTGTAGGACAGCTGCTTGTCCCACAGTACCTCTGGGCACAAAACTGAGTGTATCTCCCAAACCGTAGGGCGGAATGGGGGGGGTTTTTAGCTCAGATCTAAGGGAAGATTCCCTCTTCAAATCAAGCTATAGAGCTCACGCTTAGTCACACAAGAAGGCTTTGCTGTAATCAATTATTGTGGGCTGACTATGTAGGACTGCTGCCTATCCCACAGTACCTCTAAGCACAAAACTGAGTGTATCTCCCAATCCATAGGGCGGAATGGGGAGGTTTTTAGCTCAGATCAAAGGGGAAGATACCCTCTTCAAAGCAAGATATAGAGGTTGCGCTCAATCACACAAGAAGGCTTTGTTGTAATCAATTATTGTGGGCTGACTGTGTAGGACTTGCTGTCTGCAATATCCTGCAAAGGCTCCCTCAAGGAGCATACTTTATCCCAATGGTGAGGGCCTTATCCCAGACATCCAGGGCCTCAATGGTGGCTCTCAATGCCCCATAAAGCCATACATTCTTTGTATCCATAGCTCATTGCTGAAACCAATTCCACACTGTATACCCTGCCCTTCTTGCATTGCATCCACCATACATTACCAAGCGGTTCATGACATTACCAATGCATGTAGGGGTTTGTAGGCTCAAGTGATTAGGGTTCGGGCTATTCCATCAAATATACTTGTACGTGCAATAATTCTTTGGGCTCCGGATCACCCGGAGGTGGGCAAAGTTCCCCCCGGGCCGGGTTGTGCACCCCTTCAGGGTCTTTGATGGCAAGGGGGGGTCACCCCTCTTTTGTCTTGCCACCTCGCCTGGCATCGAGCTTTTCCTCACCCGGAATATACATGGCAGACATTTATTAATTAGACAACCAGCATGAGATGCCTTTTAGAAATCAAAATTTTGGGCTTTTCATGAAGTGCATGGAATTGGAATGGGGAATAGGGATAGGGAGCTTACCGACAGTGACTCACTACCTACTTACCCTTATACAATGGATTTTTTAATCACTTCTTGGCTCAGCCAATTCACAAGAAGCCAAACCGGTTATGGGTAAGCAAAATATAATCACAATGAAGCTTCAGCATGAGTAAAATCCATTTCAGCACTATGAGATCAAAGGGAAATGACTGGGACTAATAATCAACATGCATTCAAGGTCTGGGCCTGCTATTATCTACTTGGGCTCATACATTCTCTCAAACAAATGGATGGGATTCAACAAGAGGCTTAAACAGAGAGAATTAGAGCTAAGAATCAGTTACCTTGAGTCTTTTGGAGAAGAAGGCAGCCACTAATGCCACCTCAGTCCTTCATGAGAGCTCCATTTGATCCCAAATGCTCCATGGCTCCAAAATGGGTGTGCTCTGTCAAGAAAGGGTGAAGTCAAGCTTGGGGCAAGATGGTTCATGACCTTCCCATGAAGAGTTCTTGCTGGAATTGAGGTCCTACTCCATAGCCATGGCTGCCCACAAGTGCATGCCTTCAAATCTTGCTTATAATCTTCTTCTCATTCTTCTTGATGGCTGAAATCTTGAGCTATGTTGAAGGGGGACTCCCGGGGACCAAGGAGAGAACAAAATCTTCAGGATTTCTGAGCTTGATGCCAAGGTTCCATGGCTGCCATGGATTGCACCAAACCAGAGTTTCTTGAGTGCAAAAGGGGAGTCCAAGGGTTGAGGAAGATGTCTCTGATGCTGCCCAAGAAAGTTGTCAAGGGCTAGGGCTGAAGCCAAGAAGGAGGGGAGGGTTGCCCTGCAGGCCAAGAAGCAGCTTGTTTTTTGCGCCACAAATTTTTGGCTGCTCTTGGGGGGCCACAAGCAGGGGGAAGGCAAGGTTGCTGCTGCTCAATGTGCTGCTCCAACTGAGAGGAAGACCTTGGGACAAGCCAATCTTGCTGAGGAAGAGGAGGGGGAGCAAGATTTCTGAGTTTCTTGGGTTGGAGCTTCCATAGCAGCTTGGGGAAAAGAGGAGAGAGAAGATCTTCTTGAAAAGTAACTGAGTTTTGGCCTTCTCTAATTGTGCTACCCTGCTTTTGCCCGAAACCCTAAAAAACTTGCATGAAAATTAGTGATGACCTGTCAAATTTGTCTGCCCGCCTCGAGATTTGTCCATGGTTCTTGGGAAAGCTCCAAGAAAGGATGCCACAGTCTTCAAGAGGGCTAACAGCCTGCCTGAGTACTCCTGTGTACCTGTGAAAGAGATGTAACTGGAGCTTTCTAACTGTGGGGAACTGTGAGAGCCCTAAATCTATGGGAAAAGAGAAGGATCAAGGACAAAGCTCTGATACCACTTATAATGAAGGAGACCTAACTGACCTAACTAAGGGGAAAGAGAGAGAGGAGGACTGCAGAAGAAGAGGGAGGAGAGAGAAAGGCAAGAAGAAGAGAGAGAAAAAGGGAGAGAGGAAGAAGAAGAGGAAGCCATGGGAGCTTGAGAAGGTGAAAAGAGAGTTTCTTGATAATTTTTTGTGATGCCTCAAAATACCCTCTTACACCTTATATACCGTCAGTGTGACTGGTATGTTCCCATGCCATATTCCCGTGATCCCGTTCATTACATTTTAAAATAAAGGGAAAGGCAGTGTGACTCGTATGTTTCCATATACCGTCAGTGTGACTGGTATGTTACCATGCCATATTCCCATGATTCCCATTCATTACATTTGAAAATAAAGGGAAATGCAGCATGAGTGTAAGGCTCGGTGTCTTTTCTCATTGCATAAACGTTAGCATAGAAATCATGAAAAGATTGGTTTCACACGATGCACAATGCTGATTTTCTTCTATTTGTGCACTAAACCGTTCACATTATGCACTATGCATAGTTCATGGTATCAATGGAAAAGCTCGTGGACTGTATAGCACTTGTTTTCTTAGGAATTTGACCCACAATTGAGAGCGTAAGGTTATTTTGAGCCGCAGGATAGAGGGGCGGTTTCCTAAGGGACTGTTAAGTAAGGACACATGGTATATCTCCTGGAAACATTTAAAATGAAGAGTGGAGTGTGTTTGTTTGTGTAACGTGTCCACTTGCATCTTCAGGACACGTCTTAGCAGTCCATCGGAAAGGATGTCTAGAAAGTTCCACTCGGCACTCCCATGGAATGTTAGAGGGTTTGCGATCTAGGGCTTTCCACGTCTGCCATGTAGCGGAAGTATTCCGGCCGTTCCCACTTAGGCTCGACCTGAATTAGGGTTTTCCTGATTGGTCATTTCCTAACAGCAAACTAGCGTTAGACCCAAGCAAACTACTTTATGTAGAAATGCTAGGTCTGAAGCGGATTCACGCTGCACTTGGTTCAAGAAGAATGGAAAATGAGAGGGATGCAAAGCTCAACCTCTCTGCCATAAGGCATAGTCCCATTCCATTCCCCTAGAACAGCGTAAATCAGGTTTAATCATAACTCTAGGTCAACGCTTTCGTTGTTCGTGTTCTTTGATGATCTTCCTACTGTCCATCGTGATTTCAGAAAAGTTCCTGGCCAACCAGGACCACCCATCCGTAGGACGGACCTATGGCCCATCCTCCGCACTTTTCTCGGGTTGTTTTAGTTATTTAATTACCTAACACATTAGTTGGACATGTAACAACTAGCTTCTTTAATTAAACCATTAGGCACTAGTTTCTTCACGTAATTTTATCACTTGACATAGAAAAACAATATCAGACAAGTTCGTTATTAACATATTATCATATTTATCTTTGAAATACAAAGAGTCCAGCCCGTAGGCTTATCCACAATCCGCCCGAAGGCTATCCAGCAATCCATAAGGATCACTAATCCAAGTTTCCACCCGTAGACTAGTATGCGGGCCTCGAGATCCAATCCCAAGTCACGTTTAGCCTCTTGTGCAGGACCAGGAAGGCAAGGGATTTACAGCCAGAGCCCCCTCTAGCACCCAAGCATCCTCTTGCTGCAAGTAACGCTCAACAAAGAGACCTCTCGCGGTGGGTTCGGTCCACTTGCCCGACGTGGTTAACAACCCCCTTGGTTAGGGTCAGGCAGGCAGTCGAGGGTAACTGAAGCTGCCTCTCCGTTCAGGCCTTCAACCTGAAGTATAGATATCCATTTATCTTTTAATTCATTGATCAAACAAAACCAAACAGTGCTCTAAAATCTGTAGCAAGCACAAACATTCCCCTTAAGGGGTTTCTCTCACCTCTCTCTCTAAAAAGAGATTCCAAAATAATATTAGAATAAGAGATCTTCTACAATCAAGCAAATCTCGTATTTGTATTTTCAATAGATTTCACCTATTATTTTATTCTCAAACTGTAGGATAAGGTCACTTTTTCTCAAAATCCTCATAACTAAAAAAATACAATTCTATTTTCTATAAAAACGGAGCCAATCATTAATATATGACTCTTTAATGCCCTCATGACTTTTCAACATGAAAACATATTAGAATCATTCTGATTCTTACGTCTTAAAAGGACGGAAGTTAAAAAACGATATAAAATGATGTACACATCATATTTTAATATTTTTTTAAATCTAGAAACACCTTTTTGACTCGAGATTTTTCTTGTAAAATTTTTATTATTTTTAGACAAGTATATGCCTATTTCTGGGCATTTCTTTGTTTGATCTCAAAGCTCTAGTTTTGTTTGAAATTTTGTGTACTCTTCTCCTTCCCTCCAGAAGATGGTTTCTTGTGTATAAATTCTTTTGAAGCAATTCTTATTACTATCTACAACACACTCTACCCTGCTACAAGCAATCTTAGGAGTGGTTTTGATAGCATTTGCTGAAATCAAATAATCTCTATCTACAACACTATCTACCTTGCTACAAGCAATCTCCCTCTTGAGTACTGTGCTATAAGATATCTTCCTCTTCAACACTTTATACTACAAGCAATCAAGTGATAATGGAGGTATCTTTATTTTTTAAATCTCTCTGATGTTATTATTCTTCATAGTTGTTGTTTAATCCTTAAGTGTCAATTCAAAGAGAGAGAGAGAGAGAGAGAGAGAGAGAGAGAGAGAGAGAGAGAGAGAGAGAGAGAGAGAGAGAGAGAGAGAGAGAGAGGGAGGGAGGGAGAAGGAAGGGGGGAAGAGAGAGGACAGTGTGAGATGAACTAGGAAAATAAGTGATAGAGTGATAGAGAGTAAATTAAGGTAGAAAATAAGATGATGTTATTGTTCTCCACTAGCCAACATTTTGTATAAATGTGTTTAAATATCTTTGATAAATTCTTCTTTGGGGAGAGAGAGATATAGAATATTTTGGATATAATAGAAGATAAGATTGGATGTTGATTAGAGGTAGATTAAAAGCTAAGATTATAGAAAGATTAGGGATTGATTAGGGTCTATGATGACTCAAATTAAGAGAAAGAGACAAGATCCAACTAGGTAAAAAAGAACACATATATAGTGAATCAAAGGGTGTAATTGTGTGTTTTGAGCCAATCCAGAATTAGCTGCATGCCACTGGATTGATGCTGACCTGCAGCTCCTGGATATTTAGACGTTCTTGCTATTGATTAAAAAATTGGCATCGACTCCTTAGCTTACTATTAATCAAAGGGGTGTAATTATGTAATGTTAAAATTGGTATATGTTTTTCTTTATAAGATGCAAGTGTAGGATGTACCCAGAGAAAGAGAGATATTCACTTTCAATTGGAGGATGAATATGCATCGATGTTCAAAACAACTCTAGAAAGGGATGATGCAATAAGATATAGGATGCAACAAGAAATAAATCTAGGAAAAGAAAATGTGGACCTTTGGGTTAATGGATGCATTTATCCATCCGATCCACTCACTCAAAGGCCACCATAATTTGAAGTGCTTACATCATTTGTAAAGTTCCTTTGTGAAGGCAATGAAGGATTGTATGGATACACATGCAAACTTGTCACAGAAGGATTAGCAGAGGTTCATTAAGCCTTGACAAATATGCAGACAAGATTACAAGGAAATATGCAGTATTTGATGGAAAATAATAGATTATTAGTTGAGAAGGATAGGGAGAACGAGAGCCTACAACAAGCAATGCCTGTCATTGAAGATGCTATGCATGCTACATATATGCAAAATATGGAGTTACAATCTAAAGTTATGGACTTGGAGAAGGAGAATAGAAACATAAAGAGGAAGCTCACAAAAACTTTGGAGATTGGGCCCACTTTAAAAACCAAAGAAGCACACATTCGATTAGTTAAACCAATTCACCAATTAACCAAAGGAAGTGGACAATATCATACATGGATATATGCTCAATGTGCTACAATGAGAAATATGTTCCCTCATGGAGAGAATGATACTATTGCCAAAGTTCTAAGCAAAGATATGGTAAAAAATGCATTGGAAAATTGTAAATTCACGGACATTGTAGATGGTGTCACAAGTGAACATCTTAGGATGTGAGCAACTTGTTTATTGCTACAGATGCTCAGGGATTATGTAATAAGGTGGGAATGAGTTCTGAGTCATATAGTATGCTCTATCAACAATTGGATACAGGATTTGAGCAAGTCTTCAAAACTAAGCAAGTAATGCCTCTACCAAAACCATTTCACGTGAAGAAGGCTTCAAAACAACTAAATGAGAAAGTTTTAGAACCAATTGGTGAGACAACGCATTTGGAAAATACACACATATTGAAGTATTGTTCTAAATAAGTTGCATTTGTATTGAATGCATCCAACAACTTTGTATTGGATATATGTAGGGTTAAGATTGCTATGGTCAAGTTCTACACTATGTCTATGGAAGAATGTAGAGGCAAGCTTAAGTTTGTCCTGAAACTTGATGAGAGTGAGATTAATAAGGGGCTAAAACTTGAACTTGTGAGATAACACTTATGAATTGAGCAATGGATCCCAACATCGATGAAAACCATCCTTTATACTTCAATGTACAGTCAGAGAATTGAATATGGTGACTTGCACCATTTGAATGTAACGTGTCCACCTGTTCCCTTCAGGACACGTCTTAGCAGTCCATCGGAAAGGAGGTCTAGAAAGCTCCACCCAACATTCCCATGGAATGTCACGGGGTTTGCGATCTAGAACTTTTCGTGTCTGCCACGCAACGAAAGTATTCTGGCTGTTCCCACTTAGGACCGGCCTGAATCAGGGTTTCCCCTAATGGTCATTTCCTAAATGGCAACTAGAGTCAAACCCCAAGCGAACTACTTTACGCAGAAATGCCAGGGCCGAAGTGGATTCACGTTGCACTTGGTTCAAGGAGAATGGGAAACGAGAGGGATGCAAGGCTTGACCTCTCTGCCATAAGGCATAGTCCCATTCTGTTTCCCTAAAATAGCGTAGATCGGGATTATTATAACCTAGACTCCAGTTCAGTGCCCTTGCTATTCATTCCCTTTAAGAATATCTCCTTGCTGTCCTTTCCGATTGAGAAAAGTTCCCGGCCAATCGGGACCACCCATCCATAGGACGGACCCATGGCCACATCCACCGCACTTTCCTCAGGTTGTTTTAGTTGCCTAATTACCTACCACATTTAGTTGGACATGCATCAAGTAGCTTCCTTAATTAGCCCGTTAGATACTGGTTCCTTCACATAATCTTAGCACTTGACATAGAAAAGTAGTGTCAAACAAGTTCCTTTTCAACAGGTTATCATATTTATCTTTGGAATACATTCATAAAGTCCATCCTATAGGCTTATCCATAATCCACCTGAAGTCTATCCAGCAATCCATAGGATTACTAGTCTACGGGTGGAATCTTGGATTAGTAATCCCTATAGATTGCTGGATAGCCTTTGGGCGGCAATCTACAGGGATTACTTATCCAAGATTCCGCCTATAGACTAGTAATCCACAGGTAGAATCTTGGATTAGTAATCCTTGTGGATTGCTGATAGCCTTCGGGTGGATTATGGATAAGCCTACGGGCTGGACTTTATGAATGTATTCCAAAGATAAATATGATAACCTGTTGAAAAGAAACTTGTTTGACACTGCTTTTCTATGTCAAGTGCTAAGATTACATGAAGGAACCGGTGCTTTTCTATGTCAAGTGCTAAGATTACATGAAGGAACTGTGTTTAACAGGCTAATTAAGGAAGCTGGTTGATGCATGTTCAACTAAATGTGGTAGGTAATTAGACAACTAAAACAACTTGAGGAAAGTGCGGTGGATGTGGCCATGGGTCTGTCCTACAGATGGGTGGTCCCAGTTGGCTAGGAACTTTTCTCAATCATAAAGGACAGTAAAGAGATCTTCTTGAAGGGAATGAATAGCAAGGGTACTGACCCAGAGTCTAGGATATAATAATCCCGGTTTATGCTATTTTAGGGGAATGGAATGGGACTATGCCTTATGGCAGAGAGGTCGAGCCTTGCATCGACCCTCTCGTTTCCCATTCTCCTTGAACCAAGTGCAGCATGAATCCGCTTCGTCCCTGGCATTTCTGTGTAAAGTAGTTCACTCGAGGTTCGATGCTAGTTGCCGTTTAGGAAATGACAATTAAGGGAAACCCTGATTCAGGTCGGTCCTAAGTGGAAACCGCCATAATACTTTTGCTACATGGCAGACATGGAAAGTCCTAGATCGCAAACCCCGTAACATTCCATGGGAGTGCCGGGCGGAGCTTTTTAGACCTCCTTTCCGATGGACTGCTAAGGCGTGTCCTAAAGGGAATAGGTGGATACGGTACAGTTGGTATTAGAGCGAACCAATGAAGGACTTGTTTTTTAAGAAATATTAATAAGAAGAAGTAAAGAAAATATTGTTGTTCAGAACATTTCCTTACTTTCGATGCTGTCTTGCAGAATTATGAAGCATGGAATAGGTTCTTAGTGTTTTGAGTCATGTTTATGACCGCGATGCATTCCCTAGATTATTGACAAAGGATCGATATGATGAGCATCCTAGACCATATTTATAATCCATCCCCTTTGTATGTGGAACGGAGATGGATGGGTGACTCAAGAATCTACTATATAGCTGCCCGTTGGTTTGCGTACCTTCGAACCAACCTAAAGAGGATCAAGTGGTTGGAGGACTTGAAGATCATGAAGCTATTCATTTTTGAGGAGGCTCATGTAAACTCAACTTTACATATTGAAGGTGGGAGGGTTGAGCTAAACTCAAATGTATACGAGGAAGTGACCCGCGTAATCCCCGCCGATAGGATCAAGGTGTTGGGATGCTACGAGAAGAATGGGTACCAGAGGAAAGGATATCCTAATCTTCCAATGACTTACCGATTCTTGAAGATCCATGACCCGAAACCATACTATTATCCAATTCCCATAGCTAAATGTGATACAACATTATTCTCCCCGAACTAAATGTAACAGTTGCTCTATCATCCCAGGAAATATTATACTCTGAAAGGGCTGTGCCCATATAAATAAAATAAGACTTCTTTTTATCAATGTCTCTCTCGGCTATGAGAATTGATAAAAAGGTTAAGTGGCTAGATTTCTTGGTTGATAGCTGAATTAGGTATGAAATATAAATCATAACGATTAGCGAGTGATAATGTTAAGAATCCTCTATCCAGGCACAACCCCAGGTACAGATTCCTAGTTCGCCCCCTACATCAAGTACGGCTGTGATCCAGGAGAAGAAGTTTCTTCTCAAGCAAATCAAGACGCCAGAATTTGATGGGAAAGGTAGGATTGTCCAAGCGGATGTTGAGATTTGGATAGAGTCCATGGAAGATTACTTTGAAGTAGCCGGTACTGCACCCGCCAACCAGGCTATGCTCGCCAAGAGCTGAAGCTCATCGGTGAAGCCAGGCTCTAGTGGAAGCAATGGTGCAGAGATCAAGGGATCTCGGAAGGATCCGTTACCTGGGAAAAGCTGAAGAAAGCTGTGCAAGGGAGATACTTACCACCTGCGTATTGCACGCAGAAAATGAATGAGTTTTATGAGCTTAAACAACTGGGACTCGCTCTTGACGCATACTACTCAAAATTCGTCTCACTTCTTAAGTATGCACCACAGATGGACATGACACAACAAGTGTCAAAATTTTATGCTGGTTTAAACCCACCATTGAATACCCACCTCGAGTCTATGTGCCCAATAGATCTACAGGACGCACTCATTCGAGCTACGCCCATAGTTCAAGAGAAGCATGCTAGGCCAAGAAGTAACAAAACTTGGTCTTATAATGACCCAAATAGAGGAGCATATAGGCCTCAAGTGAAGAGAGTTCAAGGTAAAAAGCGGGGACAAAGAAAGAAAGCAAGGACTAATAATGTCAACAACTTTGTCCCTACCCAAAGCAATGGCCGAAATCTTCGTTGTTTCCACTGCAACAAGCCCGATCATTTCAAGAGATAATGTCCCAAGCTTGGTGGAGGACATCGTCAAGCATCTTTCCAAGGAACTGGCTGTGGCCAGGGAGCCACCACCCCAGGCAGAGGAAGAACCGCTTGCGTTGCCAACAGGGAAATGTGTGAAGAAGAAGATCCGACCATGGAAGTAGAGTTTGAAACGGCGACAGTCCATGCCATTCTTCACAAGAAAGGCCCGAATCTCCAATTTTTAGTGATTTAGACACCATCGTACTATCAAGGTAAAGGTTTCAAAACCTTGATTGATTGTGGTAGTACACATTCCTTTATCTCACCAGCTTGTGCAAGAATATTAGGAATAGCCACAGTAGAAGCACCTACCTTACTTGTGGAATTAGCAAATGGTCGTGAGGTCACTTGTACCAGGTAGACTGCTAAGGTGGAATTCTTTCTAGGAGGAAAGACAACTTTAGTTAAATTCAAAGTGATGAACCTAGGTATCCATGAGTATTCACTCGGAATGGATTGGCTTAAACCTAAGGATGCCCACATTCATTATGGAAAGGGCCAAGTTTCCTTTCGAAACTCTGAAGGGGAATTGGTCATAACTAAAGGTGAGGCTGGAAAGCCGAAAATTAAATTGGCCAAAGCATCTCGGATTATAAAGGGAGTTAGAAAGGGACTACTTTTCTACTTGATTAAGCTCAATAAGTTAGATAAGAAGCAGGAGTCTAGTGAAGAACCTTCATGGCTAAAGGAGTATGCGGACGTATTTCCTGAAGATTTGACAGAACTCCTGCCTCAAAGAGTTGACAGAACTCCCGCCTCAAAGAGAAGTGGATCATGAGATCAAGCTAGTGCCAGGAGCTGTGCCAATCGCAAAGAGACCTTATAGGATATCCATCAACTCAAGAAACTGCTAGATCAGGGATACATGTGTCCTAGCAATTCACCATGGGGAGCTCCAGTTTTGTTCCAGAAAAAGAAAGATGGAACGCTTCGACTATGTATTGATTACAGAGGGTTGAATCAATCAACTGTTAAGAACAAGTACCTTATTCCTAGAATAGATAAGCTTCTTGATCGTCTTCAGGGTGCGAAGATCTTCTCCAAGATTAATCTCAGGTCTGGTTACTATCAGATAAGGATCAAGGAAGAAGATATCCCAAAGATGGCCTTCAACACAAGATATGGACACTTTGAGTTTCTAGTTATGTCATTCGAGCTTAGGAATGCACCTACCCCCTTCAATAGGTTAATGGACGATATCTTTAGACTATATCTTGATGACTTCATACTCGTCTTCTTTAACGACACCTTAGTCTATTCCAAACAGGAAGAAGATCATGAACCCCAACTTTGGATTGTCCTTGAGACAATGAGGGCACACAAGCTCTATGCTAAGATGAAGAAATGTGCATTCTTCAAGCGTCATATTGAATATCTGGGATTCATTGTATCAGTGGAAGGAATCTCGGTGGATCTAACCAAAGTCAGAGATGTTCTAGAATGGCCAATACCAACAACTGTCAAAGAAATACACAGTTTTCTTGGATTGACAGGATGGTATAGGGTCTTCATAAAAAACTATGCTTTGATTGCACACCTCTGACGGATTTACTGAAGAAGCAAACATCCATTGCATGGGTAGCTGCCGAACAAACCAGCTTTGATAGATTAAAGCAAAGTTTGGTATCAGCACCTATACTAAAACTTTCGAACCTTAGTAAGGAGTTCGAAGTAGTAATTGATGCTAGCACGCTTGCCTTAGGATGTGTGCTCATGCAAGAAGGTCATCTTGTAGCATACTCTTCAAGGAAATTGAAGAGCCATGAGAAGAATTATGCTACCCATGATCTAGAATTGTTAGCTATCATCCATGCTCTAAAGCTTTGGAGACACTACCTGTTGGGTAACAAGTTTACTCTAGTGACTGACCATAAAAGCCTCAAGTGGATCTTTACCCAGAACGAGCTCGACATGAGGCAATGTCGGTGGATTGAAGTGCTGGAGGAGTATGATTTTGAAATCAAATATTGAACGGAAAAGGAGAATGTAGTTGCGGACACTCTCAATCGCAAGGCATTTCCTAATTCTCTAATCCTGCAAAATCCATCAACAACTAGATCTTTAGCTACAAAGGTGTCCATGCCAAACAACCCAATACTTGAGCTAGCTAGAGAGGAAGCATGCCATGATCCAGCCTATCAAAATATGCTAAGGGAGATCCCTATCAAGGACCAGGACTAGAAGCTACGGGCTAAGTATCATGAATTCTCTATCAATAGTGGACTTATCTACTATAGAACGCGATTATGTATACCGGCAAGCCAATCACTTAAGCAGAAGATACTGTGGGAAGCTCATGATTCCCCTTTCTCACGACATCCTAGCTATGCCAAGACTCTCAATGCAGTTAGAAAGAGCTACTATTGGGAGAGGCTTAAAGGTGACGTCCTCAAATATGTCACTGAGTGTTTTTCTTGTCAACGTATCAAAGGCAAACATGTAAAAATGCCAGGAAAGTTGCAACCACTTGACATTCCCCAAATGAAATGGGAATTCATCAGTATGGACTTTGTTGTTGGCCTACCCCAAGTTTAGGGAGGATACAACTCCATCATGGTTGTGGTTGACATGCTTACTAAGGTTGCACACCTTATTCCAGTTAAGACAAACTATAAAGCCTCAAACATTGCAAGGTTGTTTATCAAGGAGATATTCAAGCTTCATGGGTTACCCAGAAGAATCATTAGTGATCGTGATTCTCTCTTCACATCATACTTTTGGAGAGCTATCTTTGAATCCATTGGGACTCAACTCTGTTTTAGTACAACTTACCATCCCCAAACTGATGGCCAAATGGAGCGAGTCAATCAAGTCATTTAGGATATGCTAAGGGCACACTACTGTGGTGAACCAAAAAGGTGAATTCAATACTTGCCTTTGGTTGAATTTGCCTACAATGCTTCTTACCAACAAACCATTCAGATAACCCCTTTCCAAGCATTGTATGGGCATGACTATCAAAGTCCCCTAAACTTCTCAGATCCAACCTTGAGGATTGAAGCTTCAAGGTAGATGCTGGAAGAGATGGATGAGCAAATAAAGTCAATAAGAAAGGACATCCAAGCCGCTAAGGATAGACAGAAGGCATACGCAGATTTGAAGTATCAAGATAGAATCTTCGAGGAAGGAGACATGGTCTTCATTCGCGTACGGCCAAAGAAAAGTTCTCTATCCTTAGGAGATTGCAAGAAACTAAGTCCAAGGTATTGTGGACCATACAAGATCCTCAAATGCCTAGGACCTAATGCTTATAGACTACAACTCCCTGAGAACCTAAAGGTTCATAATGTATTCCATATCAGCCTATTGAAGAAGTATGTACCTAATCCTAGCCATGTACTTGATGACCAACAAGTTGTAATGCCTAGCCAAGGAGTTCTTGAGCTATGGCCTGACACGATCTTAGATGTTAGGGAGAGACAACTGAGATCTAGAACCTTGAGAGAATGCCTCGTCCAGTGGAAAGATTATCCCGAGGAGGATGCCACTTGGATGGATGAGAGCACTCTCAACCAACAATATCCCTAGTTCATCTCAAGATGAGTACATCTCGATTCCTCCAAGGGGGAGAGAATATAATATTACCACTTGAAAAATATTGCTAGTCCAACTTTCCACAACCCGCGTGAAACTCATGCAAAGGTTAATTCCGGCATGGGAGTTACTGGCAGTGCAATCTATAAACCGTACTGAGGAATCATGACCTCTCCACTGGCAAATCGGGACTGAGTTTCAAAACCTTCATAACTGCAAGTGAACTCCCTCGTGGGAGGAGGTCAAGAGGATAATGATGGGATTATTGCAAAAAAAATTTATTTTACCTTCCCCTAGCCGATGCGTGGCTGAGGGAAGGGGATGGGCTATTATGGGAAACTTGAGGAGGTGGAAGGGAAGAAGCCATGCGAGGGGCCACGTAGGGGGGAGGTCCCCTCTCCCCCCAGACTATAAATACACCCCTCTAAGGGGGTGAAAGGGGGAGGACGGCACCAGACTATGGGAGGCATTGGAGCTGCAACATGTTGCATAAGGTGTGAGAGGAGGGAGAGGCTGTCAGACTATGCCACAAGGTGGGAGGCTCGAAGCCACCAGTTGAGACGTACACTGCCACTTGAGGCTTGTTTAGCCGCTGCTAGCTGCTGACCGGTGTTGCTGCCGCCATTCTACCTCATGGACACCATCAGGATCCTCATCGTCCACGTAGCCATTAATCCCCTTTTCTTCCATGTGGCCATCACATACCCCCCAGAAGCTTCTTAGAAGCTTCTTGGAAGCTTCTAAGGGGGCTTCTCTAAGCCCCCCTTCCCATTGCATTCCCACACAAGCCATATTAGCCCGATTTTAAAACCCCCCTTCCCGTGGAGTATAAAGCCCATTTTACCCCGGGATTTTTAAGTCCCCTTTCCATTGGATCCCACGCAAGCCATTCCCTAGCCCGGTTTTAAAGCCCTTCCCTTTAGATCCTCAATAAGCCCATCCCAAGCTTTGAAGCAAAGGAAGCTACTAAGGCCCTAGGTCTGGTTCTTCGTAAAGAAGAAGAGGGGTTTCTCTAAGCCCCTTTCCACTTAGTTTCCCCCATAAGCCCATTGAAGAGGATTTTCTTAAACCCCCAGGATTTTGAAGAAATTAAGCATAAAGGCCTTTCCACCAATCACCCATAAGGCCCTAGGCTTGGGATTTAGAGTTCCCTTTTTCTGCAAGGCCCACAAAACCCTTCCTAAACCCAGAATTTCAAGGTGAAGAATAGCTCTCAAGCCTCCCTTGTCCAAGGGCCCTCACAAGAACCCTAAGGCCTTCCAAAGCCAAATTTCGCAAGTCGGAACTTTCGTCAAGAAAGCCATACCTCAAAGGGAATTGTGTGTATGAGGGAGGCGGGCCAAGATCATAAGACTACGAGCCAAGGCAAGAAGTTCAAAATCCATGAAGGCTACGAATCCACGATGGCCCCTACAAAGTCACAAGGCGCAACTACAGGAGGATCATCTCCTAATATTCATGTGGATATTTCACCGAACCCACAAGTCGAGATTTTCTTCCTATTTTTGATTTACATTGAAGTATTGCAATTATGCATGGTTAATTTATGGAATTAGGATGCACTTTTGCGATTGAAATACTTTGGCTATTTTAAAGGAAGTAACTCACGATTGAAGATCGATCATTTGTATTTTTCTATGGAATGAACAAAAAGAATAGAAGATGTCTATGCATTCTTAGCAAGTTGTTCTTGTGCATTGTAAAGTAACGAATCAAGATCAACTAATGACTATCATTACAAAGACAAAATTATTGTAGTACACCTTCGATTATGCATGGAAAGATTAAATTGCATGTCACATTATTAGACAAATCTTTCTTTGTAATGATTCATTAAAAAGTCATTATCAACCATAGGAAATTGTAAAGCATGGAAAGATTCTAAAGTTGCATGAAGTAGGTTAACTCTAGCTTGAATTGACATAAATCTCATTTAACTACATAGTAGTTAGGAAAGGTTGCTTAATGTCCATTCGTCCTACGAATAATTTCATTCAAAAATGTAATTAGGGAAAGGCTACATGGTTTGTTTAACATAAAACCTTAAAAGCTTAGTAGCATGAGTCATGAATGCATGTCCTACTAGGATCAATGGAAGTTGTACAAATTTTCACATGTGCTTGGTCTTAACAAGAAAAGTTAGGGATTGCAAATCTAGAGGAAATGAATCGCATGTTTACATGAATTATGACGTAATGCAACGAGTTTTTCCCCTCTTAGATCAAGACAATCTTTTTAGGAATAGTTCGTCCTTGTCGTAAGACAAGTAAATTAGTTTACCCAAAACACCTAAACTGCAAAGGATTCATTTAGGATGGTTAAATCGATACAACACACTCCAATTGCTAACTAGGGTTTAGCATGTTAAGGACTTGACATAATCGCACTTATTGCCAAGTCGAAACTCTCATACCCTAAAGTCCTGCCCACATTCACGGAATGTAGGGACAATTGGACGTACATGCAAGAAACGAATTAGGGTTTCTGCCCTAAAGATCACTCGTTAAAAAGATGAAACTCTGATTGAGTTGGAACCCCTAGGACCGACGATGTTAGCCTAGTGCAATCGGGAATGGATTGGATATGAAGACACCCTAAACCCTGTTTCTTATCTAATCATGATTCCATGATTAGAAGACGTCATTCGATGGGTGAAATAGTCCCATGGATTAGATGCGACACTTGTGCAACAAGCTGCAACATCGCATGATCTTGTGGTTTGATCACAAGAGAATGGCCAATTCCTCAGAATGAGATTGGCAGATTCTTGCACAAGTTTTTGTAAGAGGATGAGTAGTCGTCCTGATATAGCACCTTTCTTGGGAAAAGTGACCAAGATAAGGGAATTAGATGTTTGCTTGGAAGCAAAGGACAAACCAATAATTTGGAGCAACATATTTACTGTTAATAGAACTTAAGGTATTGGTTAAGTTGGGTTAATAGGGTAACGGCCCTAACCCAAGGAAATAAGGGTTAATAAACAAACCCTTGGGGATCTTGCCGAGTCGTAATTGATCCTGGATCGAATGCTAGATGCATTCAGAGAGAAGGATTCACTCCTTAGCAGTTGGCCAAATAACGACCACTGAATATGATTGTGCTTGTAACAGTTAAGAGATCACTGCTTGATTTTTTTGCTCAAGGAACTAAAGGATGAAAAGATATCTAATGCTTCATGTTGAAGGCCTGAAGGGAGAGGCAGCCTCAGTTACCCCCGACTGTCTGCCTGACCCTAACCAAGGGGGTTGTTAGCCGCGCCGGGAAGGTGGACCGAACCCGCCACATGAGGTCTCTCTGTTGAGCATTGCTTGGAGCAAGAGGATGCTTGGGTGCCAAGGGGGGCTCTGGCCATAAATCCCTCGCCTTCCGGGCCTTGCACAAGAGGCCAACATGACTCGGGATTGAATCTTGAGGCTCGCATACTAGTCTACAAGCAGAATCTTGGATTAGTAATCCCTGTGGATTGCTGGATAGCCTTTGGGCAGATTATGGATAAGCCTATGGGCTGGACTTTATGAATGTATTCCAAAGATAAATATGATAACCTATTGAAAAGGGACTTTTTTTACACTAATTTTCTATGTCAAGTGCTAAGATTACGTGAAGGAACCGGTGTTTAACGGGCTAATTAAGGAAGCTAGTTGATGCATGTCCAACTAAATGTGGTAGGTAATTAGACAACTAAAACAACCTGAGGAAAGTGCGGTGGATGTGGCCATGGGTTCGTCCTACGGATGGGTGGTCCTGGTTGGCCGCGAACTTTTCTCAATCATAATGGACAGCAAGGAGATCTTCTTAAAGGAAATGAATAGCAAGGGCGCTGACCCAAAGTCTAGGTTATAATAATTCCGGTTTATGTTGTTTTAGGGAGAACGGAATGGAACTATGCCTTATGGCAGAGAGTTCAAGCCTTGCATCCCTCTCATTTTCCACTCTCCTTAAACCAAGTGCAGCATGAATCCGCTTCGGCCTTGGCATTTCTGTGTAAAGTAGTTCGCTTCGGGGTTCGATGCTAGTTGCCGTTTAGGAAATGACCATGAGGGGAAACCTTGATTCAGGTCGGGTCCTAAGTGGAAATGGCCATAATAATTCCGCTACATAGCAAACGTGGAAAGTCCTAGATTACAAACCCCGTAACATTTCACAGGAGTGTCGGGCAGAGCTTTCTAGACCTCCTTTTCAATGGACTACTAAAGCGTGTCCTAAAGGGAACAGGTGGACACAACACATTGAAGTACCAAAGGAGGACCACCAAGTACTTAAAGTTTCTTTTAACCTCACTAATATACCCAATGTTATTCAATAGCAAAATAATAGAGCAAATTTACACCTCGAGGGGTTTGGGGACTATCAAGTTGAATGGCATCTTGCAGGTGATTTAAAAACATTGAAGTGTATGTTTGGTTTATCAAATGTAACAAATGCAAAATTTTGGTGTATATATTGCATGAAAAATAGGAAGAAAGAGAAAGATTGAAAGAAATAATGGCTTGCAAAGGCAAGACAACAAGGTGCTCCAACATGTTGTCGTGATGCCATGTGGACGCAATGTGAAAAAGTAGGCATCCTAGGGTTCTATCCCCATTTCGGAGCCAATGGAGGCATCAGATTTGGGTTCCGAGCAACAGAGAATGAGCTATTTTTTCTAATCCATGTTTTTGTTCTACGAGGGAGCTCTAGGAGATCTAATGCTTGGACAGTGCTTTTGAGTAGTGCCAGACAAAGGATTTCAGGTTCTGTCAATACATATTGATTTGATTCATTGTGTTTTGTCATTATTGTATTTACCACCTGTGTATTCTTTATCTTCTTTTCCATCTCATATCTCTACTTCCTTCTACCATTGATCCTCGGTGGATTTGAATTTAGACAAAAACCCCTCCGATATTGGTGAACCTCACATGAAAGGTCATCAGAAGAAGGAAAGACAAGATGGAAGGACCTTCAAACACAATCTCCAGTGATGTTTTGCAACTATTGGTGCAAAATATGAATATGCTTATGCAAGTACAACAACAACAATAGATGATGCAAGCTTCTACTTTAAAAAAAAGTGTTGGGATGAATTCTTTGCAAGCAGTTGAGCGTGAGGTGAAGTTATTCAATGGCAAGAATGTATTTGCATATGTACATACCTATGCTCAAAAGTTGGAATTCTTTGGAGTGGCTTAGCTCACATGGAGCCAGTATTTTGTACATGTTACTATACATGAACTAAAAGTGCGAATCACTAAATTATACATGCACGATGTTGACTAGGTAGCTTTCAAGAAGACACTCAGGGAAGAATTTTACATTGAGGATAATAGTTTGATTTCGCGCAAGACTTTTTAGGAGTGGATTTTACAACCCAATAAGGGTCTTGTGGCTACATAATTGTTAAGAGAATTTGAAAGTTGATTTGAGCAGTTGGATCTTGTGGAACAACAAGCTCTTGCAAGCCAGAAAATTGAATTGTTTGTACATGCAGCTGATCCTGAGCTTCAAGAGAAGCTTGATGATTTAGTGGAGGATCAGACTATAGAGACATGTTTCAAAATAGAGTGAAGACATGTCAAGGAAGCTGTTATTGCACTTGTGAAGAATCATAGAAGAAGAGAAAGATTGCATATCTCTAGCTTGCCCACTGTTACCGACAAGATAGTTGATGTATCTAGTAAGCCACCTACTTTTGTGGCTAATCCTATGGATGTACCTGCTATTTTTCCCTCTGTTAGGGAAGATGTCTTAGATGAATTGGTCAAAGGCATGCAGGATCTTCAAATGAAGGTTGCAAAATTGGATGAAAAAGGACAAGAGGAAAGGGGACGGGCAATAGTGCCTAAGCCAGGAAAAAGATGTATGTGGTATGATAGTTTGCAGTATGAGAGAAAGGATTGTGCTGCCTATCAGGAGGCCTTGGCATGACAGCTTATCTTTTGGAAAGATGGCAAGATCCATGCACAAGAAACAGGATTGCTTCTTTCTTTGAATTTCAAAAAGGGAGGTATGTAGAAGTTGTTGGAAGACTTGGCAGTTTGAAATGCTTATGTGGCAGTACATGCTTCTACTTTTGGTCTATAGTTGGATAGAATGCATGACCAAGTGATGATTGGTCCAAAGGCTAAAATATGGACACATGCTTTACATACAACTGAAAAGAGAAAAGTCACTGATAGTGAAATGTCTCATGTAGGGCAAGACATTTGTGGCATAACTGGTTGGGAATCACCGATAGATGCATATTCAGTGTATGCATATTTAGCAAAGGTACAAAATACGGATATACTTGTGGAAGAAATACGAAAAAGAGATGAAGATAATGTAGAGACATCTAAAATAATGACAAGAAGAAGTGTGGATCAGTCTAAAGTTGCAAATCAGCCACCTCCCGAGCATGTTATGGAAGAGGTCAGTCAGGAGCAAAAACATGATAACAAACAAGAGGGCAAAAAGAAGGGCAAGCAGTCACGATATAGGTTTCAAGCTGACATTGAGATAGCCACAGATCTTAAGAAGGTTCTTGAAGAATGGATCTTAAACAGTCAGGTGGAATTGACCTTGCGAGAGGTGCTTGGCATTGCCAAGTGAGAATTTCATGATGAGATCATTGACATAATTAAGAGGAAGTGTCAGTTTCTTGGTGATACCACAAGTGCATTGCTGTAATTTGAAGAGGAAACTGGTTTGTTGGGTATTCAGGCTGAATATGAGCATGTAGTACTAGATTATCTATGCCGGATGCTACTAATCAGTAGATAACATGTGGAAAAGAGAAGAAAGTGACTGAAAATGCACTGTCTTGTAGCAATATGAATGGTGGAGTAAGGCAGATGCAACAATATGGGGAAGAGACTCTAGGATTTATTCCTCGAAGTCATTATACAAAGAATCATTGGGCTAGGGCTACCATTGAAACGTAGTGAAAATAGGGGAACGTGAAACTCCTTGTGTTCCTTTACTTGACCATGGGTTTGAGATAAACGTCATTGAGCATGCATTGAATGAAAATGGTGTGTGGCCTGTAGAAACTGATCATGGTTGGCATATGAGGGATGCAAATAATTCTTTGGGAGAGCTTTATGCTGCATGTCCTAATGTAAAAGTGACAATTGGTGATATACAAGAAGAGCAACACTTCTTTATGCAATATAATTTCTCATATACAATGATTTTGGGACAGCCCTATATTACAGGAGTGCATATGGAAACAAAGGTGCTTAATAATGGTTTTTCTTATGCAAGACTCAAAAGAAAGGATGGGAGAAAAGCAGTCCAATTTCTTATTGTTTATGTTAATCATCCTAGAAATCGGGATACGCTTCGAGAGTCTCCTTTGGCTCCAAATGCAAGGGAACAATGACCTAGATTTTCATTAAGCACTGTTGTAATGTGAGGCTACAGTAGTGTTGTTCAAAGGATGAACTCGCCTCTTGATAGAATGAAGCATATATTTACTATTGGTTATTCTCAGATTACAGCAAATAGTTCATGTTGGTTTAAGCCTATGGAAGCTATGTCCAAGGCTGAACGCATATCTATGAAACGAGCTACTTAGGAACTGAGAGCATTGGGATTGTTAACTGAAAATGAAGGCATTTGAGGCATCTTTTATGGGCTAAATATTAATGACACTATGAATAAAATTTTAGCAACTATACATACAAAAAATGTGGCTGAAAACAGAGTACTGTCAATATGTTCTTTGGATATGTATGATGTTATAGCATTGTTTGCTTAGTAGGAAGGATTACAATGGACTGAAGCACTTGTGGAGACAAAGTATAAAACAATTGACAAAAAGGTGAAACCAATTGCTTTGCAAGTTTCACCAGAGAGTGAGGGTTTGTATGAAAAGTGTCAAGGTAGCCAAGCTTACGGGATCCTAAAGATATAGGTCATCTATTTACATCTGAAACATTACAGGAGTTGAAAATTGGTGCAAATGGGTTTTTTTTGCCTGCTGAGAGACACTGTTTTATGTGGATGTTGGCTAGGTATGGAAAGGCATTTGCATTTCAGC
This sequence comes from Lygodium microphyllum, assembly GCF_053477565.2. Classification (NCBI taxonomy): domain Eukaryota; kingdom Viridiplantae; phylum Streptophyta; class Polypodiopsida; order Schizaeales; family Lygodiaceae; genus Lygodium; species Lygodium microphyllum. Next base: position 39,548,434 of record NC_141161.1, on the reverse strand, counting down.
CAAGTGAAATAGGTTGTGGAGATCCAAATGTTGTCTCTCCTATGGTCATATTTACTATGCCACATGTACCATGGAACTTGAGGCATATTCCAGTGCTTAAAGCTTACTTGCCAAACCTAATGGATTTGCTAAATGAAAAAATTCACATGAAGATCTTGGAGCCTTCTTCAGCCCTGTAGTCAAATCGTTGGTCTACTGTGCCTAAAAAGAATGGGGCTTTGAGACTTATTCAAGACATGCAACTAGTCAATAAAGTGACCATAATAAATGTGGGTGCAGGTCCTGTGGTTGATGAATTTGCAGAGGCTTTTGCAGGCAAAGCGATCTATTCTTTGGGTGATCTTTACTCAAGGTATGATCAATTTCAGCTTGCAATTGAAAGTAGGAATATCACAACCATGAAGACTCCCTTGGGGTTAGTACAGATGTGCACTCTCCCATAGGGTGCAACAAACTCAGTGGCACACATGAAAAATGCTATGAATAGGGTACCTAGGGATGTTATACCAAAATTGACTATGCCATTCTTGGATGATGTTCCAATCAAAGGGTGTGCAATGGATGAAAATATTGAAGAGAAGGATGCTCATGGATGCACACAGTTTGTTGCAGATCATATTGTGGATTGTGAGAGGATTTTGACACGTCTAGAAGAGGTACAATTAACTCTTTCTGGACAAAATTCTGTCTTTGGAGTTGAAGAGGTTTTGATTGTTGGACATATGTGTGGGCCCTATGGGCGAAGACCATCACGAACAAAAATAGATGGGTTTGATAGAATGCAAGATGTATGCACGAATGTATTAGAGGTGCATAGATTCTTGGGTGTATGTGTGTTCTATTTGATATGCATTCCTCACTTTGCACATGTAGCCGATGCTCCATATCAGCTTCTAAGGAAAGGTCAGAAATTTCATTGGGAAAGGAAGCATCAGAAAGCAATGAAGAAATTGAAGCAAATCCTAAAATATGCTCATACATTGAGAAAGGCTAACTATTCACATGGAAAGCCTATCATTATTATTATTGATACAAGCCCAATCGGTATTGGATGGGCAATTGGGAAAGATGGTGAGGAAGGGAAAAGATATGCAATACACTTTGGTGCTAAAGTATTGATTGAACAATAGAGAAGGTATCCACACCTTAAAAGAGAATAATGGAAAATTTTGACAACCCTTAAATGTGATAAGGAGTATTTTATGGGTGCTCATGTAGTCATTGAGACCGATTGTTTACCGGTATTGGGTATGATTACTAGTTGTGCTACCCCGAACATTGCTATGCTCCGGTGGATTGTATATATTAAATCTTTGAACCCTGAATTTCAGCATATTGCAAGAAGAGATAACCCAATGGCAGACATGTTTTCTCGAGCATGCTATGAGAATGAAGATGGGATGATGGATGAGGAGGAATAATATGACTTTATTGCGGCTAAAAATGATGTTGTAAGAGTGAATTTAGAAATGCAAGGTGTTGCTACAGCATTAACAGAAACTTGAACAAAAAAGAGAATACACTTTAGATGTTTTACATATTGTGTAGAAATATTTTTGGAAGACAAATATGCAAGAGAGTGGCTTAGAATTGGTCAATACCTCAATACATTAAGAAAGAGATATGAATGGTCAGACGAGGAGTTTAAGAAGATCAAGAGAAAAGCCTATGGGTTTTTCTTCAAATATGGATACTTATGGAAACATACTAAAAAGAAATAGGGTATGCCATTGTAAGTTTTGGGTGATAGAGCTTCACAAGTAAATGTTATGCAAGAATTTCATGAAAGCTTGGGGGCTGGTCATAGAGGTGTTTGGGGTACTTTTGCAAGGATCAAAGAAAGATATTGGCAGCATGATATGTATAAGGATGTTGCTCACTTTGTGGAAACATGTACAACATGTCAAATGTATTCATCTGTGAATCATCGGGATGGATTGCAGCCTATATATCCATTGTCTCTTCATTTTAAGTGGGTGGTGGATTAAATCACGATACCTACAGGTCTTTGGCAAATGAGGTATCTTGTACTTTCCCGCGAAGACTTGATTAATCAAGTGGAAGGGAGAGTCCTACATACTAAGACCACAAATGATGTGTGTACTTTTCTCTTAGAAGAGATATTTTGTTGGTATGGCTGTGTGGAAAAATTACTGCAGTAAGACACTGAGAAATTGCTTGCTGCACTCACATTGAATTTCTACACTTGAAGTATACTTAAGAAAGCTGAAAGCCTAATTGGGCACAAGTGCACGAGAAACGACAGACGCATCGAGTGACCATAAATTGAGGTTTGTATTCAATAACCAAAGGAACTCACTCAGATAAACCACTCAAGGAACCCACCAATAGGAGAGGACCCAAGACATAGACAAACCATTACAGTGCAGAATAGGACCAAGCAAGGAGCGCCAACGATGAGGATCTGTCAAGTCTATTCAACCTGATCGACAGCGTAGTGGAGTGCGAGAACTCGACCATGACGGAAGAGAGCTCAGACCATCGGTCTAATGAGGAGCTTGATTTGAACGTATTCCCAGATGCTATTCAGTAGAGCTGGTGAGCAGCTACGATGCGCACGCCCGGTACGAGCACCACGGTAGGACAACAGATGCAATCATTGTAGATCTAGAAGAGAAGAGAAGTCTAGTTCGCAAAGCATTGTAGGGCATAACTGAGTACAATAGGGATCAGCAGGCTAGGAGCCAAAGGCAAAGCATGGAGCTGCATGAGGTGCAGCGAGTGCTGAACTTGGTTGGCCGAACTAGAACGGACCATGAGAGAGCACTAGAGGGAGACTTGACGTTGAGTGAGCTTCTCATGAAACGGCTACTCGATAATACAATAGTAGAGTAGAGTGCCACCACACTATCGACGTTGTTGCTCGCACGATTAGGGGCAAACCAAGGCTCAAAGAGCCAGGCCAAAATACCGATTGTTGCCAAGCAACTTGATAAGTACCAACCTCATGACGACCCATACAACTTTGTTGAGCAGTTTGAGCAAGTCTGCGAAGCCAACAGCCTCAACGACCAAACTCAACGCTCGCAAGCATTTGGGCTTTGCCTAGGCGATAAGGGTAGAATGTGGTATACGAGCCTAGATGTTGTAGAGGGAGCCAACTTCAATGACCTCAAGGATCTCTTCCTCAAGAGATTCGCCGAGCCCGGATACTCCGATAACCTACTAGTACGCTTGATGAACATCAAGCAGAAAGAGAAGGAGGACATTCGCGACTACGTGACCCATGTGAGGAGTCTCTTTAAGAGAATCCCTTTGGGTGAGTGACCGATTGAAAGAGTAGTTTCAACTGTTCTCATCAGCGGAATTCGAGATGAGGAGTTATATAAGGCTTTGGCAGGCAATTCAAGCTTGCAGCGGGATGCGGTGGCTAGAGTGTTTGAGGAAGCTATTAGACTTGATAATCAGCTGAAAGAGCGGATCTCCAGGAGCTCAAATCTAGAGGAGACCAACTCGTGAAGCTCAGAGAGAACGTCAGCCTCTAGTGAGCGGTCAATCCCATCATCCCAAGATAAGGGGAAGGCCACCGAGACAAGGCTTGGCTGAGGTCAAGATGGAATTAGCCAAGTTGCAAGACATGTTGAGACAACCAATGCGCCTATACGTCCAATGCGTGTACTATGGCGAAACCACTTGCCGACTGAGTGTTAAGACCCTAGGTCAAGACTCTATGCTAACTGCGGTAGGTTCGGCCATGATGTCGCGCATTGTAGATTACCAAGAAGACTTCCATACTCGCAACCCTATGGCCAGCCTTACCTAGCGAACAGGCCGCAGCCATTCTTCAGAAGGGGAGCCCCATTGGCTCTTCCTGCGCCTAACAATATGAAACCAACCGTACCTAGAATGGACATAAATCCTATTGGCATTCCTAGACCGCCTGGTCCTTACGTGACCCACCCACCGAGCAACGCTCCAGTCCACTATGTGGAGGAGCCAAATGATGAAGAGACCTACATATACCCTTACGTCTCGCACGACGATGAGGGCAATGCGGTCCTCATGGATTATCGACCCATGTCGGTGATGGCATTAGGACGAGGATGAGGTAGAGGCCTAGGAGGGCAGCCGCAAGAGCCAGTCACTTGTTGACTTGTGGTCACCCCAGTCATGTCTCATCACGCTGCCTGAAAGAGAGCAGCAAAACAGAGACAAGGATGACCAAAGGTGCGTAGAGTGCAGAATCACCCATCTTTTTGTAGATTTCCCAAAGCGAAAGCCATTCTCTAGCTCAGCTAGCTTGCCATCTGTCCCATTGGGGCTGTTTGGTGTTGAAAACCTTGATGGGGAGGCCACACTTATTCCATTGCAAGTCATGACCTGAGCCCAAACGAAGCAAGCTGGCATCTCTCTGTGCTAGGACCTAGCAATCTTGATGCAACCTCAATAGGGAAGAAAAGCCAGAGGCGGAAAAATAAGAGATCAAAAGCTAAGGTCACACTAAAGACCGAGAGTGCTACAACTCTACCTACTGCAAAGAAGGTTTCAAACGCAGAGGCAAAGACTTCAGCCCCTACGACAGCTGAAAAGAAAAGTGCTAAGGTAGGGGAATACCCACATCCGAAGCGATAGTTAGAGGCAATAGAAAAGGTGAAGGAATGGGTGAAGGAGGCTCAAGAGCACCTCAAAGATGCTGAGCCCATCATAGAGGATGAGATCGATGACCTCTCTAGCATAAGCACGCCGATATCACCGCCTCAACCTAAGTCAGCAGAAGCAATCGCGCCACGAGTAGTGTCGCTAAGACCAAGCCTTGACGTGGCAGAGCCGCAGATCAGCCGCGGCCATTGGCGCAAACAATCTAGGTTGGGGGAAGGACGAGTATCCAATGATCTCCTGACCACGCTAGTGACTACTCTTATAACACTTAGCCTGGGAAATCTGCTTAAGCAACATCCTACCCTATGGCAAGATCTTAAGTAGTGGGTCGAAGGGTCACAAGACCAGGTCATGGCAGACCCTCAAGACCATGATGTAGAAATGCAATTACCAAGTTTGACAGTGCACTCCATGCCTAAATCCTTGCATATCAATGCCTTTTGGGAAGGCTTTGAGATGCACATGGTCTTACCGGTCCTAGCCCTAGGTGTCACAACAAGAAAGGGAATTGTAGACACAGGAGCTGGGGTTAGTGTGCTTAGCCACGCAGTGCTCCAGACTTGGGAAAACCCACCTGTTAAAACTGCTAGGTTTAATGTCACGTTAGCAAATGGTATGAGAGTGAAGCCATTCGGGGTACTTAAGAATTGGCCAGTGAAGATCGCAGGTGTCCAGTTCTCTGTTGAATTTATAGTCCTGAAGGGAGTGGACTATGATATCCTATTAGGCCGACCCTGGATGCGCAATGCTAGAGTCATCGAAGATTGGGGTAACGACTTGATCTTCCTTGGCAATAGAACGAATGCCATAAGAATAGAGATGGACACTTGGAAGACCTCACCACTCCACCTAGACGCCATCTCTGCTATGCTCAAGGGGAACACTCAAGTCAAGAAGCCCTATGGGCCCTTGAACAAGTATATTCCATGCCTAGAGGATGAGCGAGATTGAATGTACGTTCTCGCTACAATCGACCTGCCATTCTTAGATCATGACACGTATGAGAAAGCCATCAAAATGATCGGCAAGTCTAACGAAGCACTCTCCACACCAGTCTGCATGATGGCAGGAAGCCTCCGTGGAAAGCCTAAGCTTGTCACCTTCTACGTACCATCCAACAAAAGGGAACTCTAGGGGATACTGGAATACCTAACAGACAAGCTAGCTGGAAATCCAGCTGCAAATTTCAAACCATTCCAGGATCTCTTAGAGGAATCCAAGTGGCAATGGACCAGGGTGCACGATTTAAACCTCATGTATAACTGGGCCCTAGTTCTTGACCAATGACACGAGGCATACAAAACCCTAGGAGACGACGAGCAGTCGGATGACAAAGATTCTAGCGACTAATACGAAGACTGCCAATCCTTCACTGATGAGAGCGAGGGTGAAGTAGATACTGTAGAATATGACACTGAAAAACAAGAAATTGAGCCGATACGAGCAGATACCAAGTCGCAGAAAAGGCAGACCCTTAGAGTAGAGCGAGGAGTCATGCGCATGGAATGTGATTGCGCTTGGTTGGAACATGTAGGAGCCATAGACCTTGAGCAAGCAGGCCTAGCCCAGCTAGGAACGACATCAATACTTAGGACTGGATCACCATCTGAACTGCAGCCACTAGGGGAGACCACCTCTTCTAGCGAAGACAGAGGGTTTGACTCTGAATCAAAAGTTAGTTCGGACCGTGATCCAGAGATCCCTAGGCCGCCCACGACCAGACATACCAAGGGGGACCTACCCATCCACCTGAGGCACAAACGGTTAAGGCAGGAAAAGGCAAAGCAACCCAGGGATATAAGAACAGAAGAACAGCGAAAGCCGCATGGCCTCCCTAAACGCTTCACAAAATTCAAAAAAGGGGATAGGATAGTAGTTCTACTAGGTGCCAAACGTCAAGGGTGGACGAGCGAACCAATCGAGGGACCAGCCAAAGTTAAGGAGGTAGACTTAGCCCAGGAAGGGGAAACACCCCGACCAGTATTCATTGCCGACGACTTGACTAGTGAAGAAGAAACAAGTCTTGTCGCTCTCTTGCGAGAGTATATAGACGTGTTTGCTTGGTCCTTAGAGGAGCTTCAAGGGGTAGATCCGAGTGTCATGACTCACAACATATCCATGATGTCCGATGCAACGTCGGTCAAGCAACGACCATACCCTATGAATCCAAAACACGCTCATGTTGTCAAAGAGAAAATTGACAAGCTGATGAGAGCTGGATTTATTTACGAAATTGAGCACACGGACTAGATATCACCCATAGTCATTATGATGAAGAAGAATGGAAAAATCCAAGTGTGCGTCAATTACAAAAAGGTGAACGCTGCTACGAAGAGAGACAACTATCCATTGCCGTACACCAAGCACATGCTTGAGAGGGTGGCAGGCAAGGAAGCCTACAATTTTTTGGACGGCTTCTCAGGGTACAACCAGGTGCAAGTGCATCCTGCAAACATCAAGCACAAGACCGCCTTTGCCATTAAGTGGGGCGTCTTTTCATACATAGTCATGCCCTTCGAGTTGACCAATGCCCCTGCCACTTTCCAATGTCTCATGTGCACCATCTTTAAGGACATGCTTCGCAAGGAGTTAGAGGTCTTTGTCAATGACCTGTGCGTCCATTCGACCTGGATCGAAAACTTAGACAAACTCCGTGCAGCCTTTGAATGGTGTCGCTTATATCGTCTCTCCTTGAACCCCTTGAAGTGCCAGTTTTGGGTAAAGCACGGATGCATCTTAGGACACGTGGTGTCGAAGAATGGCATTGCCACTGACTTCTCGAAGGTCAAGGTTATTGTTGACCTTCCATCCCCAATTAATTACAAGGAAGTTCAATGCTTCTTAGGCCATACAGGATACTATCGGCAGTTTGTACTGAACTACGCACTGATCACCAGACCATTGTACAAGCTGTTGATTGTCTTCGAGTGGACTGAGGCATGCCAACGAGCATACGAAGAATTGAAAAAGGCTCTAACAACAGCACCAATTCTACGAGCCCTAGATTGGGACCATTACCTTCCATGTGCACATCGATGCTTCTAAGTTTGCCATGGGGGCAGTGTTGTGCCAACCTGGTGAGCACAACTTAGATTATCCAATGAGCTTTGCTAGCAAAAAACTCACTGAGATGGAGATAAACTACTCGACAATAGAAAGAGAGAGATTAGCCATGGTGTTCGTTGTGAAGAAATTCCAGCATTATCTATTGGCCATGCCCTTCATCTTTTTCGTGGACCATCAAGCCCTGCTCTATTTAGTAAATAAACCTTGTGCTACAGGGTGCATAGCTCGATGGCTCCTCCTGCTTCTAGAGTTTGATTTCTCTGTGGTAGTATGAAAGGGAAAATAGCATTACATGGCTGATCACATGTCACGCATCCCCACAAGAGAAGCCATTGGACAAGGCATTGTTGACGAGTTACTCGGCACCCACCTATTCCACCTGTCCAACAAGAGAGATTTATTTAAGGCTGATCTAACGCCATATTGGGTGGACGACATAGTCTAAGTGCTCGAGCACGGACTACCTAAGTGACCAATAGAAAAATCTCGGCTTAGGCGCTTGATCCTGAAGATCCAGCCCTACCAGCTGGTTGAAGGCCAACTCTATAGGCTGGGGCAAGATGGATTGTTGCGTAGATGCGTGTGTGAGCATGAGATGCACGATGTGCTCTCAGAGACGCACAATGGCATTGTGGGAGAACACTTTAGTGGAGACACGACAGCACGGAAGGTGTTGTAGTCTCAACTATGGTGGCCCATGCTTTTTTGCGACGCCAAGCGATTCGTCAAGCATTGTGACGAGTGCCAACAGATAAAAGTACCGATTCGCAAGGATCAAATGGAGTTGACCCCAATTATTGCTCGCCAACCCTTCGAAAAATGGGGAATCGGCTTCATAGGACCCATCAGTCCTGCAGCGTAGTACTCACAAGCCAAGTACATCATGGTGGCCACCACGGATTATCTCACAAAATGGGCAGAGGCAAGAGCCACACAAAAAAATGATGCTAGGATGACTGCCAAGTTCTTATGGGAGCAAGTAATCTCGTGCTTTGGCTGCCCCATCGAATTGGTTAGTGACCAAGGCACGCACTTTATCAACGAAGTGATAGCACATCTCTTGTCCACCTTTCTCATTATCCATCGCAAATCCTCACCATACTACCCTCAAGTGAATGGCCAGGTAGAATCAACTAATAAGATTCTTATCAATGTCCTGACTAAAGTAGTCTCAGCCTCACGCAGCGCTGACTGGAACAACAAGCTGATGGCAGCCTTGTGGGCCTACTGCACAGCTTATAAAACAGCCATCGGCCAAACCCCCTTTAGGCTGACATATGGAACTGAGGCAATTCTACCATTAGAATTCTTCGTTCCTAGCCTGAGAATAGCACTTCAAGAACGATGGGAAGGGAAGGAGGCATGGATGCAATGCCAGGTCGAGCTTGAACGCCTATCAGAGACTCGTCTCCTAGCCACCCACACGCTTATCTATGAGAAGGCCCGATGCAAAAGCTGGTTCGACAAGCATGTCAAGCAGTGCGAGTTCAAATAGGATGACTTAGTGCTCCTTTACTCAGTTAAGAGGCATAAGCAAAAAATGAAATTCAGAGGTCTCAGACCCTTCAAGGTTTGTGCAATCATCTAAACTGGCAATGTCGAGCTTGAGACACTAGACGGTGAGGGAGTAGGCTTCTTCAATGGCAGTTGTGTCAAGAAGTACTACCCTCCCACGCATCCTTTGCATGAGCCACCATTGTTAGAACCGCCAGTCAAAGTACAAGTAGCTACAATCACTGAAATTAACAAAGAGGAGGAGGAAGCCATAGAACCCGCTTACCTCCGTATCACGATCAATGCCAAGCAAACATGCGCTTTCAACGCCTTGATTGACGAGGGAGCAGACATTAATGTCTTGACCCACAGACATTGGATCCAACTTGGCAAACCACTACTCCAATCCACAACTGCCAAATTAAACCCATATGGGACCCACTCATACGCACTTCTCGGCAAGTGCAGAGTCGCCGTTTCTATCGAGTCTAAGACTGTTCCAATGCTTTTTTTTATATTGCCAAGTGCTATAGATGCAGGCACGGAGTCACTGCTAGGGCGAACCTTCAAAAGAAGACTCCCTGCAATGTTGATTATGGGTCGCAGCACCCACCTAGCAATAGGCAACGTGCGCATTGTCACAGCTTTCAGCAAGGGCTGCGTGACACCATCACTGTCCGCAAAGCCACTGGTAGAAACATCCATAGGCAAGACTAAGGAGGGGGGTAGTGCACGGCAGCCATTCCCCGACTTCCATGAACCGCAATCCACAGCAACCAAAGCTAAGACCCAACAGCCTTGCCTTCAATGGGTGCCTAAACAGCCGCACCCACCACCTAGGAGTCGACGCTCCTATTCTCATAAGACCCAGAACTCTAAACCTAGGAGGCCAAGATGCAATCACTGGAAGCGTTGTGGGGTCAAGCAAAGATGGGTCCCTAAAGCCCTCTTACGTGCGCAGGGCTACTACGAGGGAAATACCTGGCTGTGAATCCCCAAGGCCCCCAAGGCCAGAGGCACCACTCATACATCACCCTCAAGCTTGATCAAACCGCGTTCCATCAACCCTCAAACCCGCAAGCCGCAGTGCTCTTCTAAACTGCAACCATCCGCCTCATCCATGCCTAGACTCATGGGAGTCCCACAAGTCTACCGGCCCGAACCGCAGGCTCCGTCACAAGTATCACCATCCGCCGAAGTCAATCCACCTCCCCAACTCCAACCTGAATGCAAGAGACTGTCCGTCATGGCTACTCCCAATCCACTCAACATCCAAACGGCCCAACCACAAACTCATGAATCCCCCTCACCACCCATGTTCATTATCAAAAGCTCTTGCTCTGTCAAACCTCGACCACCTGTCAGCCTTACACCCTCCTATGAACAAAAATCCTTCCTAGCGTTGGCTGCTATCCTCGCTGAGGACACCGAGGATGAGGTGGTGGATTGTATTAAACGACTAGATGATACTTTTGTGTCACTCGTGCTAAGCTACGACCGCTTAGACCTAGGTCTATTAGAAGAACCCTTTGCAACAGAAGTACAAACTATGTCTTGCTCTTGGGAAACCTTTGAATTCGCGTTCACACAAGCTTCTCGCTCTGCCTGTTGAGTTGATTAACAGCGAGATCTCCAAGGAGCAAGCCATCAAACAGTGCCTTATCATGTCATACGATCCACGAGCCACTTTTGCTATCACTGACCAAGAAATTGCAGAGTTATCACACCTTGCTGATACTGGATCACCTTTCTTGAGGCAATGGTACGCTCTTAGGTTGCAATGGGAAGTTGAAGGATGTCACATAATGACAAACACCGAGCAACGCCGCGCCATCAAAACAACAGAGTATTATCCCACTTACATCGTGCCCACCTCGTATAGAGTGTTAACCACTCTTCGGGGCCGACCCATGGCAGAGCACATCAAGGGGCATCCCTACCTTGACCGCCTCTTAGTAGAGGAAGAACTCCACATTGCGAGTCGGGTCGACTCTGGTGACTTCCTCACCGATGTTCTCACATACATCACGCATGTGGGAATTTGACCCTTTGATTTGGACTGCGCAGCTCAACTAGAATACAATCCAAATTTCTATACTTGGCTCCTTCACAAGTAACTCCTACCCCAACATGCCGAAAGCCCTTAACCTTTTGACCCTTAATCCTAGGAAGGATTCTTTTCAAGATGGAAGGGGAGGGGATAAGGTGAAATGAATCAGATGAGAAATGAATCAAAGGGGATAAATCAAAGTAAAATTAGTGAAAAGCATAAATAGGGAGTATGAAAAAACGGATGGGGTAGGAAAATGGGCAAGAAAACTTTGAAGTAAAGGGCAAAAAGTCCAAGTCTAAAAAGGAAAATCTACATGGTTTCCTAATGAATTCATTCAAAAAGCATAGAGTTTTTCTATTCCAGCAATCAACGAATTGATATGTGGAAACTACCAATGAAAGTTACGATTTATGGAAGGAGCACAAAATGTTGCCGCAAGACCATGCCCATCGACTCCCGTTCACAGACGAGGAAAGGGAGAAATATCGCATCCATCTAGAGAATCGCGCCTTCAACCAACTCAAATTTCAAACCATCCACAACATAGAAGTTGTGATGGCCAAGGAGGAAGCAGCCATGGTGGTTGAACAATGCAACCTCACGAAGTATCTTGAAAAGTTCTCGCAGGAGCCGGACCACCTAAAGTGCATGGATTTTCTCAAAACATACAATCCAAATCAAGAATGTGGTCTTGTAACAGTGGGCAGAGGAGAAGATGCAAAGCAGGTACAGGTCCATTTAGACCCAGCCTTGGTGGAGAAGGCTTTGGGATTGGTACCAAAGACGGAGAGGAAACAAAAAAGGGATGTTTACACCATGCTTAAAATGAAGAAGGAAGATGTGCTCACAAATGACGGCATAAGCATCCAAGATATCCCTGATGCAGAAGCTAGGATGTAGGCCAAGCTGATACATGTGCTCTTCTCCAGCCAGTGCTACAATTCATTGATGCATCGAATTAGCATACCGGTGCTAGAGAATGTAGCAGCCCATACCCTAGACAAAGTAGATTGGAACAGGTACGTGCGAAAAACGATCAATCAGGCTACCAAAGCATTGGCCCTAGGAAGTGTACCAGGCAGCAAGAGAAGAATCTCCGGCCTCTAAAGTTATAGAAAGAAAGAAAGCCTCCTCCAAAGCTTCCTTCAACGGGTGTGGAGGCATCTTGATTGCGCTCATCTAGGAGGCAATGAAGGAAGCACAAGATGCGAAAGAAGGAGAAGGAGAAACGCCAGAAAGGTCGCCTCCTCACCAGGACAAGGATAGGTCCACTGATAGAACTGAGACAGAAGAAGAAGGGGAGGGACAGGCAAGCAAAAAGACAACCAGGAAGAGAAAGAAGAAGGATGACAAAGGCAGAAAGAAGGAGAGAGAAGACTTGGAAAGGGCAAAGAAAGAGTCCCTAAAAGAGGCCAAGGAGAGAGAGAGGACGAAGAGACAGGAGGAGGAGAAGGAAAAAGAAGAATTACAGAAAGCAAAGAAGCATCGAAACAAGAAGCAGAGGAGAAGAAAAGAAAGGAAAAATAAGAAAAAGGGAAAAAGAAGGAAGAGCAGAGAAAAGCGGAGGAGGAAAGGAAAAGAAAGGCAGATGAGGAAGATGAAGAGCTACGAAGGAAGGAGGAAGAGGACCTAGCCGAAGCCACACTCTGGTCCATCGAGCAACAGAGTCGAGCAGATGAATTGGGGAACCTGAGCCTGCAGAGAGAAGGGCCAGGGTCTAGCACACAAGTGCCGGAGTTTGTGCCACCTCCAGTCCTTGAGGGCAAGGGCAAGGCCCCGATTCATCCAATTCGTACCCTCCTAGTGCCTTCTCCTGAACCCACCACCATCTCCCCTAGTATCCCAACTAGTGCCGACGTGTCAAACTTCGTGGCGTGGATACAATACTTCATCAACAAAGAGATGGGCCAGGGATAAAGCACAAAAACCATGGCCACAGGACAAAAGAGGCCAGCTACTAATGCAAGAATCTAGGCAAGAGCCTAAAAGGCAGAAGGTAGAAGCCTCAACCTCACCCATCCACGGAACGATGACGCCATCGGCTAATTATGACGAGTACGTTGCCGAGCTGCTCTCCCAATTGGAGAAAGCTAAGGAGGAACGTAAGATAGCCGTGGCTGAGTTGGCAGTCGAGAAGGAATCAGTGGGTGGCCGCCTTCCAGCTGGATAAAACGAGGATGATAGCCATGCAGCAGAGGGAGATCGCAGATCTCAAACAAGAAATGAAGGCTAAGGATGATAGGGAGGAGCACAGGAGACAGGAGCTTGAAAATAAGACAAAATAGCTAGTGAAAATGCAAAGAGAGCATAAGCTCCTGATAGTGCAATACCAGGAGTTCGCTACGAAATCTACTCAGGTTGATGCGCTTGTGGCTGAGCTGAATGCCAGGGACGAGGAGAGAAAACAAGGCATAAAGGAGCAACAAGAGGAAATCAAGCGCCTGACAGATCAACTAAACTCTAAAAAAGAAGAGCAAGAGAGGCTAGTCAGGGAGTTGGAAGACCACAAGTAGAAACTCATGATACTAACCCTTAAGCAATGAGAGAGCTTGGAAGAAATGAACAAAAGAGTAGAGGAGTTGGCTGCGCACAATGAAAAGAGGGTGAAGACACTGGCGCGGCGCCTTGCTATGGTGGAGAAGGAGAAAATCATCGCAGAGAGCAAGGTAGAAGCTGCCCAAGTGGCCTTCGGCACTCAACAGAAGGCCTTCCTTGACACCATCCTGGACACCACCCACTCAGCGCAAGGAGAGTCGTTGGAGGTGATGCAAAGAAAGCACGGCATAGCACGAAGAGCCTTACACACTAGATTACAGATGCCACCCCTACCTGCGGAGGTTAGGATGAACTTGGATGAGCAACGAAAATACCTATTGCTGGCCGGCCTAACCCCCCAGGAAATTGACGCCCTCGGATTCGAAGAAGAACCAGCACAGGGAGAACGGCAGGGGGAGGAAGCAGAACTTGAAATTGACATGAACCGATTCAGGGAGGATGTAGTTCCACAACCCCCCTCGCTGCAGTCTCAAGAGCGACCACAAGAGGACCCATTTGCAGAAAGAAAAGCCACCTCTAGGGAAAGACGCAGAAAGCTAGTAGAGGAAGCCAGGAAATAGCTAAGAGCCAAACTAGCCGTGCTGCCATCCACACCTCTCCCACCGTGCCCTGATGATCTCCCCGCGGGATTCCACGCAGAACTGGTGTTGTGGGAGATATAGGAACAAGGAAAGGATCCACGAGTAATCGCGGTCGGTAGCCGGTTGGGGCAAAGATGGCTAGAAGAGAGAGAAAAAACCCCGATCTCTTGGGGCACAAAAGCGACTGATTACTGGCAGAACAAAGTTTTTGAAGTCCCACACACTGTACAGGGCTACAAAAACCAACCCCTGTGGAGGAGGCGAGTATGCGACATCAGCATGATCGCCTTGATGGCGTTTTGTAACACCTTGCCATTCGAGCGGAACAACCCTACCTACATGGCATACCCTCAAAGGGTAGGGGTGGATTTTGATGCCACCCTCCACGGGCATTATGACTTCCCTATTATTTATAACTCCACTGTAGTATCCTTCGAGCATTCCCTTCTCTTTACCGCTGAAAGCCTAGATGATTCTATGACACGCTTTCTTGCCGATTTCTCCTCATGCCTTGACCCCGCCTTTGTAACAACTTGTAATTATCTTAGGTTACTTAGGTTACTCCTTAAGCAAGATTCGACTCCACAAGAACGCAGCCTACCTCCCCTCTTCTTTGACCCCAACGCTATTGACAATTGCGCCATGGCTCGTCTTATGATGAGGGCTAGCCTCCTCTCCTCTTTTTGCCTAGCCCTCCTAGAAGATATGAATGACAGCCAATTCACTAGGTGCAATCACCCTTTCCTCTCCACCACTTCTCTTCATGTCCGCATGAATCTGAAAGATTACATGCAAAGTCACCAGTTTTTGAGCAAATCTATCAGACCCCCTTCCCCTCCTCATTCTGATGAAGACAATTAGGCCTGGCTATCATTCCACAATATATTTACAAAAAGAAAGAAAGAAAGAAAGAAAGAGAGAGGGTGAACTGGAAAGAAGAGACAACAACAAAGAATAGCAAAGCCAAGGGATGAATCTACTACTAAGCAAAGACAAGAGAGAGAGGACTTCACATGACCCGCTCACAACTTCCCTTCGCCTTGTTGTGCACCACAATCACTGCACCTAGGGTTCTCCCTAGCCCCTTCCCCACTTCACACTTAGGGCACATCAAGGGTAGGACTTTTAGACCTGTCACCCTAAGACTTGCACCACATCTCCAACGACACACGAAATGGGTCCTCAAGTGTGGGACATTACCAAGGGCTTGCCCAAGGTTCGACCCATCTCCTAGTTCCACTGCCACGGGCACCACGCACTACACAGAGAGGCAGACACACCCCTTAGGGAGTGCAAAACTTTTCTTGCAGGTTATGTTTAAGTTTCAAGAACTGGCTACTCAGCTGAAGAAGATCACCCACGGCATCCTTTAATGATCAAAATTCTTTCCACGTGCCGAACATCACACCATTGTTGCTATTTTAGGAGCTTTTCTGCATTGGAGTGGATGGACCAACGTGCTTCATGCCGCCAACCATCTGCTTGCTGATGGCTACCATGATTGAACCAAATCAAGCAAAAGGAGTACTCAGTAATAGATCTACCATTGGCATAGATCTTGGAACCTCATCTTCCAAAGATGCATGTCTAATGCCTCAAGATCTACGGATCGCTTATTGATTCCACAAGCCTGAAGATTTTCAATGCAAGGGTGAAGATCTTCAACGTAGCACTGAAGACCTTCAACTCAAAGACAAAGATCTTCAAATCAAAGACACAAATCTTTAATGTGAAAACAAAGCATATCTTTGTAAAGGCAGAGTTCGAGGGGGGCTTCTCCAAGATAAATCCCTCCAATACCATCCTCCTAAGGGATTGCTTATTGATCAAGCATTTCTAATGCTCAAGGGACGACCGGCTACATATTTTCCACGAGCCAACTGGAACCCCAATCAGCCGTCGCAAAATGGAAGCCATAACTGTGTGAGAAATGCCGAGCATCTTCATGAAGCCTAATGCACGCCGAAATCTCTCTTGGTCATCGTCATTAAACTCCATCACCTCTCTATGAGTCCGCCTAGGAGCAGACCCAACTAGCCACTACTTGCCACCACAGTGCCATGGGACTAGCACTTGGCTAGGAGGGGGGTAATGTTTACCATGTTTACCGCAGCATAGAGGAGTAGGAAAATGGAAAAAAGGAAATAGAAAAAAAGGCGCAGGATAAAAGCACAAAAAGGCGCCTTGACCGGTAACTAGACCCTGAAAAATTAAATGTTCGGGCACGACCCTCAAAAAGTCTCAGTGTCGCCCCGAAATAACAAAAGAGTAAAAGGCGCACCATTAAATGTGGAAGTGCTCCCAAATCCTTATAAAAGAGCGCCATGCTCGCTCCTGTGCAAATTGTACACATTAGTTGGGAGTAGGATAAATTAGAATGGTAGAAAATGGGAAAAAGGGCCTAGGCTATGGCCGGTCATGTAAAAAAGGGAAAAAGGCGATGACCACCCATGGGACTTTAGGGTTTGTATATAAAGTTCAAAAAGTGAATGGAAACTCATTATTTTTGGTGTGTGGCAAAAGGAGTCTTCTTCTTCCTCTCTTCTTCTCTCCTTCTTGCTTGTGTGTGCTCTTGAGAGAGGGAGTGTGAGAGTGTGAGGGAGTGAGTGCGTGGGAGTGAGGAATCAAGAGGGTGAAGCTCTTCACCATCTCCTCTCCTCTTCTTCTCTTCTCTTCTCTTCTCTTGCACGCATGGCTATGGAGGATGGAGCTTGGAGATGGAGGAGGATTGAGGATGCTTGAGCTAGCATCAAGAATCATGGAGCTACCAGAGTGCAAGAGAGAGAAGGGTACTCGATCAAGCATCAAGGTAAGCTCACTACACTTGTAGGATCGACAGCGCGTCAGCTAGGTGAGAGATAGCCATTAGAGCTCACTTGGAACGCTTGAAACAATAAGCAGTCCGTGGGTCATGGCGGTTGAGTGAAAGCTCCCACAACCACGTGCCCTAAGATGAATCCGTGCTTAACCCAAAACTGGCACTTTAAGGGGTTCAAGGAGAGATGATACAAGTGACATCGCTCAAAGACTGTGCGGAGTTTGTCTAAGTGTTTGATCCAGGTCGAGTGGACACAGAGATTATCAACAAAGACTTCCAACTCCTTGCGAAGCATGTCCTTAAAGATGGTGCACATGAGACGTTGGAAAGTGGCAGGGGCATTAGTCAACCCGAAGGGCATGACTATGTATGCAAAGATGCCCCACTCAGTGGCAAAGGCGGTCTTGTGCTTGGTCTGTAGGATGCACTTCCACCTGGTTGTACCCTGAGAAGCCATCCAGAAAATTGTAGGCTTCCTTGTCTGCCACCCTCTCAAGCATGTGCTCAGTGTATGGAAATGGATAGTTGTCCCTCTTCATAACAGCGTTCACCTTCTTGTAATTGACGCACATTCGGATTTTTTCATTCTTCTTCATCACGATGACTATGGGCGATACCTAGTCTGTGTGCTCAATTTTGTAAATGAATCCAGCTCTCATCAACTTGTCAATTTCCTCTTTGACAGCATGAGCATTTTTTGGATTCATAGGCTACGGTCGTTGCTTGACCCACATTGCGTCTGGTGTCATGGGTATGCCCGTTCTCACTACAATCGACCTGCCATTCTCAGATCATGAGGCGTATGAGCAAGCCATCAAAACGATCAGCAAGTCTAACAAAGCACTCTCTACACCAGTTTGCATGATGGCAAGAAGCCTCTGTGGAAAGCCTAAGCATGTCACCTTCCCAAGTACCATCCAACAAAAGGGAACTCCAGGGGATACTGGAATACCTAACAAATAAGCTAGCTGGCAATCCAGCTGCAAACTTCAAACCACTCCAGGATCTCTTAGAGGAATCCAAGTGGCAATGGACCAGGGTGCATGATTTAGACCTCATGTATAACTGGGCCCTAGTTCTTGACCAACGACATGAAACATACCAAACCCTAGGAGACGACGAGCAGTCAGATGACATAGATTCTAGCGATGAATACAAAGACTGCCAATCCTTCAGTGATGAGAGCGAGGGTGAAGTAGATACCGTAGTATACGACACTGAAGGACAAGAAATTGAGCAAATACAAGCAAACTCCAAGCCACAAAAAAGGCAGACCTTTAGGGTAGAGCGAGGAGTCATGTGCATGGAATGTGATCGCACTTGGTTGGAACACGTAGGAGCCATAAACCTTGAGCAAGCAGGCCTAGCCCAGCCAGGAACGACATCAGTACTTAGGACTGAATCACCATCTGAACTGCGGCTACCAAGGGAGACCACCTCTTCTAGCGAAGACGGAGGGTTTGACTCTGAATCAGAAGTTAGCTCGGATAGTGATCCAGAGATCCCTGGGCTGCCCACGACCAAACATACCAAGGGGAACCTACCCGTCCACCTGAGGTGCAGACAGTTAAGGTAGGAAAAGGCAAAGCAACCCAGGGATACACGAACAAAAGAACATCGAAAGCCGCAAGACCTCCCTAAACGCTTCACAAAATTCAAAAAAGGGGATAGGGTAGTAGTTCTGTTAGGTGCCAAACGTCAAGAGCAGACGAGCAAACCAATCGAGGGACCAGCCAAAGTCAAGGAGGTAGACTTAGCCCAGGAAGGGGAAACACCCTAACCAGTATTCATTGCCAATGACTTGATTGATGAAGAAGAAACGAGTCTAGTAGCTCTCTTGCGAGAGTATATAGACGTGTTTTCTTGGTCCTTAGAGGAGCTTAAGGGGGTTACCCTTGAGCATAGCAAAGATGGCGTCTAGGTTGACTGGTGAGGTCTTCCAAGTGTCCATCTATCCTTACGGCATCCGTTCTATTGCCAAGGAATATCAAGCCGTTACCCCAATCTTCGATGACTCTAGTGTTGCGCATCCAGGGTCAGCCTAATAGGATATCGTAGTCCACTCCCTTCATGACTCTAAAGTCAACAGAGAACTGGACACCTTCGATCTTCAGTGGCCAATTTTTAAGTACCCCGAATGGCTTCACTCTCATACCATTTGCTAATGTGACATTAAACCTAGCAGTTTCGACAAGCGGGTTTCCCCAAGTCTGAAGTACTGCATTGCTAAGCACACTAGCCCCAGGTCCCATGTCTACGATTTCCTTTCTTGTTGTGTCACCTAGGGCTAAAACCGACAACACCATATGCATCTCGAAACCTTCCCAGAAGGCATTGATGTGCAAGGATTTAGGCATAGAAAGCAACATCAAGCTTGGTATTTGAGTTTCTGCGTCATTGTCTTGAGGGTCTGCCGTGACCTCCTCTCGCAACCCTTCAACCCACTACTTAAGATCTTGCCATAGGTTAGGATGCTGCCTAAGCAGATCTGCTAGGCAAAGTGTTACAGGGGTGGTCACTAGCGTGGTCAAGAGATCATTGTGTGCTCATCTCTCCCCTAACCTGGATTGTCTTGGCCAATGGCCATGACTGATCTGTGGCCCTGTAGCGTCAAGGCTTGGTCTTAGAAGCACTGGTTGTGGTGTAGCTGCATCTCTCGACCTTGGTTGAGGATGTGATATTGGCGTGCTCACACTGTAGAGATCATCAATCTTGTCCTCTATGATCGGCTCAGCATCCTTGAGATGCTCTTGAGCCTCCTTTACCCATTTCTTCACTTTTTCTATGGCCTCTAACTATCACTTTGGATGCGGGTATTCCCCTACCTTAGCGCTTCCCTTTTTGGCCGTCTTAGGGGCTGAAGTCTCTGCCTCTACGTCAGAGACCTTCTTTCCAGCAGGCAGAGTTGTAGCACTCTCGGTTTTTAGTGCAACTTTAGCTTCCGATATCTTTTTTTTCCGCCTATGACTTTTCTTTCCTATCGAGGCTGCGTCAAGATTGCTAGGTCCTGGCAGAGAGATGCCGGCCTGCTTCGTTTGGGCTCGGGTCATGAACCGCAATGGGATAGGTGTGGCCTCCCCATCGAGGTTTTCGACACCAAACAGCCCCAATGGGATAGATGGTATGTTGGCTGAGCTAACAGATGGCTTTTGCTTTGAGCAATCAATGAAGAGATGGGTCAAATTGCCTGCCAAAGCCTTATATAACTCCTCGTCTCGAATGCCACTGATGAGCACAGTCAAAACCGCTCTTTCAGTCGATTGCTTGCCCATAGGGATTCTCTTGAAGAGGCTCCTCACATGGGTTATGTAGTCGCGGATGTCCTCCTTCTCTTTCTGCTTGACGTTCATCAAGCGTACTAGTACATTATCAGAGTATCTAGGATTGGCAAATCTCTTAATGAAGAGATCCTTGAGGCTATTGAAATTGGCACGCTCTGCAACATCTAAGCTCGTATACCATGTCCTATCCTTGTTGCCTAGGCAAAGCCCGAACGCTTGCGAGCATTGAGTTTGGTCATTGAGGCCGTTGGCTTCGCAGACTTGCTCAAACTGCTCAACAAAGCTGTATGGGTCATCATGAGGTTGGTACTTATCGAGTTGCTTGGTAATAATTGGTATTTTGGCCTGGCTCTTTGAGCCTTGGCTTGCCCCTAATCCTGCGAGCAGTGACGTCGCTAGTGCGATGGCACTCTACTCTGCTGGTGTATTATTGAGCAACCACTTCATGAGAAGCTCGCTCAACGTCAAGACTCCCTCTAGTGCTCTCTCATGGTCGGTTCCGTTTCGGCCAGCTAAGTTCAACACTCGCTACACCTCATGCAGCTCCATGATTTTCCTTTGCCTCCTAGCCTGCTGATCCCTATTGTACTCGGCTATGCTCTGCAATGCTTTGCGGGCTAGCCTTCTCTCCTCTTCTAGATCTGTGATGATTGCATCTGCTGTCCTGCCGCGGTGCTCGTACCGGGCGTGCGCGTTGTAACTGCTCACCAACTGCTGAATAGCATTTGGGAATATGTTTAAATCGAGCTCCTCATTAGACCAATGGTCTGAGCTCTCTTCCACCATGGTCGAGTTCTCGCGCTCCACTAAGTTGACGATCAGGTTGAATAGACTTGACAGATCCATGTCGTTGGCGCTCCTTGCTTGGTCCTACTCTACGCTTTAATGGTTTGTTTATGTCTTGGTTCTCTCCTGATGGTGAGTAACTTGACTTATTGAATACAATCCTCAATTTATGATCACTCAGTGTGTGTCGTTTCTCGTGCACTTGTGGTCAATCAGGCTTTCAGCTTTCTTATGTGTACTTCAAGTGCGGAATTCAATGTGAGTGCGAAAAACAATCTCTATATACCTTATGCCCTCTTGTCTCGTCTCGAGCCTGACAAGCTTCGTCGCTCAAGTCCTGGCCGTTCTAGCGGATTCTAGGGTCTGCGCTACTTCTTGCTGTTCACTCGGGGGTCGATCATAGGTCCTACGATTGGATTTCCGTTCTCAACACGTGACGTCGCTGGGGAGTGCTCTAGCATTGTCCCCCTATCCCTTGGTTGTAACTCCTACGTCGAGAACCGCCTACAAGGAGTTCGCTATGTTGTCCTGGAGCGGGTTGCGCTTCTAGTTGATCGCAGGGGTCAATTTTTGATGTTTTCTTTTTTCTGCCTAAGGGTGTGTCCGATTCTGAGAATCGGATGTCCGATTTACCAGTGGTCCGATTCTCAGAATCGGACCAGTGGGTTCGATTTTGAGTTGTCCGATTCTTAGAATTGGACACAGATGAAATGTCCAATTTTCAAAAATCGGACAAGTGGTCCGATCGGAACAGGTGGGTGGTCCGATTGCTGACGTGTCCTAATCCATGAGTCCGATTCTACGAATCGGACAGGGGTGGGTCCGATTGCCTCGATCGGACGAGGCATCCGATCGGACAGGTGGTCCAATTTTCTATGGTCCGATTTTCAAAATCGGACAGGTTGGTCCGAATGGTCCGATCAGACAGGATGGTCCGATCGGACGGTTGTCCGAGCATTCGATTGTCAGAATCGGACGTCCAATTTTGAGAATCGGACACTGAATCAGATGTCCGATCCCGCTGACTCGAACGCACTTTCGAGCATGAAATCATAAAAAATCTTAAGGTATTGATTATTACAAGCTAAAAGATTCAACAGGAATGATGCTGGAGTGATGGGGAAGAGATTTATATACTTGGGGATCACCGATAGCAACATAACTCCTCACACTGATCGATCGAAATGGGTCACCCAAGCTCTCTCTCTCTCTCTCTCTCAACTAGTTGCAAATGAGGATTTCCTTGCCCTCCAAGAACTTATACCCCTGCTGGACATTACCCGGATGTTATCGATCACTCTTCTTGCGATTCCTACACATTCAAATGAGCATTTCCTCCATTTTTCACTTGTTTTTCCCGATTTTCTCCTTCTTTTATAGCAGCAAACCCTATGCATCTCGGGTGCGATTTCCTAATGTTATCCTACTCTAAATGCAACAAGAATCGAAAGCAAAAAACTGAAATAATTTCTCCATGTTTTCCAATCATCAAACACACAAAATGTCCCAAAATACTTACTTGTCTTTGAAGATCAAAAACACCCAAACTTCCTACCTATCTCAAGCTCCGTTTCGAGGATGAATCCCCTACTTCGATGCTTGATATGAGGCGCACAAGTGCTCAAGCTTGAATCCGTTGGTCCCGACAATGGAACCAAAATGTAGAGGGAGCTCACGCTCAATCGCCAAGACCCACGGACCGCTTATTGCTTCAAGCATTTCAAGCGATCTCTAATGGCTATCTCTCACCTAGCCAAGGCGTCGTCAATCCTACGAGTTCAGTGAGCTTACCTTGATGTCGATGTGAGTAGCCTCCTCCCTCACACACCTCAGTAGCTCCATGATTCTTGATGCAAGCTCAAGCATCCTCAAGCCTCCTCCATCGTCAAGCTCCATCCTCCATAGCCACGCGCGCGAGAAAAGAGAAGAGAATAGAAGAGAAGAAGAGGAGAGGAGATGGTGAAGAGCTTCACCCTCTTGATCCCTCACTCCCACATACTCACTTCCTCACACTCCCTCTCTCAAGAGCTCACACAAGCAAGAAGCAAGAGAAGAAGAGAAGAAGATAAGAGCTCTTGTAAGCCACACACCAAAGAATGAGCTTCCATTCATTTTTTTGAACTTTATATACAAGCCCTAAAATCCCATAGGCACCCATTCCCTTTTTTACATGACCGGCCATTGTGGGAAGGTCCTTTTTCCATTTTACTCTTCTAGCATTATGCCTTTAGTCTACAACCATCTAATATTTTACAATTGGCACAGGAGGGAGCCTGGCGCTCTTTTACAAGAGTTTTCCAAGTTTTTGAGATGTCTTTCCTTTAAAATTGCACTTTTTGTCCCGGCTTAGCTTTAGCGGTCGCCTGCGTGTCTTTGCTTTTTTTCCGTGCTTTTTATGCTTTTTCCTTCATTTTCTGCCATCTTGACTCGGGGTTAACATGGGTCCACGAGCACTTCACATTGCACTTGTTGATGCACTGCACTCGGGGATCGTCTCCTGTTCTTATTAAATACTTTCATGCCATGGGTTGGGATTATGCACGTTTTGCACCATCATTGAGCACTAACACAGCATGAGGTCCGCTGCAACTATATGCAGTAAATCTTAGATGCACGTGCACATGAGAGAGCACCTATCATTGAGTACGTACATTTCTTGCACGCACCATTTGGGATGTCCATCACAAAGTTAGGAACCTCTAGTTGAGTGTGTAAGGAGGTTGGGTGAGTTAGAGGGTTGTGAAGGACGTCATCAATTGTGAGATGGGTTGTTTTTATTTGGTCAACATCTTGAGGACCGTAATTTTCTAGAGTGATTGTGAGATTATGGGTGGGTAGAGCGGAGGTTGATATTTTATTGATGAGAGTTGAGAGGTGAGGATAAGGAATTTTAAATTAATCAAGGAATTATGTTTGCATTATGCATGATACACGATCACATATAGATAGACTAGGCATAGTTCTTCAATGCATCCATATTTTTTGTGTGAGCATTGTTTGAATGGTAGCATGTCATGGATTCGATCAATTGCATGTTTTCTCAAATCATGTATGGTTGTGCACGGAGTTCTCTTTCATAGCATATTTCTGCTAGGGCACACTGCATAAAGAATAGGTTCATATCCAGAGAATGCTTATTTTGAAGACTCAAGGATCAAAGGAAAATATCGTATGTTTTACATCGTCAGCAAGTATTTCTTGAAGGAAAAGAGGACATGTGTGGTGACAGTGTTTGCAATTACAAGAACAATAGGCCAAGGAAGAGAATAAGTCGTCCAAGATAAAAGATGGAAAAAAATGATGTAATTTACGAATATCAATATTTTTTTCCATTTTTTATGGATTTTCGTAATTCTTCTTGCGATTGCTTGTTGACCAAATGCATTCCGATCGTTTTGAGTACCCGAACGACTATATTCGGAGTTCAAACGACGAAGTTATGATGAAAATAGTGAAAACCAATAGAAAAGCAAAAGCCAAAAGCTGAAAGCAAAAAGCCTAATGTGTGTGAGTGTGGATAGAAAACTATATAAGGAGAGGAGATTGGAGAATTAAGGGCCTTCCCCCTTGATTACAATTGTATTTTGTGAGAGAGGAGAGTGGAGGGTCGCATGCTAGAGTGAGCTCTTGTCATGCCAATTTGGAAGTTGGAGCTTTTGGGTGTCAAAGCGCCGAGCATCGGCTCAAGGTTGTTAAGGTACGAGAATATATTTCTCTTGGTTTGTTTTCGAATTATTGGTATTTCCATTGTGTGGTTGTGTGATGCTCTACCCGCATACGGGTTTTAAATTTTTTGAGCTATAAGAGGCATTGTTTTTAGTCTTGTTTTTTGTATGGCTTGTGGTGTTTTATCGAATTTTTGAATTTTTCAAATTGAGTTGTGCATTCGACAAAGTCAATGATCCCAACCAGCACTCCTTAACGTCTCGTTATCGGGTTGTGAGTAAGGCTTGCTCTCGATCACCGCTTGCGTAACAACGTCAGACGCCAGCCTCCGGACAAGTGTCCTAGAGACTTGTGATGAGGCCAATATTTTTTTTGATAGTTGATGTACCCTAGAGGAGTCCACATGTAAAATTTCATGTCAATCAAATCACTCGTCATATTTTTTCAAAGCCTAGATATATTAATTCAGGTTTAAGGGTTTTTTGAAAGTTTTTCTATAAGTTTAAAGGTTCACCTCATTTTATACATTTCACTTTTGAGTTTTGTGTTTTCTCTCATAGAAGACATGGCACGCACCAACTAAGTGGCTTGGAGACACCCCCTAGAAATCCTATGCAAAGGTCACCTCCCCCAACTCCACCACCACGCCAGCATCACAAGCATCGATGGAAGCCAAGCATAGTGGCTCTTCATGAGATCTGCCATTACCAAAAGACCACGCACCTCCTGATACCAAAGGCTCCATTCTAGAAGCTAGTGCATGAGATTATGGAGGCACTTCCAGATGGAACACGCTTGCAACAACCCGACTGTTAGACTACCTAAGCCCTCCTTGCACTACAGGAAGCTGTCGAAGCTTACATCATGGAATTTTTTGGAGACTCGGTCTATGCAACATTACATGCAAGGAGAGTCAACATCACGGATAGGGATTTGTGGAGAGTGAGGTTCTTCCGATGATGGAAGGATAGTCCTCGCGGAGATCAATAGTGAGACAGGGGTGTACTACCAAAACAAATATGGAATGTAGCTTCCAAAGAGATTTTGTAAAATCCTGGTTGTAATGGATCCCATGTAAAATGTTATGAATATGAATAAATTTTTTGGTGCGTTTTATTTTTGTTTATTCACTTATCATTTGTTTTATTTATTTCTTTGAGTTATCATTATATGCATTCGAACGAATACATATTGTGCACGAACTCGATAAAATACTATGTATTAAATATAGGGTACGAATCATGTTGCGTATAAATCCGATAAGTAAACATAATATTCAAGTAAAAAACAAGAATAAATGATGCATATGACAAACTACATTGCACGTAAAATCCAACAAATATTTGTTTTCATTACTTCAAGAGAAGATTACAAATTATATTACATTGGTGATGAGATATCATTTGGCACTAAGTATATCTACTCTCTCCTAGGCATCTTTGAGCTAGACTCCCCATGGTCAGAGCTATTCTTGATTATAGGCAGCAACACATTTTGCCCTAGTAGTTCCTGCCTACTGACATTGGGGTCTTCAACACTAGCAACCATGCCACGGGCCACCATGGAGAAAAGTTACCCAGGCCTAGTATTAGAGAATAAGTAGAGGAGCTTCGAACGTCGAACCAACACTTTCTCCAAGCTAGAGTTCATTGGGATGGTCTTGAAGGGCCTAGCCTTTCGTTAGTGCCCTCAACTTCAAGAAGTTCTTAGAAAAATATGGAGAGCATGTCTTATGGAATACAAAAATGTCACCCACAAGCTAGCCGATATACTCCTTCAATGCTGAGTCTTGAACCCTTTCTTGGCTACTAGATTGGCCACATTGTCTCGATGAAAATCCATTTATATAAACAATGTCCTGCATCACACAAGTTCAATGTCAGACTTACTATGTCAAACTCACTATGCATGGAGTGTAGTAAAGATATATACATCGGATTTGCGTCAAAATTACCAGTTGGGCCCTTAGGGCATCAAGAGTATGCACATCAATTTTTTTTGCCATTCAGGCCCCCAGATGCGAGCCTCCAGAGGGAACAAGGGGCAGCTCTTGGGGCGAGATCATGGAAAAATTTGATGTACAGATTCAAGCCCCCAGACGTGAGCTTCCAAAGGGGACAAGGGGCAGCTCTTGGGGCGAGATCATGGAAAAATTTGATGTACAGATTCAAGCCCCCAGATGCGAGCCTCTAGAGGAGACATGGGGTAGCTCTAGGGGCTCAATCATGGAAAAATTTGATGTTCATATTCATGCCCCTAGACGCGAGCATCTAGCCAAGGCAACTTTAGTGGATTAGATCTCGGCAAAATTTGATGTGTATACTTCCGATGCCCTAGAGGCCATATTGGTAAGTTGTGATGCGAATCCAATAACATTACCTTCTCTGCATGATCCATCTGTTGTTGTAATGGAGCATCCAGGTCTGCTCTTGCAATTGGGCCACTCTCGTCTCTCTCTTGGGAAGGTACTGCATAGTCGGGTTGAGGTTCAAAAATGGTTTCTTGCAACCGCTCGAACTCCTCATCTGAGATCTCATACTCTGGCGCCGCATTCTTAATCTACTCTTGGATGCTCACAATGGCAGAGATATCATCGACACTCATGCCATCATATCGAGCCACCTCATAAACATGTGCTGGCGCATCTTGTATATCAAAATCTATAAAATCATAGATGCATCATGCACCATGATACAATATAGCTCTTCTTCCCTTAGCTCTAAAATTCCTAGTACATCATGCATAAGTAAATATTCCACCCCCTCAATTATGATAGCATTGAGAGAAGTGAGGGGTGGCTCATCGCTTCTCGGCATCTCAATATGGCAAAACACAATATTTGTGAGTTTGGGAATCTCCCAATTTCCATTTTTTGAATACTAAAAAGGTGGCACAATGATAACATTCCCATAAGCTCTAGCATAAAGATGCTACCCCCACATGCATGAGAGCTTGATTTATTACCTTTTCATGTCTTGATCCAGCATGTAAACTATATAGAAAATCTATGGAGACCCATCTGAAAGTAGAGTCTAGAGTAGAGCAGCAGGTGAGAGGGTTTGCTGCATCACAAAATGATGCCAGTATACTAGAGCTAGGGTATGGCAGAAAGCGAGCTCTCTAGACTCAAGGTCATGCAAAACCTAGGGTATATCTAGTCTCCTATGTGTGCGTAGCATGTGGATCTAATCCATGCGGTGAAGGAGGGAGTGGTAGCCATGGCACAGAAAGAGAAAAGGAAGGAGAGCACAAGTGTAGGGAAGTAGAGAATGAAAGTGAAAATGAGTTTGGAGTTATAGCTTTTATATATGTAGGGTTTTAAATAAGGATTCTTTTTTAACCCTAAAATTTCAAATTAAAACTCTTACATTAGTATCTTTAATTCAATACTTTAAAGTAACCATTAAAATTACTCATATAGACAAATGCTTCATTCTACATTATTATATCCTCGAATATGCTTGGAACGCTGAGTATATTCAAGTCCAACTACAGAAAATATAGAAAATTTAAAAAAAAAGAAATCTGAAAGACCATCAAAATCCCTTGAACACAATATTAGTGAGTTTGGGAATCTCCCAATTTCCATTTTTTGAATACCAAAAAGGTAACACCCAAATAACATGCCCATAAGTTTCTCAAAACCATATGATGTAACCATTCATTGGAAAGTGCTTAAGAAATGGAATCTATTGAGCTATAAAGCGCTCGATTCGGAGTTTTAGTCTTCCAGTTATGACAAATCCAAAGATTTGTCCATGTGTCCCAAACTTATGGAAAATTCCCATATTCCCCAATATGGTGTTCTTGAATTCAATTTAATATTCAATTTTAAGAAATAAGTAGATGAGATGAGCTACAATATATCATTATGCAAAGACAATATTGCATAGATCATAGAACTCCAACCTGCAATTTAATTATGATTTTAACTAGCACGATTGATTATTTATAGTATGTATTATCGCAAGCTTGGATCATAGTAAACTAAGATTATCTAAATTGAAAGCACTCAGAACTTAAAAAATATTAATTGTATTCGTTCTTTATAAATCTAAGCAAGACCTATTTCAATAAAATCAAGGCATTCAAAGTAATAAAAAAGATTTACCTAAATGCGAGATCAGATTGGTTGATCCTCCATTCAATTGTCTCATCAAAATGTGTTCTTTTGACTTGCCAAGTCTCACCCAATACCTGACTCATCCATTCCTTGGATGGACACTTGCATTGATAAGTAATCTTTGTTTTCTTCAGAACATCACATGAACCAAAAAAATGTGCAAACAATGAGAATGGAATAAACCAACTAAGATGCACATCTTTGGTGCCTGTGGTGGGTTTCATAGCACTATTGATGTCAAAATTTATATTGGACTTACATGCTCCTGACAACTCCAAGCTACCAATCAAACATTCACCACTAGATAGTGGCAGCAATGGGACATGCTGCAATCTCTGGCTTTCTACTATATATAATGAATTATAAAAAAAGATATTTTGAGTTGCAAGTTGACTTGTAGATTTCTTATCATAGATAAAAGAACCTATGTCTGCATGCCAAACATGTATCTTACCGCTCAAACATTCCACATTCTGTCATTCATGCAAAGTTGATGGATATAGAGTTGTCAGTAAAACAAGATTAAATTAGAACACTGCAAAGATTTTTAAAAACAACTCTGATGCAAAAGAGTAAACAATGATAAAATTTAAAAACTTACTATTTTGTTTATAATTTTTGATGTAGTTCTTTTCGTGTACAGACATTTGTTTGTGCATATAAATATGTTGCATCAACACTTCTGTTATTGTACTTGTTCCATTGAACACTTTTTTGAACTCTAAAATTCTATCTTTCCAATATTTACTAGGGTTTGCAACATCCTTATGCCTAACCTTGAAACTCCCTCGAGTACTTGGGTGCATCAAAATCCAATCCAACTTATAGTACTTATCACAAATCCAATTACCGCCACTATCTTTCCTATTGAAGATCTCCAATACAAGTATGTTATTCATGTTTTTCCTTCGTGAAGACATCGATGATAACCAAATAGAAAGGTTACCTATCAGCATGTGCATAATTTGCAAATTTTCTCTCCAAATGAAGTGAAATTTAAATGGAGCAATTAAAAAAAACATTGTACTTGCAATTCTTTTCACAAAGAAGCCCAGAGATGTTGAACAAGAAGATGACTTATAATAAGACCATTGTTCCTATATTGAAAATTTCCTAAAGTACAAAAATAAAAGAAACATCGAGTCAAAGCTTACATATACCTTACATAGGCTTTGTCCAAATAAGTTGAAACTTAAGAATGGAACAACATAAAAAAGTGGCAATATACATGTCACTCTCTTTGCAAAGAAGCCCAAAGATGTTGAATAAGTTGAGGTTTTAAAAAATCATTCTTCTCCACCCTCAAAGACTCTGGGAGTAAAAAAACAAAGGAAAACTTAGTATGCATATAGCTTACATACATCTTTTGCAAACGAGATAAAATTTAACCATGGAGCAGCAAAAAAACAAGACAACATACATGTAGCTTTGTTTACAAAAGAAACTATAAAATGTTGAGTGTTCAAAAGATCATTGTTCTTGACTATAAGAGATTCCTAGAGTACCAAAACAAAAGAAATCACATGTCAGAGAATGCACATAACTTGCACAGGTTTTGTCCAAAATGAGATAAAAATTTATCATAGAACATCCATGGAAGAGAACAATATACCTATAAAGTTTTGTGAAGAAAATCTTAGGGCTTTAATAGAACAAGCTCTCCTCTCATAAAACGTGTCAAACTCACTTTGCGTTTGTGTAGAGGAAATGAAATTTCATAGGGTTACAGATAGGGCAAGCAACAATGAGGCTATAAGATATCGTTAGGAAAGAAGAAGTAAGAAACGAGATATGATAAATTTGAGTTCCACCTAAGAAAGAGGGGAAAATTGAAAAGGGGAGAAATGAAAAGTCAAACATAAAAAAATAAGAAAACTAAAATTCGAGTCACAAACTTCCAGGAAGTGTCAGCATTGTATTCCCCATATTTTCCTTATTTTATTACTGAGGGAAGATTTGGGCCAAGATATGGCTAGAAGATTCATGTTACATGAATCTGGAATCCTAGCTCTCTCATTGGTTAGGCCTATATTTCTTTATTCAATCCTTAAGGGGAAAAAATGAGAGGAAGGGATAGAGAGAGAGTATATATATATATATATATATATATATATATATATATATATATATATATATATATATATATATATATATATATATATATATATATATAGAGAGAGAGAGAGAGAGAGAGGTATAAAGGAGAAGAAGGAAACCCATGAAGGAGAAGAGGAAGAAGGAGAGAAGCATGAAAGGAATCTTCTTAAAGCTTTGAGATAAATGCATTCTCTCTTCTCTCTTTGTATTTCTCTTTTCTTCACTTTGATTTTTCTTTTCCTTGATGAAGAGTTGCATAGAGAGAGGGAGGGAAAGAGAGGGAAGGAGAGAGAAAGAGAGGTAGAAATAAATGGAGGGCAATATATATATATATATATATATATATATATATATATATATATATATATATATATATATATATATATAATAAAAATAAATGGAATGATATATCATCTCAAAGAGCTATTTTTTAACTTCATTTTGAACCAAAAAAAATCTCATTCTGATATTGAAGTGAAAAGTCATAGCCATTTTTGTGATAGGAGGTATACTTAAACTACATATTAATAGTGAGCAGAAATGGCTAGAAATAAGAGAAAGAACAAAGCTAGTGAGGATATTCAGCAAAAAATCAAAGGTGTGCATCAATACTTGAGCAACATAATGATAAAGAGGAATCACATGAATATGGTGCATATAGCATACTAAATGTCACACTTTGTTAGCATGACAATAGGCATTCCATCAAGTATAATAATCTTATTCCAAAGTTAGATCAAGTGGTTGAGTAGATAGTTTAGTGAAATGCCCAAATCAAGGAAGTTGATATCATAAGGTCATGCTTGTGGTAGCACAAATGCTCAAATCAAGTTAAATCTCTCATCAACCACATTCATTATGTGCGCTAATATTCCATATTCCAATCACGTGTGAAAAGTAACTCCATGTTATGCCATCATCCTAGAAAACACACGAGCTAGGTCTTGAGATGACTCGTTAGTCCATTAAAAAGTACAATAATTATTTTAGATCTCACAACATGATAATATATATATATATATAGCTTGGCTCACTACAGAAGATGACCCCCTAATCTCCATAAAGACATGAAATGCAAAGCTTTATTGCTATATATAATCTCTTCTATACATATATTTTCCATTTTTACTCTACCTAAGGAGAGTTTTTTCCCCCTTATTTAGTGTAGATAGAATTTGCAAGAAAATGGGGGGTAGCTAGGATAGCCAAGTCATATAGCACAAATCATACTAGCTATATTGGATTTTTTACTAATGGGGTTGATGGAGTGATGTTCCATGAGACTCTTACAACTGCCCAAAAGTTCCCCCAAAAAGAATTGAATAAGTTTGAAATACGTTAGAGTGAGAAGAAGATCAATTGGGCTTATGCATACCTCAAGGTCAAACTTCCATGAAAGCTTGAAGTGAAGCTCTTCTTCTCAGGCTTAAGCAAGTGATGAAAAAGCTCCTTGAGTAATAATTTTTTGAATTGATTATATCTAGCTTTTGCAATCAATGGATTCTTTGTTTTTAGAGAATCGTGATGCACAATTTTTAGACGTAAGATGTACATTATATTAGTAAATGAATAATGAAAGAAGATCCAATATATATAGCTAGAAGGGTGACAGGGTTGCATGCCCTACCACCTAATTTTTTGTTCCCTCTATAACCTTCACTATTTCTATTGCAAATTTACTCTATATCGGAATTATCAATACAAATAGCAATGCATATAGTGACGTTAATAGCGATAGATCTATCGCAGTGCTAATAGCAACACCGATAGTGATGATAGAGGCAATTTTTTCCATGAATAATTTCGTCACTTTAAACATCGGTATTGGGTCTATATATTATAGAGAAGTACAACATGCCATGAAGAGTCATGAGAAACTAAAGCTTGTAGTTGATTGTAGTCTCAAATTAGAAGGGGTGACTCATTAGGGATGGGAAAATAAGAGCTTGGTTCATTGTAGTAGGCCAAAAACCCTAAGGTTAGAAATTAGGAGTACTAAAATCCAAAAAGCTATGTTGTTGTAAGTTTGATATGTCAATGTCCTAGTGTAAGCATAGGTGAAAATGAATGAGAGATCATGGTAGAGGTGGTCATGATAACCTCACAGACAGAGGTATCAAATTTCCAAACAGTCATATGGAGTCCTTTGGACCGAGGAGTCCCTAGTGGAAGTAGTTTAGTTAAGACACTTACTATAGGTGAAAACTCTACCTCTAATGATGTTAGATCTACCATTAGAGGTTGAAAAGCAAAGGAAGATCATAGGGTTGACCCTAGTACAAGGCTAACCCTAGCTGGAGAAAGATCATAGCAAGGTTAACCCCAAGTGAAGTATCATTGATAGGAAATATATTGATGCAAATACTCAGGTGGCTTCTTTAGACCTAATGTAAAGTGAAAGAAACCTTTTTCTAGAAACAATTACAAAATGAAACCAAAAGAGACTATTAAGGCTACAATGGTTGAAGAAAATAATGGTATGGAAGGAGAAGAAGGTGTTATCCTAAATGAGATTAGATTGTAATTATTACTGTACAAGGAACTAGGAAAGAAGTGAATGAAATCACTTCATGATGTCAAAAAGCTATGCGGGATGGTTAGAAAGATGCGAAGTATTGTGAAAGCAAGTATAGTAAGGCAAGAGCCGGTAGGTAGGAAACTCAGGTTTAGAAACTCTATTTTTATACCTTAATAGCTCAATAAGAAAGGCTAGAGAAATTCTGCATTCTAAACCCTGTCAGATCATACAAGCGAATAACTCAAAACTCATACGATATACTCTTGGAAAAATTAGCATTGAACTTGAATCATCTCTTGGAAATTAGCCCTCATGGAGACACTAAATTTGGTCAATCAAACATCAACTCAATTATCAAAGAATGTCATATTGCAATACAATTTGGTTAACTGCATAGGCATCCTCTCTAAGACACTGAGACCTCGGGGAGGCCAGTCATAAATATATGTATGTATCATGTGGATTTAACATAAGAGATTTTTAAAATACCATTTTTACATAATGTTTTATACACAGAAGGGTCCCATATAAAGGGGTTACTTACAGATTGAATAGAAAAGAGTTATGTTTTATTAAAGGGCAATTCATAGATAAGGATATTTACGAATAGATATTAAACGCATGTGATATAGAGATTATATATATAGTGAATTACCTGGGACCAAGACACATTGATCACTTAAAGATCTTGTATGAGGATTTTTTCTTCTTCTCAAGAGTATACTCTAAGGGCAAGCTAAAGCTTTGACCAAGTCTTGCATATAAAAGGTTAATAAGGGTTTAAGAGGACAAAGTGTTACGGACACAAGAGATAGATGCACATGCTTTCATATGCGCATTGCAAAGAGGGTAATAAGTAGAAATTTTAAGTTCATCATACGTGCAAAATGGGATGCCTGATAGACATAGGAGTTTTGAGTGTACTCAACAATTTCTCCACCTGTTCATGCAGATACATTCTTTTAGTGTTTGATGACTGCAAGCCCAAGAGGTTGCATTGTCTCCAGAATATTAGATCTAATCATGAGCTGCAATATGCAAAGCAAGACAGACTAAGCTCTCGTCGACAGTTTGTAAGTTCCAGATTTACTTTCTTCTCTCATGAGTAATGTGACCTCTGACTGGAGTTTGCCATCTTGGCAAAGATGGTGAT
This sequence comes from Lygodium microphyllum, assembly GCF_053477565.2. Lineage (NCBI taxonomy): Eukaryota > Viridiplantae > Streptophyta > Polypodiopsida > Schizaeales > Lygodiaceae > Lygodium > Lygodium microphyllum. The sequence goes on along the minus strand of NC_141161.1, from coordinate 39,513,622 downwards.
TCTCTTCGTCAGCTGGGCCTTCTCTGATCAAGAAAACGGTAATAGCATTGATTACAGAAAACGTCAATATCATTGGCTCCTTTATTCATGCATCACTAAGGCCTAGCTTCCAACAAGTTGCACAATAGTCAGGCTTCTGCTCGACGGTTCAGATGGATTGCAAACGACCTCCTATCTGTAATTGATGGTGGCTAAACGCTGCAGTCGCACTCCTGGTAGGGCTCAACTCTGCACAGACAATCGGCGGATATCAATGGCCGTTCAGACCCTCCAGCGCAAAATTATGACGTCTGCCAGATTGTCTGCCTTTCAGATACGCAGGAAGCCTACCATGTATAATACGTTGTAATGTTGCATCGATAAAGCTGTCGCATCAATATGGCGACTGTGCTTTGATAACATTAGAAATCCTCATGCTTTCAATCGGGAAGTGTTCTGGATGTTGCAGTCACCATGATTCCGGTAAGTCTAGCACCTACTTATCACATCTTCCTTCCACCATCTAAGGTGCCACCTAGTCCACTGTATTTTTTGGGCTGCTTGGCATGCAAAACCTGCACTTGTGAGATAGCAGAGCTATAGCTTTCCTGGTTCATGGTCTAGATTTATTTCTCCCTTGTGATTCCAATCTTCAAGCACGAAGCCAAAATACATCAGCTTCCTCGTCCCTTCGCTATCATGCACATGGATTCCAGGCTAGAAGCCGACGTCAAGATGGTTGATTACTTGCTGTTTGTTTAGGCCATGAACCTCTTCTCCTCCAAATCTCATGCGAGAGAAGAGGAGGTGCTAAAATATCATCCTCTCGTTAAGCATACGCCCCTAACTTTTATATGGTTGGAAGCACTTGTTTTCCATAAAGCTCTCTTTCCCCTCTAACAATAGCCTCTCATGCTACGCTCCTCAAAAAGCATCCTTTTTCGTATTTATATCCTTCTTTTGGCAATCACATTCCTTGTTCATAAAGCTTGGAGTAGCTTTCACTTTCAGAATGAAAGGCATTGTATCCTCCACAAGATGTGAAGGTACACGAGTTAGCCAATACCATCAAGACACAACCACATTCACTTCCAACCACATCACTAGTAGCCTTAGATTATATTGATAAGGTTTGAAGAAGGTTTTTTTGACCTAAATACCTTTAATAACCTAAGCACTTGCTATTGCATTATTGCTCTAATAATTAAGCAAACAAACTATAAAATTAAAAGACTTGGATTCATGCTATAGTTGGAGGGTTCGAGCACTAGACAAAAGTTTGCATGACAATGTTTTGCATACAAGGGAGTGCTTTCGAGAAGGGAAAGTTGTTCTTGCATGGCATAGGGCTCTGGTTTGGACTTATACTTTGATAGAGTCTCAAGAGGGCCATTTCAGCATGATAGCATTGGTGTTGTAATAAAAGGCCCCTGATATCAAGTCATCATGAAGCTTGGTGTTTACTTAGGTGCCAATTTCATAATATGAAGTCTTATTGATGATTCAAAATATTGCTTGACGTGGGGTATCCATCATTTTTCAGTAATAGGTGACTCGTAGCCGAGAATAATCAACCAATTCAGGGGGAAAGTCTATATTGTATATGATGCCATTTTGCATATGTACTATTGCACACTCCTAGATATATTTGCAGCATATACACTATTATTTTCCAAATTCAGTGGTCAATTAGATTTATATAAAATATGTTTTCTTCCACTCTAATCCCAAGGGTCTTTCACCACTATTCGACATGATAAGAAATGGATTACTCTAGGGATTATTAGTTTAAATATTATGTTTTGGTCCTTGATGTGGGTAATGAGTGAGAAGGCACTAAATCATTTTTTAATCTTTCCTTGGACACATAGAATCATTCAATGTTACATCATCCGATGGCCCTTACTATTTATGTAGTGGTGTCATAGCAGAGGGTTGAAGGTCACCATAGGGGTTTGGCAAGAAAGCTAGAGAAGACAAATGGAGAAGTGTCTTCAAGAGTTAAGTAGATTACAATGCGTGTTAAAAGGTTCAAGAGGTACTTCTTGGTCAATCACTGGGGTTTGAGAGAGAATATTGTATTGGGGTTCAAGAGCTTAGGCTCCAGAGTTGGCTGAGACAAGAGAAGGGTTGACATAAGAGTATTATCTTATAAGTTCAAATTCAAGTCAAGTTTGTTTTCTTGTAAGAGCAGTCATGGATTATGAAATTAAGTACATGTATCATCAACAACTCAGTATCCCATCATTCAACTTTGTATGATTACATTCAATGTAAACTGAAGCTGATGAGTTAATAACAAGGCTTGATGGATAACGAAATTTGCTTCCAGAGAGCTTCAAATAAAGATCCAAATAAGGTTAAGTTACCACAACCAAGAAGTAATGAGGAAAAGCTTCTCTTAATTCAACTCAAAGCATGTATGAATGGTCTTCAAACATTGTCCTGCCATAGGGCTCATAATACATGCATATTTTGCCAAGATGTCAACTGGAAAGCAAGAAATGAATTAAAATATCACTACTCAAGCTAACTCTTTGAATATGGCTAAAGATAATAGCCCAAATCAGTCCATAACCTTTTGAGATTCTCCTCTAATGGTAGCATAAACTCCCCCTAGCATAGAGTGTATAGATTAACCAAATATAAGTGTAATTCATACCATATGAAGCAATAGAGAAGTAAAAGGGTCTATTGTATACAAATCAGTGTATGGTTGCCTATTTTAGTCCATAAACATGGCATCTACCTCCCAAGAAGTCACTTTGATGAAATACAAAACGAGTCCCTATATTCAAGAGCATGTAACAAATAGTAGGTAGCTTGCAATAGGCAGGTAGAAGTAGGAGAAAAGAAGGAATTCGTGCTACCCTTGTTTGCTTTGTCATTGGCCATCTATTTCAGCTCCAAGCATATACATAGAGCAAACAAGATGCTCCCTTGATACACCTTCCACAATGCTTATGCAATATCTACTTGCAACAAGCATATCAATGTCAAGTAGACTAATAAATGTTCATGAATCAACGAAAAGAGAAGAATATGTTCTGCTGCCCATAATTCCTTGTTTGGGCTAAAATATTCAGCCCACTTTCTTCCAAAAAACAAGTCAAGAAGGCTTTTTGACACACCCCTCTTCAAGCTTCTTACAATAGGAGCTTGGAGTAAGCTTTCCAAGAGTAAGGATGAGCCCTTTGGGTCAAGATAATCAATAGAGTAAGTAGATGAATTTCAGCCCTTCAATTTATAGGATTGGAAGACCAATAATAATCCCTATTTAGCTCTTAAAAGTCTCAAGAGAGTGGATTTAATGTCTCTCTTGACATGGGAGATCAAACTCAGCATACACAGGTCAGGCCTAATCCTTTCTTAAGACTCATAATCGAGCTCCCCTTTGTATGGGCGGCTGCCCTTTAAATACACAATTTGGACAACCACAAAAACTATTCTTTCTCTACTAAAAGTGCTACTTACTTGGCAAGAGATGAAGGTTACACCACTCATTTCCTCCCAAGCTTGAGTTACATTGCAGAGCTTCACTTTGAGTAGCACTTGTGTGATTCGAATCTTGCAGATCTCTTCTTCCAACCTACACTCATATTTAGCGTTGAAAATTGTGCTAGCTTTCTTGCTCATGACTTCACTCCCTCTTGAAAAATTTGATGTATGGGAGGGGGAAAAAAAAACCAGAGAGCATGGGTTTTTTTTTTCCAATTCTGTGCTTCGCGTCTATTTGCGTGTCTAAATTGCAGAAAACGCGCGTCTATAGTCACGTCTAGAATGCAGAGTACACGTGCTCATATAGGCGTTATATAATTCAAATTAATAAAAAGAAATTAAATATCTTTTTTAAAAAGAGAAGATTTTTGGTTTTGCATTCGCGTCTATTGGCGCATGTAAAAGCGCGTCTATCCAAGTGTCTATGTGCTCGTCTAATCTTCCATGTAGACACGCTTGTAGACACACCAAATACATTAAATAAATAATAATTTTGGTTTTCGTATGCATGTTTATTGATGCGTCTATATGCGCGTCTATTGGTGCGTGTGGATTTCCTTATATATGCGACTATAGACGTAAATGGTACACACGCAAATAGACGGGCTTATAGACGTGCCCGTAAGATTTTCTCTCAATTCAAAAATCACGTCTAAAAGTGCGTCTAAGAGGCCTTTTTGTTGTAGTGATGCAAAACAAACAGAATATTGGGATCAATCCTCGATATGTAATGCCCAAGTGCAACATCCTTTAGGGAACTACCACCAACTCTCGATCCTTTGGCTCTTCCCAAGAAATTATTCTCATCTGCAATCTCCAACTGTAAAGCAATAGTTAGAATGAAAAAAATGAAAAAATGTATGTGATTCCACAAAAACAAAAGAATGCATGTGATTCCACAAAAACAAAAGAATGCATTACCATTTGATTTTCATCACTCTCAAGTTTGCTTGGATTCCATAAGCTAATTGATGTCTCCTTGATATCCTTGAGCTCCTTTACATATTTTGACTCCTCCCTTCCAAAATTGGAGACTCCAAGCTTCTCTTGAAATTGGTCAAACTCTTTGTTAGCAGCAGCTAGTAATTCTCTCTCAGCATCTTTAACCTTGCTTAAACATAAGGATAAAGCATTTGATGCATCTATAAACATATCATCGGATACTTGAGTATCTAATTTAAGTAAGTCCTCCTTGGACTCGAGGGGTTCACTATATAAATATTCTCTATATAACGTGCGTTCATGGCCTATTTATAAATATCCTTATCTGTGAAATTTTCTTAAATAAAACACAACCCTTTTCTATTCAATCTATAAGTAACCCCTTTATATGACACCCTTCTGTATGTAAAAAATGTATAAAAATTGTCTTTTAACACTACAAGGGAATGCGGCAATAGCGACGGCCATTTGCAACGCAAAAAAAGCGGTGTCACTAAAAGCATCACTATATGCATCGCCGTTAGCAACGCATATAGCGATGCTAATAGCGATGCGAGTCTGAGGAAAAAGTTTCGAGAACCCGAGCGTAATATTTGTCGAGAAAACATTTCCGAGAAAGAATGAAAGAGAGAGCGAGAGAGCTTAAAGCTTTGAGAGAGAGAGAGAGAGAGAGAGAGAGAGAGAGAGAGAGAGAGAGAGAGAGAGAGAGAGAGGGAGGGAGCTCATCACCATTGTCACCGCCGCCACCACTATACATGAAGAAGAAAGAGAAGTGTATAAGGGAGAAGAGAGGGAAGGTGCAAAGAGAAGGTACAAAGGGTTTCATCTTCACGCCTTTGAGGTAGATACATTGCCTCTTCTTGCTTTATTTTTGTGTTCTCTTGTTTTCTTTTTTTGTTTTTCTTTGCAAAGAGATACATGGAAAGAGAGGGAGGGAGAAGAATGAAGGGAGAGGAAGAGAGAAAGAGGGAGAGAAAGGAAACAAAGAGAAAGAGGAAGAGAAAAATGAGAGATGAAGGGAGGGAGAGAGGATGAGTGAGAGAAACAAAGAGAGAGAGAGGGGGGAGAAACAAAGAGAGAGGGAACAAAGAAAGGGAAATAGAGAGAGAAAGAGAGGGGGAGAGAAATAGAGAGAGGGAGAGGGAAGGAAGAGAGGAGGAGGAGGTAGCAAATAAGAGCGAGGTAAAGAGAGGAAGGAGAGTGAAAAGAAGAGAGAGAGAGGGAGAGAGAGAGATAGAGAGAAAAAATAGAGAGCGAGAGAAAGGGAGAGAGAAATAGGAATACAATGAGAGAATGAGAGAGAATGTTAGTAAAGAAAAGTAAAGGGAGAGGGGGAAGAGAGAGATAAAGAGAGGTGGGGTGACATTTCTTTCAATATCTTTGTTTCTTAAGCTTTTTAGTTTCTATCTTTGATTATCTTTACAATGAGATGAGTTGAGTAAGAGTGGGGAGGGAATGAGTTGAGTGAGAGTGGGGAGGGAATGAGGGAGAGAAATAGAGAGAACAAGGGAGGGGAAGGAAGAGAGATATGGTGAGAAATAAAAAACAGGAGAGAGAGAGAGGGGCTTCATAAAAAAGTGTCAAAACCCGAGCATGGTATTTTACAGGTTTGTAAACAAGCGAGAGAGAGAGAGAGAGGTCGCCGCCACTGCCACCATCCACAAAGAGGGAGGAGACAAGTATAAAGGAGAAGGAAGGAACTCCTGAAGGAGAAAAAAATGAGACAAGTACAAAGGGATTTTTCTTCAAGCTTTGAGGTAAGTGCATTATTTCTTCTCTATTTGTTTTTCTCTTTTCTTTACTTCTCTCTTTCTTTTTGTTGATGAAGAGTGGACAGAGAGAAGAAGTGAGAGAGATCAACGTGTGCAAGGGAGATTGAGAGAGAGAGAGAGAGAGAGAGAGAGAGAGAGAGAGAGAGAGAGAGAGAGAGAGAGAGAGAGAGAGGTCATTGCCACTGCCAATCCGTGAAGAATAAGGGAACCCGTGAAGGAGAAGAAGAAGAAGGAGAGAAACGTGAAAGGATTCTTCTTCAAGCTTTGATGTAACTGCATTATCTCTTCTCTCTTTGTTTTTCTCTTTCTTTACTTCTCTTTTTCTTTTTTTTGATGAAGAGATGTATAGAGAGAAGAAGGGAGACAGATCAACACAAGGGAGATTGAGAGAGAGGGAGAGAGAGAGAGAGAGGCTGCCACTGCCACTACCATTGCCACCGCATCCACTAAAAGAGAGGGGACAACTACAAAGGAGAAGGAGGGAACCCCCAACCTCTGTCTCTTCTCCATGTTGCCCTCCTTGAGCTTGCATGGCAAGCATCAAGCAAGAATGTCCCCGTTTCTTGGCCATGGAAAGGCCTCATGCCAAAGCCCGCCAGCTAGAGCACAAGGTGGAGCCTCCTCTAGTGCAGCAACAGGTACTCCCCATAGAGCACAACGACTACCAAAGAAGAAGAGGAGATGGAAACAGGGCACTATCATCCTTCGGGAGATTAGGAGAATGCAGTGCGGATACGAGCTTCTCATCACAAAAAGATCTTTTCATAAGGACGTTGTTTGGGAAGTCATGCAAGACTTGGAGCTTAAAGGGATGGAAAGATTTTGGGCACAAGTGCAAGACAACCCACTAGTAGAAAGGTAGACTGTTGCAACTATGACGATAGAAAGAAGAGCCTACATGATGTGCTACATGTACCTTCTATTACCAAGAATCTATTGTCGATTGGACAGAAGGCATAATAAAATTTGCAAGAATCTACTGTCGGTTGGATAGATGATTTCAACTTATACACATGGCTGTACATTTGGAAGTACAAGGATGAGGTACTCGATGTCTTTAAGAAAATGGATTTATAAAGAGAAATGCAAGTCAGATAGTTCGTTGGAAAGGTATAAAGCGCGGCTTATTGCAAAGGGATCTGCACAGTAATACGACCTAGATTATGAGGAGACTTTTAGCTCGATTGGCCAAGATGGAAATTGTGAGAATAGTCATTGCATTAGCGACTTCTAAGGGCTGAAAATGATGAAAAATGGATTTCAAAAATATATTCCTGAATGGTGACTTGCTTAAGAGGTATATATGGAGTAGCGTGAGGGTTATGTACACAACCTGAGGTGTATATGGATGCTAGCTAGCAACCCCATCTATCATGCTAGATCCAAACACATAGAGATTCATTACAATTTCATCAGAGAAATGGTACTTGCAAGACAGATTGATCTACTTCATGTGAAGACAGAAGACCAGGTAGTCGATATCTTTACTAAATCACTTGGTAAAGAGAAATTCGTCTGTTTCAGGGATGTACTTGGAGTACAGCAACTAGTCTGAGCTCAAAAACTGGAGTTTGAGAAGGGGGAGGATGAGCTTGATTCTTTTGATCTTAAAACACCTCCATCCATTGAGATTGAGGGTGAAGATAAGAAAGAAGAGATAGAAGATAACTTAGACTTAGGTAAACACAAAAAAGAAGAAGTAGAGCTTAGAGACACTACCACTCCCTATATAAGTGTTTTTGGCTCCAACACCATGGTATAACTCTTATAGATGTCCAAATGCTCCCCCAAAAAGACTTGAACAAGTTTGGAATAAGCTAGAGTGAGCAGAAAAACAATGGAACTTATTTATACCTCAGGGTCCTAACTATAATGAAAGCTTGAAGTGAAGCTCTGCTTCTTGCGCCTAACAAGTGATAAAAAAGCTCCTTGAGTAATACTTTTTTGAATCGATTATATCTAGCTTTTGCAATCACAAGCTCTTTTTCTTCTCAGGCCTAAGCAAGTGATGAAAAAACTCCTTGCGAAATACCTTTTTGAATTAATTATATCTAGCTTTTGCAATCAAAGGATTCAGTTTTTTTTTTAAAATCTGATACACAATTTTTAGACATTAGGTGTAGGTGACATTGGCAAATCAATTACGCAAGAATATTTAGTGCATATAGCTAGAAGGGTAGCAGGGCTGCATGCCCTGCCACCTAATTTTTTCCCCCTCTATAACCGTCGCTATTTGCGTCAAAAGTTTACTCTGCAGTCGTCGCTATTTGCATCGCTAACCCAATTAGCGACGCAATAGGGACAAATCGATCACGTTGCTAATAGCGATGACGGGGGTAATTTTTTCCATGAATAATTCCGTCGCTTTAAACGTCACTAATGGGTCTATATGTTGTAGTGTAAAAACCCCTTATTTTGAACTCACGTTATATATACATATATTCATGAGTGAACCCCCTCACCCCCCCCCCCCCCCCCCCCCGCCCTGAGTCCTTCGACTTATTTTCAACATCCACTATGCCTTTTGCATCTATAGATGCCTCTACAATGACTACCAAGCAATAATCTTCTCTCAAATTGAAAAGATTTTGGAGATCAGACAATAATATGTATTCCTTGTCTTTAATTGGAAAAGTATGAAAAGATGGAATAATAAGACTTGAAGGACTATCAAATGGCTCATCAACCTCTATAGTGGTTTCTTCAATTAAAGTCTCTTCTTTAAATTCAGCAATATCCAGGTCCTTTGCAACTAGTGCTTCCATCTGGGTGTCTAGTTGCTCCTCGACATTAACTTCATCTACTATCTCTTTAAGAAGGAAATAACTAGATAATTTTGAGGTTTCTTTATGCTTTTCATCATATTTTAGAGGGTATTTCACAAGGGAAAATGCAATGAATATAGTAGACTCAGGCATAAGCTTGCATTTTTTTGGGTGTAAAGAGCATAACCCAGCTGCATAAAATCTATCAAGAGAATGATAACCACATTTATTAGTAAGCAAGGACTTCTCAGTGCTGCCTGACCTTCCAATAGGGGTGTGAACATACTCCTTGGAATCCAACTGAACAACATGATATGCCAACTCTTCAAACTCTGCAAAATCTTCATTGCAAAAGTCCTTTGAGAAATTAAAAACTTGATCAAGATCCCACTCTAGATTGAAAATCTCCCTAGCTGTTGGATAGAATGTAAGGTCAATATTATTTTCTATGAGAAAATCCAAGAGCTTCTCAGAGGTTATAACATCTATAATTGAGAAAGCCCTAGGATCCTCATAGGAGACTTTGAAGCCTTTCCCTTCTTTGAAGCCTTCCTTAAACCTTCACATGTCACTGACATATGAGATACTATTGAAACATCTGAAGTAACTCACTCCTTTGTCATTTTGGGCTCAATGACTCTTTTTTATGCCAGGAGGCATATTTCACGGTGGATTCTGTGCCACAGTGGATTCCGTGAGGTTTTACTGTGGATTCCGTAAACTTTGTTGACCGGGACTCATACACAAAGTGGATTCTTTATACGAGAAGTTGATGGGGACACCTATCCTTTTCGAGCATTTCATTAATTTAGTGTGTACATGGGTGATTCCATAGCGGGTGATTCCGCAAAATACATATTAAATTAATAAACGTTTATGAGTTTAGAGTGCGCACTCGTGATAAATTAAGATTAGGATTGATTTCTAACCAGTTGATTTATTTATGTAGCTAAAGACTGCTAGGTATTCACTTTTGTCAATTTAATTGTATTATTTTACTAACGATTATGAATGCTTCAGTTGATGTGTAGAGATAGCAGCAGTGGCAGAGGAAAGCATTGGAGGATAGCATGTATTCGAGTTATCACTTGTATTTTGATGGGTGCATACCTTAGGCATGGCACCTATATTTTGTCGCGCATATTTATTAAGGCATTTGATTTTTATTTATTATTTTGTATGCACATCGGCGCACGATTATGATATTTGTATTTGGACATTGTATTGGGTATGCCTGACTCTTTGGGCACCTACCCATTAGCTTTATTTCTATTTTGTGCTAAAGCAAACTCAAAAGCCAAAAGCGTGCTATTTTGTACTTTGGGCTATTATTTGAGCTTGAAGATGATTAATACAAAAAATACATGCTTTGTGAAGCGCTCACACAAGGCATGGGGGGAAATTGCACCCAATTGGTCTCTTGTTCATATCGTGCATGCTTTCTACCTTGAGTTTTATGCAAAAAGTAGAGTTATTTTGTTCTTGGGGACCTTCCGGCTTTCACTACGAGAGCATACAACATTCGATCTACGCATCAGTGGTATCTGAGCGAAGCTGAGATCAAGAGCTTCCAATCGCTATCCATCTTGTGCGAAGGCGGAGCTCCTGGAAGGATCGAGCTCTACAGTCAGTCTCATCACAAACGGTCGATACGGGTGGATTCTTGGTCAAGAACCTCTGTTTACAGCCTCTGATCGCGAAGGACCGGCCTGAAATGGCGGAGGACCACGTTAACATCTCCTTCTATCAAGTCGTCTTCTCAGAGATTAGAGAGATAAGTTTCAAATCATTCATAGAGTTTAAAAGCTTCAAGGCTAAGCTTTTACAAAGCTTAGCCCATAATTTTTTAAAATCGGCGCATCAGATGACCTCAGCATGATTTCCGCCGGCTGAAAAAACGGCCCCCCCCTCTAAAATTCGTCGTTTTCATTCAAATTAGCTATAAGCTAAGTTAAAAGTCTCAAATCACATAAAGCTCCAAAGTCTATCAAGTTTCATAAGTTCTACAACTCTGTAAGTCCATCAAGTCACTAGAAGTCAGAACTGACTTGTGCCAAAAACTCCTATAAGGACTGCTCCTGCGTAGAAACACTGAACTGCAAAGTTGTTCCTTGGAAGACTCTGTTCTCATACGCAGACTTGCTGAACCAGTTTCAACACATGCAGAAGGACATACACAAATTTTACAAAGATTTCAAATCCCGCAATCGCAAAAGTCGAAGACCGTGAAAGCCAAACAAAAATCTATAAGCCTTGTACACCCGACTTTGAGCTACGCTTATCCCGCTAATTGGATTTTGAGAGTGTGAGGTCTTTTGAATTTTTACAGGATGACGGAACAAAATATGGATGATTTAATGGCTGAAGGTGATCTTCCTAAACCTACCATGGAACAAAAAGTGGATTTAATTATGATGCAGTTGGACGAAGAACGAAGAGCCCGGCAAGCCTTGCAAGTTCAATTGGCCAATTTACAAAGATCGACTACCGACAAAGATGGACCACAATCCGAAGATCTTATCCGACGAACCATCGATGCGAGCCTCGAAGCTCAATCCATCCGCAAAGAAACAAAGATAAGTAAAAGAAATTTCAAATTTCGTACTTTCAATGGCACTCGAGATGGAAAGACTATTCTTGCATTCATCAGTCAGTTTGATGATTACTTTCATAAAGAGACATACATTGAAAAATATAAAATCAAGTGTGTCACTAATCATTTAGTGGATAGAGCATCTCTTTGGTGGACCGTGGTTCGTAAGAGCATAGATTATCCCACTCTTGGGAGAGTTTCAAGAAGAAGTTTATGCAGAATTTCCTTTCTCCACAATTCCATGACACAATATTTGGATCCACACAGCCTATTTCACTTGGCTGAAATGCAAAAGCTTTTCCATGTTTCATTAGCACTTGCATAAAATAGTGTTTTTCAACCAGCGAAAGGAAAGAATTTTCACCTATTTTGAGCTCTTTTATACTTTCAGATATGAACTTGTGACCAATGTTGGAAGGATCACAAAGACTTGGCTGGTTTGCTACCCTATGCACGAGCCCTTCACTTTCAGCAGGCAGTGGGAGAGCCACAGGTTTGAATTTCTTATCCACCGTCTTGTATTTTGTCTCCATTTGCACTGCAGCCTTGTTGAGTAAACCAATGTCTTCCTGCTGAACAAATTCTTGAATTGTTTGATAAAAATCCAATGTACATACTTTTATGGAGTGATTTTCAACCTGATTTTTTGCGTGAGCAACTGCATATATTTTAGTCAATGTATCAATAGTAATCAGTCCCAAAAAAATGCCCCAAATATCTTCATTTTCAGCCATCATGTCATAAGTTTTCAGCTCCCTTTTTACATGACATAAATATTTTCTTTCTGTTTTAGTCATGGCCAGAAGAGACTTATAACAACCCATACTATTGGCTATACATACATACAGATTTGCTAGAGACACAGTTTTTGTAGCATAAAGAGGTTCAATCTTTTTGCATGATGCACTACCATAGTCTTCTTTTATAGTACTGCAGCCCGAAAACCCTTGAATTCTCGGGCATTAGAAGGCACAGGATCTATTTCGATGATGGTTAACACACACAGTAAGAAATTGGACAGCTCATTCATTATCCTTGCTTTGGATTCGAGCATAGGAAGGACCATAATTGAGAGCTTTTGTTTCCAAGCGGGCTTCAGAAATGTAAGATTGCCCAAGAATGATAGGGTAACTACAAGTGTCTTGAACAAAAAAGTGAAAATTGTCTTTTATGTCTCCAATAGTTACCTGCACATTAGGACATGCAGCATATAACTCTCTAGAAGAGTTGTTGCAGCTCTCATTCGCCATCTTGGATCAACATCTATGGGCCATCCGCCACTTTCATAGAGACTCCTTGCCATGACGTTTATCTCCGAGCCATGGTCTAAGAGTGTAATACATGGTGTTTCTTTTTCTTGAATTTTGACGACTGTCTCTATTGTTCCTCTTATCTAATGCGCACGGGAGTAGTGACTACTTGGAATGAAGTGAGCCTCCTCCTCCTCATGCATGTGCTGTAGATGGTCTTCTTTTTTAGAGATGGGCTGCCCAATTGGTTTGGACTAGCCGATCATTACATTTTCAGTTTTAACTTCTTTAATTTTTGCATTCATGTTTTCTTTATCTTCAGCTTCCATTGCCGCAATTAATTCTTTAACTGCTTCAAGATGAATTCCGTGTGAAGTCAGCTTCTCTTTATCCTGTACAAAAACTCAAAGAACTTGCAAAAAAGCATGTATTGTTTCTTTAGCTTCATGAAAGCAGAGTTTTGAGCCCGGAATGTGCTTAAAATTTTCCAAAAAATCCAAAATTTAGGGGAAAAATCTTCGACATCAAAGGCGGCGGCTGCAGCTAGGACAATTTTAAGCACCAAGTGAAAGACAGCTTTCAAAAGGTACCCGAGCGACACTTGTGGATTTTTGATAATTTTTTCGACTATCGTGCAGGATGTCAAGAGCTGCCAGTCACTACAGGACCTCAAGACGGACACGTAGAATTTTTTAGAGGTCAAATCAGAGTCCGGACGCGAAAGTTGCCAGAAATTGGCCAAATTTGAAAAGGTGGACAAAAATTAAGGCCAAGAGGGGGTGCCCTTTGGGAGGAGGCAACCCCCCTCCATTTTTTTTCATGGAGGCGGCATCATCTTCACACCATGAACGGCGCAAAAAAAATGCACCTCCCCTCCTCCCCCCCCCCCCCCCCCCCCGCCACAAATCGTGCATGGAGCATCAAAGCAACCTATACAACAAATCATAGCCAACAAATCCTCCATCTTTCCTGATCCTATCGCCGCCCTTTGCATGAGATATGGCTGACTGAATGGAGAGATCAAAATCTAGTATTTCTCTCTCCTCCATCTCTCTCCTCTCTATGGGCTATTCATGCGCACTATCTTGAAGGAGGAATCGTGAAGGAGATTGAAGGAAACAGTGATGGAGATTGATGGATATGCTAAAGATTGATGTGCAGCATTGGATTGAGAGCAATGGAGGCTCCATCCGCTGGTCATGCAGTCATTTAATGCGTCTCCGGTTTCGTAAAAACACGGTTTGACCATTTTTATGAAGAAAATGAAGGGTTTTTGGTACTTTATGATGGTAATGATGTTCTTATTTGATGAAAAAAAATTTGAGTGCTAGTTGCATCATGACTAATTGTTTTTTATTTAAAAAAATTTATTTTGCAATGATTTACATGCGCTATCTAATTCCCCTAAAACCCGAAATGCGGTTTTTAAGCGGTAAAATGATAGTTTGGTCGTTTCGTGTAGGTGAAATGTGTTCCTATGGGGGAGAAATGGAAAATAAATTGAATGTTAGTACGCTGAAGTGATTGGAACAAGAAAAATAAAAAAATAGCATATTTATTGATAAATAAATTAAGAAAATAGAAAAAATAAGGGAAAAAATAGAAGTACGCTTCACAAAAATAAGGAAAAATATAATGATTGTTTGTGGATGTATGGTAGTGGCAAAGCATGAGGTTTAGCCTCAATTTACCCTATCTCCTTGTCAAAGTTTGTGATTTTTTGCTTTTCATACATCAAAACATGACAAAATGAACCTCTACACCTATGCAACGAAAGCTGAATTTTCAGGATAAGTCTTCTCAGCCTGGCCTTCTCAATGGGTCGCTCAGGTAGTCCGCTCTCTAGTACTTGCACTATGTAATCGGCCCAATACGGCGTCAGATCAGCTTTGAACAATTCTCTCTCGCTAGACAGGTTAAAGAGATGAGCATCCAATAAATCGTCAGGTATGCCTTGTCCAGCGGCTTCTCCTGTGGGTATGCGGGGCATGTGGTCAGCCATGTAATGCTACTTTTCTTTGCATACAACCACAGAGAAGTCAAACTCTAGTAGAAGGAGTAACCATCTAGCTATGTGTCCCGTAGCGCAAGGCTTGTTCACAAGATATAGCAAGGCTTGATGGTCAACAAAGAAGACAAAGGGAGTGGCCAACAGGTAATGCCTAAATTTCTTTACTGCAAATACCATGGCCAACCCCTCCCTTTCTATCGTGGAATAGTTCATCTCAGTTTCTGTGAGCTGCCTGCTAGCAAAACTGATCAGGTAATCTAAGTTATGTTCACCATGCTGGCATAGCATGGCTCCAATAGCGAACTTAGAGGCGTCTATGTGTACATGAAATGTTATGTTCCAGTCTGGGGCTCCTTAGATTGGTGTAGTCCTAAGAGCCTTTTTCAACTCATATGCGTGCTGGCATTCCTCAGTCCACTTGAACACTATCAACAGGTTGTACAATGGTCTAGCAATTAGTGCATAATTTAGTACAAAGCGTCGATAATATCCAGTGTGTCCTAAGAAGCACTAAACTCCCTTGTAGTTATCGGGTGGTGGTAAGTCAACAATGACTCTGACTTTAGAAAAGTCAGTGGCAATGCCGTTCCTTGACACTACGTGCCCTAAAATGCATCCGTGTTTCACCCAGAACTGGCACTTTAGGGGGTTCAAGAAGAGGTGGTACAACCTACACCTTTCAAAGACAGCTCTCAATTTCTCTAAGTGGTTGGCCCAACTAGAGTGTAAGCACAAGTCGTCTACGAACACTTCCAGTTCACGCCTAAGCATGTCCTTAAAGATAGTGCACATTAGGCGTTGAAAAGTCGCAGGTGCATTCATCAACCCAAAAAGCATGATAATGTAGGCGAATACACCCCATTCTGTGGCAAAGGCAGTCTTGTGCCTGTCGTCGGGGTGCACTTGCACTTGATTATAGCTCGAGAAACCATCCAGAAAACTGTAGGCTTCTTTACCTGCTACCCTTTCAAGCATGTGCTCAGTGTAGGGTAAAGGATAGTTATCCCTCTTTGTAGCAGCATTCACTTTCTTGTAGTTCATGCACACTCGGATTTTTCCATTTTTCTTCATGACAATCACCATAGGTGATACCCAGTCCATGTGCTCGATCTCATATATGAATCTTGCCCTCATGAGTTTATCAATCTCCTCTTTTACTGCATGGGTGTGTTTGGGATTCATGGGATAAGGTCGTTGTTTTGTTGGCACTGCATCAGTGACTATTGGGATATTATGAGTCACAACCCTAGGGTCGACTCCCTTAGGAAAATACACCAATATACTCGTGCAAGAGTGCAACAAGTTGGGTCTCCTCATCCTCCGTCAAGCCATCAGCAATGAATATAGGTCTTGGCTTTTCACCTTCCCCAGCCAAGTTAACTTCCTTGACTTTGGCGGGTCCCTCGATTGGTTCAGTAGTTTGGCCTTGTCTTTCCGCACCTAGCAAAATCACCACTCTCTCACCCTTTTTAAATTTTGTAAACCGTTTGGGTAGATCCTGCGGTTTCTTTTGCCTTTCTGCTTCTGAGTCCTTTGCTTGCTTCCTGACCTCCTTCTTTAGCCTCCTACGTCTTAGGTGGATTAGCAAGTCTCCCTTTGTGCATTTGACTTTAGAAGGTTGTGGTATCTTGGGATCACTCTCAGTGCTGACTTCCGACTCTGAGTTAAACTCGCACCCCTCACTTGAGGAAGGTGTTTCCCCAGGGGGTCGTAGTTCAGTAGGTGCATCCGTCTTGAGCACTGGGATTATCCATGGTCGTGCCACTCTGGCTTGCTCGTAGTCTACGGCTCCTGTGCATTCTAGCCAGGATCTATCACACTCCATTCACATGACTCCTTTTTCGTTCTGACTAGTCCTTCCTCTCCTAGGCCTCGAGTCTGCCCTAATTTGTTCTATCGCTTTTCCTTCCGTGTCATACTCTATTGTATCTATCTCTTCTTCACTCTCCTCTATCGTAGAGCGACAGTCCTCATACTCCTCATCATTAGAGTCCTATCCTTCTGACTGCTCATCATCACCTAAGCTATCATCTCCAGTTTCCGCGTCATTAGTAACTAAAGCCCAGTTATATAACAAATTCAGGTCGTGGACCTTGGTCCATTTCCATTCTAGCTTAGCTAATAGATCACGTAGAGATTTTAATTTAGCAGCCAAGTTGCCTTTTAGTTTATTGGTCAAATACTCTATGATTTCCTGAAGCTCTAGTTTGTTGCTGGGGATATGGAACAAGGCTGGTTTGCCTGGGTTGAGTGAGCTTCCTGCCATCATGTAGAGTGGTACAAGTGGCTCCTCAGGTGGCATGGTTGTGGCTTTAGCAACTTGCCGATATAGTTCTTCCTCATCCGAGAATGGTAGGTCAATGGTTACCAAAACGTGCATCCAATCCCTCTCATCCTCAAGGCAAGGAATGCATTTAGTGAGTGATCCATAGGGTTTGGTTGGTTGAGTATCGCCTTTCAGCATAGCTGAGATGGCATCCAGGTCAACAGGGGTTGTCTTCCAAGTGTCCATCTCTACTCTCACTGTACTAGTTCTGTCCCCTAGGAAAATCAAGCCATCGCCCCAGTCCTCAATGACACACGCATTCCTCATCCAAGGTCGGCCTAATAGTATGTCATAATCCACTCCCTTCATGACAATGAAGTTTACGGAAAACTGCACACCGGCAATCTTTACTGGCCAATTCTTTAAGACCCCGAATGGTCTTACCTTCATCCCATTTGCTAACGTGACGTTAAACCTGGTAGTCTCCCACAGGAGGGTTTCCCCATGCCTCTAAGATTGCATGGCTTAGTATACTAACACGTGTGCCTGTGTCTACAATTCCTTTTCGCATCATATCTCCTAAGGCTAGGACGAGTAAAACTGCATGCATTTCAGTGCCTTCCCAAAAAGCATTGATGTGCAAAGACTTAGGATTTGAGTGTAGAGTTAGACTTGGGATCTGTGTAACTGCATCATGATCTTGCGGATCAGCACCCAGAAGTCCTGTGTGTCCCTCCATCGAGTCTTTTAACTCCTACCACAAGGAATGATTTTTCCTAAGCAGATCTTTCAAGCTTAGAGTTACTAGAGTAGACAACAAGGTTGTGAGGAGGCTACTGGGCTCTTGTCTTCCCCTAAGGCTAGCATTTCTAGGCTTGCAGCTTGTGGTCTTGAAGGTGAGGATGGTGTGCCGCTAGAGAAATCGTCAATAGGATCTTCTAATATGGGTTCAGCATCCTTGAGGTGCTTTTGGGCATCGCTGACCCACTCCTTGACCTTAGCTATAGCCTCAAGCTACCGTTTGGGATGGGGATATTCCCCTACCTTGGCACTCCCTCGCTCGGCTATCTTACGAGCTGAGGTCTCCAATTCTGCGTTTGTGACCTTCTTTCCCGTTACTAATGTAGTCGCTTCCTCGGTTTTAAGAGTTATCTTTGCATCGGTTCTCTTTTTCCTTCTCCTCCAGCTTTTTTTTCCTATTGAGGTTGCGTCAAGGTTACTTGTCCTTGGCAAGGAGATGCCTGCCTGTTTTTTTTAAGCTCGCGTCATAACATGTAGTGGGATGGGCGTATCCTCACTACCAAAGGTTTCCACTCCAAAGAGCCCCAAAGGCACCGATGGCATGTTGGCAGAGCTGGTTGATGGTTTCTGTCTAGGACAGTCAAGAAACAGATGTGTGATTCCACACTCTGTGCATCGGAGATCCGCTTTGTCCTTGTTAGCTTGTTTTCGTTCTGGGCAGCGTGATGAAATGTGGCCTGGGTGGCCGCAAGTCGAGCATGTGACTGGATCTTGGCTTGGCCCTCCAAAGCCCCTGTCCTTTCCTCTTCTTAAAGCCATCACCGGCACCGGCCGATAGTCCATCAGGACTGGGTTGCCCTCCTCATCATAGGATATGTACGGGTTGGCTCCTCCACAAAGTGAACAGGAGCATCGCTAGATGGGTGGGTTACAAAAGGCCCGGGTGGTCTGGGTATACCAGTTGGGCTCATCTCTAGCCTAGGCACAGCAGGTCTTGAGTCAGTCGGTGCTAGAAGAGCTAACTGGGCTCCCCTCCCAAAGAAATTAGGTGGCCTATTACCTAAGTATGGAGGGTTGTACTGCTGCGCGTATGGGAATCTCCTCGACATTCTACAATGCACTGCATCATGCCCGAATCTACCGCAATTTGAGCACGGCCGAGATCTAGCATCTTGGCACTCAACTAGGAGGTGATTGCTGCCACAGTATACATTGTACATGCGATTTCACACGCTTCCTCACGAGCTCTTGTAGCCGTGCAATCTCCATTCTCATTTTTGCCATCCCCTGGTCGTGGTCTACACTCTTTCCCTTATCTTGTACACTAGCAGTTGCTTTTTCCCCCGAAGTAGTTGATCTCTCAGGGTCCCTTTGGCTTGCACTTTCTCGGTTAGTAGTCCTCATGCTGTGTTCCCTGAGTTGATCATCTACGCGTATTGCCTCCTCGAAAACTCTAGCTAGCACATCCTGTTGTAAGGTGGAGTTACTGGCCAAAGCCTTCTAGAGCTTCTCACTCCGAATCCCGTTCATGAACACTGTAGACACTGCCCTCTCGGTAGGTTGCTCATTGGTAGGGATTCTCTTGTAGAGGCTACGCACTTGAGTGACGTAATCCCTAACGTCCTCCTTCTCCCTTTGACTGATATTCATCCACGTAACGATGAGGTTATCCAAATACCTTGCCTCCGAAAACCTCTTGATGAAGAGGCCCTTAAGGCAAGCAAAGTTCGTACGTTCTATGTCATCTAGACTAGAATACCAAGTCCTCCCCTTATCGCCTAAGCACATGCCAAAAGCTTGAGCTCGCTGCGCAGGGTCAGTAAGACCGTTTGCCTCACATACTTGCTCCAACTGCTCCATGAAGCTGTACGGGTCACTACTAGGTTTGTATCTAGCTAGTTGTTTTGCTACAATGGGGATTCTAGCCTGCCCTTTAGCGCCTTGCGTGACTCCCAATCCGGATAGTAGCGCTCTGTTCAACGGACGTGTTGTCCAAGAGTTGCTTTGCTACCAGTTCGCTCAATGTCATGTCAACCTCTGCTGCCTGTTCCCTCTCTACATTCGGTCCAAATTTGGCTGCTCCAGCTAGGTCTAGCACTCATCTAGCCTCGTACATATCTACGTCTTGCTGTAGCCTTCTAGCCCTTTGCTCATGGTTGTAGGCAATTATGCCTTCTAGCGCTCTCTTGATTGCTCTTCTCTCTTGTTCCAAGTTTGCTACCACTTCCTCTACAGGTCTGCCCTGGATCATGGTCCTAGTGAGTAGATCGTAGTTGTGGACCAGTTCCTGGATTGAGGTTGGAAATTCTCCTAAGTCTAATTGGTCCTCTCCTCGTTCACCTCTTGATCCCGACATTGCTTCTGCTTCCAGCTCCACGAGGTTGTCAATAAATCCAAGCAGCTCCGGCAGCGTCCAATCCTCTATCTTGTTGCTTCCCATGTCTTCGTGTCTTCTCCAAGTCCTACTGGTAGGGCATTCAGGCACCTGTCTAAGCCTTGGGGTCTTCTCCTACTAGTGGGTTCCTTAAGCAATTTATCTGAGTGAGTTCCTTTGATTATTGAATACAAACCTCAATTTATGGTCACTCGGTGAGTGTGTTGTTTCTCGTACACTTATGCCCAATCAGGCTTTCAGCTTTCTTAAGTGTACTTCAAGTGCGAAAATTCAATGTGGGTGCCGCAAGTAATTCCTCGGTGTCTTACTCACTCTCGCTCATTTCGGGCTTGATAGGCTTGTAGGTCCATTTTCCGGCCATTTAGTCAGGGTTTAGGGTTTCCTTGTATGTTGCCTTGTTCGCTTCTGGTCGATCAGGTTTTACGGTTCAGCGGCTCGTGTCCAAGTCCTTGGGTCCCTCAACTGTCTACTGCAAACAAATAAGCGGCTGTGTACTACAATTTCTCTTATCACGTGTGCCAGAATCAAGTTCTGAGCGCTCGAAGGGTTTCGGCAAGTTGCGCTAATGCGTATTTGCCGAGTCGGGTCAAATTTCTAGCAAATTTGACAAAAAGTTACACTTGGACCAATTGGTCTGAATTGCAGAGTCCGAGTAGGTCACTCGGACGGGCCAAGGCATGGGGTCAAGGGCCGAATTTCAGGATTTGACTCGGATGATTTTTATTCGGACGGGCTGAATGGCAGGTTTGGACAGGGTAATTCGGACGGGCTGAACGGCGCTTGGCCGAGGGCCGAATCCCGGGTGTGGCCGAGTGCCGAATTTGAGACTCGGACGGGCCGACGCCGGATGTGCCACGTAGCAAAGAGTTTTGAATTGGATAGTCGAGTGGGTTGACTCGGATAGTTGCCTTGGACGGGGGCCGGATAGGGTTTGGCCAAGTGGGCCGAGGGCCGACTCTGGGACTCGGCCCAGGAGAGGCCACTCGGACGGGCCGAACGCGGCGCACCTAAGCTGCGCGAATGGGATTTCAATCGTTTCACCCAATGTAGGCTGGCGCCATGGTCATGCACTTCCAGATCCTATCCAGGGAAGCAGAGGGAGAGGTTTGTATACCTGAACGGGTCAGTAAGTGCGTCGGTGATGCGATTGAATCACACACGCTGGGGCTCTCTAGCTCTCTCCCTCTCTCTCTCTCTCACTAAAATGGCACAAATGAGCTCTCTTTTGGCCTCCTAGCTCTTATATGCCTTCCCAAATGTGGCGTTGACGCCCCCAATCACTCTCTTGTCGATCTTAGGCCTCATTAGCGAGCATTTTGCGCATTTTGCACGATTTTTTCCTGTTTTGCCCTGCTTTGAAACATTAAACCCTACCCTTTTCCGGTTCGATTTCCTAACTCTAACCTACGCTAAATGCAACGAAGATTGAAGGCAAAAAACTGAAATAGATCCTCCATACTTTCCAATCATCAAAAAACCAAAATATCCCAAAATATTTACTTGTTCTGAAGATTAAAAACACCCAGCTTCCTACCTATCTCAAGCTCCATTTCAGGGATGAGTACCCTACTTCGATGCTCGATATGGGGCGTGCAAGTGCTCAAGCTTGAATCCATTGGTCTCGACAACAATGGAACCAAAATGTGGGAGCTTTCGCTCAACTGCCAAGACCCACAGACCGCTTATTGTTTCAAGCGTTTCAAGCAAGCTCTAATGGCTATCTCTCACCTAGCCGACGCGCCTTTGATCCTACGAGTGTAGTGAGCTTACCTTGATGCTTGATCGAGTACCCTCCTCTCTCTTGCACTCCAGTAGCTCCACGATTCTTGATGCTAGCTCAAGCATCCTCAAGCCTCCTCCATCTCCAAGCTCCATCCTCTATAGCCGCGCGCGCAAGAGAAGAGAAGAGGAGATGGTGAAGAGCTTCACCCTCTTGATCCCTCACTCCCACACACACTCCCTCCCTCACACTCTCGACTCCCTCTCTCAAGAGCACAAACAAGCAAGAAGGAGAGAAGAAGAGAGGAAGAAGAAGACTCTTTTTGCCACACACCAAAGAATAAGCTTCTCATTCACTTTTCAACTTTATATAAAAAGCCCTAAATCCTTTTTGGGGGTCATCCCCTTTTCCCTCTTTTACATGGCCGGCCGTAGCCTAGGTCCTTTTTCACATTTCGCACCATTCTAATCTATCCTATTCCCAACTAATGCGTACACTTTGCACAGGAGCGAGCCTGGCACTCTTTTACAAAGATTCAGGGGCGCTTCCGCATTTTAATTCTTTTGTTGCCTCGGGCCAACACCGAAGCTTTCTGAGGGTTGTGCCCGAACATTTGAATTTTTCAGGGAGACTGGCTCCCGATTAAGGCACCTTTTTCTGTTTTTATCCTGCCCATTTTTTGCTATTTCCATTTTTTCCATTTTTCGCTCCTCAGTACTGCAGGAACGCGGTAACAGTGGTGTTGAAGGACAAGATAATATGTTTTGGAGATACGGAGCAGCCACTCAAAACAAATTTTGGCAAAGAAGGTATAAAGAAATTATTAGAGGAACCTCTCTTACGTTTTTCTTATGTGAAGCAAGAGAGGCGGCAAGAAAAACGACTACCTATGGTCTTCAATTGAAGCAGTTGCCGAAAGATAAGTCTCCTTTATGGTCTTATGCAATGCACACAAAAAAGAAAGGTAAAGCTTTATCATTTGAACTTTTAGTCATAGGAGATGCAATTAGAAAAGAAACTGGATGGAATGGTTGAGTAGATGTTCTCTATATCTATAATTATATTGCAAAATCACAAGCGTTTGAAACACTTGCTGAAGAAAAGCACAAAAGAGATAATGATCAACTTGAAAGAACAAAGAAGGCCACTAGGAGGAGTGAGCGAGTTCTTCAGCCTTCTTCAGGATCCAAGCAGAGTATGGCCAATGTGCAGAATCCAAAAGTAGAAGAAGTCCAAAAGGCCCCAAAGACAAAGGATTCGAAGCCAAAAAAGAAACCTAGATTCAAGCTGCTATATCTAACATCGACACATCCACAGACTTGAAAAAGGTACTTGAGGATCAAATTCTTAATTGTAAAATTGAATTTATACTTGGAGAAGTTTTGGGGTTTCCAAAAGAGAGTTTCATTATGTTATTATTGACATCATAGAAAGAAAGCGCCAAATTATTGAAGAGCTAACCTAGGATATGATCCATCAAGAGGCTTTAGCTATTGCCAAGGCTATTCTCTATGGATTACAAATTGAGGAGGTTGATTATGAAGAAGAAGCCATTGAGGAGCCTAAATATGGAGCTCTATGTATGCAGTCCAAGAAGTCTCTTCATCCTTTACTTTAGCTCATACAGTATGATGAGAGTGAAGCAAATCATGAAGAAAATCATCATTTTTTCTCTATCTATGATAGTGTCAAGCGAATCAATGACTAGTGAATCGAAGGCATTATAAATGGGATGGCAGAGTGGTCAAAGCAAATAGGCATACACGGATCATATCGTAGCTAACAAAAAAGATAACGAAATAAAAAGCTTAAAGAAGGATAGTGGCAGTAATTGGATTTCTGATAAGTACTATAAGTTGGATTGGATTTTGATGCACCCAAGTACTCGACAGAGTTTCACGATTAGGCATAAGAATATTGCAAATCCTAGCAAACATTGGAAAGGTAGAATTCTAGAGTTTAGAAAAGTGTTTAATGGAACAAGTACAGTAACATAAGCATTGATCCAACATGTTTATATACACAAACAAATCTCTGTATACGACAAGAAATACATTGCAAATTGTTTAAAAAAAGTAAGTTTTTAAATTTTCTCATTGTTTATTCTTTTGCATCAGATTTGTTTTAGAAAAATCTTTGCAATGTCCTAATTCAATCTTGTTTTATTGGCAGCTCTATATCCATCAACTTTGCATGGATGGCAGAATGTGGAATGTTTGAGTGGCAAGATACATGTTTGGACATAGGTTCTATGATCTATGATAATAACTCTGCAAGTCAACTTGCAACTCAAAATATATATTTCTGTAATTCATTTTATGTAGAAGAAATCGAGATATTGCAGCATGTCCCATTGCCACCACTATCTAGTAGTGAATCCCATTCACCACAACAGAAACAAGGCATAGGTACATATGTTAAACGTGCAAAGTCGGGTGCATCTATCATTATGTCTATATGCGTGTGTAAAAGAGCATGTAAATAGATGCGAATTTTGCGTCTATATATCCGCGCAGATAAACACAAATATAGACGCGTTTGCAGACGCGTAATTATTTAACCACCTGAAATTGGACTTAATATAATTAAAAAACCTGAGTTAATAATTATTTTTGCATTGCTCTCTAATGAATGGCAGTTCCTCCAGTTGACAAGCCTGATATAAGTAATTAGCGGCAAGCAACACAAAACTTTTTATACAATTAGTAGCAAGCATTTCATATATCTCGTAATTTTTCTACTTGAAGATGATAAAAAATACTTCTCTTTTATTATGGAAAATTCAATTTAGCTTTAAACTTGACTATTGATTCTTGAGTATGCACATGTGTGTATGATATTTTCCATAGAATTAAGAATACACATTGAATCATTAAGCGAATTAAGTATGTTACAGTGAATGATCCATCTCATCTTCAATGAGATCAGCCCTTGCTAAACTATCTACTTCTAGGTCTATGTTACCAAGAGGTAACGAAACAAATAAGTCTATCCCACTATCAGATGTGTTGCTATATTTCTCAATAACTTCATCATCATCAACCATATTATTATCCTCTTATGTGTTTCCTTGAACATCCTCGCGAGGTTCATCTTGTACTATATCACGCATATCATCCATTATGGTGTCATCATGTACATCATCATTAATTGTTGGATTGTTATCTGCTATTTCTATGTCGGTAATATTACCATATATTGGTTTTGAACGATTAGATACAGGAATGACATACCACCATCGGTTATTATTTACCATTGGATGATACACAACCTATATTTGAAAAACAAAAGCAAGAAACTTAAATACTTATTATATTGTGTATATCGCATGTATACATATAAAAAAATTAGCTTTTACATATATACCTGCTCGCATTGTTGAGGTAGTACTAATGTGTCATTCTTGTTTTGGTGAAATTTTGTAGAGTCAATGATTACAAAACCACTTGGATGACGTCTGATTGTGCAATGCTCACCATTTGTTACCACTTCTTTAGACCACTTCACATCCAGTACATATATAAAGAATCGTTTGAAGTCAAGCTTTAGAATATCTTGGATCAAGCCACAATAACCTTCCATGGTACCATTGGTATCCTCAAAGTGAGCAAGGACACCACAATCTTGGATATTTCTCTTTTCATCTATACGTTGAGTTTGAAGATGTTTACTCTCACACCAAATAGCGTTGAATAATGTGCACAAGTAGTAAAAGATTAAGATCAAACATGTCAATTTATTATATAAAATATAACTAGAAACAAATTAATTGATAGTATGTCTCACCTTTGTTAAGCAACCTCATACGTATTCCCACTCTTCTTGAGATATATTAATTTCCTCCTCCTCTCCATTTCTTCATGTAACCAATCTATATCAATATGACGTGGGAGCGCATTTAGATGATCTGGAAATGAGACATTACGTCCATATTTGGTGCGAAATGCTTGTCTTTCACTTTTTCTTCTTGCCCTTGCTTCATTATATAGTGTCACCCATTTGCTCATTACATCACTATTAAGCACACAAAAACTATTTAACTTACGAAGTTCTTCTTTTGTTAGCACTTTACTCATTCCTTTTCCTTGAGGTATTATAGAGGTCATTCTCAAGCCTTCATCGTCTTTCCATAGTCGTGGTTGAGAGGGGTCCACTTCAGTAAGATATTTAGAGATATAAACAAGGGATGATTGCACTAACCAACCCTGAACCGTGCTTCCCTCAGGCCGTGCTTTTTGCCTCACAAAATCTTTCAAGGTTTTCATGAAGCGCTCAAGAAAAAACATCCACCTTGCATGAGCTGCCCCACAAAGTGCGATCTCATCAATCAAATGTACGAGTAAATGTAATTGAGTAGTCAAAATGGAGCGAGGAAAAATTCCATCCACCAAACAAACCACCTTAATAGATAATACTCGAGCATCTTGCAATGTGTTTGGATCAATTTCCTTCGAGCTCATGTATCTATCAGGATGTATTTGACAATTGTTTATTTTTGTGTAGAAATTCAAAGAGGTTCACTACATTATGTATGCAATATATAATGAAAAAATACAATGTATACACACCTCACAAGCTGTCCCATCTTGTAAATGATATCACGTACATCTTTGGATACACAATGGAATATGCTAGTAGGAGGTACAAACTGAATGTAAATAATATTCATAGATCAAATGATTAGTTGAGGAAAAATTCATCATACCCCAGAGTTTACACATAGTTACTCTACTAATTACTATATTCATGGTTAGAGATACCCTTACTTGAATCATTTTGTGCCAATTGTGGGACTTCAAACCAGATAGTTGCACTACACCTCTTTTCTTTTTCTTTATGAAGGCTCCCTTGAGACATCTCATACATCCTGTGGGTGTTCGAAAGCTACATATTTGTTCCTTCACTATTTTTTCCTCGTTCTTTGACAACATCCAAGGTGCATGGGGTAGCTCAATCTTTCCTCTGGGTCCAATGCGTGGCTAGGCTCATCTCATGCGACCAATGTTATGTAAATCCTCCCTTACATTGACTGAATCACGAGCCCCTATCATGTGATCTCATAATGTAGATACAACATTTTTGAATATGTGCATGGGGTCCAACAAGTGATTGATCTTGAGTTCAATCCAATATTAAAGACGAAAAAATATAGAGAACCTAAAAAACAAACAATATATTATGTAAACAATTCATCATGCTAAATACTTTAAAGTCAATTGAGAGAAATATACTTCTTACCAACTCATGCTGAGTGGAGGGTGGCTGTCGGAATTAATCCATCTCTCCTTCCAATCTCAAATGGTTAGAGATTGTGGAATCATTCCATTGGTAGGGAGGCCATATTTGGGATGGTCAATAGGAAGAAATCGATGATGATTGTCATAGATAACCTTCTTTAAACGTGTCGTCCTAGAGGAAACTAGAGAGGGACCGCAAATAGGACATGCATGATATCCTGATGTGGTTAAACCTGAACAAACAAGTGAATTAATAACATGTAATTAATTCAAGTCTTGAATTTCAAATATAGAGTTATATACATGTACCTGAATACTCTCCATATCCTAGAAAGTCATGCATGGTCCACAACAACATGGCCTTCAACGTGAAATCTCTAGAGGATGCATATGCACTTGTATCTTGCACCTCAATACCTTCCCATAACATTCTAACTCTTCAATCAAAGGCTCTAAGTAAATGTCCATGTTTTTTACCTTGTGCTTTCCAGGAATTAGAAGGGACAACATTACATGTCCCTTTTTAATTGCCATGGATGGAGGAATATTATAGTTCACCAATACCACTGGTCATACACTATATGATGTGCTTTTGATACCAAATTGATTGATTCCATCCAGACCTAAACCAAATCTCAAATTACTTGGCTCTTCTTTGAAAACGGGCCACAAATTGTCTATATGTTGTCATGCTGATGTGTCTGGAGGGATCCTCCATTTTCCATCACTTGAACGATGACTAGCATGCCATGACATGAGCTTTCCAATAGACTTACACTTGAACATAAGTTGAATACGTGGAACAATCAGAAAATGTCGCAAATGAGGCACATCCATTGACTTCATCTCCACTTCATATCTTGATTCGCCACAAACAAGACACTCTCGTGCAAACTCATGAATCCCATGAAATAAGACACAATCATTGATACATGCATGGATCTTGACATAATCGAGGCCTCCCAGAGATATCAAGTAATGTCTTACTTGCTCTCTCTTAGTTGGCAATTTGTTTCCTTTTTGAAGCATTTGTGATAATAACCTACATATATTTTTAAAAGTGAGTTAAAAAACCACCAACATATATTTGTGTGTGATTTCAAAATAGAACAATTAATATTATGATTCATAAGCCAAACTGAATTGATGCCTACTTCAATAAAGCATTCAAACTGACATTACTCCATCCATAAATTGTTTGCAAGTTAAGTATCTCGAGGAACGCATGAAGAACGGAGTACGTACAACCTTCATACAACGGAGTAGATGATGCTACGTATAGTGGGTCATCTGGCTTCGTAGAGTGACCTTCTCCCCGAACCGGTTGCAAAAATAGATCGTGTACCATGTTGTCCAAAATCTCATCCTCTGCAACTTTATGGGGCATTTCATGAGGGCTACTATCATGGTCGTCAGTCTCCACTCTTCTTGACGACTCTGCCTCCTTGTGTCAACATTTTGCAACCTCTCGACGCCCGAGAGGGAGCATCTGAGGATGTGGCACTATATCCTGCTCAACCACAAAAGGGAGTTACATGTATGTTGATATATATTGAGTAACATAGACTAGCAATCTTAGTGTTAAAAACAATGAATACCAGTGATTTTTCTCAGTCCCAATCTCCATATATGCTAAGGTGTGACATTGCAACTCGACGTGCTCGAAAAATACACCCTCGACAATGATCACACATGCATTTAATTTTTCCTCGTAGCCATGCATCTCGATTATGAAGACGTAATGTTTCATCCTCACTTGAGGATGTGCTCGTTGACTCATCAACATGCACCGCACTAGGTGATGACGACGATATGATTAAAGCTAATTCATGACAACATCAAATTTGTTATTCATATGTTTACATAAAAACTTCAAGGCGTATTAATTATTCTAAGATCTCAATTTTAAATACACAAAACTTATCATAAATGCATTAAAACTTATGATAAGAACTTACTATCAAAACTTATCTTAAATACAAAAACTCATGATAAAAACGCAAGCGCGCTAAATGCGCGTCTATACCTGTGTCTAACTATGTGTTTAAATATATGTCTATCTATGCGTCTACATCTGCGTCTATAAGCGCGTTTAGGTCAACTTAGACGCACATATACACGCAAAAATAGACGCAAAAGTCAAAATTCAAAAGATACTTGAATCATTTCTTTTTAAATTGCTCATTTCCTATGTTTTTTACGCATTCTAAAGCTTGAGTCTAGCCGACATGAAGTCTACCTCCACTAGTCTCTTCATGACTCACCTCCTCATGACTCACCTCTTCTTTCACTTCAAAGAGACAATAGGGAAAAGAAGAAAGCCAAGGAGAGGAAGAAAGAGAGAACAAAAGAGAGAAGAACAAGAGGAACAATAAGCAAAGAGAGGAGACAACAAGCAATAAGCATCAAGGGAGAACAACTCACCAAGGAGAGGAAGAAGGGGAAGGAAGCAGCGCCACCACCCGTCCACACCAAAGACCCAAGAAGAGTCCTCTCTCTCTCTCTCTCTCTCTCTCTCTCTCTCTCTCTCTCTCTCTCTCTCTCTCTTTCTATATTAGGATCTATGATTGAAGTTCTTATATCACAAATAAATCATGGATGGTGGTTGTTGGATTGAGAGCAGACGACTTAGCGCATTTAACAGGGTGTGTAGATTTCAGTGCAGACGCAGACATAGACGTGTAGCTATGTTTGTTGTTACCGCGTCTGTAGTCGCATCTCCAAGCGTGTGTATTCTGCATCTTAGACGTGAGAATACACGCGCTCTGCCCAGAAGCTTTGACTTCAAAGACGTGTCTGAGAGCGCGTCTATTCTGCATCTCAGACACAAATATACATGCACTCACCCAGAAGCTTTGACTTCTAGGACGCGTCTGAGAGCGTGTCTATTCTGCATCTTAGAAGCGAATATACACACGCTCTGACCAGAAGGTTTGACTTCAGGGAAACGTCTAAGAGCGCATCTATTCTACATCTTAGATATGATTATACACACACCAGATCTGATTAAAAAATAATTTTTTATTTCTAGAATTGTACGAATATGTTACACAATAGTACAGTTTACACAATATTGCAGTTTAGCAAATTTGTATTATTCATGTGTTTTGTTTGCAGATGTCGCATCCTGGTTCATTTAGCAATGACCCAGATTTGGACTGCATGAATGATACATTGGGATTGTTCAGCAGAGGGGTCAATGCTTCTTTTGGAGGTTTTCCTAGTAAGGAAGACTTCATGGGAGAGATGACTAGACACCTTGGCCCCTCTCCCACAGCAGACGAGGTGTTCAGCATCATGTCTAGAATACCTCTAACGTCTTTTCCTGGCACTACTTCCCAAACACCAAATGTCTAAACTCGAATTGCAGGTACTCCATGTGTAGCGCCTGTACATGCATCGGTTGAAGCACAAGCATCAGCCGACGCACGTGCATTTGTAGAAGCACGTGCATCAACAAAGGATAGTCGACAGAGAGGGAGGAGGGAGAGTTGAGGGGGAGGACGAGGCTTGTGTGGGGGTTGCCTAGGAGGTGGTGAGTGATCACCCTCACCAGAAGATCATGTAGAGGAGCCTGTATACGAGTACTATAGAGTTACAGATACTGGTGGCATCTTCCATGATTGATAAAGGAAGAGATGTAATGGCGTACATGAGGAGCGTCATACATGTGACGTATAAATATTTTTTCATTTACTTCAAGAATCAGAAAAGCGGCTTGTGGTAGCAGGTGTTGAGGGCAGTCCATAGGAGGTACCCAAATCCTGAGGGTCAGCGATTCTCAGATGATTGGGGATATACAAAAGTGAGGGATTTGCTTCACAACAAAAGATTCCACCTCATGACACGCGCCAGGAAATCACTGCGGAGATAGGAGGAGGGGCATGGAGCCTATAGCCAACCACCTATGTGCCACCACATAGAGTGGAAGAAAGCCAAGAAGAAAGCAGCAGAGAAAGTGAAGAGTCACCAGTATACAGAGGCGCGACGCATCCAAATGGAAACCATGGGATCGTCGCATTACGGATCGGGTGGCAGAGAGTCGTGGGAGGCAGAGTTTATAAGTATATTTTGATTTCTTTTTTTTTTAATTTATATTTTTTTCAATTCTTTATATAATTTATTCTAACACATTGTGTCTCATAATTGTTTGTATATATCATAATTGTTTTGCAGACTACTATCGTTGGTAGGATACCTACTCCTAGAGAGGTAGGTTACCATCGAGGCCATAACCGCGTAGCCACGTGGCTTCACTTCTATGAGGAGGGTCTCATCACTAAGGAGCAATACAACCGGGCTATGAGGATTCGATAGCCAGAGGAGGTATGGTTTTCTTACTTTCCTATTAAAAGTATAGCTAATTATAATTTTTTCTTTGCAATTGTACATAAACAACCTTGATCTTTTATGTGTGTAGGCGAACCCCGATGTGGAGCATAGCGAGGAGGGGGATAGTGACACTAGTAGCGATGGTGGTGCTAGCGAAGATGTTTCTTCTTCAGATTCGTAGAGGAGCACCATACCTCCTCTATGGCCTTGTTTCCTTGTATATCTATTATCCATCTTTGAGTCTACTACTGGCGGCCACGCTTTAGGTCGCAAGCACTTAAACTCCCCATGTAAATACATGGATTTTTGTTTTTAATTCTCTTGCCTTCAGATCCATTGTGTTTTTCCCAAATGCACAATTTGATGTATGGGAGGGGAAAAAAAAAACCAGAGAGCCAGAGAGCATGCTCTCTGGTTTTTTTTACCAATTCTATGCTTCCCGTCTATTTGCGCATCTAAATTGCAGAAAACGCGTGTCTAAAATGGAGAATACACGCGCCCATACACATGCTATATAATTCAAATTAATAAAAATAAATTAAATATCTTTTTTTAAAAGAATATTTTTGGTTTTGCGTTTGCGTCTATTGGCGCATGTAAAAGTGCATCTATGAACGTGTCTATGTGCCCGTCTAATTTTCCATGTAGACGCATTAAATAAATAACAATTTTGGTTTTTGTATGCGGTTGTATTCATGCGTGTATATGCGTGTCTAAAGCACGTCTATTGGTGCATTTGGATTTTCTCATACATGCGACTATAGACGCGAAATGGTAGATGCACAAATAGACGAGCTTATAGACGCGCCGGTAAGATTTTCTCTCAATTCAAAAATCACGTCTAAAAGTGCATCTAAGAGGCCTTTTTGTTGTAGTGATTTCCACCAATATCTGGTGGTGAATGGTTGATTGGTAGCTTGGATTTTTCAGGAGCATGTAAGTCTAATATGAAATCTAACATCAATAGTGCTATTAAACCCACCACAAGATCCAAAGATGTGCATCTTAGTTGGTTTATTCCATTCTCATTGTTTGCACATTTATTTAGTTCATGTGATGTCCTGAAGAAAACAAAGATTACTTATCAATGCAAGTGTCCATTCAAGGAATGGATGAGTCACATATTGGGTGAGTCTTTGTAAGTCAAAAGAACACATTTTGATGAGGCGATTGAGGGTAGGGTCAACCAATCTGATCTCACATTCAACTAAATATTTTGTACTACTTTGCATCCCTTGATCTAATTGTCATAGGTCTTCCTTAGATGAATTGTTGTGCTAGTCACATTTACTTACCGTTTTTTTTTGTTTTTATTATAGGTATTTCATCACTAGACAAACTTTATGCATTCGCTTTCAATATAAAAGATGGCGACTTTTGCGAGGGGAGTGGATCAACTTGGATCAAGATACCCGAGATGAGACACATGTAGCTCTCATAGATGTGGTTATCCTGTGGAATGGTCATAATCATTTTGTGGTCAACGCACAGAGAGTAATTGGCCCATTTCTTTTCTGAGACAAGAAATCCAATTAATGTCCAATGAGCCCCTCTGTAACTTCTATTTCAAGTTAGATAATAGAAGAGTTAGAATTTGTAGTGAGCAATCCATGACATGTAAACAATGTGCTTCTCCACATATCCTTGAGATAATGGAATCCTTGTAAATTTCTTTTATAAAAAATGAATACTACAATTTTTTTTTGAACTTGTGAGTACTATTAATTTTGATCATCTTAGTTTACTGTGATCCAAGTGTGCGATAATACATACTGCAACTAGTCAATCGTGTTAGTTAAAATCATAATTAAATTGTAGGTTGGAGTTCTATTAAGAGTGTTAATTTGAACTTTAGGGTTAATAAAGGTTTTATATAAAACCTAGATACATAAAAGCTATAAATACAAACTCATTTTCACTTTTATTCTCTACTTCCCTACACTTGTGCTCTCCTTTCTTCTCTATGTGTGCCATGGCTCTATTATTCCCACCTTCACCGTATGGATTAGCTCCATAGGCTACTCACATATAGGAGACCAGATATACCTTAGGTTTTGCATGACCTTGAGTCTAGAGAGCTCGCTTTCCATAGTAAACCCTAGCTCTAGTATAGTAGCATAGTTTTGTGATGTGGCAAACCCTCTCACTTGCTCTATTTTGGGCTTTGCTCTCAGTGAGTCCCCGTAGATTTCTTATATAGTTTATGTGCTCGATCAAGCCATGTAAAGGTGACAAATCGAGCCTTGGTGCATGTAAGGAAGTATCTTTGTGCAAGAGTAGTGCCCACGTCATCCCAGAACCACCCCACAATGGATCTCATTGCACACGATGTAGCATTTGCCATATATATTTTGTGCACTAAGGTGCAAGAGGATAGTGACAAAGACATTGACACACCTCTTGGCCACAAATAGAGTATTTCAAGAGGGATCTCAAAGAGATCACACTCTAACCAAGCGTAGAGGTAGTACAGATCTTAGCCATTGTGCACCCACCTCCCTGCCCTGATGAGACATCGACAAGCGACCACCTCTCGCTTCTCTCCATGCTATCACCATGAAAGGCGTGGAATATATAATCATGTAGGATGTATTAGAAATTTTGGAGCTAAGAGAAGAATAACTATATTGTATCATGATGCGTGATCACCTGATGATTTTATAGATTTTGATATAAACGATGCCCTAACACATGTTGATGAGGTGGCTCGATATGATGTCACGAGTGTCGATGACATCTCGGCAATTGTGAGCATGATAGATGATTTTTTATGCCGAGAAGTGCTTAAAATAGCCAAAAATTACAAATATCAAGGGAAAAATAGACTTCATCGAAGGCAGCGGTGGCAATCAGTACGATTTTAAGAGGCAAGTCCCTAAAGCGCTAGTGCTAATTTTCATGGGAAATCAAACGGTGCGGATGGCCGAGCTGGAGTTTTCCTAGATGCAAAACGACATCAAGAATCCGACGCAAGTCTCGGATCTCCATTCCGAGGTCGTTTGATCGCCCATTTAATCCCCGCAAGGTTCGGGGTTGTGAAGTAACTACTCGATTTGGAAGCCCAGAAGAGCATGACGAAGCCCACCTTTGTAGATTTTGATTCCACGGAACCACCCATCTAGACAGATCTCGAATCCAATGTCGTTTGCCCCTCCAAAAGCGAAAAAGCCACTTGCCAGAAGTGTGAAAGAAAAATGCATGAACTAGATAAGTTGATTAAGAGCTTAAAAGCTCTTAACAAAGAGCTTAGCAATCAAAAAAATCACGAAATAAAACGTTGGAGGGAGGGGGATTCAGTTTTTTGCACCCCATTTTTTTCCCCAATTATCATCATTTTCTGATCAGTGGAGGCATGAGGAATCCTCCTGGCCCTGAGATGCTTCTATCCTTCGCCCTCCATCGCCACAAACGAATCAAGGAATGATGCACTAAGTAAAGAGATAAAAAACCAGTATTTCTCTCTCCTCCCTCTTTGTCCTGTGCATAGAGTCAATTCCTGTGCAAGAAATCAAGAAGAAGAGGGGCTAAAGAATGCTTGTTCGGCTATGATCGAATTTCTCCAAGATGAAGAGGAGGGTGAGGAAAGAGGTTCAGCACTGAAGAATGGTTGCTTGTTCTCAGCGGTCTGTGGGCTGCCCACAATAATTATTAAAAAACCCGCAACACACAAGACACGCGATATGCTCCAATTTTATAAAGAAATTTGATTGTTTTTATTGTTTCATGGTCCAAATGTTGTTCATATGCTTGAATTTTCGCGCTTAAAAAATATAGAAAAATAAGATTTATGTGCGCGAATGTTTGGCAAGGTTAAAGCATGAGGTCAAGCCTCAGTTTGGCCTCGTCCTTTGTGTCATAGTACATGCTTATTTGTTTTTACATACAAAAATGATACAAAACAACCATTTACACCTATGCACTGCAGCAACACCTAAACAGTGAGGGGGGGATAAAGTTTGTGCGATGAGTTTACTGAAAATATACAAATTCTGATTTTCCTCTTTGTGCATAGCATTTAGAGATCGTTCCATAATTAAATATAGGTGACTAGTAGCACAGAAGTTCCGGTGCTAGTCCCTAAAGCACCGCAACACATAACGCTTAGTTAAAATTCATGAAAGGGTTTTTTTATGTACCTCACATGGCTAGTTTTTTAATCATAAAATGGTTGTGCACAATTGTCATACACCTTGCATCAAGCATGCCACATGGTATCTCCTAGAATGCATTCAATTGATTGATAAACTTTGACCAATGCTAAGAGGACAGTAAACCCAAGCTGTAGGTCTAGACGGGTGATTCCATTGGGGAAAGTTTTGTGAGGCAAATCAAAATCTCCTAGAACGCTAAATTATGAAAGAGTGGAGTTTGTGTGAATGTTATATGTGTTAGCGACGCATCTTGGGGCCAATCCCCAAGGTGTAGGAGAGTCGCAGTGGAGCCACGGCAATCAGTCGAGAGGTGCTTCCCTATGTGTGTATTACGAGGCATTATGTGTATATGTTATGGGATCTCCCTCTAAGGAGAGGGAAGGTGAATGTTGGACTACGTATTGGATACAAACGCAAAATTGTCATAAGCATTTAGTGTAAAGTGAGTTTTAGATACTCCTGGCCCGCAAGGCCGTATGGTGGGATTTTCTGTCGTATGCATGACATCCGGCTAGTGCCATAGCCAGTGCCAGCTCATTTTAGGTCCCATCAATGGTGGTTTTCGAATCTTGGTCTTATAAGGGACCGGTTAGTTTTATTATATAATTGATAGCCACCTTGAAGCGGTGGATGCTAAAATAAAATAGATGGATTGTGGTTTCCGCCATGAGCATGATGATGAAACCAAGGAATCCCCGTAGCCCTAAAGATATCTTGTCCATTCTAAATGGTTTAGTGGGATATTTGGCTAGAATTGTGGCTGATTACTTTACCCTTTGCCCTGAAAGTGACACCATGCTAGAGTTTGGGTCACTATGGGGAAATACCCATGGAGTAATCATGAGAGATAGTCCATGGGAGCTAGAGGAAAGATTAGGGAGCAAAAGTGATGTTAGGATGGCACAGTCATTTGTGATCCTCAAAAGTGATAAGTTTTTGAAGGAAAAGACCGTGATGCCACTAGTCAAAGTAATATATGCCTATGAGCACGAGATACCTCCGATGCTAGGGCCTAATGCTATTGGGTTCCAAAGCGCAATTTTGCAGATCTATAAAGCATTGGACGATATCTACGTATGTGGAAAACCTTTATCAGAAAGGAAGGTTGTATTAGGACCTACCTTCGATTCTAGGGAAACAATAGCAAATGAGGATAGAATTACTAAAACACCAACATCAAGAGATGGAGTAGACTCCTTAGTGCGTAGCATAGGACTCCCTAGACTACTCTGTGAGTTGGCAGAAAGGGATAGCAAGGATGATATTAAACCTTCCTACACCAGTAAAGGTGGAAATGGAAGAGATTGGGGACCCCAAGACACTAGAGTTAGGTCATGAATATGAGGATTTTAATGGCCTAGTGCTAATCCCGAAGGAAAGGACTAAATGTCCTCCTCCTTATAGGAATCCCCAAGTGTTTCATGGGCTGGTTAATGAGAATCCGATGGTGCATTAACGAGAATATGGCCTAACTTGCCTTGCAAGTGGGTTCAATGATATTCATCAGATGCTCGTATTCTCAAGTACCCTAAAGGAGAGGCTAGAAAATGGTACTGGAGCCTCCCAAGGGGGTCTATTAAATCCTTTGAGGAGTTGAGTGATCGATTTTTAGATGAATATGAGAAGAAGGTGCCTATGACCCAAGTTTTAGGCAGCTGATGCAGATTAGGCAAGAGTCATATCCTTTTGTTAAAGAATATGCTAGAACCTTTGATGATATTCTGAGGCTTTGGCCAAGAAGAGCTACTGCATTGCCAGATGATGTGCTATGTGAGCTCTTTTTGAGTGGCTTAGAGATTAACATGCAAATCCAAGTGGGATTGCGAAATCCTAAATCATTAAGGGAAGCAAAGATACATGCCATTGATTATGAGGGACATATTCAGAGATGTTGGGAAAACTTTTGGAGTTTTCCCCGCTCAATACAAGTGCATCCTAGCTTCCAACCATTTCTACAAGAAGACAACTCACTTGTTGATACCAAGGTAGCCTATGAGAGGAACCTTGGTAGCCAAAATCTCTAAGCAAAAAATGGAAATAGTAGGGATAATATACCCCTTGGGGATAAAAAGATTCCAAGCCCAGTAAGTCCCATCAAGGCTTGCAACACTTCCATGAGAGGTAGTTGTGACAGTGGAATTGATAGTACCATTAGGTCTACAAGCTTAGATGAGTGATTCTAGTTGTGCTCCTAGTAAGGCTCTTGAGAGACCTTTCCAATTTATAGATGAATCATGCTTTCGAGTAGATGCTATTCCTTTTAGTAAAAGCATGGTTCCTATGGCTAAACAGTTGTTGAAGAGTGGACAAAGGCCAGTAAAGACATCTTGTGTAGAGAAGATGTGGCATACCAAAGGTCTACCTGAAATAAATAGAAGCCATAAGGCTGTAAGGCCATCTCATAATGGTGATAGATCCACAGTGAGTCCATTGGACCAATGTGGGCAGATGAGGCAGTCTAAGAATATGAAAAGGAATATGAGATGGCTTTGGAGGCCCAAAACCCCTAAAAATACTATTGGTGTGTCAGATGAAGGGCTAGGAATCACATGTGGACATGCTTTGATGGATTCCCAAGAGGATGCGACTAAAGGCTATAATGGGACATCTGACAATAGGGACCACCGCCCTGAGATGCATTTATGTGATGGGTCTAGGCTTGAAGCTCTGTCTAGTTTGGATCATATCATTGACATTTGTAATGGTCCAATTAGAGAATAGTTGAATGATCAGAAATCCATGATTCTCCCTATAGGAGGAGTTACTAGAAAGCTGGAACAAGTGATCCATTTGAATGATGACCAAGGGGATGAGATATATCAATCTAATGATGTCATTCATTCAGCTCATAGTACCCAAGAAGAGATGGCCATTATTACTGAGATATGAGTAGAAAGGCTTGGGCTAGTGGATCTACAAAGAGTGTAGATCAAGCTTTTAGCTGACTTGCATGAGTAGCATGAGGCCTATCCTCCTATTTTATGCTATCCTGATTAGTTTGATAGGATGTGCTGTATATGCCAAGGAGATCATATATTGCATGGATTAGAATGAACTATCCATTTTAGGCCAAGAGGGCCCTTTGTTTTCAGGTTTTAATAATATATCTCTTTAGGCCAAGAGGGCCCTATCTCTATTTGGTGCAGATACGTTTAATGCTTTGTTGTTTTAGTGATTGCACCATACAGGTTGACGAAGTCGTTGGAGGGAGCCTTTGTTGCAAAGAAGCTTCTTGTGGCCATTCTAGGTAGTTTCATACCCTTTTTCAAGTTTTTTCCCTTAAGCAATTAATGATGTATGTGCGGGTGAGGGTTTTCTTTCTTGTTCGTGGTGCGCAGATCAGTCACAGATAGATCACGTGGTGAATCCCGGAAGGTCCCCAAGAACAAAATACTCTACCTTTTTGCACAAAAAACCATGTAAAAGCATGCACGACAAGAGGCAAGAGACAAATTGGGTTCAATCTCCCCCATGCCTTGTGTGAGCGCTTCACAAAGCATGTATTTTATGTATATTTCCAATCTTCATGCTCAATAATAGCCCAATTACAAAAATATGACAAGCTTTTAGCTTTTGAGTTTGCTTTCTACAAAAATAGGAAAATAAAGCTAATGGACGGTGCCCATAGTGTCTGGCACGCCCAATCTCAATGTCCAAATAGAAATAACATATCCGGGCGCATAAGCGCATACAAAATAATAATCGATAATCAATGTCTCAATAGACATAACAAAATATAGGCTTGGCGCCTATCAAAATATAGTCCAAAGGTCGAATACTCGCTAAACTCCAATGCTTTCCTCCGCCACTGCTGCTATCTCTACACATCAACTGAAGCATTCACAATTGTTAGTAAAATAAAACAATTAAACCGACAAAAGTGAATACCTAGCAGTCTTCAGCTACATAAATAAATCAACTGGTTCGAAATAAATCCTAACCTTAATTTATTACGAGTGCGCACTCTAAACTCATAAATGTTTATTAATTTAATATGAATTTTGCGGAATCACCCGCTATGGAATCACCCATGTACACACTAAATTAATGAAACGCCCGAAAAGGACAGGCGTCCCCATCAACTTCTCGCACAAAGAATCCTCTTTGCGTATGAGCCCCGGTCATCTAAGTTTACGGAATCCACCGTAAAACCTCACGGAATCCACCGTGGAATATGCCTCCTGGCATCAGTTGGGGACTGGCAATTGAGGCATGAAGTCCCAAGTTTAGGTTAAGTATGTCTGGGGGAGGCCTGAGTAGTCATTGCCTCCTGCAAGGCATTGTCTTGCATTGAAAGACATGTTTTAGATGGGAGTCCTAATGACCCTGTTCTGCTGACCTGCTAGGCAGCCGTTCTAGGAAGTCCTATTAGTTGTGAGGCCATTAGAGAAGCCTACTAAAATAATAATGGAAAGAGACAAAACCCTAAAGATCTGAAAGACAATATATAAATATACGGAGGTGTGTAAAAAGGGGTTTGATCCCTATAAAAATAGAAAAGGAAAGAAAGGAAAATCCTTGAGCAGTTGTTTATCGCCTTGCAAAGGCTTGATAGGTTCCTAGGGATCAGACAAGATCCGGGGCCGATGCCTTGCCTTCCTTGGGGTGACATCTTGCCATAAAGAAGAAAATAAAAGAAGATTGAAGCGAAAATAAAAGTGAGCATTAGAAAAGGATTAAGTGTCACCTTGCGAGGGCTTGGTAGCTTTGTGGGTATCGAGACAAGACCTGAGGCCGATGCCCTGTTCTCCTTGGGCCACTACACTCAGCTCCCACCTTTTTACATGCCCGAGTCTGAAAAATAAAAGGCTAAAAGAAGAAATGTGCTAAAAGAAAATATTTCTTGATCAAGCTATAGGAGTCCTTGCCTAGGAGGAGCTCCTGGTTGAGTTGTTCTTAGTTAGGTAGGTACTTCAGACCACCACTTAGGATGACCTCTTTGATAGTTTTTTTTAGCTTGGCTGTGTTGCAGTAGTTGGTTAGTGACTAGCTTGGGTTTTCTATCAGATTATGCTAGGCCTACTCCTCGTGGATTTCATGCCTTGGTTTTGACAAGGGGTAGGGTATGAGCTGTGATGTGTTGTGTTTTGTATTTTTTGTATCCACTTGATGCTCCTTTTTGCTGTCTATGTGTAGATCATTGGTGGGATTCAACGGGCTGAGTCACCCTATTCCGTGGTCACCAATGACAGATGATTTTTTATGTCGAGAAGTGCTTAAAAATAGCCAAAAATTACGAATATCAGGGAAAAAATAGACTTCGTCAATGGCGATAGTGGCAATCAGTACAATTTTAAGCGGCAAGTCCCTAAAGAACTAGTGCTAATTTTCATGGGATATCAAACGGTGGCGGATGGCCGAGCTGGAGTTTTCCTAGATGCAAAACGACGTCAGGAATCCAAGGCAAGTCTCAGATCTCCATTCCGAGGTTGTTTGATCCCCCATTTAATCCCCACAAGGTTTGAGGTTGTGAAGCAGCTACTGGATCTGGAAACCGGGAAGAGCATGATGAAGCCCATCTTTGTAGATTTCAATGCCACGGAACCACCCGTCCAGACGGGTCTTGAATCCAATGTCGTTTGCCCCTCCAAAAGCGAAAAAGCTACTTGCCGAAAGTGTGAAAGCAAAAGGCATGAACTAGATAAGTTGATTAAGAGCTTAAAAGCTCTTAACAAAGAGCTTAAAAGTTCTTAACAAAGAGCTTAGCAATCAGAAAACTCACGAAATGAAACATTGGGGAGAGGGGGGGTCAGTTTTTTGCGGCTCATTTTTTTCCCCAATTATCATCATTTTCTGATCGGTGGAGGCAGGAGGAATCCTCCTGGCCCTGAGATGCTTCTATCCTTCCATCGCCACAAACAGATCAAGGAATGATGCACTAAGCAAAGAGATAAAAACCCATTATTTCTCTCTCTTCTCTCTCTCTCCTGTGCATAGAGGCAATTCCTGTGCAAGAAATCAAGAAGAAGAGGGGTTGAAGAATGCTTGTCCGTTGGATTGCTCCAAGATGAAGAGGAGGCTGAGGAAAGAGGTTCAGCACTGAAGAATGGTTGCTAATCGGTCTGTGGGCTGTCCACAATAATTATTAAAAACCCGGCAACACGCAAGACACTCGGTATACTCCAATTTTATAAAGAAATTTGATTGTTTTTGTTGTTTCATGGTCCAAATATTGTTCATATGCGATGAATTTTTGTTTGAACCTTATTTGCATCATGTTTGAGGGTTGTAACTATAGAAATACAGAACCCGTAATGATTTAGAGCCATTATTAATTCTTTAAAACCCGTAAAATGTCATTTTTAATGAAAATTAGTGGTTTTTTCGATTTTGAGTTAGGAAAAAGGAATGGAAATGGGATATACTCAGAGAAAATGTTAAGTTTCAATAAAAATAATAAGCCAATACAAATAAATTAGAAAATACCTTTTTTCCATGAATAATACATAGAAAAAAATAGTAAAAAATAGAGAAAATTGGGATTTTCGCGCTTAAAAAATATGGAAAAATAAGATTTATGTGTGTGAATGTTTAGCAAGGTTAAATCATGATGTCAAGCCTCAGTTTGGCCTCATATTTTGTGTTATAGTACGTGTTTATTTATTGTTACATACAAAAATGATACAAAACAACCATTTACACCTATGCACCACAGCAACACCTAAACGATGAGGGGGGGATAAAGTTTGTGCGATGATCGAATTGCTAAAAAGATACAATTTCTAATTTACCTCTTTGTGCGCATTTAGGGATCGTTCCATAATAAAATATAGATGACTAGTAGCATGGAAGTTCCAGTGCTAGTCCCTAAAGCAGCACACCACGTAACACGTAGTTAAAATTCATGAAAGGGATGTTTTCCATACCTCACATGGCTGGTTTTTTAATCATAAAATGGTTGTGCACAATTGTCATATACCTTGCATCAAGCATGCCACGTGGTATCTCCTAGAATGAATTACATTTGATTGATAAACTTTGACCAACGCTGAGAGGACAGGAAACCCAAGTTGTAGGTCTAAACGGGTGCTTCCATTGGGGAAAGTTTTGTGAGGCAAATCAAAATCTCCTGGAATGCGGAATTATGAAAGAGTGAAGTTTGTGCGAATGTTATATGTGTTAGCGACGCATCTTGGGGCCAATCCCCGAGGTGTAGGAGAGTCGCAGTGGAGCCGCGGCAATCAGTCGAGAGGTGCTTCCCTATGTGTGTTTTACGAGGCATTATGTATATATATTATGGGATCTCCCTCTGAGTAAGAAGGGAAGTTGAACGTTGGACTACATATTGAATACAAATGCAAAATCGTCATAAGCATTTAGTGCAAAGTGAGTTTTAGATGCTCTTGGACTGCGAGGCCATGTGGTGGGGTTGTATGTTCTATGCATGAGGTCCGGCTATAGTGCCATAGCCAGTGCCAGCCCATTTTAGGTCTCATCAGAGCATCAAAGAGTAGATTAAGGATGCGGCTTCATCGTATGAGATCTCAAATGAGGATTTCGAGCAGTTGCAAGAAAGCCTTTTTGGTCCTCGACCCAACTACACAATATCTTCCTAGGAGAGAGACAAGGGTGGCCTAGTTGCATGAAAAGACCTAGATGCTCCATTACAGTAGTACATAGATGATGCAAAGAAGGTAATGTTATCAAATTTGCATGCAAGTTTACCTGTAGGGCCTTTAGGGCATCAAGACCCTTGGGGTAAATTTTTGTTGGGATCCGGTCCCTAGAGCAGTCCTAGCTGGAGGCTCATGTCTTGGGACTTGAACCCGATCTTTATAAAAATTTACCCCAAGGGTCAGGATGCTCTAGAGACCCTACTGGTGAATTTGCATCAACTTGTGTGATGCAAGACATTGTCTATATAGATGAATTATCAACTAGGCAAGGTGGCTAATTTGGTAGCCAAGGAAGGGTGTAGGACTTGGCATTGAAAGAGTATATCCACCATCTTGTGAGCCACATTATTGTATTTAATAAGATATGCTCTCTGGCTTTTCCTAAGAACTTAAAGTTGAGGGCACTAACAAAGCTAGGCCCTTCAAGACCATCTCGACAGACTCCAACTTGGAGAAAGTAGTGTTTTTATGACGTTCAAAGCTTCTCTACTTATTCTCTAGTACTAGGTCTAGGCCACTTTTTTCCACGCTGGCATGTGGCATGGTTGCTAGTGTTCAAGACTCTAATGTCATTAGATAGGAACTACTAGGGCAAAATGTGTTAGTGCCTATGATCAAGAATAGACCATGGGGCGTGTAGCTCAAAGAAGCCTAGGAGAGAGTAGATGTATTTATTGCCAAATGATATCTCATCACTAATGTAATGCACTTTGTAGTCTTCTCTTAAAGTAATAAAAATTGATGTTTGTTGGATTTGCATGCAA
This sequence comes from Lygodium microphyllum, assembly GCF_053477565.2. Lineage (NCBI taxonomy): Eukaryota > Viridiplantae > Streptophyta > Polypodiopsida > Schizaeales > Lygodiaceae > Lygodium > Lygodium microphyllum. The sequence goes on along the minus strand of NC_141161.1, from coordinate 39,469,590 downwards.
TGCATTTTTCCATACATGTCATTTATTATTGTTTTTCACTTGAATGTTACGTTTATTTGTCAGATTTATATGCAACACGATTCATGCCCTAAATTTAATATACAGTGATTTATTGAATTTGTGTGCAACATGTATTCGTTTGAACGCATGTAACAATAACCCAAAGATATAAATAAAACAAATAACAAGTGAATAAACAAAAATAAGATGCGCCTAAAAATTTGTATTCATATTCATAACATTTTACATGGAATCCATTATAACCAGGGTTTTATAAAATCTATTTGGAAGCTACATTTTGTGTATGTTTAAGTAGTACATCCCTATCGTTGTTGATCTTTGCAAGGACTATCCTTCCATCGCTAGAAGAACCTCACTTTTTGGCATATCACTATCAATGATGATGGTGACTCTCCTTGTATGCACAAACCCAGTCTTCAAAAAATTCGATGAGGTAAGCTTTGGCAGCTTCTTGTAGTGTAAGGAGGACCTGGGCAGTCCAAGGATCAAGTTGTTGCAAGCATGATCCATTTGGGAAGTTCCTCATGCTGTTCTTAATCAATATGCCATCCATAATGTCCCACACCAGCTTATGGAATGGAACCTTTGGTATCAAGAGGTGTGTGGTCTTGTGGTAATGGCGGATCTTGCAAAGAGCCAATGTACCTAGCCTCCATTGATACTTGAGATGGTGGCATGGTGGTGGTGGTAGTGGAGCTGGGGAAGGTGGACTATGCATGGGATTTCTAGGGGGGGTGTCTTTTGGCTTCTTGCTTGGTGTGTGCCATGTTTTGTGCCACTTGTTACTAAAGATGGGATTGAGAACAAGCTTGGTAATGTACTTTATGTGCCCACAATAACTAAGAACTTAGCATCGGTTGGTCAAATGACAAAGATCAAGGATTGTAGGTGAGATTCAATAAGTTTGGATGTTTCATTGAAGAGTTCCATAATGGGAGAACTAGAAGGGTAATTGCTCATGGTAGAAAGAAAGGGAGATTATTTGATTTGGATGTAGGTACTCCAGTGATTCAAAACTCTATGTATGTTGAGGGAGGACATGGGAAAGATAAGGAAGTTGAATTATGGCATAGAAGGATTGGTCATGTCAACTTGCAAAGATTGAAGCAAATGCAATCGAGACAGATAGTCCATGGTCTACTGGATTTTGGATATGTGAATTTTGATCATGTATGTAAGGCTTGTCAATTTGGCAAGCAGTCCAAATTGCCATTTCCAAAGAGGGGGAGAATAAGCAACTATCCTTTGGAAATAATACACTCATATATTTGGGACCCATGTCAAAATTTTTCCATGAGCGGAAGATGTAGATTCTATATCACTTTGATTGATGATTTTAGCAAAATGACTTGGGTGTACTTTATGCAGCATAAAAGTGAAGCATTTAAAAGTTCTTGGAATTTAAATCTATGGTTGTAAAGCAATTTGGACGCTACATAAAATGTTTGAGGTCAGATAATGGTGGAGAGTTGTAATGTCCCCCCCCCCCTCCCGCGGTGCCCCCCCATGCCCTCCCCATGAGAACCCCCCCTCCCCTAAGAAAAAATTTTAAATTTTGTTACCCTCCCTCTCTCTCCCCCTGTCGTGTGCATGGCGGGGAGGGAGAGAGAGAGAGTTAGTAGTGAGATGAGGGGGGCATGTAGTCCCCCCAGATGGCGAGAGGCGTCGTCCTCCCCCACCTTATAAGGGGCATGGCAGCAAGCCCTCCCCCCTGCTCCGCCTGGGTACAGTGCCCCCAGGGATAGACTAAGCGCCCCCCCTACGTCGTCACCTTCCCCTCCATTGCGGCAGCTGTGCGGCCCCCCCTAGGGCTTCCGACTGAACTTTCCCCCCCCCCCCCCCCCCTCATTTCACTAGGCAATTGCCCTCCCCATTGATCAGCAAAGTAGGAGAAGGAGAGGGAGAGTGAAGAGAAGAAGAGGAGGAAGAGAGAGAGAAAGAGAAGGAGAGAGGGAAGAGGAGAGGGAGAGAAGAGGAGAAGGAGATAGAGAAGAGGAAGAGAAGAGGGAGAGAAGAAGAGAATGAGAGAGAGAAGAGAAAAAGAAGAAGAAGAGGAAGAAGAGAGAGAGAGAGGTGAAGAGAAGAAGAGGAATAGAGAAAGGAGAAGAAGAGAAAAAGAAGAAGAAGAGGAAGAGGAGGGAGGGAGAAGAAGAGTAGGATAAGGAGAGAAGAAAAGAAGAGGAAGAGGGAGAGAAGAGAGAAGGAGAAGAGGGAAAGAAGAGGGAGAGAGAGAGAGAGAAAGAGAGTGTGTGTGTGAGAATCCGTGAGTAGAGGAGGTGTCGAGGGCCGTGTTGAGGAGCCACGCTCAAGAAGCCATTTCTTCCAAGCCACCCCCCCTCATTGGCGAAGGGCACCTTCTCATGACCTTTCTTACCCGGGCCAGCCATCTTGAAGGCCGTTTATCAAGATTGTGGGAGAGAAGGAAGGAGTCTCACTTGAAGCTTTCTTGCTTGCACAATGGGGGAATACACACAGAGATGGAGGCTGAAAACAGTTTTCCTCTTCTTAGTTGTGTAAGCCAAAAAGAACTCACATACAAAGAAATAGACGAACCCTATATATGGGTCTCAAACCAAACTCAACTAACTAAGGTGGCATACTAACTGAGCCACGAACTAGAGTAGATAAGGATAGCTGTCATCTAGCTATTATTCATGGGCGGTGTACCAACCGCATCTGCAACTGACAAGTCGGTGACATAAATACACAACGGTCACCCTGGTGTATCCCGAGTGGAGCTCGATATCTCAACACTGTTAAGGTTCGAACTATCCAGACTCCGCGTACAAATGGCTCCCAAAAAGAAAGTCGCGGTATCAAAGAGTTTATTGTTCATTATATAAATCATGGGATTCTTATGAACATAGAAACACTTCACTGGGATTTATATGAGGAATTTGCATACAAAATTCAGTCATTATTACTCAAGAACCATCTTAGTTACACAAGTTCTTTTGTATTTAGGATATAATTTTCAGTTATGGAATTTGCATACAAAATTCAGTCATTATTACTCAAGAACCATCTTAGTTACATAAGTTCTTTTGTATTTAGCATATAATTTTCAATTGTACCATGTATATTAATAAAAAAATAAGTCTATGGGAACCTACAACTTAGTCAGCTAGAAGTAATTGATAGTCTGCAGGATAAATCATATTGATTCAAGTGCAAAAATATGAGAAAAATGCCAAAAGTCCACTAGGTTCATGGGGGACATGAAGTTATAGACTAATGTGACCAGCAAGTGACCTGAGTAGGTCAAAAAGTAGTATGGGCCTGAGCAGGATGCAGCCCACATTTTTCGGCGCAAAATGCGGGCCTGCACAACCTAGCTGCAACTGGAGAGAGCTGGGAGCTATGGTGCATGCTTTGGAGCATGCAAACTGAAGATTATCAAGAGCTAAAGATGAAGATACAAACAAGGTGAGAGCTCCACTTATCCGTCCATTTGGTCTGACGAAAATGCATAGTATGACAGTTTATAAAAGGGGAAAATTTGAGAGAAAAGGATTCAGCCTGCTCTTATGTAAGTTTTCTCTCATTTTGTCTACCTTATTCATGGTCCAATGAAGCCCGACTTGTACCCAAGTACTTGAGTGACTTTGGGGAAAGCAAAGGGTGAGGATTTTGAAGGTATATGGGCTGTTATGGGCTGAAATAACCAGTCATAAACAGGGCAACCCACTGTACTTGTTCATTTTTATGAGCAACCAAGAGATTTATGTGGTTGTAATAGAAGAAAATTACCTCTTTTCATCAGGACTTTACTCATTAATGATTAGAGGAGCTTATTTATGAGTTTATGCACTCTTTTTGAGCTTGATTATGGGCTGGAATTTTCTGTTTTAAAATAGGGCTGAAGTTAAAATTATGCTCCTTCAATGCATTTCATGTACTATTGGCCCATATCTTGAATATATTTGAATCTACCATCATAATACTTGTTTCCTGGAGTTGTAATCCATCTATGTACATGAGATAAAAGCCATTTGAGCTTGCATTTGATATTTGCATTTGAATTAAAAATCTGAGAAAATCCTTCATGTTATGGTTTATGTTTCCAAAAGCATTTGATGTAATCAAGATAGAGATATTCATTCCATTCATGAATGCTAAATACACAGAAAAATCTTGAAATCTTCTTCCTCATCTAAATCATTTCTAAAACCCGAATCTTGTCAAACTCCAATTCTTTTCCCTTCCCTGAACCTTGAATCCCATACTCCTCTTCTGCACTAAGCCACGGTGGTAGACCTTCAACCCTTAATGCGACGTCAGTGATGAACCCAACGTGAAGGTTCACTACGGAAGAAGAAGTACAATGGGAGAATCATCAAGTTTGGCAAGAGATGCCTTGCAACAGTTGGTTCATCTGATGCAAGAAAGTCGATAACAACAATTGCAATTTCAGCAGCAGTTGCAAATGCAACAACAACGGAGACAAGAAGAAGAGTGGAATGATGCTGCTGCCATTAAAGCTTTGGAAGCAGTTGGGCAAGAGCTCAAGCAATTTAATGGGCAAAATGTGTCCTCTTTTATCCGCCTCTATACTGACAAGATGGTCTTCTTTGGAGTTCATCAACATGCCTGGAGCCGATATTTTACCCGTTTGGCTATGCATGGTCTCCAAGACCGAATTCATGGTCTTTTCCAAATAGACGCAGGATGGTCCGCATTTAAGAAGGCTCTTTGAGAATAATTTTTTCTTGAAGATTCTAGCCTTATGACAAAGAAAGTTTTCACTGAATGGGTCGAAAGGCCCAATAAGGGTCTAACCGCCCCACTGCTCTTCATCGCAAATTTGAAGGCAAACTTGCTCAATTAGATCCTGACGATCAGCAAGGTATGAAAAGCCAGAAGATTGAATTATTTCTAAAGGCCGCAGATCCTTTCCTTCAAGAGAAGCTAACTGATCAACTTGAAGACCCTGACTCTGAAACGGGATTGAAGACTGCTTGGAATGATGTCACTGAAGTAGTTAATATGATTGCTCGAAGAGAGCGGTTGTGCCTAAGATGGGGATCATCCCCCCCTGCAACAATTGAATCCATGAAGGAGCCTGTTCATGTTTCTCGACCTCCTATCTCTATGGCCGAGCAACCAAGAAATTCTACTATTCCATCTCCAAAAAAGGATGTCATGGATGAGCTAATTAAAAGCATGTGGGATCTCCATCATAATCTAATAGAGATTAATTCCAAAGTGGAAAAGCTTGATGTGAAAGTAGAAGAAATGGGACGGTCAACTATCCAAAGACATGTACGAGAAGGCTTCAAAAGACACTGTATCTGGTGTGATAACCTACAACATGACAAGAGGGAGTGCGATGCATTCCGTGAAGCTGAAGCACAAAAATTAGTCTTTTGGAAGGATGGTAAAATTCATGCAACCGAAACCGGGCTTCCTCTTGAGCCAAATTTCGGAAACGGTGGCATGAAGAAAAGATTGGAGGATTTAGCAACAAGAACAGCCTATGCAGCTGTTGATGCAGCAACCTATGGGCTACAAATTGAGCCAACTAATGAAATTGTTAAAGCATGTAAAACTAATGCAAAATCTAAAGTGTGGATGCAGGCCTTAGATCGCATGGAGCAAGGCAAGGCAACCAAAGATGATTTAACTACTGCCAATCAATGCATCCGAGGAAGAACCGGTTGGGCCGAGCTAGTTGATTCATTTTCAGCTTTTGTCCGATTAGCTGAAATTAATAATCATGAAGACATGATAGAAGAAAAGAGAAGAAGAGATGAAGATGTTGCCGGTCCTTCTTCTTCAGGGCCAACTAAACATGTAACAAGAAGTAAACCAGACCAATAGAAGGCTGCTGAAAATCCTCCACCGCCAGAGCTTGATATGGGAGATGCCCCTCAAGCAAAGAAGATAGAAGGAAAAAGAAAAAACAAACATCCCAGTTACAAGTTGCAATCTAACATAGAGACTGCAATGGATCTTAAACGGATCCTAGAAGAAAGGATTCTTGCAAGTAGAATTGAATTTACATTAGGTGAAATTCTCAGAATTGCAAAATGAGGATTTCATGATGTAATAATTGATGTAATTAAATGAAAAAGATAATATGTTGGTGAGGAAACTGAAGAATCTGTGCATGCTTTTTTGCAAGCACTTCATGTGTATTTGCAAGATGAAGAGAAGCTAAAAATTCAAGGGATTCGATTTGAGGCAATCAAAGAACTGATTGCAACCATAGAAGCCAAAGATGAAGACATTTATGAAGTAGAAGCTGAAGAAGCTATTATGGTGGGGACTTCTCAATCTAAAGTGCAGCCCATGTGTTAACCCCAACACGAAGAAACCAAAAGAAAAAAGCAAAAGAAAGTGGAAAAGACGCAGGGCAAAGGCGGAAAAAAGGTAGCCCGGCTGAAGAAAGAAGAGGAAAAAAGACCAAAAGCGCAAGGGCAACCTTAAAAGTCCAAGGCAAATGCAAAAGGGGAAAGGCATATTTTAAAATAAAAAGCGTACCTTGAAATCTTGTAAAAGAGCGCCGAGCTCTCACCCGTGCAATTTGTAAATGTAGACAGGCGGTGGAAAGGAAGCTAGGAAGATAGAAGGACAATGAGAAAAGGGGCCTAGGCTAATGGCCGGGCATGTAAAAAAGGGGGATGAACGCCCATGGAAATTAGGGCATGTATATAAAGTTGAAAATTGAATGAGAAGCTCATTCTTTGGTGTGTGGAAAAAGGAGTCTTCTTCTTCCTCTCTTCTTCTCTCCTTCTTGCTTGTGTGTGCTCTTGAGGGAGGGAGTGTGAGAGTGTGAGGGAGTGAGTGTGTGTGAGAGTGAGGGATCAAGAGGGTGAAGCTCTTCACCATCTCCTCTCCTCTTCTTCTCTTCTCTTCTCTTCTCTTCTCTTGCGCATGCGGCTATGGAGGATGGAGCTTGGAGATGGAGGAGGCTTGAGGATGCTTGAGCTAGCATCTAGGATCGTGGAGCTACCGGAGTGCAAGAGAGAGGAGGGTACTCGATCGAGCATCGAGGTAAGCTCACTACACTCGTAGGATCGACGGCGCGTCGGCTAGGTGAGAGATAGCCATTAGAGCTCGCTTGAAACGATTGAAAGAATAAGCGGTCTGAGGGTCTTGGCGGTTGAGTGAAAGCTCCCACATTTTGGTTCCGTTGCCGGGACCAACAGATTCAAGCTTGAGCACTTGCGCACCTCATATCGAGCATCGAAGTAGGGTATTCATCCCCGAAACGGAGCTTGAGATAGGTAGGAAGTTGGGTGTTTTCGATCTTCAGAATAGGTAAGTATTTTGGGATATTCTGGTTGTTTGATGATTGGAAAACATGGAGAAACTAGTTTAGTGTTTTGCTTTCGATTTATGTTGTGTTTAGGGTAGATTAACAGTAGGAAATCACACACGAAGAGGCAGAGGGTTGTTGCTGTGAAAGAGGGAGAAAATCGGAGAAAACAAGGGGAAAAATGGAGGAAATGCGAATGTAACTGCGTAGGAAACGCCAGGATAGTGATCTGTAGTGTTCAGGGAAGGACCAGCAGGGTATAAATTCAAGAAGGGCAAGAGAACCCCCATTTGCAACCAACGGAAAGTGAGAGAGAGAGAGAGAGAGAGCGAGCGAGCTTGGCGACCGTCCGATCGACCAGGGCACGGAGTGACATTGCATTCGGCGATCCCCAGGTACACCGATCTTCCCCTCACCACTCCAACTCCATCACTAGTGAATTTCGTGGTCAATAGTAATAGACATCTGGAGAGTTGGGCGAATCCGTGTGCGCAAGCTCATCGAGCCAGCGGACTCGGACGTCCGACCTAGTGTCCGATTCCCAGAATCGGACGCCCGGACAACCGTCCGATCGGACCAACCCATCCGACTACTAGAATCGGACCAACCCATCCGACTCGGACTTTGGACTCGGACGCTCATCCAATCGGACCATCCTGTTCGATCGGAGCACTCAAACCAAGCCCTCTGATCGGAGCACTCGGAAGCTTTGACTCGGACCCACCCTGTCCAATTGGACGAATTAAGACACGTCACCAATCGGACCACCTACCCGGTCCGATTCCCAGAATCGGACCCGCCCACAATCGGACCACTAGGATCGGACACTCGGACCAGTCTAGCCGATTCTAGAAATCGGACCACCCTGTCCAATCGGACCATTCGGACGAATCGGATCACCCAAAATCGGACCAGCCCAGAATCGGACCACTAGTAAATCGAACACTGGTAAATCGGACGTCCGATTCCCAGAGTCAAAAAAAAAAAAAAACTTGACCCATCCAGGGACACACTGGGGCACTCCCCCAGCGACCCACCCCCGCGTGAACAACAGGAAGCAGCACAAGACCCTAGAACCCGTTAGAACGGCCAGGACTGGAGTAGCAAAGCCTATGAGGCCCGAAAATGAGCGAGAGTGAGTAAGACGTCGGGGAATTGCTTGCAGCACTCATGTTAAATTTCCGCACTTGAAGTACACTTAGGAAAGCTGAAAGCCTAATTGAGCACAAGTGCACGAGGAACAACACACTCACGAGTAACCATAAGTTGAGCACTGCATTCAAAAATTAAAGGAACTCACTCAGATAAAGCGTTCAAAAAAACCCACCAATAGGAGCAGACCCAAGGTATAGGCAAACGTGCGAAGCGCAGGGTAGAATCAAGCAAGGAGCGTCAATGACAAGGATCTGTCTCACGACAGGTTAACCTGATCGAGAGCGCAGTGAGGCGTAAGAATTCAACCATGATAGAGGAAGGCTCAGACCATCGGTTTACCGAGGAGCTCGATGTGAGCGCATTCCCAGACGCTATACAGAAGATGGTGAGCAGTTACGATGCGCATGCCCGGTACGAGCACCGTGGCAGGACGGTAGATGCAATCATTGCGGACCTAGAGGAGGAGAGAAGGCTAGCCCGCAAGGCATTACAGGGCATAGCCGAGTATAATAGGGATCAGCAAGCCAGGAGCCTAAGGCAAAGCATGGAGCTGCATGAGGTGCAGCGAGTGTTGAACTTGGCTGGCCGGAACCGGACTGACCAGGAAAGAGCACTAGAGGGAGACCTGACGCTGAACGATCTCCTCATGAAACGGCTGCTAGATAATACCCAGTAGAGCAGAGTGCCACTACACTAGCGACGTTCGCTGCTTGCAGGATTAGGGGCAAACCAGGGCTCAAAGAACCAGGCCAAAATACCAATTGTTGCCAAGCAACTCGACAAGTACCAGCCACGTGAGGATCCGTACAACTTTGTTGAGCAGTTTGAGCAAGTCTGCGAAGCCAATGGCCTCAACGACCAGACTCAACGTTCGCAAGCATTCGGACTTTGCTTAAACGATAAGGGTAGGATGTGGTATACAAGCCTGGATGCCATAGAGCGAGCCAACTTCAATAACCTCAAGGATCTCTTCGTCAAGAGGTTTGCCAAGCCCGGATACTCTGACAACTTGCTAGTACGCTTGATGAATGTCAAACAGAAGGAGAAGAAGAATATCCGCGACTATGTGACCCACATGAGAAGTCTCTTTATGAGAATTCCCTTGGGCGAGTGACCAACGGACAAAGCAGTATCAACTGTATTCATCAGCGGAATTAGAGATGAGGAGTTATACAAGGCATTGGCAGGCAATTCAAGCTTGCAGCAAGACGTGGTGGCCAGGGTTTTTGAGGAAGCCATCAGAGTCAATGACCAGCTGAAAGAGCGAAGCTCTAGGAGCTCAACTCTGGAAGAGACTAAACCGCGAAGTGTTGGGGGTAAAGGCGCCTCCGCCATGCCGCCCCGTGTATTACTACACTGACAGTACCCGCCACTGCACATTGCAGGTGGCGGGCGCTCGTCACGTCACTTTATTCTTTATTCTTTTAGTGACAGTTTGAATAAAGGAAGGCCCGGTCACACATTGTGACTATTGGAGTTCCCATTTCTTGTCTCTCTCTTTTCTTGCTCTTGCTCTCCCGCCATAGCTCGCGTGCAAGATTCAATCCTTCTCACCTTTGAACTGGTATCAGAGCTTGGCATTCTCTTACTCAAGCTCGACTCGGTGCTTCCCGACCTTCACATCGACTCGTTTCGCGCATTAGGTCTCCATCCCGGCAGCCATAGCCAACTTCTTGAGTTCCCGACTCTCCCCGGCTTCCCGAGCTCCATCCCGGCCTTCTTGAGCTTCATCAGGACCTTGCCCTTGAGGTATTGCTTCAGCATTTGCAGGCATTTGAGTGTATTCTCAGTTTGAAACAGGGCAGGAACAAAGGGCAACCACTCTTCTTGAGCTCCATAGCTCATATCTTCCCTCCTCTTTGCATTGGGCCTTCATGGCTTGGTATGTGCCTACCTTGGGCCATCATTGAGCCCCCCCCACACTCAACATTCAGCCACGTGATTAAAGCAGTGCTCCAGGCCTCAACACGCTGAATATGGCACCCATTTTCAGACTTTGACCTCCACGTTTTATAGCTGAATGCTTTGTTGCTCATGGAGCACTCATCATTGGCCTATTTGGAGGGCATTTGAGCCATTTTTGGATGTCATTTTGATGCTTTGGCTTGACACTGAGGTTGGGAGCTGATCATTCTCAGTTTTGAAACTGTCATTCACTGCATAGCAGTGTCGAAACAGGGCAGCACCCCTGACACTGACATTTGTTGCTTATGCCTCATTCCATTGGAGCTATTTGATGCCCGTATGCGGTCTACTTCCGATACTGGATGTATGCTTTGAGCTTTGGCATGATGTCTCTGACATTTGGGGACGACTTGGAGCATATGTATGAGATGATGGGATGCTTTTGAGCTTTGCATTAGCTCCGTCTTCACTGGCATTTGGACCGACTCGGCATGCTCATGGACCGCCTATGCCTCATGTCTCTGCTTGACAGTTAGGCTTTTGCATTACATGCTTTGGTTCGTGACATATGCTATTTGGTTCGTGTATGCCATACCGACATTTGGAGCTTGGATTTGGATGTATTTGAGCATTCCCGGCTTACTTGATCACTGATCTTGGTTGCTATTTGGATGTCATTGAGTTGACCGAGAGCTTATTTGGGCTTATGTATTGCTTCATGGTTAATACGACCGGTGCTTCATGTATGTCATGCTCTCTTGGATGCGCTTGATGCATTGACAGGGTCACTTATCACTGGTGCTTTCTCTTGGGTTGTTTGAGCTTCTGAGCTTTCTTTGTACGCCTTTTGTGCCAGTGGGAGCATTTTACATGCTTGCTTGACCTTTGGCAGTTGCATGCTATTGGAGCACTTACATGTATTTGGAGCAGTTTATGTCTTGGGCAGCTACATATGCATTGAGACTTTGGGATCATACTCCGATTTTTATGGATATGCATTGATGTACTCTTGGTTCACAGGATGCTTATGAGCTTAGTCTCATATTTGGATCTTTCTCTTTTAGCAGACATCTATTTGTGTCAGGTTTTGGCAGTTACAGGATCACTTTGCCTAGAGTGTCTGGGGGTGTGCCTTTCACTGGCAGATGTTATTTTGACATGCTTTGGTGTTGAGCTCATGTTCTTTTCACTGTCATTGGCCTTGCTTATGTCCATTTCATGCCGGCTTTGGACCTAGCATTGTTTGCTTGACATTGGATCCTATTTTGGGACAGTTTGCTCTCTAGACTGCATACCTGCAATTTATTACAGCAAGCAGTTATTGGTGGACTGAGGTGTACTTTTCATGCTGAAATATCTTGATTTGGTGTACCGCACCTAGTACTAAGTGGGTAGCAACTTTTGGCACACTTTGCTCGCCCTTTGGACCCCGTTTTGGTCATTTTTGGGCAGTTTCTACAGTAAAACAGCAAGCATTTTTGGACTATTTGGGCATTTCCAGCCTGCATAATGGCGTCATCTTTGCATGATAGTGCCATCTTTAACATTACAAAGTTGGATGGTACCAACTACTCTTACTGGAAGAGTCAAATATGGCAGGTTTTGGTGCAGAATTCTCAGATTAAGCCACTTCGGTTGAGTGGGGAGCAGCCTGAAACTATGGACAATGACGACTGGCTTGAACTTGATGAGCTATGCAAGTCCACGATTGTATTGTCTCTCAATGAATAGGTACATTATAATGTATTTGAGGAAGCACAGAGTGCATGGGATCTATGGAATAAGATCAAGAATCTTTATGATAAGAAAAGTCCGGCGAGTCAGATGTACTGGTTGAAGCAGCTTATGGATCTGTGCATGAAGGATAATGCGACTATGTCTACTCACTTGAGCCTATTCCATGCTATACTGAAGAACCTGACATCGCAGGATATCACCTTTGGAGAGGAAGTAACTCCTCTTTTCTTGCTTGGGACTCTGAATGAGTCATGGGATGTATTCCGCACTGCTCTTTGTGCCTCTAGTGCTACTCTAAAATTGGCAGATGTTGAGAGTGCTCTTCTTCAGGAAGAGGTGAATCACAAAAACTTGGATGCCTCTCGTGGTAGTCATGCTTTGACAGTTAGAGGCAGGAATGACAGGTATGACCGTGGTAATGGCCGAGGCCGTGACTCGCAGAAGGGTCGGTCTAAATCTCGTGGCAAGTCGCGTAGTAAGTCGCGTGGGCGCAATGCAAATGTCACTTATCATTGTGGGAAAAAGGGCCATATTAGACCACACTGTCATGAGTTGCGCAATGAGAAGCACAAGGATAAGGGAAAAGATAAAGTGTAGGAGAAGTCCTCTGATCACAACATAGTACCTGCGAAGTCCAGCGTCAAGATTGAGGAAATTAATGTCACGCAGACTGAGGAGTCCAATGGTGGTGATGAGTTTATACTTGCAGCTAGTTCTTCTGATGCTTCACACTTGACTGAGACATCTAGTATGTATGCACAGTGCTGGTTATTGGATTCAGGTGCGTCCTTCCATGTGACGCCTTACCGTGAGTGGTTTCACTCTTACCGTATTGTATCTGGATCAGTCACACTTGGAGATGACAGGTCTCTTGATATTGTGGGCTGTGGAGATATTCAGTTACAGTTTTCCACTGGCAGTTCCTTTTTGCTCAGGGATGTACGTCATGTACCTGCGCTTACGCGCAGTCTTATGTCTGCAGGACAGTTGGATGATGCAGAGTTTCATGTCTGTTTTGGGGATTCTGCCTGGAAAATTACCAAAGGCAGACTTGTGCTTGCTAGAGGCGCCAAGGCTGGCAGCCTCTATCCTCTTGTTGTATCTGGGTCTTCTGTAGACCATGTTTTGGCAGTAAGCTCTATCCCACATGTATCACTTTGGCATGCCCGTTTGGGGCATATGTCTTTGAAGGGAATGAAAATGTTATCTGGTTTGCAGTATCTTCCGCCTTTGGACTATGCACATTTTGACTCGTGTGATCATTGTCTTTATGGTAAGCAGAATAGGTCTACGCATAAGAAATCCGGTAGGCCATGCATGAGTGATCCCTTGGCATTGGTGCATTCCGATGTTTGTGGGCCTATGCCTTTCATGTCTATGGGTGGCACAAAGTACTTTGTTACCTTCATTGATGATTTTTCTAGGAAAGTGTGGGCTTATCCCATAAAGCAAAAGTCCGATGTCTTGGCAGTCTTTCAACGTTGGCTTGCTCTTATTGAGAACCAGATTGGGTATAGGCTGAAATGCCTTAGGACTGACAATGGGGGAGAATATATCTCACGTGCTTTTGAGAAGTTTTGTGATGACAGGGATATTAAGCGTCAATTGACCGCCCCTTACACCCCACCCCAGAATGGTTTGGCTGAGCGCATCAACAGGACTATTCAGGAGCGTGTGCGCTCTATGCTTAGCCATGCAGGCCTACCCCAGAGTTTTTGGACTGAGGCAGTTAGTACGGCAATGCATGTCATAAACCGATCGTCTTCCAGTGGATTGGATTTTCAGGTTGCAGAGGAAGTTTGGGCTGGTAAGCCACCCTCTTATGCGCATCTCCGTGTCTTTGGATGTGAGGCATTCTGCCATGTGCCCAAGGATAAGAGGAGTAAATTGGATCCAAAGAGCATTAAATGCATATTCCTTGGCTATGGTGAGTCAGGAGAGATGGGCTATCGCCTATGGGATCCACAGGCGCAGAAAATAGTACACAGCCATGATGTCGTCTTCCATGAAGATAAGATGCACAGCAGCCTGAGAAGGTGGTTGAGATCCGCAGATTGATCTTTCAGGAGGAGCCTAGAGCTCCAGCACAGCCAGTAGTACAGCCTGCAGCAGTTCCTCCACAGGGCCAGGGTGTTGGACAGGAAGTTAGACAGGCAGCAGAGCCTGCGGTGAGACGGTCTGCTAGAGACAGACGTCCACCTGACAGATTTCAGCCCTCTATGCATTATGTTTTGGTTACAGATGCAGGAGAGCCTTTCACTTATGATGAGGCTATGCGCAGGGGTGACAGTCACTCCTGGGAGAGGGCTATGCAGTCTGAGATAGACTCCCTGCATAAGAATGAGACTTGGGATTTGGTTGCCTTGCCTAAGGGCAAGAAGGCTTTGCCATGCAAGTGGGTGTACAAGCTGAAAAGTACCCCTGGACACCCCAAGCCGGCATACAAGGCTAGATTGGTAGCAAAGGGTTTTAAGCAGAAACATGGTGTGGACTTTGATGAGGTCTTCTCTCCTGTGGTTAAGATGACCACCCTGCGCTTAGTCTTGGCTTTGGTTGCACAGCTTGACTTAGATCTATATCAGATGGATGTCAAGGCGGCTTTTCTACATGGGGACTTGCATGATGAGATCTATATGGATCAGCCTAAGGGCTTTGCAGAACCTAGTAGGGAGCACCTAGTGTGCAAGTTGAAGAAGAGCTTGTATGGCTTGAAGCAGGCACCTAGGGAATGGTATCATAAGTTTGATGCCTTTATGCAGTCACAGGGCTACAGCAGGAGTGCTATGGATCCGTCTCTTTACATGAAGAAAGCCCGTAATGGCAATTTGCTTATCTTGGTACTCTATGTTGATGATATGCTGATAGCAGGGAAAGCTCATGATGAGCTCGATGCTCTTAAATCTCAGCTGAAGAAGAGCTTTGAGATGAAGGATTTGGGACAGGCCTCACATATACTTGGGATGCGCATTAAGCGCGATAGGCATCAGGGGCTCTTGTATCTCTCACAACGGGAGTACATTCATAAAGTCCTTGAGCGCTTCCACATGCAGGACGTAAAGCCTATTGGCTGTCCATTACCTTCTTATGTGAAGGTATCACAGGCCGATTGTCCGGAGACAGATGAGCAGAGGGCCGAGATGGCCAAGATCCCTTATGCTTCAGCCGTGGTGGGCAGTTTGATGTATGCCATGATAGCCACTCATCCAGATATTGCGCATGCAGTTGGTGTTGTGGCACGTTATATGGCTACACTTGGCAGCAGACATTGGGATGCCGTGAAGGGTATCATGAGGTACCTTAAGAGCACAGCAGATATGTGTATTTGCTATGGCAGCCAGGATACAGGGGTCATGGGGTACACTGACTCCGATTATGCAGGACATGCAGATAGTAGGAAGTCCACTTCTGGCTATGTTTTCACCTATGCTGGAGGGGTTGTCTCTTGGATGTTTAGGGTTCAGAAGTGCACGGCTTTGTCTACCACTGAGGCCGAGTATGTTGCAGCCACTGAGGCTTGCAAGGAGGCCATATGGTTAGGCCATCTAGTTGCTGACCTTGGGATTGATGCTACACCTACACTGCATTCGGATTCTATGAGTGCCATTCAGTTGGCTAAGAATCCGGTCTTCCATGCAAAGACGAAACACATTGAGGTGAGGTATAACTTCATACGTGGTGTCGTGGAGGACAGGTCTATTGACCTTGTCAAGATCTCCACTGACGAGAATCCTGCAAATCTGCTCACGAAGAGCCTCACTACTAGGCGCTTTGCCTTCCTCAAGAGGTTGATGGGCGTTGGATGAGATGTCGCCTTTCCTCATCCCTTGTACCTATGTACATTTGTACTGTCTTTTCTTTTTCTTTTCTCTCTCACTAGGGCAGATTCGCCTTTAAGTGGGAGGTTGTTGGGGGTAAAGGCGCCTCTGCCGTGCCGCCCCATGTATTACTACACTGACAATACCCGCCACTGCACACTGCAGGTGGCCGGCGCCCGTCACGTCACTTTATTCTTTATTCTTTTAGTGACAGTTTGAATAAAGGAAGGCCTGGTCACACATTGTGACTGTTGGAGTTCCCATTTCTTGTCTCTCTCTTTTCTTGCGCTTGCTCTCCCGCCATAGCTCGCTTGCAAGCTTCGATCCTTCTCACCTTTCACGAAGCATAGATCGAACGTCAACCTCTAGCGAGCGATCAAACCCATCATCCCAAGATAAGGGGAAGACCACCGAGACGGACCAAGGCTTGGCCGAGGTCAAGATGGAATTGGCCAAAATACAAGACATGTTGAGGCGACTGACGCATCGCACATCCAATGCGTGTACTGTGGAGGAAACCACCTGCCAGCAGAGTGTCAAGACCCTAGGTCAAGACCTTGCGCTAACTGCGGTAGGTTCGGCCACAATGCCGCACACTGTAGACTACCACGAAGACTACCATACGCACAACCCTATGGCCAGCCTTATCTGGCTAATAGGCCACAGCCATTCTTCGGACGGGGAACCCCGCTAGCCCTACCTGCGACTAACGATATGAAACCAGATGTCCCTAGGCTGGACATAAATCCTACCAGCATTCCTAGACCACCTGGTCCCTATGTGACCCACCCACCGAGCGACGCTCCTGTACACTATGTGGAGGAGCCCAGTGACGAAGAGACCTACATATACCCTTACGTCTCGCATGACGACGAGGGCAACGTGGTCCTCATGGATTATCAACCCGTGCCGGTGATGGCATTAGGACGAGGACGGGGTAGAGGCCTAGGAGGGCAGCCACAAGATCCGGTCACTTGTTGAACTTGTGGACATCCCGGTCATGTCTCATCGCGCTGCCCCGAACGAGAGCAGCAAAACAGGGACAAAGTTGACCAAAGGTGCACAGAGTGCGGAATCACCCATCTTTTCATAGACTGCCCAAAATGGAAGTCGCCCTCCGGTTCAACTAATTTGCCATCCATCCCATTGGGGCTGTTTGGTGTTGAAAACCCCGATGGGGAGGCCACACCTATTCCCTTGCGAGTTATGACCCGAGCACAAACAAAGCAGGCCAGGACCTAGCAATCTTGACGTGACCTCAGTAGGAAAGAAAAGCCATAGGCGGAAAAAGAAGAGATCGGAAGCTAAGGTATCCTCAAGACCAGGATGCGGAACCACAATTGTCAAGTTTGACGCTACAGTCCGGGCCTAAATCCTTGCACGTCAACGCCTTTTGGGAGGGCTCGGAGATGCACACAGTCCTTTCGGTCCTAGCCCTGGGGGACGCAACGAGGAAGGGAATTGTAGACACAGGAGCTAGGGTTAGTGTGCTTAGCCACGCAGTGCTGTAGACGTGGGGAAACCCGCCTGTCGAAGCTGCTCGGTTTAATGTCATGCTAGCAAACGGTATGCGAGTGAAGCCATTCGGGGTCTTGAAGAATTGGCCAGTAAAGATTGCAGGAGTCCAGTTCTCTGTCGACTTTAGTCATGAAGGGAGTGGACTATGATATCCTATTGGGTCGACCCTGGATGCGCAATGCTAGAGTCATCGAAGATTGGGGTAACAGCCTGATCTTCCTTGGCAACCGAACTGACATTGTAAGAATAGAGATGGACACTTGGAAGACCTCACCAGTCGACCTAAACGCCATCTCTACTATGCTCAAAGGGAACACTCAGGTCAAGGAACCCTATGGGTCCTTAACTAAGTATATCCCATGCCCAGAGGATGAGTGGGATTGGATGCACGTTCTCGCTACACTTGACCTACCGTTCTCAGACCATGAGGCGTACGAGCAAGCTATCAAAACATTTGGCAAGCCAAACAAAACACTCTCTACACCTGTCTACATGATGGCAGCAAGCCTCCATGAAGAGCCTAAGCTTGTCATCTTCCAAGTACCTTCCAGCAAGAGGAAACTCCAGGGAATATTGGAGCACTTAACGGACCGAGTGGCAGGCAATGCAGCTGCCAACCTCAAGCCACTCCAGGACCTCTTGGAAGAGTCCGAGTGGAAGTGGACCAGGGTACACGAACTGAACCTCAGGTATAAGTTGGCTTTGGTTCCCGACCAACAAGACGAGGCAGAGCAAGCCTTGGGAGACGATGAGCAGTCGAGCGATAAAGATTCCTGTGATGAATACGAAGATTGCCAATCCTTAGGTGATGAAAGTGAGGGTGAGGTGGATACCGTAGAATACGACACCGAAGGGCGAGAAATTGAGCAGATACGGGCAGATGCTAAGCCGCAGAAGAGACAGGCCCTTAGAGTGGACCAAGGAGTTATGTGTACGAAATGTGATCGTGCTTGGTTGGAACGAATAGGAGCAGTAGATCTTGAGCAAGATGGCCTAGCCCAACCAGGAACAGAAGCACTGCTTAGAACCGAATCGGCATCTGAACTGCAGCCACCAGGGGAGACCACCTCCTCTAGTGAAAATGGGGGGTTTAACTCTGAATCGAAAGTTACTTCAGATAGTGACCCAGAAATCCCTAGGCCACCCATGACCAGACGCACCAAGGGGGACTTACCTGTCCACCTGAGGCGCAGACGATTGCGGCAGGATGAGGCAAAGCATCCCAAGGATGCACGATCAGAGGAACAAAGGAAGCCGCAAGACCTCCCTAAACGCTTCTCTAAATTCGAAAAAGGGGACAGGGTAGTGGTTTTGCTAAGTGCCAAGCGCCAAGGGCAAACCAGCGAACCAATCGAAGGGCCAGCCAAGGTCAAGGAGGTAAACCTAGCCCTGGAAGGGGAAGTGCCCCGACCAGTGTTCATTGCCAAGGACTTGACTACTGAAGAACAGCCCAGTCTTGTCACTCTTTTGCGGGAGTACATAGACATATTTGCTTGGTCCTTAGATGAGCTACGAGGGGTAGATCCGAGTGTTGTTACTCACAACATACCCATGACGTCGGATGCAACGCCGGTCAAGTAGTGACCGTACCCCATGAATCCAAAGCACGCTCATGCTATCAAGGAGGAAATCGACAAGCTGATGAGAGCTGGATTCATTTATGAAATTGAGCACATAGACTGGGTGTCACCCATAGTCATTGTGATGAAGAAAAACGACAAGATTCGAGTGTGCGTCAATTACAAGAAGGTGAATGCTGCTACAAAGAGAGACAACTACCCCTTGCCGTACACCGAGCACATGCTTGAGAGAGTGGCAGGTAAGGAAGCCTATAGTTTCCTAGATGGCTTCTTGGGGTACAATCAGGTGCAAGTGCATCCTACAGATAGGCACAAGACCGCCTTCTCCACTGAGTGGGGCGTCTTTGCGTATGTAGTCATGCCCTTTGGGTTAACCAATGCCCCCGCCACCTTCCAATGCCTTATGTGCACCATATTCAAGGACATGCTTCGCAAGGATTTGGAGGTCTTTGTGGATGACCTGTGTGTCCATTCGACCTAGATTGAACACCTAGACAAACTCCGTGCGGTCTTTGAACGGTGTCGCCTATACCATCTCTCCCTGAACCCCTTGAAATGTCAGTTTTGGGTGAAGCACGGATACATCTTAGGACACGTGGTGTCAAAGAACGGCATTGCCACGGACTCCTCGAAGGTCAAAGTTATCGTTGGCCTTCCACCCCCAAGTAATTACAGGGGAGTTCAATGCTTCTTAGGTCACATAGGATACTATCGGTGGTTTGTACTGAACTACGCGCTGATCGCTAGGCCATTGTACAAGCTGCTAATTGTCTTCGAGTGGACCGAAGCATGCCAACGGGCGTGCGAAGAATTGAAAAAGGCTCTAACAACGGCACCTATTCTACGAGCCCTAGACTAGACCATTACTTTCCACGTACACATTGACGCCTCTAAGTTTGCCGTGGGGGCAGTGTTGTGCCAACCTGGTGAGCATAACCTAGATTACCCATTAAGTTTTGCTAGCAGGAAACTCACTAAGACGGAGATGAATTATTCGAAAATGGAAAGGGAGGGATTAGCCATGGTGTTCGCCGTGAAGAAGTTCCGGCATTACCTGTTGGCCACCCCCTTCACCTTCTTCGTAGACCATCAAGCCCTGCTCTATTTAGTGAACAAACCTTGCGCTACAGGACGTATAGCTCAATGGCTTCTCCTACTCCTAGAGTTCGATTTCTCCGTGGTGGTGCGGAAGGGAAAACAACATTACGTGGTTGATCATTTGTCCCGTATACCCACAAGAGAAGCCGCTGGACAAGGCATCATGGACGAGTTACCGGACAGCCACTTATTCCATCTGTCCAGCGAAGGAGACCTATTCAGGGCTGATCTGACACCATACTGGGCAGACGACATAGTCCAAGTGCTCGAGCATGGGCTGCCCGAACGACCAATAGAATGGGCATGGCTTAGGCGCTTGATCCTGAAAATCCAGCCCTACCAGCTGATTGCAGGCCAACTCTATAGGCTGGGGCAAGACGGATTGCTACGTAGGTGCATATGTGAGCATGAGATGCACGATGTGCTCTCAGAGGCGCACAACGGTATTGCAGGAGGACACTTTAGCGGAGACATGACAGCACGGAAGGTGCTGCAATCCCAGCTATGGTGCCCCACACTTTTCCATGATGCTACACAATTCGTCAAGCATTGTGACGAGTGCCAATGAACAAAAGTCTCGATTTGTAAGGATCAGATGGAGTGAACCCCTATTATTGCTCGCCAACCTTTCGAAAAATGGGGGATTGACTTCATAGGACCCATCAGCCCCGCGGCGCAATACTCACAAGCCAAGTACATCGTGGTGGCCAGAGATTACCTCACCAAATGGGCAGAGGCGAGAGCCACACAGAGAAACGATGCTAGGACAACTGCCAAGTTCTTATAGGAGCAAGTAATCTCGCACTTTGGTTGCCCCATCAAACTGGTTAGCGACCAGGGAACGCACTTCATCAACGAAGTAATAGCCCATCTCCTATCCGCCTTTCTTATCATCCATAGCAAATCCTCACCATACTACCCTCAGGCTAATGGCTAGGCGGAATCAACCAACAAAATTCTCATCAATGTCTTGACTAAAGTGGTCTTAGCCTCACGAAGCGACTGGGATAACAAGCTGATGGCAGCCTTGTGGGCCTACCTAACAGCTTATAAAACGGCCGTCGGTCAAACACCTTTTAGGCTGACCTATGGGACTGAAGCCATTCTCCCATTAGAATTCTTCGTCCCTAGCCTGAGAATAGCACTCCAAGAACGGTGGGAAGGGAAGGAAGCATGGACGCAACGCTTGGTTGAGTTGGAACGCCTATCAGAGATTCGTCTTCTAGCCACCCACGCACTTATCTGCGAGAAAGCCCGACGCAAAAGCTAGTTTGACAAACATGTTAAGCAACGGGAGTTTGAGCAAGGTGACCTAGTGCTCCTCTACTCAGTTAAAGGACATAAGCAAAAGATGAAATTCAGAGGTCTCGGACCCTTCAAGGTCCGGGCAATCAGCCGAACTGGTAATGTCGAGCTTGAGACACTGGATGGTGAAGGAATGGGCTTCTTCAATGGCAGTCGTGCCAAGAAGTACTACCCGCCCACTCATCCTTTGCATGAGCCACCAATGGTAGAACCACCCGTCAAAATACGAGTAGCCACAATTACGAAAATCTACGAGAATGAGGAGGAGCCTGTAGAACCCACCCACCTCCGTGTCACGGTCACTGCCAAGCAAACGTGCTCCTTCAATGCCCTGATTGATGAGGGGACGGATTTCAATGTTTTAACGCACAAGCATTGGATCCAGCTCGGCAAGCCAATACTTCATCCCACAACAACCAAATTAAGCCCATACGGGGCTCAATCCTACCCACTTCTCGGCACATGCCGAGTCACCGTTTCTATCGAGTCTGAAACTATCCCCATGCTATTTTACATGTTGCCAAGTACCATGGATGCAAGCACAGAGTCATTGCTCGTGCGAACCTTTAAAAAGCAGACTCACTGCAATGTTGATTATGAGTTGCAGCGCATCCACTTAACGATCGGCAATGTGCGTATTGTCACGACTTTCAACAAGGGCCTCGTAACCCTATCACCGCTCACAGGGCCGCCGATAGAAACAGCTGTAGGTAGGACTAAGGAGGGGGGTCATGCATATCTGCCACACCCAGATCCCCATAAACCGCAGGCCACAGCACCCAAAGCAAAACTTCAACAGCCTCACTTGCAATGGGTACCTAAACAGCCTCGAGAACCACCTAGAACTAGATGCGCATGTCTGCATAAGACCTACAAATCTAAATCTAGGAAACCAAAATGCCATCACCGCAAGTGCCGCATGATTAAACAAATATGGATCCCTAAAATCCTCCTGCATCGTGCACAAGGCTACTATGAGGGGAATGCCTCGCTGTGGATCCCTAAAATCCCAACTACCAAAAGCACTAGTTCTACGTCAACCTCAAGTCTGATCAGTCCTTGTCCCCCCATGCCTCAAGACCATGAATCGCAATGCTCACCCCACTCATCCGACCCCTCTACGTGTCAACCCAAGAGAGTTGCACATGCCTATCGGCCCAAACAACGGCTATCACCACAAGTGGCATCATCCAACCAAATCAACCTGCCGCTCCGCAGCCTAGCTGACTGCAGCAGCATAACTGCTGAGATCAAACCCGACCCATCCATCTTGCCAACAGCTAGGTTGCCGACTCAAATGGACCCCCAGTCGCAACTCTGTACTGTCAGAACCTCCAGTTCCAGCAAACCTCAACCACCCGTCGGTCTTAAGCCCTCCTATGAACGAAAGTCATTTCTAACGCTGGCCGCTGACCTTGCAGAGGACACTGGAGATGATGTGGTGGACTGCATCAAACAGCTCAATGCCACCTTTGTTGCACTGGCCCTCAGCTATGACCGCCTGGACTTGGGTCTATTAGCAGAACCCTTTGCAACAGACGTGCACAATATGCCTTGCTCTTGGGAGACTTTTGAATTTGCCTTTGCACAGGCTTCTCGCTCTGCCGCCGCTGAGTTGCTCGCTAGTGAGGTCTCCAAAGAGCAAGCCATTAAGCAACACCTCATCACATCATTTGACCCGCGGACAACGTCTGCCATCACTGACCAAGAGAGCGCAAGGTTATCCCACCTAGCGGATATGGGATCACCCTTCTTGAAGCAGTGGTATGCTCTTAGGTTGCAATGGGAAGTCGACGGATGTCGCATAATGACCAACGCCGAACAATGCCAAGCCATCAAAACAGCTGAGTATGATCCCACCTATGTCGCACCTACCTCGTATAGAGTGTTAACCACTCTTCGGGGTTGTCCCATGGACGATCATATCTCAAGGCACCCCTATCTCGACCGCCTCTTAACAGAGGAAGAGCTCCACATCGCAAGTCGGGTCGACTCCGGTGATTTGCTCACAGATGTCCTCACGTACATCACACATGTAGGCATTCGACCCTGTGACCTGAACTGCGCTGCACAACTGGAATATAACCCCAACTTCTACGTTTGGCTCCTACACAAATAAACATGAACGCCTTGGCCCCACAACCTCCAATCCTGGGACGGATTCTTCTTTTCCAAAAGGGGGAAGGGGCAGTAAGGGGATAAACAAAATAAAATCTAAAAAGTAAAAACGAAATAAAATCTAAAAAGTAAGCCAAGTGTGAAATGCTCAAAATTGAAATGCAATATAAAAGGAGGTGATAGAAGTCTGAAAGGAAAAGTTAAGACTATGGGCAATAAAATCTGCTATGCTTTTGGTCGTCCAACAAATTAGTTGCCGAAAAATACTAAAGAGGGAAATGGCTAAATGTGCAGGTGGCGACCATGGCAAGCCAGGACAAAGCAAGCAAGCTCCCCTTCTCAGAGGAAGAACAAGTAAAGTATGACCTCATGGTGGAAACAAGAGCTTTCAACCAGTTAACGTTCCACCACGTATTTAACCTGGAAGACGTAGTCATCGAAGAACCAGCGGTACGTCAAATTATAGAGCAGTGCCACCTACAGAAGTACCTGGATGCAGTGGGCCGGAGGATAGACTACACCCTGTGAGCTGATTTCTTGTGTACCTTCAACAGAAACAGGGGCACCGTCACGGTAAGTGACAAGGAAGCTACCAGACAGGTTCAGATCCAGCTAACCCCCGAGCTGGTGGAAAGGGCACTAGGGCTGCCAAATAAGGTGGAAAGGAAGCCAAAAAGAGACATCTATCCCATGTTGGGGATGGATAAAGTGAAGGTTCACACCAATGACGGAATTAGCCTAGCAGACATCCCCAACCAAGGAATTCAGCTGCAAGCAAAGATGGTGCACGCCCTGTTCTCAAGCCAGAGGTACAACAGCATTATGACCCGAATCAATGTACCTCTGCTCGACAGCATCGCGGCGCAATCACTGGACGAGGTGAACCTCAATGGGTTTGTAAGAAAGACAATTGAGGCTTCGGCAAAGGTCCTGGCGACGACAGGAGGAAGAGCCGTGGCAGGAGAGTCCCCGTCATCCCGATCGACCCGCAAAGCCTCATCCTCCAAGGCCTCCACCATAGGGTTTGGAGGTGTCCTTACGACAATCATTCAAGAAGCGATAGGGTAGGGACAAGCAGGAGAAGACAAAGAGGGAGGTGACGAGGAAAGTGGCGAATCACCATCACAGTCCTAGCCTCATGCGAAAGAGCAGCAGAGGTCGTCTGATGAAACGGAAATGGACACCGATGAGGAGGGAGAACCCCAGGCTACACCACAAAGGCAGGCGGAACAACGAACTAAGGCCCTACATGGAAAAAGAGAGAAGGAGCGAAAGAAGAAAGAGAAGGAAGATCTGGAATGGGCCCAAAGGGAGTCGGTAAGGGATGATGAGGAAAGAAAAAAGAAGGCCGAGGAGGAGCTGAGAAGGAAGGAAGAGGAAGAATTAGAGCTAGCAACCCATCGCTCCATCGAGGAACAGCAAAGAAAAGACGAGGAAGGAGCAGAGGGCCCGCACCAACCTGAGGCACCCGGTCCTAGTACAGGTGTGTCGGAAATTGCGCCCCTACCCCTGCAGAAGGAAAAGGAAATGACCTAATCAGGCCAGCTTCCCCTCTCCTCATACCACCCATGCAAGCCACCCCTATCATCATGACACCCCTTGCCACCGCCACCCAGGGGCACACCCCAAAAGTCGACGAGAGCAATGTGGTCACCTTGCTGCAGTTTCTGGTGGAAAGGGAGCTGGCAAGGGAAGCGGCTGTGGCCACCCCAGCTTCAGGATCCAAAAGGGCAGCCACGGCCGAACTAGAGCCAAGGTCGGAACTGAAAAGGCAAAAATTAGAAGAGGTCGCCACCACTACCACCATGCCCCACCCCCCACCTCCACCATGCCAATACGACGAGTACGTGAAGGAGTTGCTCGCGCAGTTGCAAAGGGCCAGACAGGAAAGGAGGATAGCCGTGGAGGAGCTGGCAGCGGAACGAGAATCACAAGCCGCCCTCCAACTGGAAAGAATGAAGCAGATAACAGAATATCAAAGGGAAATCGTTGTGCTCAGGGAGGAAGCCAGCACTAAGGAGGTGAAAGAATTAAAAGCCCTGAAGGAACGTGATGCTGCCTAGGAGGGAAGAATAAAAATCTTGATGGAGCGTCTCAATGGGGAGAGGGAAACGAATGCCCACCTTCGGTGCAAAAATGATCAGTTATCTGCAGTCAACCTGGAAGCGCAAAGCCAGCTTGATAAAATCAGATAGGAGGATGCAGAGCTAGACCAATTAAGGGCAGAACAGGTGCGAAGGATGCAGGTGAAGCTGGACCAGCTCAATGCGCAAATCACATAGGAACGCCAGGAGCAGTCCCGCCTACACCGTGAGCTCGAGGCCCAGCAGCAACAACTCATGGCAATGACCCTCCATCAGGGGGAGAGCCTGGAAGATATGGAAAGAAGGGCAAAAGAATGGTCCGATCATAACGAGCATAGAGTACGGGACTTAGCACGCCGACTAGCCAAGGCCGAAGGAGACAAGGTGCTGGCTAAGAATCAGGCAGAAGCGGCCCAGCTCTCCATGATAGCCTAGCAACACACCTTTCTCAATACGCTGCTCCACGCCACCAGACCAGAAGGAGATGAAGCCAATGATCAGCTGCTGCAAAGGAAACTAACTATTGCGCGCAGAGCTCTCACAGCAGGGCTGCACGTGCCGCTGCAGCTAGGAGGCCCGCCGTAGAGCCTAGAAGAGCAGAGAAGATATCTTGCACAGGTAGGCCTGACGGCGTAGGAGATAGATAACCTTGATTTCATAGAGGAAAAAACACAAGAAGACAAGCAAGCAAAAGGGGGTGAACTAGAGCTCGATCTGGGACCTCAGGAGGAGGAATACGTCCCACCATCCCCTCAACCACAATAAGCCGAAGTACAGCCCCCTGATACATCTACCGAGAGAAGAGCGGCCCAAACCAACCGTAGGAAAGAGATGGTGGAGAAGGCAAGAAGAAAGCTAAATGCCAGACCTGTCCCAAGACAGCCACCCCCTCTCCTACTGCACACCCAAGATTCCCCTGCTGAATTCCGTGCTGAATTGATTATCTCGGAACAGCAGGAGTATAACCGCGACCCCTTCGACTTGCGCTTTGAGTTTCCCACGGCCTTGAATAGGGTACTGCCCATTCAAATGGTGAAGGATGTCATTGCCATGGGGGCAAGGCTCAAAGCCAAGTGGTTAGCGGAGCGTGAGGCTCACCCAACTGCTTCGAGAGCCGAGGACCGCGAGTTTTGGCAAGATAAAGTCCTCGAGGTACCTAGATCAGTGGAAGGCTATAATTGCCAACCCATCTAGAGGAGACACATTTTTTACGTCAACCTGGAAGTGTGGATGGCATTTTGCAACACCCTCCCTTTAGAGAGAAACGACCCCACTTTTATGCATAGAGATGGGCTTCAACCTACCTTTCCTTTATCCATTCACTATAGATGGGTTATTGATTTAGTAACCATGCCTACAGGAATTTGGAACATGAGATATCTAGTACTTGCTAGAGAAGATCTCACAAATCAAGTGGAAGGAAAAGCCTTGACAACAAAGTCTACTCAAGCTGTTTGTAGATTTTTACTTGAAGAAGTATTTTGCAGGTATGGTTGTGTTGCCAAAGTAACTGCTGATAGAGGAGAATTGGATGCCGATGAGGCTCGCCATTTCTTTGCTCAATTGGGAATCAAGCTATCTCTTACATCAACCTACAATCCTGAAGGCAATGGTAAGAGTGAAAGAGGTCATCAACCAATTCTCAAATCATTGGCAAAATCTTGCAGAGGAAAGATGAGAGAATGGCCTAAAATGCTACCATTCGCATTATGGGCTAATAGAACTACCCACAGTGCAGTAATAGGTTATATGCCAGCTGAACTGATATATGGGCAGCCACCTATTATGCCTAACTATTGAGGAGTCTATTGTCACATGGAGTATCTTGCATTGGGATGAAGGCATAAATAGAGAAGAGTTGCTAACTTTGCACATAAGGCAGCTTGAAAGAAGGCCAGAAGATGTCAAGACAGCCATTGAAAGGCTGAAGGTAGCAAGATTGAAGAATAAGAAGAGGTTTGACAAGCATCATCGACTCCGAGCTATTCAAGAGAATGATTGGGTACTTGTCTATGATAGCAGCCTGGACAATCAATATAGTGCTCATAGGAAGCTAGCTAAGCGATGGTTTGGTCCATCTGTGGTGAAAGTAGTACATGATAATGCTACTTATACTTTGACTAAAATGGATGGAACCATGGTCAAGGTACCAATAGCCGATAAATGTATCAAGCTCTTCAAACGGAGAGAGTCTTCTACTTATGAGCTTGATGACTTGGATATGAGCCATCTTGAAGACAAGCAAGATGAAGAAGACTTAGAGGATGAAGATGAAGATATGTTAGAAGAAGACCCTCCTTAACCTGTAATCTTGTGAAATGGCACATGCCGGAGGATGTGCAGGTTAGGAGGGGGTGAATGTCAGAAAGTTTATTGTTCATAATATAAATCATGGAATTCTTATGAACACAGAAGAACTTTACTAGGATTTATATGAGGAATTTTCATACATAACTCAGTCATTGTTATCCAACAGTCAACTTAGATATCACTTAGTTTCATAAGTTCTTTTGTATCTATCATATAATTTTCAGTTGTTTGTATCATGTATATTGATAAAAAATTAAGTCTATGGGAACCCATAACTTGATCAGCTAGAAGTAATTAATAGTTTGAAGGCTAAGTCACATTGGTTTAAGAGGAAAATTTGGTTAGAAATCAAGAAAAGTACCAAAAGTCCACTAGGTTCATGTGGGACCTAAAATAATGGACTAAAATGACCTGTAAGTGACCTAAGTGGTCAAAGTGAAAAGTGGGAGCTGAGCAAGATGCAGCCCGCATTTTTCAGTGCAAAAACAGGCCTGCATACCTGTGGCAACTAGAGAAGGAGTTGTGGGCTATGGTGCATGCTCCAAAGCATGCAAACTCAAGACAAACTGGAGCTGAAGAAGAAGATACAAACAAGGAAGGTGAGAGCTCTTCTTACCCGTCCATTTGGAATGACAAAAATGAATGGTATGACAGTCCATAAAAGGGGAAAACGTGAGAAAAAGTATTCAACCTGCTCTTATGTATGTCTTCTCTCATTCTTTCACCTTATTCATGGTCCAATGAAGCCCGTCTTGTACCCAAGTACTTGAGTGACTTTGGGACAAGAAAAGGGGAGGATTTTGAAGGTGTATGGGATGTTATGGACTGAAAAAACCAGTCATAAACAGGGTAGCCCATTGTTCTTGTCCATTTTGATGAGTAAACAAGTGATTTATGTGGTTGTAATAGAGGAAATTGACCTCTTAACATCAGGGCTTTACTTGTGAATGATTAGATGAGCTTATTCTTGGGATTATGTACACTTTTGGAGCTTGATTATGGGTTGGAAATTACTGTTTTAAAACAAGGCTAAAGTTAATTTTATGCTTTATCAATTCATTTCATGAGCTTTTGATCTATGTCTTGAATGTACTTGAGTCTACCATCAAAATACTTGTTTCTTAGAGATGATACCCATCCATGTACATGAAATGAAAACCATTTGAGCTTGCATTTGGAATATGCATTTGGATTAAATCTGAGATTATCCCTAATGTAATGGCTTATTATTCCCATATGCATTTGATGAATTCAAGACAAAGTCTTTCATTCCATTAATGTATGCTAAATAAACAGAAAAAGCTTGATATCTTCTTCTGTAACTAAGTCATTTCTAAAACCCAAATCTTGTCAAACCCCAATCTTTGCTCTTTCTCCAAACCTTGAATCCCACACTCTTCTTTTGCTCTAAACCTTGTTGGTAGACCTTCAACCCCCAACACAACGACAACGTTTGAGAGAGAGAAAGAGAGAAAGAGAGAAAGAGGGAGAAGGAGAACTTCTCACCGCCACCACCGCTGTTTGGGAAGAAGAGGAGGAAGTGCATGGAGGGCAATGAGGAGCCGTTGTTGGGAAGAGGAGTCGCTGAATCCATCCTCGGGCTTTGCGGTGAGTGCATTGTTCCCTCTTGGTTTGTTTTTGTTTTTTCTCATTTTCTTTTGCTTTTTTTGTTAAAAATGATGTATACTGAGAGAGAAAGAGAGAAAATGAGACAAGGAGAGGAAGAGAGAAAAAGAAAGGAATGAGAGAGAGAAAAAAAACATGAAACATAATAAAGAAAGAGAAAGAGAGGGAGAGGGAGGGAGAGAGGAGAATAAATGGATAAAAAACAAAGAGAGAGTAAGATCTTGTTCTTTAATTTCTTCTTTTCTTATTTGTAGTAGTAGTAGTAGTTCTTTAATTTCTTATTTTCTTGTTTATAGTGGTACTAGTAGTAGTGGTGGTGGTAGTAGTAGTAGTAGTAGTAGTAGTAGTAGTAGTAGTAGTAGTAGTTCTTTAATTTCTTCTTTTCTTATTTGTTGTGGTAGTGGTAGTGGTAGTGGTAGTGGTAGTGGTAGTGGTAGTTTTCTAGTAGTAGTAGTAGTAGTAGTAGTAGTAGTAGTAGTAGTGGTAGTAGTGGTAGTAGTAGTAGTAGTAGTAGTAGTAGAAGAAGAAGAAGAAGAAGAAGAAGAAGAAGAAGAGAGAGAGAGAGAGAGATTTTTTGTTAAAGGAAATGAGAGACAGAGAGGAAGAGAGAAAAACAAAGAAGGAACGAGATAGAGTGTGAATAAACATGAAACATAATAAAGAAAGAGAGAAAGAGAGAAAGAGATTGAGGGAGGGAGAGAGGAGAATGAATGGATAAAAAACAAAGACAGGGTAAGATCTTGTTCTTTAACTTATTCTTTTCTTGTTTGTAGTAGTAGTAGTAGTAGTATTGGTGGTGGTGGTGGTGGTGGTGGTGGTGGTGGTGGTGGTGGTGGTGGTGGTGGTGGTAGTAGTGGTGGTGGCAATAGCAGTGGTTGTGGTGGTAGTAGTACATAGAGAGAGAGAGAGAGAGAGAGAGAGAGTTTTTGCTAAAGGTGCATCTTTGGTTTGTTCGATAAGGGGAATACTAGTAGTAGTAGTGGTAGTAGTAGAAAGAGAGAGAGAGAGAGAGAGAGAGAGAGAGAGAGAGAGAGAGAGAGGTTTTGTTTAGGGTGAATCTTGGGTGTGTTCAACACCTCGGGAAGGTGAGTACTAGTAATAGTAGTGGTAGTAGTAGTAGAAAGAGAGAGAGAGAGAGAGAGAGAGAGGTTTTGTTAAAGATGCACACAAATGAAAAAAGGTGGCGAGGTCCGGTGCAATTCCACAGGACAGGA
The DNA here is from genome assembly GCF_053477565.2 of Lygodium microphyllum. Lineage (NCBI taxonomy): Eukaryota > Viridiplantae > Streptophyta > Polypodiopsida > Schizaeales > Lygodiaceae > Lygodium > Lygodium microphyllum. Next base: position 39,438,843 of record NC_141161.1, on the reverse strand, counting down.
AGCACTGCGGCATAGCTACTCCCTCGTCCCCATGCATAGCATATTAGACTTTACATATTGTAGGCTTGTGGGTGGAGACTTTACATACGTTAATTTTGTTGAGTTACAAGAGAAGAAATCCCTTCTCAAACAATTTAAGAAAGAAAAAAAGAATGATAACAAAAACAAATTGTTTGTTGTAAGGTAGACCAAATGGAAAATGATGAAGGCTGTGATGTTCAAGATTGCGAGGCGTATGTAAATCAATGTGTCCCATGTCCTTGCTCTCAATGTAAGCTGGAAATTAGATGAAAACGTCAATTGTCTATAGAACATGTATGACGCTTCGGTGTGTTTCAATCAGAGATCATTAATCAGGCGATCTCATATTTTGAGAAAATGATAAGAAAATTATATATCAATCATGCATTCAAACTAATTGAATATCATATACAAAATCATTGGATGTGGCCGGAAAATTTATTATAGGGAGATGACATCTCATCCCAAGGAGGAGTGCACCCTTTGTGGCCAGTTAGAAGAGTTCATGGGCATGCAATGGATGGAGTTCCTGAGTCAATCCACCACTTGTAAGGTACTATCCAATCTATACCGTCAATACTAGAGGAGACAAGCAGCCTTTCACACTTTTCTACAATCTTGGAGCTTGAGATGGAGGCAATGATCAATGCATTGATGCCCATATATGTCGAGACATCCGATCCACTTAGAGAGGAAGAATCCATACCATTATATGATGGGTGCTGAGTATCTCGCCTAAAGATGCTGCTTGCAGTCTTAAGTGTGTAAGCAAAATATGGGTGGAGCGATGCAAGTGTGACCGAGTTGTTCAGGTACATTGTATGTACACTTCGTTGATTTCTTTTCGAAACTATCATTAAAAACAATTGTGTTTTTTCAAGATTTTTTATGATTTTCTTTCAAGTTACTGAAGTATCATATATTACCACTTGCAAATACCATGCCTGAGTCTTGTGATGATACGCGACATGTTTTACGAAAGCTTGTCATGGACTACAATAGCATCTATACATGTATCAACGATTGCATACTGTTTCGAGGAGAATACGAGACTATGGAGACTTGTCCAAAGTGTGGTTCTTATAGGTATCGATAGGACTTGCAAGGGAAAACCATCCCTCAAAAAGTTCCAAGATACTTTTCGCTTATCCCCCGCATAAATCACATATTTCATACGTCCAGCATGGTGAGCTTGACAACCTGGCATGCGCTTTCTATTGAGACAACAGTATACTACGGTCACTGAAGAATGACGATGATAGATTGAGGGGAGATGTGGTGGTTGGAAGGGGGGTAGAAAAAAGAATGGATGCTAGAATGGAGGAGAAAGTGAATCGCTTTTGTATGTTGCACCATTCCTCCATGGAGACATGGCTTGCTAGGTATGAACAAGCTAGGAAAGATCGAAAAGAAGTGTGATCTGAATTTCAACGTAGTACGTGCCATCAACCAATTCAATATCCTGAGGGCATGGAGGAGATGCCACGGTTTATGTCAACATGATGGTTGCATGGAGCTCGACCGCATCATCTCGCGAAGGGACGGAGGTCTCAACTAAGGAGAGGGAATTCTTGAGGGGGTGTAGTCCAAAGGTGACGACATGTTTAGGATTTGTCGTATCTACATTTTATACGTGACAACTAATTGACTGTTTCAATGTACATTACAAAATATACAGTGTACCATGGTCACGCGGATGACATTTCTACATGGAGTGTATTGACAAAATGCGCTCCACAACACATTGTGGTATCATGGCAAAGTTTGAGCAAGAGAGCTGATGACGAGCAACAGATAAAAACACCGTTATAGATGAGATGGAGTATTTTGAAAACTTGCAAAGTATTATCACAGTGGATTACCATAGCTTCTCCATGATCCTATTCGATGTGCAGTGGTTCAAAGTGGTACTTGAAGGATGGAGCAATAGTTCGATGAGGTCCATCTGGATTTCTCGAAATAGATTCCCAAAAAAGATAGATGGATTTGCACGACATGTTTGTATTGTCGACCCATTGTGAATATGTGTATAAACTCATGTTTTTTAAATTTTATTATGACATGGTACATGTCACAAAAGTTAAATCTCTCTTGTACGTGATTTTGAATAGGTAATTTTCTATCCAAACCCCGAACAACCTCAATGGTGGTATGTTATATCTTCAACTCCCCGAAGTGCGAGAGTATATGATCAAAGCAATGTTCCCAGTGTAGATGAGGACAATATGCAAATATAGAGGTTGATATTGAAAGGTATGGAGGTCACCAAAAGCTTAGAGCATGTAGAGGAGCAAGTTCGAGTAACAATGATGGAAATACAGGAGTCCAAGAATTCCTTGAGAACGAGGTGGACTCATCCTTTTGTAGTGACCTATCTATTGACCTTCCACCTACTCAATTCGTTGACGAATCGCTTATAAGGGTGCATAAGATATGTGTTTTTAAGATAATTTTTTTAAGATTTATAATATCGTGCTTTGCTTGATTTATATTGATTGTTCTAATAGCAAATTTTGTCTCTGTAGGTGACCTTTGTGGATATTTAGATCAGCACAATGAGTTGAGGGATGAGCAACGAGGAACTATAGGAGATCTTCACACGTATGTCTCCAGATTAGATTTCTCGATTCAAAGATATGGCGGACCAGAAGCTATCTTGAACACCATCATGCCATTCTATTAAATATACTTTGGTGTGCTCTGATGCTTCAATTTCCAGTAGATGAGGTCGACACTCCAGACTTGGGCTCAATGGAGGGATTGGTTCTAGGGGATGCTACGAAGACATGGATGTAGTGAGCCCGTGGTCGGCTCGGGATACAAGTACTTCTCCTTGCTCTCGTGCAGGTTTGAGAGAGCATGGCTCAAGTGGTTGCTATGGAGGTACCAATGCATTGTCTCCATCTCGTCGTTCTGATGGAGTTGCGTCACCTATGGGATTTGTCACACCTATGGGGATGTCTACTCCAATCACTCCAGCTTTTGCTCAACCATCTGTAGTAGCACCCCTATGCTCTGAGAGATACTACCCCTCTAGGTACACCAAATGTATAGGGGTCTCTTGGATATGCCCAGGAGTGTGGTCATAGGTGGGAGAGGACACATCTTAGGCATACCCCAGAGGGGTATGGATACCTTGTAGATGATAGGACGAGATCCATCATCATGAATGATGAGGGGAGGAGGGTGATGGATCGTATGAGAGAGTTGTGCCAACAAGTTTTTCTACAGAACATCTTGGATCATTGGAAGAACATACCGGAGGGGAGTAATGACTACATAGTAGCATCCTTGCATGAGGAGTTTCTGATACCCGCAGCACATAGGTTTTCCATAAGCTGGATGATGGAGTGCATGCATGCATACATGTCACATATACAATCGAACACGTAAGGCACTTAAGAGTAGGGCCTCAAAGCCCGAGTGACTAGATGCGAATGACTAGTGACGTCTCAGGGAGGAGGCTACAGATTCTCTAGGACATTGGAGACAACAATGCAAGGCAGCAAGGACATGACTGGAGGCAGGAGTGGTCCATCATCTTGGGAGTGGTGGCCACATGACTTATCTAGAGGACTTTGTAAGTTTTTCTTGCTTGTTTTTTTTGGCAATCGTGTTTCTAACAAGTGTATTTTGTTTTCTTTGCAGCACTCCATTACAAACCGCGATCCCATTGGCCTAGAGACTCGATATGCAGAGAGACATGGTCTCACTACATTGATCGACCGATTGTATAGATGCGGCAGCCCTGTAAGTCACTTATCGTTCTTGTCCGTAATTACTAATTTTAATTAAAATTCATTATTGTATAGTGGACTGATGTGTAGTTGTTTCTCTTTTTGTAGAATCTGTTCGATGCTCCTTTGTGGCAAGATCAGCTTTCGAATAGTGAGAATCTATAGCTCACCCTTGGATCTGTGCAATGCACATGCTCTTCTTTTTTGGTCATGTGATTTATGTATGCATTTTCTATACACTATGTTATTATCATCCTTTGTATCTTGCCATGTATCAGTCTTATGGATTCAAGTACACTTTGCCTTCATTCAGACGAGCACTGTACACATTACTGAAACTCTTTTGTATGGCCCAAATAAAGCACATAGTGTTATTTGTGGCATGGCAGCTTGTTGCCCTACCACAATTTTTTTTTTCCATGTTACTGTCACTTTTTAGCATTGCTAATTTACTACACACATTGCTATCAATGTCGCTAGTGACTATTCTATGGCGTCACTAATACTGACGTTTTTTGCGACAATAGGGGAAATTTTCTTTATGAACGTTTTCGTCGCTTTGAACGTCAGTATAAGACATGTATCTTGTAGTGTTCTTGTTGTCTTCCTAATATCCATCGCTTCCACTAAAAATCTCTCCCTGTATTCCCCTTCTATCACTTTAAAATTTTTCATGCCCTAGAATTCCTTGTCTAAAAGATCCCAACTCTCTACTTCTAACTCTATCTAAGCATGATCAAATATGATTTTATGATCTTAATTTTATTGAATTTTTAGGAAAAAACTTACGTAATATAGAGCTAGAGCCCTTCAGTTTGCATGAAAAATATTGTAAAAATAGCTTAAAATAAGGTTTGATATGTTAGGGGTTTTAGTTCAAAATAAGGATTAAATAGTAACATTTGAAAGATGGCATGTAACTTCAATGAGACTGTTGGGCATGATGATAGTTGGATTACATAAGGGAAAGTTAGGAGGTCTTTTGTACTATTAATTTATTACTGGAAAGAGTGTATAAATCTACTTCCAATCCTTAATTAACATAATGGATTTACACATACCTATCTTACCTCTTTATTTGGGGATCTCTTAGGAAGCTATCATTTATGGTGCATTTTCCAGGAGAGGCAACCATGTTAATTAAGGAGAAGAAGGGGTGGTCTTGGTTGTTTTACTAACTTAAGCATAAAGGCGAAGATGATACACTAAAAATGAATAAAACATGGAGGGAAGATCTTTAAGATCTTTTGATTACTTGAAACCAAACTTCTTCCAAAGTTCAATATCCCTGAAAGGGACCAAATAATAAACTGCCATAAGCATGATAAGAGCAACATATAAGGAGTCTTCCTTGAGAGGTGGGGAGAAGGTATAGAGGTTAGGATTAGAACTTTACACCTATTTTTTCTTGCCACAGGACTTGATTAGTTATTTTGAGATTAAGAAAAAGAATTATTGACCTAAGCAAACGAGACTCTGATGAGCCATTATAATGAAGTTTTCTTTCAAGGCTTCTTTCTTGAATCACCATAGGATATTCAATGAATTATCATAGATAAGGCAAGGGATACCAAATTAGTGGATGGGGCAAAACACTTTGGACCACAACTGTGGGTTGTTGTCGAGTAGTTATGTGCTTGGAATTGGATGTTTCAAGATGTAGAAGCAAAAGGGATTGTGTATGATACTTTTTTCTTTAAAAACACATGGTGGATAGGTGCCTATGTTGTGATTGCTTGTTCCTTCTCTCAAATGAGATTGCTAGTGCTTGTTGAGTAAATGTAAATCTCCCCCTCATTTCATAACTTGGCTCTCCACCACTTAATTCATTTGGCACTGTGAAAAAAAATAGGATGAAGAAGGGTGCATATGTTGTTGACATTCTCTTCTTCTTCTTTGATAAAATTGTTGCTTGCTACTAAATCATCTTCCCCTTCAAGCTCAGGACCTAGGTGACTTATGCTTTCTCTTCACCTTCTTGCTCTTCATCTTCAATACATCCATAGTCGTTTATTTCTCCTAAGCAAGCTTGAGGTTGCATTCAAGCTCCCTAAAGCACATTTTCTTGAAAAATGATGCATTTTTTTATGGATAGCATTTCCTCAACAAGCGCCATTTTTTTCTTCATGAACAACATTTTGAGTGGAATGAATGTCTCATAGAATGTGATAGTTGAGAAAACATAAACCTCCTTCACATGGTATTACAACAACCTTTGTATGTGGCCAAATTGAAACCTCTTTTATCTTGATAATATGCTCTCACACCACAAAAAATTCAACCTCCTCTCTAATGAGAAGAGCACACACAAGACCTCTCAATCATGTATGCAACCTTGATCATCCAATGGTTTGCCTTCTTCTCCTTCTCCATCTTTCATTGTAGCTGCCATGACTTCCTCCAATCCCAACAATGGAACCAAGAATGCAGCCTATCAATGGACACCTTAAAAGAGGCACAACTCACCCAAAAGCACCTAAGGAAGGACACATAAGATGTGTAGAAGCCATGGAAATTGTAGCAACAAGACAAAAGATAGAGTGAAAAGAGAAGTGCTTTTCTCCAAGAGGAGAAAGAAGATAAGATGCAAGAAGACACAAAACTCCCTCCAGAAGAGAGAAGAGATGTGCACTTACTACAACCACTTTTTCCTATGAAACTCCAAAGGCAACCACTTAAATTTATTCATAGACTAAGGCTCATAAATTGCTTCATATGTAAGGCTCAACAACAAACCTTTATTTTAATGCCTACAAAAGAAAATAAGGTCCTTCACTTTGACTTCCAAAAGTATGTTTGATTGTGAATGTCATTTACAACTTGGGGACCTGCTAAAATATGCCATCACTTACACAGTATGACATCAAGCATTTAAAAAAGATGTGTATGATATAAATCTTGGATAAAATAAAATATTTTTTCAATGAAGAACCACATTATTTTAGCCTTTTGTTGCCAAAATTGGAGGCTATGATTCAACAATGTAGCCTACCAGAGGAGACTCAAAATGAGGTGCAACTCACCCAAAACCAACCAAGGGAGGACACATAAAAAGTCCAAAATCCATGAAAAGTACAGCAAGAAGACACAAAGATAGAGTGAAAGGAGAGATGCTTTGCTCCAAGAGGAGGAAGAAGACATGATGTAAGAAGACACACAACTACCTCCAAAAGAGAGAAGAGCCATGCACTTTTTACAACCACTTTTTCATATGAACCTCTAAAAGCAATCACTTCATAGACTAAGGTTCATACATTGCTCCATATGTAAGGCTCAAGATACCTTTATTTTAATGCCTACAAAAGAAAATAAATTCCTACTTCTCTTTGACTTGCAAAAGGATGTTTGATTGTGAATGCCATTCACAACTTGTAGACCCATTAAAATATTTTATCACTTACAATATATGACACTAAGCAGTTTACAAAGATATGTATGCCATAAATTTTGGATAAATGAAAATATTTTTTAGATGAAGGACCACATTCTTTTAGCCTTTTTGGTGCCATAATTGGAGGTTATCATTCCTCCCACACTTGAATGGTGAGCTCCAGGGAACCAAAGAAGAGCATTGAACTCCATCATCAATGTGAACTGCTAAACACCCATCATCTTTATCTCACTTCACTGTTTTTCTTTATCCTTTCCCATCTCTATACTTAATTACTAATTTTCCTTTCTTCTTCTATCTATTACTCTTAATATCCCACCATTAACAATGAAAAGTTCAACTCCTCAAAGAAACACAAGTATATCCACTTCTCATCCATGAAAGAAAATGACAACTCAACGGCCTTCAACACCAAATGTGAACCCATCATTAGAATATACATTACTGCACACGCTTAACTTAATATTTTTGACTTGAAGACGTCCATCCACGTCATCCATATGTTTAGACTCTTGTGATGATATTGTTTATGGACTCACCACCTCATCACTTCCAACCTCCTCATCAACATTACTCAAAAGACAATCAACCAACTCCTCACCATAAACAACATCATCACAAGAGTCTAAACATCTTGTAGTTTTACACTCTAACACTTTTCTTAATACTAAGAGATCCTTCCCTAGACACATCTCCATTAAAATCCACTTCAATAGGCAATAAATATCAAGGGAGCCCTTCTATTTGTGGCTCACAATCACAAAAATCCATAATACTCTCATCAAGAAAATTCCCTATTTCCCTTACACATTGCTCATGGCCTTCACATAGCTCTTTGTCTAAGGGTAGTGGCTCTAAGCCACCCCCTTATCCATCTCTTCAACCTCATCTCTAGAAAATATCATTCTATTTTCCAACTCACCTTTGATGCTTGCAAAAGAAGCATCCACATCACAATGGCTTCTCATCTCACAAGGTCCAAAAGCACTTTCAACTAGACCTTTCAGATTCTCAAATTCTTTCCTCTATAGGGTATCCTCTTTCTCCCTAGAGAATTTTTTCTTGTGCCCTAAGTATTTCTCATCAAAAACATGTGTGTCAACCTCCTCAATCCAATCATTAGGTTCTACAAGCACAACATCACTTTTAGTTCTTGTGTCACAAGAACTTCCACAAAAAGACTCCTCAATATTGCCCTCATTATTCAAGTCATCAAGATCTACAATCACAACATCACTTTTAGTTCTTATGTCACAAGAACTTCCACAAATCGACTCCTCAATATTTTCCTCATCAAGCACATTCTGAGATACCTCTTGGCTTCTTTCCTTATCTCCTCCTATTCACATTGTTAGGTAGAAGATATCTTGGCTAAAACCAATCTTGGTTGTCTGAGATTCCTCCCCCTCTTCTTCCTCTCCTTTTGAACTTTCGCTGCCCTCTTGTTCACTCTCTTCAAGTTCACTATCCTCTTCCTCAATAGGCTACCTTGTAGATATGACAAACTTTCTAAGCAATCGTTGTCAATCACAAATGGTAATTGTGCCCTTGCCCCAATGTTGTGTAGCTCCTACCTTTCTCGGCCATGGTCTTCCTAAACTAAGAGTAAATGCCTCTATTTCGGCTAACATCACATGATAGTTTATTCTCATGGGGGTTACATCATGCACCTTGATCTTAAGGTCTTGTATGGCTCCTAGACACTTAACTAGAGCATGATTTTCCAACCTTAATATGAACCTCAATCCTTCAATAATATTTATCCCAAACCTTTCAACATAGGCTTGCGTGATTACACACATCTTTTCCCCTCTATCAATATATGCTTGTTTTATGTCCTTATCCTTATATCGAGCATTCATTGTTGGAAAAATACTAGGTAACTCCTAAACACTTAAGATCCTCGCTATCCCTCCTTTCTTCTCTTTAGCCTTAAGGCTCAATAGCCACTTCCACTCCCTTCTCATCCTAGGAAAAAGCTCCATAAGCTAAGAAAAATAAATGTTCTCTTTCATTCCAAGAAAGTATTTTTAAATATCTTAATCCTCCTCTCCTTAACCTAAAAGCAAGTTAGCTACATGATAATGTCTTTTAGGAGGTCTAGTCCTATCCTCACTTTGCTTTGTAGCCTCTCCCATCTTTCCCTTTTTGGCATTGGCATCTTCCTTTCCCCTTGCTCTCCATCTCTCACTAGCCTTGCTAATGATCTCTTGCTCATCCGTCTCTTCTTCTCTTTATTGAGGCAATACATTGACCTTTTTGTTTGCTGCCAAAATGCATTTCAATGTACTCATTTCCTTCTCTATAGTAGGACCTCTGGAACTTGAAGGTTCATGTATCTCAATCCCATAATCATCTATCTATCGAGTAAGTTCTTAAGAAGTTAATACATTTCCCCTCCTAATCTTCTATGTTGAGGATGATTTGGACCAGTAGGAGAAATATGGACTCTCTTTTTTGCCCCTTAATGGTTTTCTCTCACCACTTTTTCTCTAAAAAGAGATTCCAAAATAATATAATAATAAGAGATCTTCAAAAATCAAGCAAATCTTGTATTTGTATTTTCAATAGATTTCATCTATTATTGTATTCCCAAACCATAGGATAAGATTACTTTTTCTCAAAATCCTCATAACTAAAAAAATACAACTCTATTTTCTCTAAAAACAGAGCCAATCATTCATATACAACTCTTTAATACCCACATTCCTTTTCAACATTAAAATATATTAGAATCATTATCATTCTCACTTCTTAAAAGGGCGAAAGTTGAAAAACAATATAAAATAACATACACATCATATTTTAAGAAATTTTTAAACCTAGGGACATCTTTGTATCTTTTTTGGACAAGTATATTCCTATTTTTTGGCATTTTTTCATTCCCTCTCAAAGCTCTAGTCTTATCCCAAATTTTGTGTACTCTTCCCCTTCCCTCCAGAATATGGTTTCTTGCATACGAATTCTTCTCAACTAGCACTTAATACTATCTACAACACTCTCTACCCTACTACAAGCAATCTCAAGAGTGGTTTTGATACCATTTGCAGAAATCAAATAATGTCTATCTACAACACTCTCCACCCTACTACAAGCAATCTCCCTCTTCAATACTATGATATAAGATATCTTCCTCTTTAGCAATCTATACTACAAGAAATTAAATAATAATGGAGGTATCTTTATTTTTTAAGTTATTACTCTTCACAATTGTTTTTTAATCCTTAAGCATCAATTCATAGAGAGAGAGACAGAGAGACAGAGAAAGACAGAGAGAGAGAGAGAGAGAGAGAGAGAGAGAGAGAGAGAGAGAGAGAGAGAGAGAGAGAGAGAGAGAGAGAGAGAGAGAGAGAGAGAGAGAGAGAGAGAGAGAGAGATAGGGAGGGAGAAGGGGGGAAAGAGAGAGGACTGTGTGAAATGAACTAAGAAAATAAGTAATAGAGTGACAGAAAGTAAATTAGAGCAGAATATAAGATGATTCAAGATTCTGTATAAATGCATTTAAATATCTTCCATCAATTCTTATTGAGAGAGAGAGAGTCAAAGAAAGAATATTTTGGATAGAACAAAAGATCAGATTTGATTAGGAATTGATTAGGGTCTATCATGACTGAAATCAAGAGAATTAGCATATATTTTTCTTTGCAGACTGCAGGTACAGGACATACCAAGAGAAAGAGAGATATTCACTTTCAATTGGAAGATGAATATGAACCAATGTTTGAAAGAACTATGGAGAGGGATGATGCAATAAGAAAAAAATGTAGGGAAAAGAAATGTGGACCTTTGGGTTGATGGGTGCATTTATCCACCCGATCCAGTCACTCTCAAAGGCCACCACAATTTGAAGGACTTACATCATTTGTAAACCAAAGGAGGACCATGAAGTACTTGAAGTTTTTTTTAAACCTCACTAGTATACCCAATGTTATTCAATAGCAAAATAATGGAGCAATTTTACACATCAAGGGGTTTGGGGACTATCAAGTTGAATGGCATCTTGCAGGTGATTTAAAAGCATTGAAGTGTATGTTTGGTTTATCAAATGCTAGGAATGCAAAATTTCCATGCATATACTGCATGAAAACTAGGAAGAAAGGGAAAGATGGAAAGAAAGAATGGCTTGCCAAGGCAGGACAATAAGGTGCTCCAACACATGATCGAAAAATCATGAGAAATGGAGTGCTAGTTTCAATGGATCCAAACTGGTGTTCTATTTTGAAACTAGCACTAACAAGGGTTTACTTTTGCACATTGCATTGTTTGGTTAGAATAATTGAGAAGCTAGTATATGAATATATATGCTTTGCATAAAAGATATAGCCTATGTCAGAAGATGATGCTACATGCAAGAAGGTAGAACAAGTCCTCTCTGAAGTTGGATTGCACAAGGACCAAGTAGAAATAAAAAATGATAAGAAAATTTTGGACAAGAGTGGAAATATCCCTTGTAAACCATGGTTTGGAGGACCCAAGGCTAGGAAGTTTATATCTCCACCTCGAGATGAGAAAGGAAATATACTTGTAAAACAACCAGAGAAGTATGAAGCATGGAAAAAGTTGCACCTTGTTGTTCCAAATTGGAGCAATGGGGGACAAAGGAGGATTGCGAGGGAAGAAGTGTGGATATATCTAGATAGATTAGCAGCTCTCTTATAAAAGTTGAGGTTTAGGGGTGGTGATGCCAATATATTTAAAGAGACAGTTGCTAAATTTCATAAGTCCATGGTGGAGGCATGGACTACAAATAGCATTACACACTACATGGTTAGTATGTCACTACAAAAAAAATCATCATTTCGAATTAGTTTGTGTTTCTAATCTCTCTTCTTGTGCATCATATACTTGAAGAACATGGTCCATACTTTGCATATCAAGTTTAGTAGTATGGTCAACTCAAGGCATGGAATGATCTCATTGACAAGTTCATCGTGCTTTTCAAAAGGAAAATAACATGAAGGTGGCATCAATGATTCCAATTCTATAAGGCAAATATTACAATGGTGGTATAGGAGATTAGAGATATGAGACAAGGAAAAGGAAAAGAATTCCAAGAGAATTTATAAGTAGGGCAATATTATATGAAGTGAGAAAAGCAAGATATGAAAACAACACAACTAGACAACGCTGCGCAGAATGGTTGGAAACCCAAGAGAGAGATGGCAAGAAATGGAGACCTAGACAAAGATAATAATTTTGACACATTTAGAGTCCATGAGAGAGCACACGTACTAAGGATATGACACATCAATACTCCTATCTTTAACATGAGATATCTTGCAAATTTTGTTTAAAACTTTGAAGGTTTGTCACTATTTTTTTCAAGGTCAATTTTGAACTATGTTTTTTAATGATGAAAAGTAGATTTCGAAATCCTAAGACAAAGATATGAAAATTCCAAACCTTGGAGCATTCGCTGGCCTAGAGAGAGAGGGGCATGAGGGGGGGTGACAGGAGATAGATAGAGGCAGGGATGGGGTGGAGAAATAAAATGAAATGATAATTTTAAAGTTCATTTACACCACAGTAAGTTTAAAATTTTTGTATTTAAGTCAAGTATCTCCTTTTATTTTTTCCCATTACTATTCACTCTACCCTCCACCTATTTGTCCTTCATCATCACAATCATGACACGTTTCAAGTTTCCTATCAAGAAGGCACTACAAGAGCAAGAGATCAACACTCTTTTGAATCTAGTGAGCATATTGTGAGTGAAAAAGGTCCCATGGTGGGGCTGACAATGGTGGCGCTAACAATGGTGGCCCTAGTGTGGCCAATAATGATGGTTCACCATGGTTTAGAAATGGCGGTCCACATGCTCCACTTGCTCCAGCTCCCACTACTGCTCCAACTAGTAATACACGTCCTCCAACACATAAGAAGTGAAGATGGAGACCAGGTAGAGCTCTGATACTTGAGATAAGGAAATTCTAGAAAAGTGCCAACGTGATTATTTCTAAGCCACCATTCTCTAGGTTGGTGCAAAAAAAAACCGCAAGATCTACAATTAAGGCATCATCACATGTTCTTTTCAAGGAACTAGGCAAGGAATGTGGAGCAATGGTCAAGCCAAGCCTTGCTTGCTCTCCAAGAAGCAGTTGAAAGTTACTTTATTGATCTAATGAATGATTGTCAATTTTTAGCCATTCATGACTGATGTATCACTATTAAGCCCATAGATTTGGTTCTTGTTCGTAGAATCTGCAGCAATAAGGATGCATTTAATATTAATGTCAACAATATGCTTTGAGAAGCTACCTTGTACTTGGATCTATGCTTTTAGCTCAGCTTTGGTTGTAGATTGTAAGGAGCTTAGTTTTATGTTATCCTTTTAGTAGACTTTCAATTATTTGATAGCTGTGACCTACAAAATGGAGCTAAATTTTGCTTAGCTCTAGTTGTACTTGGTGCGATGCACTATCTACTATGTATTTCATGGTTTCGTAATGCCAAATCTAATATGTGATATTGTATTTTGACCATGATTTTCATTGTGCATATTTTCAAGTTTTCAATTTTGTAAGTAGTTTCGTTGAGGATAAATTCAATGCGCAATCATGCACACGTCAGTGATCAATTGTACATAGTGGTTTGGCAACACTATATCCGATATGTGATATTCAACTTGACCCATGACTTATTTTTTGTGAATTTTTAAGTTTTCAATGTTTCACACAGTTTGGTTGGTAACACATTTAATATGTAGTTGCGCACACTCAATGGTGAGTTTTTCTATTTTATCAATGAAGTATAATCCATTTAATGCATTTTCAAAAAATGATTGAGCCGTTAATTTTATAAATCGAAATATGATGAAACTTCACCCAAATACTGGGCATCATAAAAACTCATGCCAGAGGCTTCTAATGGGGTCAATTTTTTTTGGGGTGGTTGATGTGTCCTAGAGGAGTCCACAGGTAAATTTTTATATCAGTAGGATCACTAGTCATATATTTCCAAAACCAAGATACATTAATTTAAGTTTCAAAATTTTTAAAATTTAGTTTGCATATAAGTTTAAAGTTTCACCTCATTTTACACCTTTCACTTTTGAGTTTTGAATTTTCCCTCCTAGAAGACATGGCATGCACCAAGCAAGCGACCCGCAGACACCCCCTAGGAATCCCATGCACAGACCACCTCCCCCAACTCCACCACCACCACTACCATGCCAGCATCACAAGTGTCAATGGAGGCCAGACACATTGACTCTTCACAAGATTTGTCATTACCAAAAGATCACGCACCTCCTGATACCAAAGGCTCCATTCTAGAAGCTGGTACAAGAGATTATGGATGGCATACTGATTAAGAAGAGTAGGATGCACTTTCAAGATGGATCACACTTGCAACAAGCCGGTCTCTGGACTACCTAGGTCCTCCTTGCACTACAAAAAGCTGCTGAAACTTACCTCATGGACTTGTTTGGAGACTCTGTCTTTATTGCAGTGCATGCCAGGAGAGTCACAGTCACAACAACAAGGATCTGCGCGGCGAATAGTTAGGTTCTTTAGGTGATGGAAGGATAGTCCTCACGGAGATCAACAATGATAGGGGTGTATTATTTAAACATATATGCAATGTAGCATCCAAAGAGATTTTATAAAACCTTGGTTGTAATGGATTCCATGTAAAACGTTATGAATATAAATACAAATTCTTTGGTGCATCTTTTTTTTTAATTCACTTCTTATTTGTGTCTTTAAGTTATCGTTACATGCGTTTGAATGAATATATGTTGTGCATGAATTCGATAAAGCAGTGTGTATTAAATTTAGGGTACAAATTGTGCTGCATATGAATCTGACAAATAAACATAACATTCAATTAAAAAACAATAATAAACAACATGTATGAAAAACTACATTGCACACAAATCCAACAAACATCACTTTTCATTACTTCAAGAGAAGATTACAAAGTGCATTACATTGGTGATGAGATATCCTTTGGAAATAAGTACATCTAGTCTCTCCTAGGCTTCTTCAGGCTACACTCCCCATGGTAAGAGCTATTCTTGATCATAAGCATCAACACATTTTGCCCTAATAGTTCATACTTAATGACATTGGGGTCTTGAACACTAGTAACCATGCCATGGGCCACCATGGAAAAAAGTGGCCCAAACCTAGTACTAGAGAATAAGTAGAGGAGCTTGGAACGTCAAAGCAACACTACTTTCTCCAAGATGGAGCTCGTTGGGATGGTCTTGAAGGGCCCAACCTTCGTTAGTGCCCTCAACTTCAAGAAGATCTTAGCAAAAACTGGAGAGCATATCTTATGAAATACAATAATGTCTCTCACAAGCTAGAATATATACTCTTTCAATGCTGAGTCTTGCACTCTTCCTTGGCTACCAGATCGGCCACCTTGCCTAGATGAGAACTCATCTATATAGATAATGTTTTACATCACACAAGTTCAGTGTTAGACTCACTGTGTTAGACTCACTATGCATGGAGTGTGCTAAAAGAATAAACTATAAGTATTGTGAAAAACCATTTGTTAATATGTTCCTAATATCTCCTATCACTATAACTAAAGCAACTATTTGAAATAGGATTCCAAGTACATAACTTCAATTTTATGGAAGATCAAACCTTGTCATTGTCTTCATATACATGACTTCCATTTTATGGAATCCCAAACCTTGTCACAGTCTTGCATATACATGAATTCCATTTTATGGAAGCATGAACCTTGTCATGGTCATGCATTTACATCAAGGTAATATGCACGTACTTGTGCATATGACATCATTGACTTGTAGATCCATGAAAATTTCTATTACTTGATCGAGACCTAGCTTTCCTTACTATAAGTTTTGCATTGGGAAGCTCATGGTCTATCGTCTTATAGTTTATATCCATAGTACAATGTAGAATTGACCCATCATACATTTGATGCATTAGAACTATGCATGGTGGTAGACACGTGTATACAAGAAAACATGATGTATTCATGGAGGTTTCTAAATTGACAAGATTCCACTATTTCTTCACCATATATGTACTAATAGAAAACAAAAACCTTGTCATATATAAGTACAAGCAAATGTCACTTTTAAATGGGAATGCACCTTTAATGGCATCATATTCGCCATTTCTTGTGAAGAGCATAGATATGGTGGGTGTGGACAAAGGCAAAACACAAGGGGTATGACCATTCATGATATTCATCATGGTTAGGTTAGAAGGAAGGTGGAGCATGTATCAAAGTGTGATAAGGATGGGACGGCACATCACACACATAGTGTTGGTGATGGAGATTGAGGTTGGATGCACACGGAGCATGGGCATGGTGATCATGGTTGTGGTGGACCATGGAAGATTATGAACCAAGGCTCCCTTGACAATGGTGGTGATGATCCTCATGATCATGATCATTGAAGGTGGTAGCATGATGATGATGATGATGATGAAGTTTTCATTGACGATCATGATGGCAATGGTATTCAAGTTTAGGCACCAGTTAGTCATGGTGGGCCTCATGATGAGCTCCATAATGATGATGATAATGGTAATTTTCATGAACTAGAGATTCAACTTTGAGGGCCGTATGTTAATGGTGGACTTGATGCTGAGCTCCATGTTGATCGTGGTGGGCCTTATGAGCTTCATGATGATCTTGATGGCGATCATAGTGATGGTGCAGTTAGAGCAGCATCAACACAATAGTTGTCATGTTATGTGCAAGGCCAATTTGTAAACTTTCACGTACATGTGCATCTCTGAGAGCGGAATTTAGGTGACGGAAAGTGCTTAAAAATAGCTAAAAATTATGAATATCAAGGGAAAAATATTCACTGTCAAAGGCGGCAGCTCGATCTAGGACGATTTTAAGCGCCAAAGTGCTTTAAAGGCGCCCGAGAAACACTTGTTGATTTTTCATAAATTTTCAGACAGTCGTGTGGGTTGACACGAGCTACTGGCCAATGCGGGATGCTAAGCCAGACGCCCAGGATTTTTCAGAGCTCAATTCGGAGATCGGACGGGGAAATGGCCAAGAATTGGGCAAGATTTGAAAAGGTGGACATGAGTTTGGCCAAATGAGTAAGTGACCCTTGGGGCCCAAAATGAAATGTTACATAAAATGAAGGAGGAAAATCGTGGAGAGAGAGAGAAGAGAATCACGGCAGGCGCGCGCCGAAATTTGCGCTCCATGCTTGGTGATCACCATGGCAGCCTGCAAACAACCCCTGCAACTGATCACTGCCCCTCATTCCCTCCTGGATGCCAATCATTTTGCCGCCCTTCGCCCGTCGAATGATGCTCTCTTTGAAGATCTCTGATTTCAGTCTTTCTCTCTCCTCCCTCTCTCTCTTGTAAAGGCAAGTTCATGTGGGGAGAAGAAGGAAGAAGAAAGAATGGTGGAGGCTTGTCCGGCATGGATCAGATTGCTCCACGGGCTGGAAATGGTGATTGGTGATTGTGCTGGACATGAAGTGCTACTGGTTTCCAAATCTACAGCCATGGACATGAAACCCGAAACACGCAAATAAGCGGTAATTTAAAATTTTCAAAGGAAATTTGAGCTTTTATGGCTTTTGATTGATGAAATGCTGTTCATGTGGGATAAAAATTGTTCATGTTACTGTTTTCCATGAGTTCTTGCTGGTCATAATCAAAAAATCAGAAAAATATGCATTTTTTGGGTCAAGATAATATGCTAAAACACGAAAAATATGAAAAATCAAGGGAAAATGATGGGTTCTGGCAGAAAAAGGGGGAGGTAAATAGGAACATCAACTAAACTTTCATTTTTCTGCAAGAAGGAACTAAGGGCCATAGCCCATAACCTGTTCTTAATTTTCAGCAATTAAATAATGCATAAAAATAAGGAAAAATACAAGAAAATGGTGGAAAAACCCTAAAAAATAGGGAAAAAAATGCATTTTGGGTTCCGAAAAATAAGGATAAATAAGAGCAATGTTTGTGAATGTTTGTGGGGACTGAAGCATGAGGATTTGCCTCAGTTCAACCCCACCTTCTTGTTCTAGTGTGTCTTTTTCCATTTTTTCACATAAAATGATGACAAAATACCCTATAAACCTATGCAACGATGCAATATTTAAACGCGGAAGGGTAGAGAAGTTGAAATATGTCTAAATGCTGTGTGAAATGATGGGAAAGTTGCTGATTTCTATGCATAGCATTTAGGACGGATGATAATTAAAATTAAGAGCTTAGTAGCACGAGGATCACCTCGGTGCTAGGCCCATGCAACGAAGCACGAACGGTAGTTGGAAACCATTAAAAGAATGATTTGCACTTGTGCACGATACTGTTTTGCTAAATGTTTGAGCACTAGACATCCACCAAATGCATAGAGCATGAAAAGAATTTAAGAGTATCGATGGTCAGCTCCTGGACATGCATTGCAATTGTTTTTGGAACACGACCTACGTTGAGAGGCAGTGAGATACCCATGCTGTAGGCTAGTCGTGGGATCCTAAAGGGGAAATTAAGTAAGGACAATGGTACATTCCTGGACACGCTTATTGGGTACCTTGAGCGACATTTGTGCGAAATGTCTAAATGTTGAGCGACGCATCGAGGGGCCAATCCCCAAGGTGTAGGAGAGTCGCAGAGGGTTGACGGCATTCAGCCGTAGGAGGAACCCCATGTGTATGTGATTCGAGCCTTTTGGCTATGTGAAAGGGACTCCCTCTGAGGAGTAATATTGGATTAGGATTAGTTGGACTACAACGTATTACAAACGCAATGTGCAGGAAGGCAGAGATTTTGATAGACGCTCCTGGCCGCGAGGCCGAGGGGTTGTCTTGTGCATAGTGACGAGGTCCGGCTAGTGCATGAGCCAGTGCCGGCCCGTTTTTAGGTCCATCAGTGGTGCGTCTGCCGGGAGCCGCTTAAAAGTGGCGGTTCTCGAATCCTGGTTGTTTAAGGACCAACTAGCAGTTTATGCCAGAGGATACTGAGATTGATCTGTTATTTATTGATAAGCATCGTCTAGCAGAAATCCAAAAGCAAGAAAGAGACGAAAGAGCTAGGCGACGTGCTGAAATTTTTAGGAGATATTCCCCTAAGCGTAGCGGTGCTGAACCCTTACGAGGGAGTGGATCTAGTGGTCTTAGGACCACAAGCAGTAAGTTAGGAGAAGGCGGGAGCTCTAGTGCTCCCCTTCCTTCTATAAGCCAGTCCACGTCAAGTACGGGAAGTGTAACCCTACCGTCCCCTATTCCTAGTGCAAATCCAATCCTCGTCATGGCGCAGCCTATTGCAATTCTAGCAGGAACGACGGATTTGCCGGCTCTAGGTTACCCGCTACCCATTTTTAATGGGTTAGTTGAGGAAGATGCGGAACTCCACATTAGGGAGTTTCAAAAGCTGATGTTTAACTGTCGCATTCAAGAGGAAGGACATTTGATGATGTTCTTCAATATGACTCTCAAAGGAAGAGCCGCTATATGGTATCATGGTTTAGAAGCCGGAACCATATTGAACATTGATACATTTTATGAAGCTTTTCGAAGGGAGTTTGCCCCTGAAAGGGGTGGGCAATATTGGTTGCGTGTACTCAACGTGACCCGCCAAGAACCACACGAAGATATTCGTGCTTATGCGAAGAAGATAAAAGAGGTTTTCCGTAAGTTGGACACCTCTATCCCTATCCCCGCAGCTGCCCAATTGCAATATTTCCTACATGGTTTGGACTTTAATATCCAATTGCAGTTGAGTAGTGTTCCCTTGGGGGATATAGATACTGCCATTACACGAGCACAAGAGGTGGAATCCCGACTACAAGCAGCCTATGCTTCTCGCGGCAATTCGAATTATATGGGTTTAGTATTGGGAAACAATGTGGCAATGACCAATGGCAATAGTGGTCAAGGGATAGCGATGGCTAATCCTAATGGAAGAGGGAACATGATGCAGAATGTCCCTTTATTACCAGCTCCCCCTAGCATGTCGATGCCTACGGGCAGTCAAATGGCTCCAAGTAGTGGAGGCCAGGCGGTCAATTCTAACACCATGCCTGTAGCTCAACAGCCTGTGCCTAATCGAATTGTTAGGCCGATTGAACAACATGGTAATGACCAAGGCTATGAGTCGAGTTCTTCCAATGTTCTTGGCGAGGTTAAGGACATGATGAAGCATTATACCGACATGATTACGGAGCAGTATCGACAAATAGCTGTTGATGTCAACTTTCTTAAAAAACAACAAAATTTGATAGGAAGTAGATACCCGGAGGAGGGTGCACCATCGAGGTTTAGTTGCAAATGGTGTGGCGGGCAGCACTATCCAAGAAATTGCCCAAATGTTAAGTGCGACATTTGTGGAAAATCCGGCCATTTAGCAGCTACTTGCTGGAGTAAGATCAGTTCCCTCCAGCGAGGAAGTCGGCAACCAGGGCCTGTTAATCATCGTGCCCAAGGAAATGATTCCCAGCGAGAGGACGGGCCTAAACAAATACTTCAACAACCAAAGACTACAGTGGAGGAGCTACCTAGTGGTAGTGGGGTTAGTTTGATTGAGGCTGTACGTGTTAATGATGCTGAAACCTCTAATCTGCGAGCT
This sequence comes from Lygodium microphyllum, assembly GCF_053477565.2. Taxonomy (NCBI): domain Eukaryota; kingdom Viridiplantae; phylum Streptophyta; class Polypodiopsida; order Schizaeales; family Lygodiaceae; genus Lygodium; species Lygodium microphyllum. Next base: position 39,418,153 of record NC_141161.1, on the reverse strand, counting down.
GTTCTTACAAGAGGTCAAAAGGGTAGAGGAGCCGACAGGGATAAGCCTGTCGACGGAAACCCTAAACAAGGCGACAAAGGAAAGCAAGTTTTGGATCCTGCCATGGAAGGGGGACCTTTGAAGCCCGTGGAAAGTAAAGCCGATAAGGAACCACCAAAGAAGAATGTGAAAGTTAAGAAAGAGGCAATAAAGCCGGTTCAGCAACCTAAAGAGCGGATGGTTTGGCGTGAAAAGCGAGCTCTATCGAACTATCATGAATTCGATTTGGCAAGCTCTCTTTGCGAAGTCAAGCCGGATGTGAATCTTTTACAGCTTATTAAGCTTTCCCCAGGAGTACGTAAGGAATTTAGAAAGATCCTACGTACCGGGTATATTGTAGAACCTTTGGGTATTGCGCGAGTTGGTGATGACTGGTTTGAGCATGCTGAGAAGCATTGCCCAAGGGTTGTAGCCTATGTCGATGGGATATTAGTAGATTATGCCATTGTCGACACGGGATCATCTGTTAACATTATGAGTTCTGAACTGATGGAAAGGTTGGGTCTTGCGATTCAGAAAGATACCTCCACAATTCTCAGAATGGCAGATGACAGTTTGAGACAGCCGAAAGGCTGCATTACTAAGGTCCATGTCACTGTTGCAAATGTAGAATGCATGTTGGACTTTAGGGTGATTCGTTTTGCAGGGCGGCCAAGTTACCAAGTATTACTTGGACGACCTTGGATCTTGCAAGCGGACTGCCAAGTAGATATACCTGCCGGTCGACTGATATTCGGCAGAGGTGCCCAGCGTGTGGTTGTTGATGCTTATCCTGAGTCCCCGCAGAGTGAGAGAGCTCCTCTATCTTCTACAGAATTGGAGACATTAGAAGATTTATCTGGCAGTGAGACATCATCGAGTGATGAGTCCAAAGAGGGATCCACCACGGAGGACATCTATCAGATCACTTTGAATAAGCCGATAGAGGGCCAAGATCGTATAAGAGATGCAGATGTCATCGAGCTAGACCTTGGTACGCTTGGTGATTCGCGGCCAATCAAATTAGGTTCTATGCTCAGCACAGCAGAAAGGGAGGACTATGTGGCCTTGATCCAGGAATTCCGTGATATTTTTGCCTGGAGTTATGATGAGTTGAGAGGCATTCCTCCTAGCCTTGCTGTTCATACAATTCCGTTGAAAGAGGGCAGTCGTCCTGTACGGCAGAAAGTAAGGCGTATGCCTTTCGAATTGAGGGACAGCCTGTTTGAAGAGTTACAGAAGCTTCGAGAAGCGGGTTTGATTTTTCCTGTGCAACACACGAAATGGTGTTCGCCAGTTGTGATTAGAAAGAAGAAGAATAATCAGATCCGTTTATGTGTAGACTTTAGGGAGCTGAATAAGCACACAGTTAAGGACTATTACCCGTTGCCATTTATTGACCAGATTTTGGATCAATTAGCGGGTAGGGAGATATATTCGTTTATGGATTGCTTTGCAGGATATAACCAAATGGCAATTGCAGAAGAGGATAAGTTGAAAACAACTTTCATCACTGTATTTGGTACTTTTGCATACCATGTGATGGCCTTTGGTTTATGCAATGCGCTTGGTTCGTGGCAACGAACAGCAGATAAGACATTCGGTGACATATCCCCTGAAGAGTTGAAGGTGTTTATTGATGACTTAGGGGCTGCCACCGTGAGAGCAAGGCAGTTGATCATTTTAAGAAAATGCTTTGAGCGCTGTAGACAATTTTGCATCGCCCTAAACCCACGGAAGTGTGTTTTTGGAGTACCTTATGGGCTATTGCTGGGTCATGTGGTCAGTTCGGTAGGAATTGCGACAGACCCCGAGAAGGTCAAAGTTATAGTTGCCAATGGGTCCACCACGCACTCCGAAAGAGGTTCATAGCTTTCTGTCTTCGGTTGGTTACTACCGTAGATTCATCAACGCCTTAGCAGAAAGAACGTTGCCACTTACAAATTTATTGTCCTTTAGCTGTTCGTTTGTATGGGGTGACCCTTGTAAGGTAGCATTCGAGGATGTGAAACAAGAGCTAGCAAGAGCGCCCGTTTTAAAAGCACCTAAAAGAGGTGAGGTGTTCTATATATTCTCAGCAGCCACCATGTATAGTATCAGCTGCTGTTTAGCCCAAATTTGGGAAGAGAAGTGGTACCACTCGATTGCTTTTGCTAGTCGGAAGCTGGGGGTATCCGAAATCAATTACACCTACATGGAGAAGCTGTGTCTAGCGATGGTCTTTGGGACCAAGAAATTCAGGCATTACATTCTCTATGAGAAAGTCGTGCTTTATACGAAGGCGGAGGGACTTCGACTATTGATGAATAAGTTACAGCTGCCTGATCATTTAGCGAAGTGGTTAATCACTTTGCAGGAATTTGATTATGAAATCAAGAGTAAGCCACCAAGGTTGCAAGGCATCGTGGAATGTCTTGTGGACTTTGGGGAGCCGAAAGAATCTGTGGCTGAAGGTAGTGATATGGAGTGGTTATTTAAAATAAATACGGCATCTATTCCCTCCTGGTATGCTACAATAACGCATTATTTATCAACGGGAGAGGCGGGATCCGAATTATCTAAGGCTGAGAAAAGGAAAATTAAGCAGCAAGCGTTAAAGTTTGCATTGATCGCAAGTACATTATATCTGCAAGGGGTTGATGACATCTATCGCCGGTGTGTGATGCCTGACGAGGTGCCATTCATTTTGGAAGAGTGCCATGATTCTGCTTGCGGTGGCCATTTTGCTGGACGGCTTACAGCACAGAAGGCTTTAAGAGCAGGTTATTGGTGGCTTGCCATCTTCCAGGATGCGTTTGCGTATGTTAAGCGATGTGATATTTGCCAATGACATGATAGTCGAGAGAATAGGAAACGACCACTCACCCCTATTATGGCGATACTTCCATTTGAGAAGTGGGGAATAGACTTTATGGGTCCTATTACTCTGTCATCGACTACGCAAAAGCGGTACATCATTGTAGCAACTGACTACTTCACAAAGTGGTCAGAAGCACGTGCAACAAGGAAAGATGATGCTAAAGAAACTGCTAGTTTCCTTTTAGAGCAGATAATATGCCGGTTTGGTCCACCGAAAGAATTAGTGTCGGACCGCGGAACCCATTTCCTAAATAAGGTGATCAAAGGTTTGACAGAGTTGTGGCACATCAAGCATAACAAGACAACCCCATATAATCCGCAAGCCAATGGGCAAGTCGAAAGCACCAACAAGCAGCTTGTGGGCATCCTGTCCAAAATTGTTTCAGAAAAGAAACGGGATTGGGATAAAAAGTTATACGTGGCAGTGTGGGCTTATAATACAACTTTCAAACGAGCCACTGGCCATACCCCGTTCAAGTTAGTATATGGGGAGGAGTGTGTTTTGCCTTTAGAAATTGAGCTGCCGACTATTCGGTTTGCCATCAATCATTCTTTGAGCGGTGAAGATGCACTTTTTGAGCGCTTGACGACACTGGCACATTTAGATGAGCTTAAGTTGCAGAGCTTATTGCACCAAGAAGTGGCGAAGCGCCGAATGAAGCAGCTACACGACCTCAAAGCCAAGAAATACACCTTCAAGAAAGGACAGCTTGTTCTGTATTATGACGCACGACGTGAATTATTCCCAGGCAAGCTAGAACCCAAATGGGATGGGCCTTATAAGATCGTTAGGATAGGAAAGAATAAATCTACAGTGTTGTTAGCTGACCTTGAGGGGATAGAATTTAAAAATAAGGTTAATCTTAATAAGATTAAACCTTATTACTTCTGATTGCACTAATGCTATGACTGCCTTACAGGTCTAGGCAAGATCGATCAAACATCTGCAAGGAAATCGTGATAGAGGTTGATGGGTCGTCTGATCCTTTATTTAGAACACCCATATTTAGAACAGAGGTATCATCAGGGGAAGCTCATTTGGTGGAGCAAAGGATACAAGGTGATTGAGCAAGAAGGCGGGACATTTATTTGGGAAATCAAGGTCTTCTGCCATCACTGCCTACAAATTTTGATGAGCATCCCTGTTGAATTCAATGATGATGGAGGGATGGAGCCTACAGTCCACCTGTTGAATATGCTGAATTTCGATTACCATAATTACGAGTAGAGTTCAGGATGGCGGGATATGTAAACCCTTTATGGACATACACCTTGTACTTTGATGGGGCGTCCAGGGGTGCATGTAAAAAAGGAAGTGTAGGAGTTGTCATCCGAGACCCCCGACGACGCATTGTCATGAAGTTAGTTGCTTATCTCGGGGTGAATTTTACTAATAATATGGCCGAATACAAAGCCCTGATCATGGGTTTGAATATTGCAAAGAAGGGTGGTATCCGCCAGTTGTTGGTAAAAGGGGACTCTCAGTTGGTTTTAAATCAACTCAATGGGACGTACATGGTATGAAACCCCATCCTTTGTATGTACCATCATACTACCATAGCCCTGTAGACGAATTCGATAGAGTGTCTTTTCAGCTGATTCCACGGAATTGGAATCAGTTTGTCGATTCATTGGCTAATTTTGCGTATGAAGAAGACCTCTTCTTTAATTGTGGCCCTTGTCCCGATATATCTATTGACGATGAGACAGGACCTGGTTGCTTGTGGGGTATGCTTTCTGAACATGCCCTCTTTGGCAGACGATGGTTGATCTGGGTGATGTAGAGGGTAAGCGAGACTCATCTGCCTTTATTATCTTGGACCCACAGACTGGTTAGACGACATGTGATGCGAACACCTCTTGCGATATATGCAGGAGGGATAGGTCATAATTTAATGCACTTAGTATAGGGCTACGAGCCTCTATTCCCCTGGGAATAGTATGCTTTGATGTCTATCATGGTTGTTCCCAGGTGGATGTTCTACATAGTATTGTTTTATTTCATTAGGCCAAGAGGGCCGATTCAGTTTTGTAGTGAAGTGTTTCATTTCATTAGGCCAAGAGGGCCATTTCCCTGTCTAGTGCGGGTGCGTTTAATCGGGTTTTTGTTTTAAGTGTTGTGCTGGACAGATTTCGTGGTTAGTGGAATTTGGTGGAGCCTGGAGGAGCCTTTGCTGCGATGGAAGCTTCTTGTGGTCAATCCAGGTGATATTTCTCCTTTACGACTACCTTTCCTTCCTGTTATATGTGTATTTGCACTTGTCGAGGGGACACATTTTTGTTGGGGACCGGCAACCAAGGCATGAAGTCCCAGGTTTAGGCTAAGTATGTTTGAGGGAGGTCGGAGTAGTCATTGCCTCCTGTAAAGACATTGTTAGGCATTGAAAGACCTATTTGAGAAGGAAGTCCTAGTGGCCCTGTTCTGCCAGCCTGCTAGACAGCCGTTCTAGGCGTTCTTGTTAGTAGTGAGGCAGTTAGAGAAGCCTGCTAGAAGATAATAATAATAATGCCAAGAAATCCTGAATATCCTAAAAGATGAATATCAATACGAAGGTGTGTAAAAAGGGGTTCTAACCCCTATCAAAGAAAAGAAATGAAATGAAAATATATAAGCCGTCGCTCATTGCCCTGCGAAGGCCTGGTAGGTTCCTGGGGACGAGTCAGACCCGGGGCCGATACCTTGTCTTCCTAGGGGTGGCTTCTTGCTGGATAAATAATACCAAAACAAGGAAGGGTGGAGCGAAAATAAAAGTGAGCGTTAGAAAAGGATTAAGTGTCGCCTTGCGAGGGCTTGGTAGGTTCTTGGGTGCCGAGACAGGTCCTGAGACCGATGCCCTGTTCTCCTTGGGTCACTACGCTCAGCTCCCTCCTTTTTACATGCCCAAGTATGTTCATACAATACAAACCCCAAAAGAAGACATGTACTGGAAGAAAGTACACTTTGATCAGGCTATAGGAGTCCTCGCCTTGTAGGAGCTCCTAGTTGTGTTGTCTTTAGTTGGTCAGTAGTTCAGACTACCACTTAGGGCAACCTCTTTGACAGTTCTTTTTAGTTTGGCTGTGTTGGAGCAGCTGGTTAGTGACTCGCTTCGGATCTTCTATTAAATGATGCTAGGCCTACTCCTTGTGGATGTTATGCCTTGGTTCTGCCAGGGGTAGGGGGAGCATTGTGCTGAGTTTTATGATGATAATTGTTTTGTATCAGTTTGATGCTTCTTTGGTTGTTTATGTGCAGATATGTTCGTGGATTCGACGGGCTGTGTCGCCCTATCCCGTGGTCGCCAATGAGAGCGGAATTTAGGTGACGGGAAGTGCTTAAAAATAGCTAAAAATTATGAATATCAAGGGAAAAATATTCACTGTCAAAGGCGGCGGCTCGATCTAGGACGATTTTAAGCGCCAAAGTGCTTTAAAGGCGCCCGAGCGACACTTGTTGATTTTTCATAATTTTTCAGACAGTCATGCGGGTTGACACGAGCTACTAGCCAATGCGGGATGCTAAGCCAGACGCCCAGGATTTTTCAGAGCTCAATTCGGAGATCAGACGGGGAAATGGCCAAGAATTGGGCAAGATTTGAAAAGGTGGACATGAGTTTGGCCAAATGAGTAAGTGAGCCTTGGGGCCCAAAATGAAATGTTACATAAAATGAAGGAGGAAAATCGTGGAGAGAGAGAGAAGAGGATCACGGCAGCAGGCGCCGAAATTTGCGCTCCATGCTTGGTGATCACCATGGCAGCCTGCAAACAACCCCTGCAATTGATCACTGCCCCTCATTCCCTCCTGGATGCCAATCATTTTGCCGCCCTTCGCCCGTCGAATGATGCTCTCTTTGAAGATCTCTGATTTCAGTCTTTCTCTCTCCTCCCTCTCTCTCTTCTAAAGGCAAGTTCATGTGGGGAGAAGAAGGAAGAAGAAAGAATGGTGGAGGCTTGTCCGGCATGGATCGGATTGCTCCACGGGCTGGAAATGGTGATTGGTGATTGTGCTGGACATGAAGTACTGCTGGTTTCCAAATCTACAGCCATGGACATGAAACCCGAAACACGCAAATAAGCGGTAATTTAAAATTTTCAAAGGAAATTTGAGCTTTTATGGTTTTTGATTGATGAAATGCTGTTCATGTGGGATAAAAATTGTTCATGTTACTGTTTTCCATGAGTTCTTGCTGGTCATAATCAAAAAATCAGAAAAATATGCATTTTTGGGTCAAGACAATATGCTAAAACACGAAAAATATGAAAAATCAAGGGAAAATGATGGGTTCTGGCATAAAAAGGGGGAGGTAAATAGGAACATCAACTAAACTTTCATTTTTCTGCAAGAAGGAACTAAGGGCCACAGCCCATAACCTGTTCTTAATTTTCAGCAATTAAATAATGCATAAAAATAAGGGAAAATACAAGAAAATGGTGGAAAAACCCTAAAAAATAGGGAAAAAATGCATTTTGGGTTCCGAAAAATAAGGATAAATAAGAGCAATGTTTGTGAATGTTTGTGGGGACTGAAGCATGAGGATTTGCCTCAGTTCAACCCCACCTTCTTGTTCTAGTGTGTCTTTTTCCATTTTTTCACATAAAATGATGACAAAATACCCTATAAACCTATGCAACGATGCAATATTTAAACGGGGAAGGGTAGAGAAGTTGAAATATGTCTAAATGCTGTGTGAAATGATGGGAAAGTTGCTAATTTCTATGCATAGCATTTAGGACGGATGATAATTAAAATTAAGAGCTTAGTAGCACAAGGATCACCTCGGTGCTAGGCCCATGCAACGAAGCACGAACGGTAGTTGGAAACCATTAAAAGAATGATTTGCACTTGTGCACGATACTGTTTTGCTAAATGTTTGAGCACTAGACATCCACCAAATCCATAGAGCATGAAAAGAATTTAAGAGTATCGGTGATCAGCTCCTGGACATGCATTGCAATTGTTTTTGGAACACGACCTACGTTGAGAGGCAGTGAGATACCCATGCTGTAGGCTAGTCGTGGGATCCTAAAGGGGAAATTAAGTAAGGACAATGGTACATTCCTGGACACGCTTATTGGGTACCTTGAGCGACGTTTGTGCGAAATGTCTAAATGTTGAGCGACGCATCGAGGGGCCAATCCCCAAGGTATAGGAGAGTCGCAGAGGGTTGACGGCATTCAGCCGTAGGAGGAACCCCATGTGTATGTGATTCGAGCCTTTTGGCTATGTGAAAGGGACTCCCTCTGAGGAGTAATATTGGGTTAGGATCAGTTGGACTACAACGTATTACAAACGCAATGTGCAGGAAGGCAGAGATTTTGATAGACGCTCCTGGCCGCGAGGCCGAGGGGTTGTCTTGTGCATAGTGACGAGGTCCGGCTAGTGCATGAGCCAGTGCTGGCCCGTTTTTAGGTCCATCAATCTCTCCATGCTCAAGGTACTTGACGGTAGGCTGTAGACATTATGTGAAGAAATCCCTTAATATTTTTATAGTCAATGCAATCCCTATAGTGGCAGAAGTTCTTTCAAGGATCCAAGTCTATGACTCCCATTTCATGCAAGGCCTCAAACCTTGTCAAGTTCTTGCATATACATCAATGCACTATGTGTGTATGTGTGCATAGCACATCCTTGAGTTGCAGGTCTCATAGGAGTGATCATTTAACTAAGGAGTACCATAAGAGACGAGAAATATATATAAGAGATGCAATCAACCCATCGATATGTGGTGTACACCTAAACTTCATTCTACTTAACTTTCTATGCTACAAGTGTCATAGTGGGAAACTCATGGCTAGTTATAGAAAACATACAAATTTATTATGATATTTGGAAGATGTGCATATCAAGGGCTATGGATTTGATCATATGAGAACTATGAATACTACTGAATACATATCTATGAGGGAACATTATATATAAATGGAGATTCATTCCCATATCTTATCAGAATTATGTATCAATAGAAAACCAAAAATCCAACAATATTATGGGACTAGTAAAATCGAAATGCATGCATTGAAGTGGAAAACCTCATATATTGAAAACCAAAACAAAAACAATTATATGAGCTTGATAGAATTAAAGTCTATGCATTGAAGACCGAAACAAGATGTGGTACAATCAAAACTCTGGTCATGAATAGAAGGAAGTGCCTGGTGCCACTCTTGAATGGGGGTGCGCCTTTAAAGGCCAGAGACCACCGAAATGAAGCCATACAAGTTGGCACATCAATAGGGACACCATGAAGGGTGTGACATTCATGATCATGATGGGTGAGTTGGGAGGAACGCAGTATGGATAAGACGATGCTGGCCGTGGTGCGATGGCGCATCATGGTGTTGGTAATGGCGATGGGGGTTAGATGAAGCAGAAGCGTGGGAATGGTGGTGGTGGCCGACCTTGGAAGACCCAGAAGCAGAGCTCGTTTGGCGATGGTGGTGGTGATCGTCATGATCGTGGGTGGTAGCATGATGATGATGATCATGATCATGGTGGCGATGGTGAGCTGCAGATTTGGTTGTAGCATGCCGATCATGGCCTCCTTGATGAGCTCCACGATGACGATGATGATGGTGAGGCGGAGATTCAGCTTCTATCGCCGCATGTTGTTCATGGCGGGTCTCATGAGCTCCATGTTGATGATGCTGGGCCTCGTGGGCTTCATGTTGATGGTCATGTGGGTGACGGTGATGTGGTGCAGGAGGAGCATCCGCTGGAAGAACATCGATGGTGAGCTTCATGCCCAGCTGGGCGCAGTCGCCTGGAACTCCGGAAATGAACCAGTGCCTGCCAGCTGTCTGCAGGGGCACCACCGTGTTGCTGCCCCTGGGTATGTGCTTCCTGCGCCTAGGCGTATACTCCACACCCCGTCTAGCCTCGCAGGTCACGTAGTCCGCGACATTGCTCAGCTCAACCACGCTGTGCGCCCCTGCTGGATATCTGAAGGCTGCATTCATGCGCCACAGACAGCCAATACAACATATGTTCAAACAACATATTAACTGTTGTGTTTACATATAGACATCAAATGCAATCTTGACGAAGGTCGCAGATACCACAGATTAAAAACGCACTGGAAATAACTCAGGATAAGAATGGAAATCTTTATACTACTACTTACACAAGCTATCGCCAACCCTGAACACTCGGCGGTCGGCCCACGCGCGATAGTCTCCATACGCACGCCATCCTCCCGCGTCTCCAGCTACCACGTATATCCTGTCAGCGTCGGCGCCGCAGTTTACAAGCAATATTGTGGACAGCAATGACAGTGCCAACATATCAGCGAGCGTCATTCTAGGAGATACGAGTACAGGTAATCCGCAGCGATATATAGAGGTCACAATCTTATCAATTCCTTGTATATTGTGCTTTGAAGATTTGATAGTCGGGTCGGTCCTCCTTCGATTTACGGTTTTTCTTTATTATTCACTGGATGTTCTACCAGTTTCCCTACTTTCACGCGTACACAACCCAATTCGCTTCCTCAAAGAGGCTCTTTAGTACAATGTTTCATATAAATTTCCACGAAAACTTGACCATACTTAGAGCAGTGCCCTTTAGTTTCTGTTTTCTTGAAAGATTTCTAAAAAGTATATAGATCATGTTCTCTCTATATATCTATGTGTGTATGAACTCTAAATACCTAAACTTAGCTTGTATTATTACTAGTTTATTCTCTATTTTACTTTCTCCATAGAATGTATATGATGGATGAGTTGTTCTCATCATTTGGCTCTATAAATCATCTTGGCTTCAGAGCATGTGTCATGCACACAAACACACAGACTCTCTCTCTCTCTCTCTCTCTCTCTCTCTCTCTCTCTCTCTCTCTCTCAGGAACACATTTTCAAATTGATTCAAGAGAGGCACATATCATGCATTTTTGTACCATCATCTAGTAGCATATAGATCTTCGTGATAGTGACTAGTCACATCAGAACTAAGATGAGGGTACTTTGAGTATCAAGTGGCTACCATCAACTAGTATGTACAATAGGCCCTTCTTTCATGATAGATGTAATCCTTTCATCTTTAAATTTTGCAACAAGGACACATTGCAACAACACTAAATACATATCCTTAACTCAAAAATATGATGTGTCATGTATGCATATTCTTTGCACCACATGACAATAACCTCAACATAGGAACATAATGAAGCCATAAAGTAAGCCATATTTCAATTGACGTTGCCAAGTAACTAGCTCTTGCACATGTCACACGTGTATAATATATACTATCTCATGAAATCGATGAGCTTTTTATGCTTGCCTATTAGGAACACCTCACCCATTGAAGAAAACCTCACTCCATCCTTAGTACAACAAACTAGTTCTTGGAATGATGGGCACTATACATATTAAGAAATATTAGATGAGGAGCACATGCAAGACCAAGCAAAGAGCCTCCATGGAGATCACAATTACTCGTATAGGTCTCTCATAGGCCTCATCTATTCGCTTTTGATTATATTTTCTTACACCATATTTCGTTTTTCCTTTAATATTACAATCAAAGATTTTGAGTCTTCAAAATCCTTCGCCTTTGGACTACTAACAAAACATACTAGAAAAGGAATAGATACGAAGAAGTCTTGCACATTACTTATGGCTATTCAAGGGATTGACATGACATTGCGGTTATATTTTTGCATGCTTTTTTGCTACTTGTAAGACATGCATGACCATCTCCTTAAGTGCCTTTTTAAACAAATACATTCAATAAAGTAGAAAAACTAACTCTAGTCATGATTTGAACTATTTATCAAATTTTTAAGACTTTACACACCTTAAGGGATCGAGCTAGTTTCTTGATAAGTAGAACTTTTTGCAAGCATCAATACCAATGCATGAGAGTTAGTGAAAAACTCTCGCTAACAAAATTTATCTAGTTAACATTTGAAATTTAGCATGATAAAAGTCATAATCTATATGGTGCACTGTCCTTCTCCCTCCCCTAAAAATAGATGTGTAATAAAAGGCCTAATGCTTACAAATTTGGAGCTTATTGTCCACTTACAAGCAAGGTCATCTCTCATAGCTCTTCATTCATTTCCTAGAGAGGTTCAATTGTAATAATGTCTATCATCAATGCCTATTGCAAATATATTTAATAGACACGATTCAATGTTGAAAGATGCAAATATCTTAGGCTATGATTGGCCATTTCCCCTGCATTGCACTAGAAGACTCCTACCTTCATAATTAATACAAGGGAAATATCAAATCAAGTTAAACATGTAGTGTGGGTGTTGAGGGTTGATATAATTGTGTTTTTTAGTGTCTTTTGTTGGATTTTTGGATGATTTTTGTAAGATTGAATAATAACTAATTGTTCTAGAAATGTTTGAGAGAGTTTTGGACAAGACTGAATAGGTTTGAGAAGCTCATGATATTTTTCAAAGGAGATATGATGTGTTGAGAGACTCTATTGAGTGTCTAATTGGTTATGTTTAGCTTTTGCTTTGTTCTATTTTCTTTTTATATGAGAGGTTGGAATTATGATTGATTGAGTTTAAGAGTGTTTGGAAGCTTATTGAATGTTTTTTTAGGGTTTTAGTTGAGCTCAATGCTTTTTGTTAAGCTTCTATAGAGCTTTTATAGAGTATTTGTCCATGTTTTATTTTTGTTGTGTATGCCTCTGTAAGTGTTCTATGAAATGAATGTGTAGCATAGGAAAGTTTTATAATCTTGGAAAGAGATGAATACAAGTTCAAAATAGCTCAAAGAAGTGGAATAAGTAGCTACTAAAGACTCAAGTGAAGATTGAAGTGACATTGATACTGTTGATACTGTAAGTGTTCTATGAAATGAATGTGTAGCATAGGAAAGTTTTATAATCTTGGAAAGAGATGAATACAAGTTTAAAATAGCTCAAAGAAGTGGAATAAGTAGCTACTAAAGACTCAAGTGAAGATTGAAGTGACATTGATACTGTTGATACTATAGTGGCTCTCCTGACCCTTCATATCAAACATACCTCTTGGGAGAGGTATCCACGACCAAAGAGGGATTATAGATGATTATTATCATTATTCCAATGTACTATTGAGAGAGAGCATGTAAGAGAGAGAGAGAGAGAGAGAGAGAGAGAGAGAGAGAGCCAATCTTTCATGCAAAACAATGTATCTATGAGTGAGAGATCATGATAGAGACTATGAAGATTGTGAAGAAATTGAAGATAAAATCCATGTGATAAAATTCAATTCCCAGTGGGGCCTTCCTTTTGTGTTCTTTGGTTCTTTTGATAAATAATATGAAGAATGCATTGAAATTTTCTTGTGATAAATCCATGTGGGAGAGTTATCAAAATGGTGCTGCCTAAGGATTTCAGAAGATTGGTACCAGTTTTCTTCTTGTGGTTGAGTAAAATATGAAGATCATGTCTTGTTGATGATACAATATATATTTTATTGTAGTAGATACCCCATTTTCTTTGTATCTCTCTTGGGGCTCCATGTTTTTGTGTGTAGCTGGGGAAGATTGCCATTAATAAGCACCATCAGAGGTTGAAAATGGAAGAAGTGGCACTATTGAAGAGGAAGAAAAGAAATGGAAGATTCGAAAATCTGTGCAACTGTTGTGAATAATTGGAGATCTTCATTGCTAAAGCCACTTTCTACAAGAAGTGCGTCCCTCAATGGCAGAAGCATGTCACTATCTTGATGCAGGATGTATGTGATAGACTGATTTCACTATCCTCTAAAGCTACAGAAAGTTGTGTCACAATAGCCAATTATTTCCAATAAAACTAAAAAGAGAATAAGAAAGAGAGAGAATGACCATCCATGGGAGATTTGGCATTCATTGAAGAATTTCTAGACATTATCAAGTGGGAGATTGTGAAGAAGCTTCAGAGTCAAGGTCAGTTGAAGTTTTCAAGAATAAGAAAAAAAAGAGTTGGAATTTGTTCATGGATGCTAAAAAACAAGATACGTGTGATGCTTAGTGCACTAACAACCTTTTGCTTGTCCAATTAGCAACCCATTGAAAGCTAGTAGGTAGAGTGTTCTTCACAGTGACGAGTGCTATTGAAACTCTCTGAAGTTAGTATTATCAAGACAATGGAACTATGTCAATCCTCAAAAGAATGAGTTTTGATACCTTAAGAATTGAATATCTTCCTATGTGTAGTGGAATGAAATCTGAATTCAAAGACGTTGAAAAGAAGGAAGTAGAAGAAATATTGGCAAAAGAGTCCTCTAGAGACTGAAGCCTTCTAATTTTATTCTATTGAGTATAAACAAATTGGGTGGAGCTAACTCCCTAATGAATGATGCGATCAAGACGCAAGCCCTAGAACAAATCTAGAAATATGTGAGAAGAGAAAAGGCAAAAATCAAAGCCAAGAACAAACTAGCAGTAAAAGCCTCCTTTGACACCCTTGTGGCACTCTTTATAGAAATCCCCATGGAGACTCATGGTCCCCTTCCTACTCAAATCTATCCTAGAAATATTAATGCCATGTCAACGAATGTAGTCTCGTTGCCCATCTTTAAGGAAGAGTATAATGAAACTGTGATCTTCCTATAGCTGAGTTCATGGTAGAGTGTGTAGCCAACAATGATAGAACCCATGAGCATTGATCGGTGATATTCTCCACCACTTTCAAAGGTGCAGTGTTTTAGTGGTATGAAAGGCAAGCAGAGGAACTTTTGGCACATGGGACGACCTTCCACTGAATTTAGGTGTGAAGATTTTGAAGACAGGATATGAGAAAAGTTTATGAACTTAAGTTAGTCCTTTGGTGAACAAATGGAAGCATATGTCTCTAGAGTGGAATCTATACTAAAGAGATGGACCAACCATCACTGAGATAAAGACATCCAAAAGGGAGTTTTTCTTAAATGCCTACAACCAGAAGCTCATAAGTCTGTGGAATTGAGAAGACCAGTCAATCTGAAAGCTACAATGGAAGGTGCAAGACCGTATGATCAAGTTAAAGCGATGCTATCAATGTCCTCTGGAAGAGGAGTCTTAGCTCCTCCCATGCCAGGAATGATATATCCACCAAATAAAGTCCTAGGGACTATTTCCTAACCTTATCCTTAGAAGCAAACAATGCCACAGTACAATGCACCAAATCCATAGTGGCAATAAACAGATGTACCTCAAATGATAGTTCAACCATAATAATAGTAGCCTCAAATAGTTCCTCCAATGGTGACTCAGCATAACAATGGAACCTTACCAATTGGAACCAACAACAACCAATCTCAATAGGAGCTCTGAATCAAAATTAAAATAGAGGACCCTCTGGATCAACCCAACCAATCTATGCAATGATGATGGAAACTTCCCAAAACCTACTGTGAGTGTGCTCTAGGAGGAGAAATTTTGACGGACTATCTAAGGACTATCTATCCAATTCAATCACCAACATCAGGAAAGAGCTGATGAATGTGATTATGGAATAGCTACTGATACTGAAGGTGCAAACTACCAACATGTCTAGTCGTGTAGGAGATGAAAAAGATCTAATACATGGTGGTTAAAATACCATCAAGCAAGTCATTTAGCCATTGATTATACCTAAAAATCAACTATCCATGGGGCCTTCTATTCATATTGTTTAAGGAAGAACCTTACACATGATTTTTTTTTTTGAAGGAGATGCACGAAAGATGAAGAAGCAAGATTCAACTTATTGGAATCAAAGATGACCACCTAGAATATCAAACCAAATCCTAGAGAGTTCAGTCCTAATTACAACCCAAGGAGGTTTTGTTTTGAGAGTTGCAGAGGACGATAATCTGGCAGTGGTTAGAGATTAGAGGTGGAGTGTTATAGATGTGGAGAAAAGAGACACATCTCACCAAACTGTCCAAACCCTATAAGGTCCATGGACTACAAACCCTTTTGCAATCAATGCAAAGGAGGAGGCTGAACTGCGACAGACTTTCTAGTTCAGCTCCTATGAAAGATACCTTTGATACCCAATAGAAGACCCAAGAACTTGCCTCCAATCTAGTGGAATTGGAAGTTGCTGCAATAACATGTGCTAAGAAACGAGGACCAACATTTCCAAAAGAGAACATTCCCTCTACCAAAACAGTAAATTTCAATCTTCCCAAGGAGAAACACAGCAATACATAACAGAATGGTATAGAGTAAAGATGTCAATTAGTGTAAAAGGATACATAAACAATTAAGAGAGAGGACCCGAGGTCCAAGAGATAGAGGACCCAGAACTATCCCCAGTGGTGAAATACCATTCAACATCCCAAGGAGCAAGTAGAATCATTGTGGAAAGAGAAAGTCAGTTCCAGTGGAGCATCAGAGGAGGAGACCACTCCCTTGAAGGAGTCAGATCTATACCCAAAGGAAGTCCATAGGACCTTCATTCATGAAGTGAAAGGTGAAAAGAAATTAACTTCTATGGATGTTGATGGTACTAAATATCACTTAAATTCGGGTACTAATCTTCCAAAAGAGAAGCTGTCAATCTTGCATTACCTTCTGAAGGAGAACTTGGATGTGTTTGCATGGTTGTACAAAGATTTGAAAGGGATTGATCCCATGCTGTGCTAGCATTAGATTGACCTACAACCTGATACCTAGTGAGGCAAAGACAAAGGCGTATGAATCCAAATTACTCCACCCTCGTGAAAGTCGAATTGTTGAAGCTGAGTTTACCTATCCAATGGCCAATGATGAATGGGTCTCACCCATCATGGTAGTACCCAAGAAGAATAGAAAGCTACGAATGGACTTTGGAAAGTTGAACTCCAAGACAAAGAAAGGTAATTTCCCTATCCCTTTCACATACCAACTATTGAATATAGTGGATGGACATGAACTTTATTCCCTTTTGGACAGATTCGGTGAATACAACCAAGTCCAGATCGCAAAAGAAGATCAATCCAAAACAACTTTCACAATAGAATAGGGGAATCTATGCTTACAAAGTGATGTGGTTTGGGCTTTGTAAAGACTCTTGCTACCTTCCAAATGAGTGATGATGGCTGCATTCCAAACCCATCTGCATGATTTCATTGAGGTATACCTACATGACTTTTGTGTCTATAGTCTAATCCGAGAGCATTGGGGGTATCTAGAGCAGTGCTTTCATAGATAGTAAGAGTATTGGATCTCTCTCAACCTTGACAAATGCATCTTCAGAGTCACTTCAGGAGTTCTTTTGGGTCACATTGTCTTTGCACAAGAGATAGCAACAGACTCTACAAAGATTGAGAAGATCGCAATTCTAACAGCACCAACCAACCTCAAACAATTGAGGGGATTCCTTAGCCATGTGGGCTATTATAAATGGTTCATTGCACACTTTGCAACAAAGGCAGCCTCATTGCATAAGCTCCTAAGGAAAGATGTAGAGTTTAACAAAGCATTCAATACCCTAAAGCAATGTTTGATTGAAGCACCTATCTTGCAACATGCTGATTGGATGAAGAAATTTCATGTGCACAGTGATGCATTAGTAGAAGGGTTAGGCACAATCTTATGTCAAAAAGGCTCCTCAAAGTTAGATCAACCTATCTACTAAGTAAGCCAAAAAGTATTTGATCTAGAAAGAAACTACAAAGTGACAGAGTTCGAATGCCTAATAATGGTGTTCACCTTGGAGAAATTTTGACACTACTTACTCTTGAGGCACTTCAAATTTTATGTGGATCATGAGGCACTATCCTTTCTGATAAATAATGCAGATGTGAAAGGCCAAATGATGAGATGGCTCCTTGTGTTTCAAGAGTCTGACTATAAAGTGGTTAGCAAGCGATGAAGCCGAGCAAGATGATCCAGACCTCCCCGATGATTCCCTCTTTTAGGTTGAAACTATCACCCCATGGTACGCAAACATTACCAATCGTATGGCAACTCAATAGTATCCTCTTGGTATCTCCAATCATGAGAAGAAGAAGATTCTATTGGAATCGGCCTCCTACACCTTGTTAGGTGATGCTTTGTCCTAGAAAGGAAAAAATGAAGTGTTACACAAATATGTTGCAAGAGATGAAATTGGGATGGTTCTAAAAGCATGCCATGACAAGGTAAAGGAAAATTTGCAGGAGAACTAACAACCAGAAAGACCTTGCTTGCAAGATACTAGTGGCCGACCCTCCACAAGGATACCTATAGGACTACTGTGAACGTAGTGATACTTGTCAGTGGATGGGAAAGCTTACTAAAACTAGTGTTATGCCATTACAGTCCACCCTTCTCCTAAAGACATTCAAGAAGTGGAGAATTAACTTTGTAGGGCCGATCCACCCTTCAACAAGAAGGAAGTAGAACCGATACATTTTGATATGTATGGACTATGTCACAAAGTGGTGTGAAGCCAAAGCTCTCAAGCGAGATGATGGAAAACAACATGGCCTAGTTGTACGAGAATATCATCACCTGTTTTGGCAGACCCCCTAGAGCTAGTTAATGATAGAGGTACTCATTTTCTCAATAGGATTATAAAAGAATTAACAAAGTTGTACAAGATCCACCATGGCAAGTCCACACCCTACTATCCCAGAGCCAATGGCCAAGTTGAAGCTACCAATCACATCCTCTGCTCGATCCTTACAAGGACAATTGCTACACACATTTTGGTGATTAGGAAGATCAACTTAGAGAGACCCTCTGGGCATACAGAACCTCCCATAAGGTTGCTACATGACAAACACCTTTCTAGTTGATGTGTGATATAAAGGTCGTTTTCCTTGTTGAGTTAGAGCTATCCTCTTTGCATGTGGCTATCAAAGAATGATCGGCAATAATGAGTCCCTATAGCACCATCTTCTACACTCGAAATATTTAGACGAGACTTGTAGAATGGCTCTATAGTGTATGGAAGCCACCTAGGATCAATGGAAGGTTTATCGCCACAACTTCATCAAGCATAAAGAACTTAAGGAAGGTGACATAATCCTTGCCCATGACTCGAGATTCGGCAAGTCCTTACCCCGCATAGCCATCTCCCACTCCCTTCTCATTAGATCTAGTAGAGGTGGCATGGATGGTTCTGATATATGGTATTATTGCCATTCTCCTCTTGGATTTTAAAAAAAAGAAAACTAAATATACATCAGTCGTGGGAGAAAATGACTTTCATCCCTATCATGCTGACCTATTCTTCAAAGAAAAGGTGGAAACACCCTCGCAAGTAGAAAGAAAAAACATGAAAAAAAACAAAAACAAAAATCAAAATTATTATGGGGAAAAAGGACAAAGTTCCCTATCATAATAGGCCTCGTTCCAAGAAAATGTTAAAACACCCTTGGACAAGAAGTTGGCTCTCGCAGAGGTGGCAACACCCCGAAGTATAGATCAGTTGATTCTTCAATCGACCTTCAAGGATGGAGTTTCAAAGTCATGTCCCTTAATGTATTGTTATCCTAAAATTCCATTAGAGGATCTTATTCCTACAACAGACAACACCTTTCACCTACAATTGAAAGTCCAAATCTGTTGGCTATCTCCTTAGGTATGCCTCTTCATCAACCAATACAAGTTAACATCATCAACAAGATGAAGCCGAAGTTCATTGACAATCCTTTGAGCGATGTGAGCTTTCATCCTTATCGGATGGGGATGTGAGTATGGGCTACCCTCTATATTTATCAGATGAGTGTGAGACAGAGGGTGGGGTTAGTGACCAATCTTTGCTCTTTAAATCCAACAAAGAGGTAAGATGTGTGAATAGAGTATTACACGAAGAGACTGGTTCTCTCAATGCACAACGCACGATCTGTTCCTATGCATGTGACTATAAGGTTCCCTAGCTCCTTCTTGAACTGTATGCCAGCACAGGGCGGGATGCACTACTACACCATCAATGTGCATAAGACGTACACCATTTGTACAAGTAGCCGTGAGTATCACATCAATGGGTATGAGAAACTTAGTTGCCCTTCTATATCTATCAACATAGTGTGAGACAAAGGGGGGTTGAGCATGATTAATTTCTCTTTCATTGCTTGAGAGGTACCGATTGAGGGATGTCATGACAATTGGTATCAGATACGTTGTCATTTCCCTATGCACACATCGGACGAGCCTCCAACATTACTATAAGCCTCCTAAGCCTTTCTTCTTGCACCTATGCCAGATGGATTGGAACACATTGATGCATCATTCATTGTGCATGTTGGCATACTCCTTTTGAACCATTTCTCTTGTTGATTTCTAAACTCGGTGTGAGATACGAGTTCCAATCCTTCTCCTTGAGTGATGCGAGCTATGGAGCAAGTGACTAACGTATCATTCCACCATGAGTGACTATCGAGATTGAGTGTTGCATTTTTCACCAGCGTGGCTTACCAAAACTTCATCGACAATACTACCTCCTTTGATGCTACTACATGGTCTCTAGTATGATATAATCATACTGATGTGAACCTTGGTAGCTCCTATGGATGACTTCAACTCCCTAGCGCATGTCAATGATGATATCCATCAATCAACTAAATGGGCGAAGTGTTTCTAACCCCATCTCTTGCATTCATTTATGTGTATGTCATGTTCTAAGTGTGGGGATGTATGAGTATGGGCTATGGTTAAGTGTTAGGTCCCTGTTGATTAGTCAAATTTATATATTCATGTCTTAAGTGTGGGGATGTGTCCTTGCTACACATCCTTGTTTGCATATATTTTTTATCACTCTCTTAATGGATCCTTAGACAATGCTCCATTTTCCTTATGTCGTGTTGAGGTCCCTTCCTCACCCACCCTCCCTATTCTAACCCGTTCCTCCCCCTTTTTTGGATATTTTTTCTTTATACAGCTCCTCTTTCTGATGCACATATTGGGTGTTTTTTTTAAAATGTATTTATGGGTTTATTTTTTATGACTTTTCTAATTTTTCATATGAGCATGATATTTTCTCATCGAAATGGCGTTCCTGTTTGGACAACATCAAGCTATTAATCCCCTCAAACATCTTTCCTTTTTCCTCCTCGTTTAGACTATCCAATTTTTTTAATTGATTTTTAATTGTGTCTCCTTATGCATTTTCACTCTTTTTTCCATATGAATGCATCTTTCTTCCATTGAAATCGCATTTTAACATGATAACCCTATCATCCACCATTGCTTAGACATTTTTCATTTTTCTTGCCCCTTGTTTTGACTTACAGATTCTTTGAAATTAATTTTTGTTCAAATTTTTGAGTGTGTTTTAATCATTCTTTAAATGTGACCATCCCCATTTACCATCGGAACCATGTTTCAACTAGATAACCCTATCCAACTTGTCACTTTGCACATTTTTCCTTCTTATTGCATTTCATTTCAAATTTCCAAATTTTTGTTATTAATTTTCAATTACGTTTTCAAGTTTTTTTTTCATTTTTTCCATGCGAACGAGTTGTATTCTCATTGGAACCACATTATGATATGATAGACCTATTCAACTCCTTATTAGGGATAAATTTTCTTCTTTTCGTATTTCATTTTGCCTAACAAATTTTGCGAGATCAATTTTCGTGTGCTTTTTCATTATTGATTTTTTATATTTTTATATTGAACTCTCTATTTATTGTTGAATGTATTGGATGTATTGTCCATGACATTCCTCCCATCGTCATCGTGATTAACTTTACTTTTTATGGCGTGTTTATCGAATGCATGGATCCCTACAAATTAAAATTTTCACACAATTTTTTATTCTTTGCTCCCCCCCTCCTTCCCCTCACATGTCACATACTCGGCTAATTTTCATCTCAAAATGTGTGTCGAGTTTTCGTTGTGTCACGTTTGGCCACCTTGGGTTCTCCCCTCCTCTCGTCCATTCCCGTCAATGCAAGATTTTTTTCCCCCGCCTGCTTTGGTGAGCATACCGGGGGGCACGCATTTACTTAAGACAAAAAAAACCCACAACACACAATTCAAACAAAAACTTCAAAAACAAAAAAGAAACTTCCCCCAATCATCTTGTTTTTCCCCTCCCCTCTTTTCTTCTCTCTCTTTCCTTCTCCCCCCAACCCTCCTATCTACGTCCTCTCTCCTTCCCTCCCATCTTCTCCTCCTCCCCTCCTATCCCTCCTCCCTCCCCTCCCCTCCTACTCCTCCTCCTTCTCCTTTTCCCCCTTTTCTCTTCTCCCTCCTCCTTCTTCTCTGGCCACTCCTCCTCCTTTTCCTCTTCCTCTCCCTCTTCCTTCCTCGCCCTTTCCTCCTTTCCTACCATCCTGGCCCCATGGTGCCGCCCAAAATGACCCCCACTCTAGCCGCTGACACCCGAAACACCCCCGCTCCAACTATCATGCCACCTATCCTCTCGTCCACTCCTCCTTCACACCCCCACCATTATCTTACTTCCCTACCACCTACCCCCCTCCCCCACCCCTCAAACCCCCCGTGCCAGCTACCGCTTTGACCCCCTAAACCCCATGTGCCACCTACTACTTCGGCCCCCATCCCCAACCCACCCGTTGCCTCTCCCTTCCCCTAGCCTTCGAGCCCCCCACCCCGCCTCCCCCCCCCCCCAACCCAACCCTATCTTGTATTGCTACTCCTCCCCCCTTTTTCCCACCCACTACTACTTGTCCACCATTCCACCCCACCCCTAGACTTGTCTTAACCCCCCTCCCCCATTTTAACCTCTATTTCCACCCCTTTCCCTCCACCTTCTCATGCACTACCACACACACACCTCCACCCCTCTTCCTATCCCCTCCCATCACCCTCATTCCATCACGGTGGGTCCCTTGATTGTGTTTTGGATTTTATACTCGTATGAACGCTTTTTGTAAGCCCCCTATTATGCGTAGGGCGGGGTTGATTGTGATTGTTGTTGCGCGCATGTAGGCGCGTACATGTTTTGATTCTGTTCATGCATACACATGTTTTAAGTCCCTGTTTGTACGTGAGGATGTGCATCCTGTTTCACCATCCTGTTTCACCCGTGCCCCAAAGTTACCGTCCACATGCAATTGCTATTAAGTATCTCATTATCCACATCTTGATTATTTTAGTCCCCCACACTTACAAAATGAAAAAAATAAATACATAATTGAAAAAATCCTTAAAATTCTATCAAAATTTAATAAAATATTTTTAAAAATAAAAATTTTGAGAAATTTTAAATTTTTCTTTTATGATTATGGACAGTCTCAAATGTATTT
This sequence comes from Lygodium microphyllum, assembly GCF_053477565.2. Taxonomy (NCBI): domain Eukaryota; kingdom Viridiplantae; phylum Streptophyta; class Polypodiopsida; order Schizaeales; family Lygodiaceae; genus Lygodium; species Lygodium microphyllum. The sequence goes on along the minus strand of NC_141161.1, from coordinate 39,395,222 downwards.
AAAATTTTTTAAAGCACATTTGAAAAAAAATATTTTTAATCTAAAAAAACTTATAAAATGAGAAAATGCTTAGAAAAATTATAAGAATATTTAAAAATAGCTTTTTAAATTCATACAAAATGCTATCAGATTCGCTATACTTGTGTAACCATTTGGTTACTCAAATTATTTATTTAAAAACAAAAAATAAGAAAAATAAACAACAAAATCCAATGGAAAACAAATCATCAAACTAATTAATCAAAATGCTTCAAGTTTCATTCATATCAAATGTGACCTGACAGCTAAAAACCAAATTTTGAATACAGCCCAATATACAATTATCAAATTTCTAAGAATTCAAACACCATACAAATAAAAAATAAAAAATAAAAAGATAAACAAAAAAGAACACAAAAAGAAGAGAAAACGTGAAAAAGAAGAACCCAATACATGATCACCCAAGGAACAAACTCTTCCTTATCTCCCTTCTTTTTTTTTTCACCATGGTATTAATATTGGTTTTTTAGTACCTTGCAGGAGGTCGACTGCCACTTAGTCGCGAACTATTGTTTTCGTATGTGGATTTTTATGTTTTATAACTTGTTTTGATATGGGATTTTGTGCATCAAGCCTTGTAGGTGTCCACATATTCTCGCCAGGTTTTTTTTTCTTTTTTCCTCTTTCACATGCACTGTAATACATATATAATTGTAATTAAAAATTAATCGACCATTGCACCCACCAAACAAACAAATTATACCTAATAAATTTTTAATTAAAAGGAATCAACCATTAATTTATAAAATGAACCCTCCCATTGCTTGCATGTGCACATAGCACCATAACCCACTTAATTTTTCAATTAAAATCCATCCACAGTGCATGCACACATGCGCTATATACATAATGAATTTGTAAATAATAATGAATCCCCCTCCCTGAAGTCACTCATGCATGCACTTTGCATAACAAATCATCTATTTTTAAAAAATGAATCGCATTTGTAGAGACCCCTAGTCCCGTCTAGTCAAGTGAGTCTAAGTAGGGGTTGGGATACAAATACAACTTACCATGCATTAATGACATAATTTAATAATGAACAATGATTAAGTTGTCATCTACTACAAATCAACTGTGTAGTTTTCGTCCACCCACTTCACTGCACCATAGTTATATGCCATATGCTTATGGGGATTAGGGTTTCTTGGTCAAAGGCATCGGTCTTATTCGTCTCTATTTATTTTGATGATCTAAGTCTATGGTCTAGTCGTGATTTCTAGACTGTATCTAGGATATGGTATGCGTGGCATTTTCTTTTCTTCGGAGTGTTTGCTTATGGGTTTTTTGGGTGCTTGTATCTTTGCATTTCACGAATCTTTTCAATCACATATGTGCATAGGTCATGGATTTTCATGTGCTTGTTTGTCTACATTTCACGAAGCTTTTGGTCGCATATGTGTGTAGGTCTTGTCAAATTTTTTGTAGGATCTAGATTGCTTGGGGAGGTTTGGTCTAGTTCACTCAGCTTTTTTTGTTGTGTTTTTCTCAGTTGTATGTCTCAATGGTGATATGTGTGGGTTTTGCAAGAATACTCTCGTTTTCCGAGCTTTTTTGTGGTGCCGATGATCCAATGTGGTCTACATGGCATCTTCTTTCACACCTTGGCTTACGATTCAACATGTATCGTTACCGATCCACGATTACTCTCTCCCTTTTGGATCGTGATTGTATTCGCAAGGCTAGTCTTCATCTCTTTATGGCCTTGAAATTCCCTCCAATGTAGATGCGAAGCTCTATTACTCTTTTTTGGACACTTACAAGAAGCTTTCGGGCTTGGTTTATGACCGTCATCTTTGTTTTTCCCCTACTAGTGTCAAGGAGGCTTTGTTCCTGCCTTTTGTAGCTTCCTCTATGCCTCCTAGTGGTAATCATTTATTATCCACTGTAGAGATCCTTCTCTTATTGTAGAGGGAGACCTCTACTTGTTTGGTAGTGAATAAGGTTATCACCAGTTCACGAGTATCAATGGCACATATTTTCTCTTCCTTATGGAAGAAGTTAGGCAAATTCCTCCAAGATCGCTTTATGTTAGGAAAGCTTACATCCAAGTATTTGTCCTATGAATTATTCATTGTGCTTGTTAGAATCCTTGAGAGGGTTAAGCTTAATTGCACAACCTTTCTATTGGATAAAATGGATTAGCATTTTTAGCATGTAACGAAGGGTCAAGTTAGTAACTGCTCCCTATGGGATTCTTCTATAGAAGAATATTCAATTGGTACCTCCCCCAAGTAGCATTCTTGTGTTTAATCCTATTCCATTTTCACAAAAATCTCCTCCTTCTAATCCTTCTCATTTTATGGAAGTCAATTTAGATTTAGTAGATATACCCCTTATCAAAAACATTCAAAAGAAGCGTTGCACACATCATCCATTTGATCCTCTCTTTGTTCCAATCCTATGGTACAGATTCCAATGCCTAAGGTATCTAGTAGCTCCGTTCCCTCATTCCTGTCTTGTACCAACCTCTTTGTAGCACAATGGGAAGGACAACTCGATCCACATATTTCTCCTTCATTTCAAAGAGTGCTTTCTAGATCTATACTTTCGCAGCTAGTTTCTAATGTTCAGTCTACTTTGGAGACCTCCATGAACTCCTATCTTTAGAAAAATCTATATAGGAGTGTACATCTCATTGCAAGATAAATTGAAGTCTTTAACTAGTCAACTTATCAAGGGTCTTTTAGAATTTAGCTTCTTGGAAGGTTGCTTTGCGTGATATCCATAAACAAATTATTGCAGCTACAACTTTGATGTGGATTCAGAGAAAGCCACAATTTAGGAGTTCAAAATGAAAATTGCCACTTTAGAAGAAGAGAACTTGTCCTTAACCAAGGAGAAAAATGCAAATCTTGCAGAAATGATAGAATTAGTGATGGAACCTAAAATGGGCCATCACTCGCTATGGCACTAGTGGAACCTCATGCACACAACAAACAACCCCACCACATGGCCTTGCGGGCTAGGAGTGTCTGAGACTCACTCTACACTGATCGATTCTATGTTTGTATTGAGTCATAGTCCAACGTTTACCATACCTTCTCCTTAGAGGGAGATCCCATAACATATAGGCATAATATCTCATAGCACAAACATAGGGAAGCACCTCTCGGCTGATTGTCGTGGCTCCACTGTGACTCTCCTACACCTCGAGGATTGGCCCCAAGATGCGTTGCCCTAACATTAAGTACACACAATAAACACCCCATTCTTTTATTTTGAATATATTCTAGGAGATACCATGTGTCCTTACCAAAAATTTTCCAAAGATCAATTGACTAGCCTACAAGTTAGGTTGTCTTCCACACTCAAGCGTAGGTCATCATAATGGAAAACAAGTGCTATGCATCCAATTCTTCATATTCCAATACCATGGTTGATATGCACATTCAAAATTGGATGATCCTAATTGCTCAAATATTATTTTCAATCAAAAAAATGTCGTGTACAACCAGGCTTTCCAATGCTCATTCACTAACTCATTGTGGCGATGTAGGGATAGCACCAACACAATGCTCATGCTACTATCCTCTTAATTAAAATACAATGAACCCTATATCATACTATGTATTAGCAAAATCAACAATAAATAGCACTCAAATCGCATCATTCAAACACCCCACCCCCTACGTTTAGGTAGTACCTTCATTGCATAGGTGTAGGGGTTCATTTTGTCATGTTTTGATGTATGAAAAGCAATAAATCATGAAATTTGACAAAAAGATAGGGAAATTTGAGGCTAAACCTCATGCTCCGCCACTACCATATATTCACAAACACTCATTATATTTTTTCTTACTTTTATGAAGCGTATTCCTATTTTTTTCTTATTTTTTTAAATTTTAAGTATTTATTTGTCAATAATCACTATTATTTTTTTATTTTCCTTAAGCCAATCATTTCAACATACTAACATCCAATTTCATTATTCATTTTTTCCCATAGGAACACATTTTCCCCACCCGAAACAACAAAACCATCATTTTACCTTTAAAAATCACATTTTAGGTTTTGCGGGATTTAAATAGCACATGCAAATCATTATGAAATCAGAATTTGTTGATGAACAGTAATTAAACATGATACAACTGTCATTCAAACAATTTTCATCACATAAGAACATCATTTCCATCAAAAAATGTCAAAAAAGCTTCATTTTCTTCATTAAAAATAGTCAAACAGTGTTTCTATGAAACCGGAGACAAATTAAATGACTATGTGACCAGTGTATAGAGCCTCCATTGCTCTCAATTCCATGCTACACATCAATCCTCAACATCTCCATTAATCTCCATTATCATTTGCTTCAATCTCTTTCCCGATTCCTCCTTCAAAGTAGTGCGCATGAACAACCCATAGAGGAGAGAGAGAGGGAGAAGAGAGGAAGACTAGTTTCTAATCTCCATGTCCAAGCAGCCATTGGATGGGCCAAAGGCAGCAATGGAGAACTTGGGCATCAAGCATCTGATATGATCAATTGGTATGGGTGTATTGAGGTTGCATTATTTCTCTCTCCCCCCTCTATGAAATCATTGTGCAAAAAAAAAGACGCCTTCATCTTCTTCACAGCCAAAAGAAATGGTCCCCCCCCCCCCATTTGTGAAATTTAGGGGTTTCCCAAGGCCCCCCAAAGGGTGCAACCGCTTCAACTCTCAAGTGGTTGGCCATTTTCTAGCACTCCTCTTGCGTCCGACCTCCGAATCAGCTTTTGAAAATTTTTGGGCATCTGTCTTGAGATCTCGCACTGCCTGGCTCTTTCCCGAGGTCCATTCTAGCATGCTGAGAAATTATGAAAATTTCCCAACTATCACTTGGTGGATCTTTAAAGCACTTTTGGCACCCATCTCTGACTTGCCACTTAAAATCGTACTGATTGCAACTACCGCCTTCAACAAAGTCCATTTTTCCCTTGAAATTCATATTTTTTTACTTTTTATAAGCATGTTTTTCGGGTAAAATCCACCGCTCATTGTTGGTGACCATGGAATAGGACGACTCAGCCCGTCGGATCCCACGAATAGATCTGCACATAAACACCACCACAAAGAGCATCAAGTTGATATAGAAAATACTCAACAAAACACATTAGAGATCTCACCCTATTCCCTATCAAAACCAAGGCATGAAATCCACGAGGAGTAGGCATAGCATAATTTGACAAAAAATCCTAAAGCTAGTAACAAACCAACTATTCCAACACATCCAAACTAGAAAGAACTATCAAAGAGGTCATCCTAAGTGGTGGTCTGAACTACCTACCTAACTGAGGATAACTCAACTAGGAGCTCCTCCTAGGCGAGGACTCCTATAGCCTGATCAAGAAATATTGTCTTGTAGCACATTTTCCTTTTAGGTCATTATTCTCCATACTCAGGCGTGTAAAAAGTAGAGAGCTGAGTGTAGTGACCCAAGGAGAATAGGGCATTGGCCTCAAGTCCTGTATCAGTACCCAAGAACCTACCAAGCCCTTGCAAGGCACCACTTAATCCTTCTCTAATGCTCATTTTTATTTTCGCTCCAACCTTCCTTATTTTAATTTGCTTTTAGCTAGATGCCACCCCTAGGAAGTCAATGTATTGGCCTGGGTACCAAGCCTTTGTAAGGTGATGAACAACTGCTCAAGGATTTTTTCTTTCTTTCCTTTTCTATCTTTTTTTATAAAAGAGGTGTTAGAACCCCTTTGTACACACCTTTGTATATTTATTGTTAGCCAGATTTAGAACTTGTTCTTTTCTTGATATTTAAGTGCAAGCTTCTCTAACTGCCTTACAACTAACAGAAACTCCTAGAACGGCCACCTAATGGGTCAGCAGAATAGGGTTACGCGGATTGCCATCTAAAACAGGTCTTTTAGTGCTTGATAGTGCCTTTGCAGGAGGTAATGACTACTCACACCTCCCACAGGCATACATAACCTAAATCTAGGACTTCATGCCTTCATTTTGCTGGTCCCCAACAAAGAAAAAGAAACCACCCTTACACACACATACATCATTATTTGCTTAATGGAAAAGACTTGGAAAGGGGGACGAAACCACCTAGAATGGCCACAAGAAACTCTTCCATTAGCAAAGGCTTCCTCTAGTGTCTTCGTCAACCTGTATGATGCAATCACTAAACAAAAAGCCATTAAATGTACCTACACCAGACAGACATAAGGCCCTCTTGGCTTAAAGAAATAGCACATTTTACTGCAAACTAATTGGCCCTCTTGGCCTAAAGAAATTAATCACGACACTACAAAACTAACTGGCCCTCTTAGCCTAATGAGATCAAACAAACCATCTCATATAGATCCCTCCTTGGAAGAAAGCAATTATATGAAAATATGCTCCATTCCAAGGGGAAAAATAGGGCTCTTGCCCTAGACTAAATGCATCAAGTTGTGACCCATCCCTCCTACATATATAGCAAGAGGGGTACACATAACATGTTGTCTAATCAACCTATGGGTCAAAGATAGTAGTGGTAGATGGGTCTCGGCTACTCTTTGCATTACCCATACCAACCATCACCTGCCATATAATGTGTGGTCTGATAAAATTCCCCACAAGCGACCAGGGCATGTCTCATTATCAATAACAACATCCGGACTAGGACCACAGTTGAAGAAGAGGTCCTCTTCATAAGTAAAATTTGCTAGGGAATCTGAAAACTAATTCCAAGAACATGGAATCAATTGAAGAGATATGCTCTCAAATTCATCAAGTAGGGTTAAAGAAGCTCTATAATATATGCAAAGGATAGGATTCCGGACTATGTATATCTCATTGAGTTGATTTAAGATCAGCTGGGAGTCCCCTTTTACTAACAACCTCTGAATACCACCTTTCTTGGCAATGTTCAGTCCCATAATCAAGGCTTTATACTTTGCCATGTTATTAGTGAATCCAACCTCGATATAAACATCTAATTTCATTGTAACTCTACATCGAGGATCTCGGATAACGACTCCACCACTCCCTTTTTTAGTAGGGCCCCTCCACGCTCCATCAAAGTATAATGTATATGTCCACAAAGGGTTTACACAGCCAGCCATCAAGGACTCCTCTATTCGTAATTATGATAATTAAAATTCAACATGCTTAGAGAATGAACTGACGGCTCCATCCCACCTTCTTCATTAAACTCAATAGGGATGCTTATCAAAATTTGTAAGCAGTGATGGTAGAAAACTTTGATTTCCCACAGAAAGGTTTGGTCTTCTTGTTCAATCACTTTGTATCCTTTGCTCCACCGAATAAGCTTCCCCTAATGATATCTTTGCTCTAGATATGGGTGCTCCAGATTTAAGCTCTTTTGCAACTCTCAGTTCAGTCCTAATATGGACCTACAATGCATTTAGCATTAATCTTATTCAAATTAACCTTATTTTAAATTCCACTCCCTGTAGATTAGTCAGTAAAGCCATGGACTTATTTTTACCTATCCTAACTACCTTGTAAGGGCCATCTCATCTAGGTTCCAACTTCCCTAGAAATAGCTCCTTACGTACATCGTAATATAGAACTAATTGTCCTTTTTTAAAGGTATATTTCTTCACTTTTAAATCATGCAATCACTTCATCCGACACTTAGCTACCTCTTGGTGCAACAAACTCTACAATTTGAGCTCATCCAAGTGGGCTAGAGTCGTAAAACGCTCGAATAGGGAATCTTCGTCACCCAGAGAATGATTGATTGTGAATCTTATGGTCGGCAACTCAATTTCTAAGGGCAAGACACACTCCTCCCCATAAAATAATTTAAATGGGTTGTGGCCAGTGGCTCATTTAAATGTCGTATTATACACCCACACCGCCACATATAATTTTGTATCCCAATCCCGTTTCTTTTTGGAGACTATATTTGACAAGATACCCACAAGTTGCATATTGATACTTTCAACTTGTCCATTTGCTTGCGGCTTATAGGGGGTCTTATTGTTATGATTAATTTTCCATGCTTCAATCAGGATTTTAATAACCTTATTCAAAAAATGGATTGCACGATCCGATACTATATCCTTTGGGGCCTGAAACGGCAAATGATCTGCTTTAGTAGGAAACTGATAGTCTCTTTTGCATTGTCCTGCCTTATCGCCCATGCTTCTGACCACTTTGTAAAGTAATCAGTGGCTACTATAATGTATCTCTTATGAGTAGTAGACAATGGGGTAATAAGACCCATAAAGTCGATGCTCCACTTCTCAAATGAAAGGGTACCCATAATCAGAGTAAGTGGGCACTTTCTATTCTCTCTACTATCAGGTCTTTGACATGTACCCCATCTCTTAACATACTCAAATGAATCCTCGAAGATACACTACCACCAATATCTAGCTCTTTAATCCTTCTGTGTTGTCAACCGCCTAGCAAAGTGCCCCCCACAAGTAGAGTCATGGCACTCCTCCAGGATAAATGGAACCTCGTCAGGCATCACACATCAGCGATAGATATCATCAACACCCTACTAATATAGTATTCCTGCTATCAAGAAAAATTTCAATGCATGCTATTTAATTTTCCTCTTCTTGGATTTGGATAGAGTAGCTCTAGTCTCTCTCGTAGATAAATAGTGTGTTATAGCAGGATACGAAGAGAGGGAATAGACGTCGTATCAATATTAAACAATGTTTCCATGTCACTTCCTTCAACTAAGACCTATTTTGGCTCTCTGAAATCCACAAGACATTCTACAATGCCTTGTAGCTTTGGTGCATTGCTCTTAATCTCATAATCAAACTCCTGCAAAGTGATTAACTACTTTGCTAAATGATTAGGCGGATGAAACTTATTTAGTAACAATCAAAGCCCTTCTACCTTTATATAAAAACCACCTTCTCATAGAGAATGTAATGCCTGAACTTTTTGGTCGCACATACCATCACAAGGCATAACTTATCCATATAGGTATAGTTAATTTTTTATATACCCAACTTTCGACTAGCAAAAGCTATCGAATGGTATCACTTTTCCTCCCAAATTTGGGATAAGCAGCAACAATTGATACTATACATGATGGCTGTTGAAAATATATAGAACATTTTGTCCCTTTTAGGTGTTTTTAAAATAGGTGCTTTGGCAAGCTCCTGCTTCACATAGTCAAAAGATACTTTGCAAGCATCACTCCATGCAAACTGACAGTTGAAGGATAATAGGTTTGTCAGTGGCAACATTCTTTCTGCCAAGGTATTGATAAACCTCCGATAATACCCTATCGATGACAAAAAGCTATGCACCTCCTTTGGAGTACGTGGGAGACTCATGGCGACTATGACCTTGATCTTTTCAAGGTTAGTCGCAATCCCTACTGAACTAACCACATAACCTAACAATAGCCCATAAGGCACTCCAAAGACGCACTTCCGTGGGTTGAGAGCTATGCAAAATTGTCTGCAATGCTCGAAACACTTTTGCAAAATAATCAACTACCTTTCTCTTATGGTGGCTACCCTTAGATCATCAATAAATACATTCAACTCCTCTGGGGAGATGTCATCAAAGGTCTTGTCAGTTGTTCTTTGCCATGAAACAAGTGCATTACATAAACCAAATGCCATCACATGGTACACAAAGGTACCGACAACAGTAATAAATGTCGTTTTGAGCTTGTCTTGCTCAATAGTCGCCATTTGGTTATACCCCGCAAAGCAATCCATGAACGAATATATTTCCCTACCTGGTACTTGATCCAAAATTTGGTCAATAAAGGGCAACGGGTAGTAGTCTTTAACAATCTTCTTATTCAAATCTCTAAAGTCTAAACAAAGCCGGGTTTGATTATTATTCTTCTTCTTTATCACAATTGGTGAACACCATTCAATATGCTAAACAGGAAATATCAAACCCAATTTTCGCAACTTGTAAAGCTCCTTAAATAGTACATCCCTTAGTTCAAAAGACATGCACCTCACTTTTTGACCTACGGACCGATTTCCTTCCATTAGAGGAATGGTATACACAGCCAAGGAGGAATGCCTCTAAGTTCATCATATATTCTCCAAGCAAAGATGTCATGAAACTCGTGAATCGAGGATACATAGTCCTCTCTCTCTTCCGAAATAAGCATGGAACCTAATTTGATTGGATGCAAATCATTAGGCATACCAAGGTCCAAGTCAATAAGGTCTGCATCTCTTATTTGATCTTTAGGCTCTATCGGCTCATTCAATGTTATCTGATAAATGTCCTCTGTAGTGGACCCTTCTGTAGATCCATCGCTCGATGATGTTTCACTACCAGATGGATCATCTACTCTTTCTAGTTCAGTAGAGGATGAAGGAGCTCTCTCACTCTGAGGAGACTTAGGGTAAACATCCACTATTACATGATTGAAACACCTCTACCTATAATCACTCGACCAATGGGTATATCGACTTGAGAGTCTGTTTTTGTAAAATCCATGGCCTTCCTAGCAAAATGCAATAGTTAGGATGTCCTACAAACCTTATCACCCTAAAGTCCAGATAGCATTCCACGCTTGCAACAGTAACGTGGAGTTTAGTGAAGCAACCTTATGATTGCCTTAGACTGTCATCAGCCATCCTAAGAAGTGTGGAGCCATCTTTTTGAATTTCTAGACCTAGTCTCTCCATCAAATCTTAACTCGTAATATTAACGGAGGATCAAGTATCCACGATCCATCTATGTACGTTGGAACCCTAAGGCAATGCTTTTTAGCATGATCAAACCAATCTTTTCCCACTCTAGTTATGCCCAAAGGTTCTACAATATACCCAATATGCATGATTTTCTTGAATTCCTTGCATACTCCTGGAGACAGTTTAATCAATTGGCAGGAGATTCATATCTGGTTTCACTTCAGAAAGAGAACTTGCTAAGTCAATGTCGTGGTAGTTAGCCAAAGTTCTCTTCTCATGCCAAACCGTTCTCTCTTTTTTCGATTTTGGTACCTCTTTTTTAATTTTTGCATCCTTTCTTGGCAATCCTTTATCCTTCTCGGGATCAACTTTACTCTCAACAAGCCTTGGTCCACCTCCCATATCAAGATTCAGGACTTGCTTTCCCCTAGCATCTTTCTTAGGGTGTCTCTCGACAAGTTCTACATTTCCTTTGTCGCCCTCCCTAGTTTTTTAACCTCTTATTACGGCTCGTAGGTTAGAAGTTTCGGCGTCATTAACACATACGGCCTCAATAAGACTGACTCCACTGCCATTAGGAAAATCCTCTACAATAGCCTTTCCTCATTGTTGTATTTGTCTTGGTCCCTCATCTTGCTGGAGATTATTTCCTTGTGCGCAATGGTTAACAAGACCTAGTTGTTTACTCCCTTGTTGAAGAGATCTAATCTTACTCCAACAGGTAGTAGCTAAGTGGCCAGACTTTTCACAAATATTGCATTTGACATTCCAACAATTCCTAGGGAAATATTGGTCACCACACTACTTATAACTAAATCTTAAGGGGGCACCCTCTTTAGGGCGTCGACCCCCTATCAAATTTTATTGCTTCTTAAGAAAATTGACATCCATAGCTATTTGTCTATATTGTTCAGAAATCATATTGGTGTAGTGCTTCATCACGTCCTTGACTTTGCCAAGGACATTAGAGGCACTCAACTCATAGTTGTGATCGTCTGTCTATTGTCCCATCGGCCTAACTATGTTTGGCCTCCACCATTTAGTGGGCCCATCTGACTAGCTATAGGCATAGTCATACTGGGGGAAGCTGGTAACGTAGGCAAATTTGGCATGATATTCCCTCTTCCATTCGCATTCGTCATGGGGTCACCTTAACTCCTATTAGTCAATGCCAAATTATTACAATTCCAATTTATGCTTGCTGCGTAAGCCGCTTGCAAGCACGACTCTACTCCTTCTACTTGGATAATAGTAATGTCAACGTTGGCCAAAGCAACACTACTAAGCTACACCTAGATATTGAAATCTAATCCATGTAGGAAATATTGCAAGTGTGCAGCTGGTAGAATGGGGATATAAGTATTAAGTTTGCAAAGAACTTGCTTTCGTTTCTTGGCATAGGTGTGGGCATTCTCATTTGACTCTTGGCGTGTTACATTCAAGACACGCAACCAATATTGTCCACCCCTCATATGAGCAAACTCTCTATGGAAGGCCATGAAGAATTAGTCAATGCTAGTTATGGTTCCAACATCTAGACCGTGTGATACTGTACTACTACCTTTCCTTTTAATGCCATATTGAAGAACATCATTAGGTGTCCTTCATCTTGGATCCAATAGTTGAACATGAGTGTTTGAAACTCCTTACTATGGAGTTTCCCATCTTATTTTGCTAACCCATGGAAGATGGGCAAATGTGCTTCTAATGCCGATAAATCCAGTGTCCCTACTAGAATTGCAATCCGTTGTGCCATGGTTGCAACCGAATTGACAATAGGAGTTTGTATAGATGAAACTACACCCCCACTAGAAGTGGGTTGATTGACTAGAAGTGAAGAAGTACTAAGACTTCCACTTGTACTCAAAGGGATGATTATGATGCTTAGGTTATTAGAACCACTACTCCTTATGCGTAATGGGCTGCTTCTTTGAGGATAAATAATGCCTTAGAATCTCCACCCACCATCTAGCCCTCTCAGCACATTCCACTTTTTGTATTTTGGCTTGACGGTTCTTGTCAAAGGACATAAACCAACTATTTAATCCCTAGAAACCCTAGATTTGGAACCACCACTTATTGGTGTCTCCCGGTATATGCACCATTGATGGCATCTAAAATGGGTCGGTACTGGCTATGGCACTAGCTCGACCTCATGCACACAATAGACAACCCCACCACATGGCCTCGCGGGCTAGAAATATCTGAGACTCAGTTTACATTGATCACTTCTGCGTTTGTATTGAATCATAGTCCAACGTTAACTATCCTTTCTCCTTAGAGGGAGATCCCATAACATATAGGCATAATACCTTGTAACACAAACATAGGGAAGCACCTCTCGGCTGATTGCCATGGCTCCATTGAGACTCTCCTACACCTCGGGGATTGGCCCCAAGATGTGTCACCCTAATATAAAATACGCACAATACATGCTTCACTCTTTCATTTTGAACGTATTCTAGGAGATACCATGTGTCCTTACCAAACAATTCCCAAAAACCGATCAAGTAGCCTACAAATTAGGTTGTCTTCCACACTCGAGCCGTACGTCATCATGATGGAAAACACGTGCTATGCATCCAATTCTTCATATTCCAATACCATGGTGATATGCACATGTGAAATTGGATGATCCTAATGTACTCAAACATAATTTTCAATCAAAAATGTGTTGTGCACAACTAGGCTTTCCAATACTCATTCACTAACTCGTTGTAGTGATGTAAGGATAGCACCGAGGACAACACTCATGCTACTATCCTCTTAATTAAAATACAATAAACCCTATATCATGCTATATATTAGCGAAATCAGCAATAAATAGTACTCAAATTGCATCATTCAAACAACCCATCCCCTATGTTTAGATAGTGCTTTCGTTGCATATGTATAGGGGTTCATTTGTCATATTTTGACGTATGAAAAGAAATAAATTACGAACTTTGAGAAAAATATAGGGCAAACTGAGACTAAACCTCATTCTCTACCACTACCATACATTTACAAACACTCATTATTATTATTTTATTTTTATAAAGTGTATTCCTATTTTTTCCTTACTTTTTTCTATTTTTTAGCATTTCTTTGTCAATAATCACTATTTTTTTTTATTTTCCTTACATCAATCATTTTATCATACTAGAATTCAATTTTTTATTTCATTTTTTCCCATACGAACACATTTTTTCCACCCAAAATAACAAAACCATCATTTTATCCTTTAAAACCACATTTTGGGTTTTGCGGGATTTAAATAGCATATGTAAATCATTATGAAATCAGATTTTTCTGATAAACAACAATTAAACATGATGCAACTAGCACTCAACATCTTTTCATCACATAAGAACATCATTTCCATCACAAAATGTCAAAAAAGCTTCATTTCTTTCATGAAAAATAGTCATACCATGTTTCTACGAAACTTGAGACGCACTAAATGACTACGTGACTAGTGGAAGAAGCCTCCATTGCTCTCAATTCCATGCTGCACATCAATCTTCAGCACCTCCATTAATCTCCATCATCATTTTCTTCAATTTCCTTCCCGATTTCTCCTTCAAAGTAGTGCGCATGAGCAACCCATAGAGGGGAGAGAGAAATACTAGTTTTTGATCTCCATGTCTAGGTAGCCATTGGATAGGCCAAAGGCAGTGATGGAGAGCATGGGCATCAAGCATTAGGCTGATATGATCGATTTGTATGGGTATATTGAGGTGGCATTATCCCTCTCTCTCTCTCCCCTCTATGAAATCCTCGTGCAGAAAAAAGCAGGGCCTTCATCTTCTTCACGGCCAAAAAAAATGGTACCCCCCCCCTAATTCTTGAAATTTAGGGGGTACCCAAGGCCCCCCAAAGGGTGACACCCCTTCAACACTCAAGTGGTTGGCCATTTTCTGACATTCCTCCCGCATCCGGCCTCTGAATCAACTTCTGAAAATTTTTGGGCATTTGTCTCAAGGTCCCGCACTGCATGGCTCTTTTTGCGGTCCATTTCGGCATCCTGAGAAATTATGAAAATTTCCTAATCGTTGCTTGGTGGGTCTTTAAAGCAATTTTGGCACCCATCTTTGACTTGCCGCTTAAAATCATACTGACTGGCTGCTACCTTCGACAATGTCCATTTTTCCCTTGAAATTTGGATTTTTGGTTGTTTTTAAGCATGTTTCCTGGGAAAAATCCACCGGTCAATCAGCTTGTAAGCTTAGTATATGGGAGGACCAATTGTAGCATTCCCAAGAAGTTATAGAGTCACAAAAGAAGCTTATTGAAGAGCTTAACCAAAAAGTTGCTACTCTTTCTATTCCTCCTCCAGCCTCGATGATGTATTTTTTGTTGTCTTCTAAGGAAGAGCTAGATGAGTTTGGAGCAAAAAGCTTAACTGTGCGATGGGTTCTCTGTCAAGGTAGAGCACATTCAACAGTATATGAATTATGTTTTGGAATACTTTCTCCACTACGCTAAATTGGTATCACCTCCATCATCCTTCTTGATTAAGTATCAGTAGCAACACTTTGCATTGTACATTTCCTTGAGTAATGTGGACTTAGAACCTCTAGAGGATGGGTGGCACAACATGTGGTCTAAAGATTTACTCAAAGTAGTGTTTGATAGATTTGTTGATGAGTTAATCTCTCATGAGGCCCAATTATTATCTTTTATGTATCTTCAAGGAGATCTACACATCTCTGATGAGGAGGATATGAATCTTTATGTAGGAGATGTGATTTTAGAGGCGGTCATGTCTGTACATTCTGCTGAGATGACTTTGGTCAATGCCCTAAAGAATTATCATTAGCAGAGCAACAGACATTGTGGTGTAGAGGCTATGCTTGGTATCCTCCTTTGGAGGATGATATTCTAGATCCTCTTTGTCAATAAAGTGTCTTTTACAAGTCAAATATCTAGGCATTGTGATCCCGTATTGAAACATGTTGCTAACAATCCCTTGTTCACTAAGCATTTCCTTTCAGCTTTTGATTTTTGATATTCCATCTACCCATATGATCCTCATGATATCTTAGATTATTCCTTTATTTCTTATTGATTATCCTTGTATATTTCCATTCTCACTTATAAACCAGATAGTATCTCTCTAACACCATATTGAGGAATATGGGAATTTTCCATAAGTTTAGGACACATGGTCAAATCTTTGGATTTGTTATAACTTGAACACTATAGCTCCAAATTGAGCACTCTATAGCTAAATAGATTCCATTTTTCAAGAGCTTTCCAATGACAGGTCACGTCATATGGTTTTGAGAAACGTATGGGCATGTTATGCGGGTGCAACCTTTTTAGTATTCAAAAAATGGGAATTAGGAGATTCCCAAACTCACTAATATTGTGTTCTCTCTTGTCCTTTATGCCTATAGTTTCCCCTCAAGTTCTGCTCGTTACTACTTTCCCGTTATTTGTTGATCATATATCTTCGCCTACTCCTATTGAACCTACTCATGTTGCCCCACCTATTCCCTCTATTTTTCTAGCAGAATCCCTTAAAATTTTACTTTATTTCTCTTTTTTCCATCATTATTATCCCTTGAAATATCTTCATTTTATGATTTATCTTATCCACCTCTTCATTGTTTCCCTCTTATTTCCTTACCATCTCCATCTTACTATATTAACCTTCCTCCACAATCCATGATGGATACTCTTTTTGGGTATGATAGTGATGTTCGCCGCCAATGGAACTGGTCATTGAATGATTCTTTGATAGGACCAGTGTTTAATTAGTCTATCATTCCTAGGTCCTAGGACACTTCTACACACAATGTATTACTTCTTATCTTCAATTTGCTAGAGCACATGCTCATTTCGAGGAAAACTTGGTATGCTTGGAGTCTCTTTTTTTTGTATCTTGATTTTATGCATTAGCAATCTCATCTGAATACTCAGAAGAGTATTCCAAACTTGACAATTAATCCTAATGAGGATTAGACTGTTGCTCAAATGGATGTCCTATATTATTTTGGGCAAGCTTTTCCTACTAGGTTTATCATCCTATTGGAAAGGATGTGTTGTTTACAGTTTTTCCAGAATGTGCCTCTACATTTTGTGGATGAGAATAAGAGTCTAGAATGTCTCAAGATGAGTATGAAGTTCAAGAAAAAATATATTCATCCTACATAGCATGTGGATAGTATTTTGGTTGTACTGATCTTTTTATTGAAAATCTTTCTATTTCCTCTCCATGTTTTGGGAGCATGTGCCATTTAGACTACATTTGTCTTGTGTCTATGTGAGTTATGTGTATGTTCCATGATGTACGTGTGGAGTTTTATTCTTCTTACATGGAGCTGAAGATAAAGGTGGAGCTGATTGAAAAGTTGATTGATGGTGCTTTGTGATTCTATCTAATGATTGGATGCTTATTGCGAAAGCAACCTCTTATATTCTTTAAAATGTTATACTATTTTTTTGTTTTGAAGGTATGTGAATGGATAAAGGTATTTTCCTTTCATCATAATTATTTATTACACACATGTTATAAGTTGGGGTTTTTCTAGGATTGTGTTTCTTGAAGTTGTTATGGAAGATCAAGCTGCACATCAAGCCTAAGTAATGCCATCTTAAACTCCCTTGGAATGTCACTAACTTTCTTGCCTAGGATCACTTGATTCTACCTCATAGTGGATACTCCATACCATAACCATGAAGATTAGACTATAAATAAGGTTCCTAAATAATGATAAGGTCACTATAGCCATTTATCTAGCACCAGTCATGGGCACTTGCATGTGTGAATCAACTACAAGTGAAGCATGAGAAATGAGAGGGAGCTAGTGCATCAAGTCCCCTATGCATAAGGCCAAGTATAACCTTTGCTCCCTCAAATAATACAAGGTTGGGCTCTAGGATAGTCATCCTCAACCCCTTTCCTAAAACCTATCAAGTCTAATGTATCAAACCAATTATCATGTCGATTATTTGAAAAAATGTATCAATTTGATGTTCCCCCAAACCAAGTGATATCCATCTTTAGCATTAGGGATTTAAAAAAATATGTTAAAAACCAAACTAAATAGGAAGTCGAGGCTAAGTAACTGGATAGATGGCTCACATTGTAATATTCATTGTTTGCATTTGAGAATTTTTTGAGAAACATGTGTAAACAACCAAACTAACCAAGTAGCCCAAGCCTTGTAACTAGGTAGATGCCAAATTGTAGGAGTTACTAGGGGCCAAGATAAGAAACTAGCCTTTTTTAGCAACCAAATGATTAATCGTCAATGTCAAAAAGGGCCCTAATATCATTGGCATCCAAAAAATTAACCTGAATCTTTGAAGCACGTACCTAGGAGAGATGCAGTGTAGATAACTCAATAAAAGTCATAGATGAAGACACTTTACCTTGAAGTGGGAATCTAAAGCCCTCGTGTGGCAACATAAGAATATTATGAGAGAAATCACTACATACGGATAGATTAGTTGAACCATGGTCACAAGATCCTATGATACAAATGATCTAACTGAGCTCATGCCAAATTATACCTCTCAATGACTGCTTTTAAAAACATTTACACTCATCATCTTGATATTTCCCAGAACGATATTAGGCATATGGTTGACACAGAGAAATGATGCACTATTGAAACCATGCACAATGAACCCACCCATTGTTGTGGCATCTCATTCATGTGTAGTTCTCATCTCATATTACCTTAAATACCCTTCCAAGTTTGAGAAACAAACCCTCTTAGACAAACCTTGTTTGAAAGAGAAACTTCTTGTCACAAATCTACTCAAGGGTCCATCCTTATTGACCAAACTTGTCGCCCATATCTCTAATCTACCATGCCAACTAATTGACTTGGATTTTTATACTAAGCTCTAATAAAACCCAAAGTTCTATGAGTTTCTATTCCCTAACAATGCCATGACATCCATCAATACTTAAATAGACAAACATGCATTGTGTGCATACACAATAAGTCCTCATGGCAATTAACACACATACTTGATGAATCTTAACACCAACTCTAGCTAGGAAACTAAGTATTTTCATGAGGGGTGAGGTAGGAAATATAAAATTTGGAAAATTAAAAAATAGAAACTATAAATCAAAACACAAGAATCTTAAAAATACAAACATAAAAACTAAACTATGAGGCATCAGAAGCACCACATGGAAGAAATAAAGACTATTATCCAAACATAAGCTGTATAAGTGTTTTGATGCTATTTGAAATTTATATTTTATCTCAATTATTACCTCCTACACTAGATTCAAAAGAAAGACTTTAACTTGCATTGCCTTCCTAGATGGTAGTATTGTCTAGACAAGGCAATGTAAATGGTAAGAATAGAGCAAAGAAATCATTCAAATTGGGCATTGAGATCATAAGATAAACTAGGAATAATAGGACAATTATGATTGTAACATAACAGAAAAAGGTGTTTAAGCTATGGCCCACACCATACAATCTGGGTGAACTAAAGTACCACCTAATGAGAAGTTTTGGAGAAAGTGATAATCAATAGTCAAATATCCTAGAAATACATTGCTAATAGTTGTTAGAGCAATATATCAAGGCCATGACATTCAAGGCTACATATCTTTTATTTAAGAGTATTTACTAGACACCAGGTTTTCCATCATGTACCTCACCATCCAAGATCCATGATCATTAAATTAGGTCAAGCTCACTTAGTTAGTCAACTTAGTCCCAAGCATAAAAAAGCTACCAAAAAGGTATGATAATTCAAAGAAACCATGGCGACACTTGTCACCTAACGAGAGAGAATATGTTAGTAGTGGTAGCTTCATCTTTTCTACCCATATACAATGAAGATAAGAGAGTGGTGCACAGATCTTCATACCATGTTCACTAGTATTCATTCCAAAATCTCAGCGATTCCCAAGAGCATTATGGATATAGTAAGTAGACATGTCACAAATAAAAACTTGAAATACCTTTGCAGTCAATTATATAATCAATCACCAATGCAAAACATGTATTAAGGTGGCAATAATAGTAGCAGCGAAGCATGTATAAAAAGGCCAAGACCATAGTATATGCCTCTACCTTCATTAAATTTATTTTGATATCTATTGGCACCCCATTAGATGCAAGGATCAACCCCATCAGCTCACAAAAAGAAATGTGGAGGTAGTATCAATAATAAAATGGATTTAAATGACTAAAGATATTAAGAGGATGGCCAAAAGAACCCTCCAAATTAGTCCAACAAAGGGGAAAAAAAAGGTTTTAAAAATCTGGTGCGCAGATCGGTCGCTGTATGCTCATGTAGTGAATCCCGGAAGGTCCCCAAGAACAATGAACTCTACCTTTTTGCACAAAAAACAATGTAAAAGCATAAAGCAAGAGACCAATTGGGTTCAATCTCCCCCCATGCCTTGTGTGAGCGCTTCACAAAGCATGTATTTTATGTATATTTCCATCTTCATGCTCAATAATAGCCCAATTTACAAAAATATGACAAGCTTTTAGCTTTTGAGTTTGCTTTCTACAAAAATAGGAAATAAAGCTAATGGACGGTGCCCATAGAGTCTGGCACGCCCAACACAATGTCCAAATAGAAATAACATATCCGTGCGCATAGGCGCATACAAAATAATAATCAATAATCAATGCCTCAATAGACATAACAAAATATAGGCGTGGCGCCTATCAAAATATAATCCATAGGTCGAATACTCGCTAGACTCCAATGCTTTCCTCCGCCATTGCTCCTATCTCTACACATCAACTGAAGCATTCACAATCGTTAGTAAAATAATACAATTAAACCGACAAAAGTGAATACCTAGCAGTCTTCAGCTACATAAATAAATCAACTGGTTAGAAATAAATCCTAACCTTAATTTATTACGAGTGCGCACTCTAAACTCATAAATGTTTATTAATTTAATATGCATTTTGCGGAATCACCCGTTATGGAATCACCCATGTACACACTAAATTAATGAAACGCCCGAAAAGGATAGGCGTCCCCATCAACTTCTCGCACAAAGAATCCACTTTGTGTATGAGCCCCGGTCATCAAAGTTTACGGAATCCAACGTAAAACCTCACGGAATCCACCGTGGAATATGCCTCCTGGCATCATACCCCCGGGGTGGGATAGCAATTGACCTCAATTGCTATTAGCTCAATGTGGAGCTAACAGAGTGGGAAAAGCATTTAAGTCTCTAGCGTGCATCCATTGTGCTTCCTCTACAAGATGGTTCTTAAATTTTACTAGATATCTAGAATACCTTCGGCTAGTTCTAGTGGTCATAAAGTCTGTGTCTATGATAGCTTCTGGTTCAAGTATTTCAGTCTCTTCCTCTAATAAAGGTGGGTTTTCATAAACAGGGTGGATAGGTAATTGGCCTCTAAATGGTCTCAATAAACTAATGTGAAATGTATTATGAATTTTCCAATGAGATGGTAATTCTAACTTGAATGCATTATCATTAATTTTATGAATGATTCTAAATGGTCCATAGGATCTAGGAGCTAATTTGACAACTGGATGTCTATCTACACTTTGCAGTCTACGTTTTTCTATTCTCAGCCAAACATAATCATCAACTTTGAAATTCATGGCTTGTCTTTTCTTATTGGCTTGTTTGGTATATGATTGTTGGGCTTTAGCAATCATATCTTTAACCTCATCAAAAATACTGTTATGCAGACTAGCAATATCATCAGCACTCTGAATTCTATTAGACAAAGATGCAACAGGTGTAGATAATCTATATCCATAAATGACTTCAAAAGGTGCTTTCTTTGTAGATGTGTGCGGTGTATTGTTATATGCAAACTGTAATAAATGCAAATGAGTATCCCATGTCTGAGGTTTAGAGATAGTATATGCATGTAAAAGATCTAGAATAGTGATGTTTGTGGCTTCTGTTTGTCCATTAGTTTCTGGATGAAATACAGATGAGAAATCAATCTTGGTGCCTAAATTAGCAAACAGGGTAATCCAAAAATTGTTACAAAATCTAGAATCACGATCTGAAATGATAACTTTTGGCAATCCATGGTTAGTAAAAACAGTTTTCAAAAATAACTGTGCTGCTTGTAATGCTGTTAAAGTTTTCTTACATGGAATGAAATATGCTTGCTTACTAAATCTATCTACAACTGTCCAAATCATATCATGGTTAGATTTAGTATTTGGTAAACCAGTAATGAAATCCATAGAAATTTGTTCCCAAGGTTTAGATGGAATAGACAAAGGCATTAGTAATCCATACTGTTTACCATGATGTCTCTTAACTCTTTGACAAATCAAACATTCAGAAACGAAATTAGATACATCTGCATCCATATGCGGCCAATAAAAATCTTCAGTTAACATACGTAATGTAGATATGATACCTCTATGACCTTGATATGGGGGACAATGAATTTCATTCAAAACAAAAGATCGGAATGGAATAGTAACACACAGTCTCTTTTCATAAAACATAAATCCATCATTATATGAGAATGAATCAACAGGAATGAAATTATTTTGAACTAATTTATTCCAATCAGAATGAAAAGTAATATCCTGGTGATATGTATCTTTCATAGCAATCAAAGAATCAAAAGATATGACAAAAATATTATGAATTGCAGGTCTTCTACTCAATGCATCAGCAACTACATTTTCTTTTCCAGGTTGGTATTGAATGATAGGATGAAAACTTTGAATAAAGGAAGCCCGTTTGATATGACGGTCAGAAATTTGGGGTTGGCTAAGTAAATGTCTAATGCTTTGCTGGTCGGTCTTTATCATGAATTCTGAACCCATTAAGTAGTGTTTCCACTGTCTTAATGCTTGTACAACTGCTAATAGTTCTTTGTCATATGTGGAATATTTCAGCTCAGAGGGTTTCAGCTTACAACTAGAATATGCTATTGGATGATTGTCTTGCATTAGTACGGCTCCTATTCCTGATCCGCTAGCATCGGTCACAACTAGAAAGAATGGTCTATTAAAGTCAGGCAACTGTAGAACACGGGCATTGGTTAATGCATGTTTCAGTAAGTCAAAGGATTTCTGCTGATTTTCGGTCCATTGATAAACAATTCCTTTCTTAAGAAGTTTTGTTAATGGTAAAGCAAGTAATGAAAAATTACGTACAAACTTCCTATAGAAACTAGCAAGACCAAGGAATGAGCATAACTCATGCACGTTTTTAGGAACAAGCCAATGCAATATTGCATTGATTTTCTTAGGATCAACTTTAATTCCTTCAGATGATACAATATGACCTAAATACTCAATTTCTGTCTTAAAGAATTCACTCTTTTCAGGATTTGCAAACAATTGATTTTCTTTCAGTAATTGAAAAACTAATGACAAATGCTCATAATGCTCTTTCTCATTTTGACTAAACACCAAAATATCATCAAAGAAAACAATCACACAGTACTGATATTTTAAAAAGATACGGTTCATCATTCTACTGAAGGTGACAGGTGCATTAGTCAATCCGAATGGCATGACTAAAAATTCGTAATGGCCAAACTGTGTTCTGAATGCAGTCTTAAATATGTCAGATTTATCTAGCCTCACCTGATGATATCCAGACTTAAGGTCAATTTTACTAAATATAGAAGATCCTTGCAATTTGTCCATAAGGTCATCAACTCTAGGAATAGGATACCTATTCTTTATAGTGATCTTATTTAAAGCTCGGTAGTCAATACACATACGATAGGTATTATTCTTTTTCTTGACTAAGAGTACAGGTGCACCGAATGGAGAACTGCTAGGTCGAATTAAACCTCTATTTAGTAATTCTTCAACTTGACTCTGGATTTCTTTTTGCTCTATTTGATTGTGCCTATATGGTGCTTTGCAAGGTGGTTGTGTGCCAGGAATCAAATCAATCTTATGGTCTTCTGGACGTGAAGGTGGTAAACCTGGTGGTAGGTCTTCTGCAAAACAGTCCTTAAAATATGCAAGAAATTCCTTATGCCTAGGGTGCATATGATTTTCCTTTGCTTGCAATTCATTCACCCAAATGAGATATGATTTAGTACTGTTGCGTAATGCACGTTTTGCTTGAGTATGCGAAAGCAGTCGAAAAATATTAAATGCATGCATACCATATAATGTAATAGATTTTCCTTGAAAATTAATATTCATTGTGTGTGTGGAATAATCTATATTTGGATTATGCTGGTGTCGCCAAGGCATTCCTAAAATAATGTCACTCGACTGTAATGGAACAACTAAGAAATTTCTTCTTTCAGTGTATGAACCAATTTGAATCTCTAGATCTTGTACTTCTTGTGTACCATTATACCTAGTACCTAAAAATGCAGCTTTTATACGATAATGCGTAGGTACAGTCTGTAATTTCAATTCCTTTACCCATTTTGCTGAAATAAAATCATGAGTACTACCGTCATCATGCAAGATAGTCTTTTCCTTTCCATGCACCAAACATTTCATAGTCAATAATGAATGTGGAGTAGGCATACCTGGTAAAGTGTCGGAAATAGTAGTAGTGTCGTCTTCATCTTCAGTGAAATCAAGCATATCCTCACGCTCGTCTTCGTCCATGGCTCCAAGATAGTTGATATGAGCTGGTGGCTTCTTTGAATGACAATTTGCTGCGAGATGTCCAGGCTGGTGACATTTATAGCATACTATTGGCTTGGCTTTGGTTACATTATTTGAAATGGCTGGAAGTCTGGGTACATTTGGATTTGCTTGTGGAATAGGCTTAGGATTTGGATTGACATTGGATGGTAATGCAGGTGGTTTAGCCCAATTCTTGCGGAAAGATGGTGAAGAGAAACGACCTGGATTAAATCTTCTAAAATTGGAATTGAATTGTTTAGATCCATAATTACCATTGGCTTGGAATTGCTGTGGTCGTCTGTCTCTACCGCGTAGCTTATCTTCAGTGTCGTGAGCTAGTGAGATGGCGTCTTCAAGGGTAGCAGGCTTGAACATGTTCACTTCAGCATAGTAATGTCCAAGAAGTCCAGACATATACTTCCGCTTATGTGTCATCTCTGGTACATCTTCAAGCATGCGTAGCTGTAGGAGTGCATTCCAAAAATGCTCTGTATACTGAGGAATAGGCTCACGATCCCGTTGTTGAAGTAGATCCCATTGCTTGATAGCCTTCTCATGAAATTGCGGTGGAAGGAAATTCTGCATGAACTTCTTCTTGAAATCTTCCCAAGTAGCAGGACAGTCTATGCTCTTGCGTACTACAGTCCACCAAAGTGATGCTCTGTCTACCAAATGATTAGTAACATACTTGATTTTATCTTTTTCTGGATAGGTTTCCTCATGGAAATAGTCATCAAACTGGCTAATGAATGATAAAACAATCTTTCCTTCTCGTATGCCATTGAAAGTGTGAAATTTGAAACTTCGTTTACTTATCTTTGATTCCTTGCGAATGGTTTGAGCTTCAAGAGTGGCGTCGATGGTACGTTGAATCAAATCTTTAGCTTGAGGTTCTTCTTTGTCGGTAGACGCTCTTTGTAATTTTGCCAATTGCGCTTACAATGATTGCCTAGCGCTTCGTTCTTCTTCCAATTGCAGCATGATTAGATCCAGCTTTTGTTCCATGGTAGGCTCAGGTAGGTCATCTTCAGCCATAGGATCATCCATATGTGGTGTCGTCATCCTGTAAAACTCAAAAGACCTTTCTCACTCAAAATCAGGTTAGCGGGATGAGCGTAGCTCAAATTCGGGATTACAAGGCTATGTGTTTTTGGGTATTTCTTTCTTAATTTTCAGAAAATCTACAATATTTCCTTCTTCGTATGCTGAAAATACTTCAGCGGACTTGCGTATGGGTAGAATACTTTGCCACGAACAACTTTGCAGTTCAGAGTTTTTGCGCAGGAACAGCCCTTCTAGGAGTTTTGAGCACTAGTCAGTTCTGACTCCAATTGACTAGTCTGACTTGCAGAGTTGCAGACTTAGCTGACTTGCAGAGTTGCAGACTTGCAGAACTTAGTGAACTTGCAGAACTTGATTACAGTCGACTTGTAGGACTTGACTTCGGAAGTGCAGGACCCAAAGTTTATGAACTTGATTGTCTTGTCTGACTTGCAGAAGCTTAGTGTCTTAAGCTTAATAACTTAAGCTTAATAAGGGGGGGAAAATTTCTTTGAAAAATCGGCACAGTACGTGAGGACGTGGGCAGCCGTTTTATGCCGTCGCGGAATTTTCGGGCATACTCAGATACCTCGATGACAAGTTTTGAAGCAATTAAGCTTCTTATAAAGCTTAAGTCAAGCTTTAACTTGAGAGAGATAAGAGATATGAAGTTTTCTCACAGTATATCCACGACTTTGGTGAAGGAGATGATTGTGTGGTCCTCCGCCTGTACAGCCTGGTCCTTCGCGATCTGGTAGTAGAAACAAGGGTTCTTGATCGCCAGAAGTCTGCCTGTATCGACGGTTCGCGACGAGATTGACTATAGAGCCCGATCGTTCCAGGAGCTCTGCCTTCGCTCGAGATGGGTAGCGATTGGAAGCTCTTGATCTCAGCTCCGCTCTGATACCACTGGTGTGTAGATCGGTCGATGTATGCTCACGTAGTGAATCCCGGAAGGTCCCCAAGAACAATGAACTCTACCTTTTTGCACAAAAAACAATGTAAAAGCATGAACGACAAGAAGCAAGAGACCAATTGGGTTCAATCTCCCCCCATGCCTTGTGTGAGCGCTTCACAAAGCATGTATTTTATGTATATTTCCATCTTCATGCTCAATAATAGCCCAATTTACAAAAATATGACAAGCTTTTAGCTTTTGAGTTTGCTTTCTACAAAAATAGGAAATAAAGCTAATGGACGGTGCCCATAGAGTCTGGCACGCCCAACACAATGTCCAAATAGAAATAACATATCCGTGCACATAGGCGCATACAAAATAATAATCAATAATCAATGCCTCAATAGACATAACAAAATATAGGCGTGGCGCCTATCAAAATATAATCCATAGGTCGAATACTCGCTAGACTCCAATGCTTTACTCCGCCATTGCTGCTATCTCTACACATCAACTGAAGCATTCACAATCGTTAGTAAAATAATACAATTAAACCGACAAAAGTGAATACCTAGCAGTCTTCAGCTACATAAATAAATCAACTGGTTAGAAATAAATCCTAACCTTAATTTATTACGAGTGCGCACTCTAAACTCATAAACGTTTATTAATTTAATATGCATTTTGCGGAATCACCCACTATGGAATCACCCATGTACACACTAAATTAATGAAACGCCCGAAAAGGACAGGCGTCCCCATCAACTTCTCGCACAAAGAATCCACTTTGTGTATGAGCCCCGGTCATCAAAGTTTACGGAATCCACCGTGGAATATGCCTCCTGGCATCAAAATCAACATAAATTTAAGGGAGGAGACAATGAGAATTCGCATGAGCCCACCTCAAATGAGAGGAATGATCAAGGGAAAATGAGAAAAAGTGACAACAAAGTGGGCAACAACCTTAGAGACATGACAAGAAGGGACAAGCCAGAGAGATACAAGTAGCTTGCATACTCCTAGTATGATGTCCTCATGAATTTTTCTATGATTGAGCTCTCCTCTTGGAATCAACTTATGCTTTACCCATTTTTCTCATTGTTCATGAGCTCATGCTATGATATTTTTATACTTTACCATGCTCAAAATTAGGGAAATGATGTATATGGCATTAAGGGTTCATTGCTTCAATTTTATTGTGATAGCTAAATCTTGAAATTTGCATACGTTTCCTAAAGATGTTCTTGTGGTATATTTTGATTCAAAAAAATACCAAATGGTTAGTTTTTTATTGAATGGAAAAGGGGGGTTCCCTTTGGATCCAGAATAATTAAGTATTGATCAACACAAAGATGATGGTATGTGGGTTTTTTGGGAAGATCATTCTTATCCATGATCAATGAGACAAGGGGCTAGCTAGTTGAATAGACACTGAGAACTTCTTTCAATTTGAGCTAGAGTTTGCATGCTAGTGACCTCACGCAATTATGCCATCACAACTCACTCATGATGAGAGGGAGCTTGAAAAAATGAGAAACACTATTAAAACCATGCCATTAATAAGGACCTAGAGCTTGTGAACTTTCAAGCAAGAAGACATATGAATTCCTACTCATGCCATATGAATCCACACCCCATACAAATGTACACTTAACAAGACATCCTCAAGCCAACCATGCAAACCCATCGTTGTAATGTCATCATAGAACCTTCTAGAAGATATTCCATGTCATTGCTTACACCATTGATGATGTCATCATGAAATATTCTAGAGGATCTTTAGCCGCCCTCCAACATCTATAAAAGGAGGGGTTCACCATAAAGCTTCTTACTCTTTCTAATGCTAGTCTTGGGAGCTCAGGTAACTTTGTTCCAATTCTAGTTCTTGTCTAGTCATGGTATCTAATCTTATCTTGCCTTCCATTATACTCCTGCTATCTTATGACCAGGTAATCTCGTAGTGCGAGATCTTGTCTAGTATTTTATATTGTATCTTGTTTCTCCCTATCGAGGGAGATCTTGTAATTCTGATATCTTATATCCATACCTACGGTCGAGGGTTGTGGGATCCTTCATATCCTATAGAGTCATGTTGTGTATACCTACAGTCCGAGGTTGTGGGATTTTCTGTATCTTGTTAAGTTATCATTGTACTTTGTGCCCATACATGGGATTATCTTGAAATCTTAATTCTCTAACAAATCTTGCATCTAAAGGCTGGTCTCTCAAGCATGGTTTAATGCTCCCATAACAATTTGACAAGACTAATTTCTAGCTCTACTAAGCACCATGTAGACGACCATTGAAAGAATCATGGCCTCCCTTCAAAACCTCCAATAATATATTAAAGACTTGAATGAACAACAAGTGCAACTTCAAATAGAACACCCTATGCATCTAGGTCCTAGACTTCAAGAGATGCAAGACCTAATCTAAAACTTGCAAAAGAATAGAGGAAGTGATGAGATGATTCTATGTGTTTATCAACCCCTAAAAAGAGAACCCAAGATCAGCATGCTATAGAAGTTTAATGGTGATTGTTGAAAGTTCTAGGAATTCTTGCTATAAGTAAAGCTCTATATCTGCATGCAACTAGATAGGTATCCAGATGATACTTTCAAGATGGGATTCATCGAGACTTTGCTTTATGGTAAAGCTTTATCATGGTTCGCCCCAATCTTGGAAAAGAATATACCAATACTTCATAACTATGAGGCATTTCTTTACGAGCTCACTTTCACATTTTTGGAGATGTAGACACTTGTCGGGTAGCGAAATAAAACTTCAAAAGCTATGACCACGTAACCACCCTACCTCTCCTTATACATCTAAATTTAGGCAATTAGTATGTAGCCTCATTTAGTATGAGGAGTATTTTATAAGCCAATGTAGATGGGATATTCAAGATGATATTAAGGACTTTATGCTCACTATGCCCGAGGCAAAAACAATCAAGGATTATATCTTCCAAGCCATCTAGTGTGATAGTAGATTGTTCCAGAGAAAGCAAGAAAAGTGAGAAGAGTTAAGGCGTTGCGAATGGAACCCAACCCCAATGAAAGACCCAACAAAAGAAGAAACCAAGTCTAAACCAATGCAAATAGATAATACCAAATTCCAGCCTTTGACCCCAAAAGAAAAGCAAAGATGATGAGAGAATCATCTATGTCTATATTATGGAAACCCTCAACACATCGCCCTAAATTGCCCAAATAAGAGGGCAAATACCCCAAGATTACTTACAACTATACTCAAGAAAAAAATCAAGAATGTTCAATTAAGTGAGACCATACAACCTGACCTTGATATAAGAAAGGGTCTCTTGATCCCAACCACACCTATGGAAACTTTCCTTGTCATAGTCTAGATAGTCCTACCAAGAAAGACCCTTTCCCCTCAAAGCCCTGGTGGACTCAAGGGCCTTTGTATGTTTCAATAGATACCAAATTTGAGTACTCCAAAAGACCAATCTTACAAGCAACAACAAAATTCATGGATGGAAGACTTCTAGCATTTGGAGATATTATCAAGGGAACCCGACCACTCATGGTAACTCTTGGTGATCACAAATCTCCTGTATTTTTAAATCTCATATCAAGTCCCACAAATCCAATCATCCTTAGAATGCCTTGGCTAAAGAAACACAATCTAGAAATTGATTGGGTAAATAAAAAGATTACACATTGTGAAAATCAAGCTTGTCCCATCCAATTCAGCCAATGAATATGTGGCATTGTCAGAAATGACCTTTACCACATACAGGCCAAACCAACGCCATCTTCGTCGAAGCACTGTATTGATTATCTAGGCTGTTGTCATAGACAAGCACCCAGTCATTTTCTTGGATAGCTCTTGGCTAAAGTCGATGTTGCCTATAAAATCTTCTTTTGTTTTCTAGTCTTACTATTTTTAACTTCTTAATAGCTGCTTGAACCTCTTCATGCCTACTTTCTAGTTGCCATATGCGTAAAGTCACCAACTTTTCTCTACTGATGCCTTCCTCCCAAGGTAGAAGACTCCATGTGAGAATAGATTCTTCAATTGGAATAATTAGTTGTTGTCCATGCATAAGTTCAGCTGGTATATAGCGAGTCACTGTACCATGAGTAGTCCGGTCAGCCCATAATGCAAAAGGTAGCATTTTAGGTCATTCTTTGATCTTTCCTATACAAGACTTTGCTAGAGCTTTGAGAATAGATTGATGTCCTCTCTCACTTTTTCCATTGCCTTCAGGATTGTAGGCTGATGTTAAAGCCAACTTGATACCCAATTGAGCAAAGAATTTGCATGCCTCATCGGCATCCGATTGTCCTCTATCTGCGGTTACCTTGCCAACATAGCCATATCTACAAAATACTTCTTTAAACAAAAAGCAAAAAATAGCTTGAGTGGTCTTGGTTGTTAAAGATTTACCTTCAAATTGATTGGTTAGATCTTCTCTTGCAAGCACTAAATACCGCATATTCCATATCCCTATAGGCATGGTTACAAGATCAATAGCCCATTTATAATGTATAGATAAGGAATAAGTCGATTGTAACCCATCTTGATGCTTGACCATAGAATACATCTGACACACAACACGTTTCAACAAAATGCTCTATATCTCGATACATGTTTTGCCACCAATATTTTTATTTGCCTTTAATAAAGGTTCCCCATATACCTCTATGGCTAGCCCACAAGCTTTCATGAAATTCCTTCATTACCTATAGTTGCAACCTTTTATTACTTAAAACTCGGGCATGCACTCCTTTCTTCTTCTTTGTGTGCTTCCATAGATGCCCATTTTTAAGAAAAAAGCCATAATATTTCCTCTTAATATGCTTGAACTCTTCATTAGTCCAAGTCTCTTTCTTCGTCATTGTGCTCAAATATTGGCTGATCTTCAGCCAATCTTCTTCAAGGAAATGAACTAGAACTTGAGCAATGCAATGGGCATGATGGCTTTCTTCTAGTTGACCACCCTTCTTCCATAGATAAATCTTTGATCTTTGTTGCTATATACTGATTTACAATAATACATTTTCTTGTTCTTAATGTACGTATTGTTATACAATTAAAAAGATCAGCTTCATCTACAAGATTCAAATTTGGGTTTGTATATGCAGCAACTGAAACGATACTTTCAATAGCCATGGAATGAAATTCAGCAAGTATAGATTCTTCAGCTTCATCCTCTTCCATCAGCTCTTCTTCATTGTCATATCTTTCACGTGACAGCATGTCAGCAAAACTAGATTTGCCTTTCTTGTAAAATGCTTTAATTCGGGGTTGAGAGATTTAATATATGCAATCCATCTTAGCATAGCAATGTCGGGTGTAGAGCAATTGGCAATCATGCTTAAGAGTGGAAGACAATCAATTTCTACCACTACAGAAGTAGCTATAAAGTATTCACGATCACACTTTAATGCTGTTATAACTCCCCATAATTCCCTTTTTACTTGTGCATACCTTCTTTGATGTTCATTGAGAACCTTTGCTCCAAAAAAATTTACATACCTATTACCTTCAAGGTCTTCTTGGCCAACAACCCATCCTATCCCAATGGGACTTGTACCCACAGTAAGGATGATGGATTGGCCATTTGAATAATCAACCCTTTTGAGAGTGGGAGCTAAAATTAACAACTTCTTTAGTTTGCGTATAGTGAGAGTATGCTCTTTTCCCCAAGAGAATCTTTGGCCTTTTCTTAATAATTGATAGAGATTTTTGGCTACATGAGCAAAATGTGGTATCCATATGAGATAGAATACACATGTGCCAATAAATCTTCTCACCTTTGAAATATTTGTACATTTATCTTGCATTTTGCTAATGGCATCTATCTTGATTGGTGAAGGTTTACGTATGTAGGGGCCACACAGATGTCCGACCACTAGGACTTCTTCTACTCCAAAAATTGACTTAGCCCCAGAAAGGGTAAGATGTACCTCTTCTAGCCTTGTCAAAATCCTGTCACAATCATGAATATGGTTAACTACAAATGCCATACAGCCATCTTCATCAAGCTCCTCATTCTTTTCATTGACTTCACATCCCTTGATAGGTACATCATCAAGAAATGGAAGAGTAAGTTGTGGAATAAAGTACCTTAAGACTTTGTGCATGGCATTCATCATATGGGCTATGGAGTTGGTTGCACCTTGTGGTAGAGGGCACATGCTGATGCCAGGAGGCATATTCCACGGTGGATTCCGTGAGGTTTTACGGTGGATTCCGTAAACTTAGATGACCGGGGCTCATACACAAAGAGGATTCTTTGTGCGAGAAGTTGATGGGGACGCCTATCCTTTTCAGGCGTTTCATTAATTTAGTGTGTATATGGGTGATTCCATAGCGGGTGATTTCGCAAAATGCATATTAAATTAATAAACGTTTATGAGTTTAGAGTGCGCACTCGTAATAAATTAAGGTTAGGATTTATTTCTAACCAGTTGATTTATTTATGTAGCTGAAGACTGCTAGGTATTCACTTTTTTCGGTTTAATTGTATTATTTTACTAACGATTGTGAATGCTTCAGTTGATGTGTAGAGATAGCAGCAGTGGCGGAGGAAAGCATTGGAGTCTAGCGGATTTTCGACTCTTGGACTAGATTTTGATAGGCGCCACGCCTATATTTTGTTATGTCTATTGAGACATCGATTATTTATTATTATTTTGTATGCGCTTATGCGCCTGGATATGTTATTTCTATTTGGACATTGAGATTGGGCGTGCCAGACTCTATAGGCACCGTCCATTAGCTTTATTTTCCTATTTTTGTAGAAAGCAAACTCAAAAGCTAAAAAACTTGTCATATTTTTGTAATTGGGCTATTATTGAGCATGAAGATTGGAAATATACATAAAATACATGCTTTGTGAAGCGCTCACACAAGGCATGGGGGAGATTGAACCCAATTTGTCTCTTGCCTCTTGTCGTGCATGCTTTTACATGGGTACTTTGTTCTTGGGGACCTTCCGGGATTCACCACGTGAGCTATCTGCGACCGATCTGCGCACCAGTGGTATCAGAGCGGAGCAGAGATCAAGAGCTTCCAATCGCTACCAATCTCGGGCGAAGGCGGAGCTCCAGGAACAAACGGCCTCTACAGTCAATCTCGTCGCGAACCGTCGATACAGGCAGACTTCTGGCGATCAAGAACCCATGTTTCCACTGTCAGATCGCGAAGGACCAGGCTCTGCAGGCGGAGGACCACGCAATCATCTCCATCAACAAGTCATTGAAAACCAGTGAGAAAGCTCTTAATCCTCTTCACTCAAAGCTTAATTACAAAGCTTAAAAAGATTAAAAGAAGCTTAAGCTTCTCGAAATCATCTCGAGGTATCAGGAAGTGGTTCCGAAATTTCCGCGTCATCAAAAAACGGCTCCCTCCCCTCCTCACGAAAAAAAACGGCGGCCTGTTTACTCCACCATTAAGCTACTAAGCTTAATTACCAAGTCAAATTAAGCTAAGTCACACAACTCTCTGCAAGTTACACTGGGCAGACAAGTTCAGTAACTCCAGGTCCTGCGCTGTCAAAGTCAAGTTCCGCAAGTCGACAGTAATCAAGTACTGCAAGTTCTGCAAGTCGGCCTAAGTCCAGCAAGTCAACAACTCTGCAAGTCTGCTAAGTCTGCAACTCTGCAAGTCAGACTAAATCAGAACTGACTAGTGCTTAAAACTCATAGAAGACTTGTTCGTATGCAAAAACTTTGAACTGGAAAGTTGTTCGCAGCAAGCTGTTCTACCTATCTACAAGTTCCTTGAAGTACTTTCAGCAAACGGAGATAGAAATATTGCAGAATTTCTGAAAATTGAAGAATAAATATCCAAAAAACACATAGCCTTGTAACCCCAAATTTGAGCTACGCTCATCCCGCTAACTGATTTTGAGTGAGAAAGGTTTGTTGAGTTTTATAGGATGACTACCCCACATATGGATGATCCTATGGCTGAAGACGACCTACCCGAGCCTACCATGGAACAAAAGCTGGATCTAATCATGCTACAATTGGAAGAAGAGCGAAGAGCTAGACAAGCCTTGCAAGCGCAATTGACAAAGCCACAAAGAGCGTCCACTGATAAAGAAGAACCTCAAGCTGAAGATTTGATTCGCCGTACCATCGACGCCACTCTTGAAGCACAAACCATTCGCAAGGAATCCAAGATAAGTAAACGAAGTTTCAAGTTTCGCACTTTCAATGGCATAAGAGAAGGAAAGACTGTTTTATCATTCATTAGCCAGTTTGATGACTATTTCCATGAGGAAACTTATCCCGAAAAAGATAAAATCAAGTGTGTTACTAATCATCTTATAGACAGAGCATCACTTTGGTGGACTGTAGTCCGCAAGAGCATAGAATGTCCTGCTACATGGGAAGATTTTAAGAAGAAGTTTATGCAAAATTTCCTTCCACCGCAATTTCATGAGAAGGCTATCAAGCAATGGGATTTACTTCAACAGCGAGATCGTGAGCCTATTCCACAGTATACATAGCGTTTTTGGAATGCACTCCTACAGCTACGCATGCTTGAAGACGTACCAGAGACGACACATAAGCAAAAGTATATGTCTGGACTTCTTGGACATTACTACGCTGAAGTAAATATGTTCAAGCCTGCTACCCTTGAAGACGCCATCTCCTTAGCTCACGACACTGAAGATAAATTACGCGGAAGAGATCGACAACCACAGTCATTCCAAGCAAACGGTAATTATGGATCTAAACAATTCAATTCCAATTTCAGAAGGTTTAATCTAGGTCGTTTCTCATCACCATCCTTCCGCAAGAATTGGCCTAAACCACCTGCATTACCATCCACTGTCAATCCAAATCCAAAGCCTATTCCACAAGCAAATCCAAATGTACCCAGACTCCTAGCCATTGCAAATAATGTGACCAAAGCCAAGCCAATAGTATGCTATAAGTGTCACCAGCCAGGGCATCTCGCAGCAAATTGTCATTCAAAGAAGCCATCAGCACATATCAACTACCTTGGATCCATGGACAAAGAAGAGCATGAGGATATGCCAGATTTCACTGAAGATGAGGATGATATTACTACTACTTCCGACACTTTACCAGGTATGCCTACTTCACATTCATTGTTGACTATGAAATGTATGGTGCATGGAAAAGAAAGAACTATATTGCATGATGACGGTAGTACCCATGACTTTATTTCAGTAAAATTGGTAAAAGAATTAAAATTGCATACTGTACCTACGCATTATCGCATAAAAGCTGCATTTTTAGGCACTAGGTACAATGGCACACAAGAAGTTCAAGATTTAGAAATTCAAATTGGTCCATACATTGAAAGAAGAAATTTCTTAGTTGTCCCATTACAGTCAAGCGACATTATTCTAGGAATGCCATGGAGACACCAACATAATCCCAATATAGATTATTCCACACACACAATGAATATTAATTTTCAAGGAAAATCTATTACATTATTTGGTATGCATGCATCTCATATTTTTCCACTGCTTTTGCATACTCAAGCAAAACGTGCACTACGCAAGAATACTAAATCATATCTCATTTGGGTGAATGAATTGCATGCAAAGGAAAATCATATACACCCTAGGCATAAGGAATTTCTCGCATATTTTAAGGACTGTTTTGCAGAAGACCTACCACCAGGATATTACTTTTCATTCTGATTGGCAAAAATTAGTTCAAAATAATTTCATTCCTGTTGATTCATTGTCATATAATAATGGATTTATGTTCTTTGAAAAGAGACTGTGTATTACTATTCCATTCCGATCTTTTGTTTTGAATGAAATTCATTGTCCCCCATATCAAGGTCATAGAGGTATCATTTCTACATTACGCATGTTAACTGAAGATTTTTATTGGCCGCATATGGATGCAAATGTATCTAATTTCGTTTCTGAATGTTTGATTTGTCAAAGAATAAAGAGACATCATGGTAAACAGTATGGATTATTAATGCCTTTGTCTATTCCATCTAAACCTTGGGAACATATATCTATGGATTTCATTACTGGTTTACCAAATACTAAATCTAACCATGACATGATTTGGACAATTGTAGATAGATTTAGTAAGCAAGCATATCTCATTGCATGTAAGAAAACTTTAACAGCATCACAAGCAGCACAGTTATTTTTGAAAACTGTTTTTACTAACCATGGATTGCCGAAAGTGATTATTTCAGATAGAGATTCTAGATTTTGTAATAATTTTTGGATTACACTGTTTGCAAATCTAGGCACAAAGATTGATTTCTCATCTGCATTTCATCCAGAAACAAATGGACAAACAGAAGCCACAAATAGCACTATTTTAGATCTTTTACGTGCATACACTATCTCTAAACCTCAGACTTGGGATACTCATTTACATTTATTACAGTTTGCATATAACAATACACCGCACACATCTACAAAGAAAGCACCTTTTGAAGTTATTTATGGATATAGATTATCTACACCTGTTGCATCTTTGTCTAATAGAATTCAGAGTGCTGATGATATTGCTGTTATGCTTAATACTATTTTTGATGAGGTAAAGGATATGATTGCTAAAGCCCAACAATCATATACCAAACAAGCCAACAAGAAAAGACAAGCCATGAATTTCAAAGTTGATGATTATGTTTGGCTTAGAATACAAAAGCGTAGACTGCAAAGTGTAGATAGACATCCAGTTGTCAAATTAGCTCCTAGATTCTACGGACCATTTAGAATCATTCATAAGATTAATGACAATGCTTTCAAGTTAGAACTGCCATCTCATTGGAAAATTCATAATACATTTCATATTAGTTTATTGAGACCATTTAGAGGCCAATTACCTATCCACCCTGTCTATGAAAACTCACCTTTACTAGAAGAAGAGACTGAAATACTTGAACCATAAGCCATCATAGACACTGACTACATGACCACTAGAACTGGCCGAAGGTATTCTAGATATTTAGTCAAATTTAAGAACCATCCTGTAGAGGAAGCACAATGGATGCACGCTAGAGACTTAAATGCTTTCCCCACTCTGTTAGCTCCACATTGAGCTAATAGCAATTGAGGTCAATTGCTATCCCACCCCGGGGGTATGATGCCAGGAGGCATATTCCATGGTGGATTCCGTGAGGTTTTACGGTGGATTCCGTAAACTTAGATGACCGGGGCTCATACACAAAGAGGATTCTTTGTGCGAGAAGTTGATGGGGACGCCTGTCCTTTTCGGGCGTTTCATTAATTTAGTGTGTACATGGGTGATTCCATAGCGGGTGATTCCGCAAAATGCATATTAAATTAATAAACGTTTATGAGTTTAGAGTGCGCACTCGTAATAAATTAAGGTTAGGATTTATTTCTAACCAGTTGATTTATTTATGTAGCTGAAGACTGCTAGGTATTCACTTTTGTCGATTTAATTGTATTATTTTACTAACGATTGTGAATGCTTCAGTTGATGTGTAGAGATAGCAGCAGTGGCGGAGGAAAGCATTGGAGTCTAGCGGATTTTCGACTCTTGGACTAGATTCTAATAGGCGCCACGCCTATATTTTGTTATGTCTATTGAGACATCGATTATTTATTATTATTTTGTATGCGCTTATGCGCCTGGATATGTTATTTCTATTTGGACATTGAGATTGGGCGTGCCAGACTCTATAGGCACCGTCCATTAGCTTTATTTTCCTATTTTTGTAGAAAGCAAACTCAAAAGCTAAAAAGCTTGTCATATTTTTGTAATTGGGCTATTATTGAGCATGAAGATTGGAAATATACATAAAATACATGCTTTGTGAAGCACTCACACAAGGCATGGGGGAGATTGAACCCAATTTGTCTCTTGCCTCTTGTCGTGCATGCTTTTATATGGGTTTTTGTGCAAAAAGGTAGAGTACTTTGTTCTTGGGGACCTTCCGGGATTCACCACGTGAGCTATCTGCGACCGATCTGCGCACCACATGCGAACCAATCCAAGAGGTGTCTTCATTGTGGTAATGTCTCAACTTTCTAATGAAAGCTGAAATTGGTCATATCTTGAATATAGGTTGCCCATAGAATAAATTTCTCTACCTGCAAAATCTCGAGTAAACTTGTCAACAATTGGACTCAAACCAACATTTTGGATTGTGATACAATTAACAGGTTGTAGATGTTGAATGAATCGTAATGATCCATTTTTCTTGGGCACAGTAAACCATCGATTTGAGTAAGGTGCTGAAGAATGTTCTAAAGTCTTCATTCTAATCTTCTCATTTAGAAGTTCCAGTAATTTGGGCAAATGCGCCCTTGGAATGGGAATAGCCTTGAGGTTCCAAGGCACATGCAGGACCGTAAAAATGACCATTGGAGCCACAATATTTGGATCCACACAGCCTATTTCACTTGGTTGAAATGCAAAAGCTTTTCCATGTTTCATTAGCATTTGCATAAAAGAGTGTTTTCCAGCCGGCGAAAGGAAAGAATTTTCACCTATTTTGAGCTCTTTTATACTTTCAAATGCGAACTTGTGACCAATGTTGGAAGGATCACAAAGGCTTGACTAATTTTCTTCCTTATTAGCTAGCCCTTCACTTTTAGGAGGCAGTGGAACTGCCACAAGCTTGACTTTCTTATCCACCATCTTGTATTTTGTCTCCACTTGCACTTTAGCCTTGTTGAGTAAACAAATGTCTTCCTGCTCAACAAATTCTTGAATTGTTTGATAAAAATCCAATGTACATACTTCTATGGACTGATTTTCAGCCTGATTTTCTATATGAGCAGCTGCATATATTTCAGCCAATGTGTCAGTAGTAATCAGTAAAAAAATTACCCAAAATATCTTCATTTTTAGCCATCATGCCATAAGTTTCAGCACCCTTTTTACATGACATAAATATTTTCTTTTAGGTTTAGTCATGGCTAGAAGAAACTTATAATAGGCCATACTAGTGACTGTGCATACATACAAATTTACTAGAGACACAGTTTCTGTAGCATAAGGAGGTTCAATCTTTTTACATGACGCACTGCCATAGCCTCCTTTTATAGCAGTGCCATAGCCTCCTTTTATAGCAGTGCAGCCCGAAAACCCTTGAATTCTCGGGCATTAGGAGGCATAGGATAATCACGCAGTCGATCTCTGTTTCGATGAGGGTTAACACACACACTGAGAAATTGGACAGCTCGTTCATTATCCTTGCTTCAGATTCGAGCATAGGAAGAACCATCATCAAGAGCTTTTGTTTCCAAGCGGGCTTCTGAAATGTAAGGTTGCCCAAGAATGATAGGGTGACTACAAGAGTCTTGAACAAAAAAGTGAAATTTGTCTTTTATGTCTCCAATAATTACCTGCACATAAGGACATACACCATATAACTCTCCAAAAGAGTTGTTTTGCAGCTCTCATTCCCCAATCTGGATCAACATCTATGGGCCATCCGCCACTTTCATAGAGACTCCTTGACATGACGTTTATCTTCGAGCCATGGTCTAAGAGTGCAATACGTGGTGTTTCTTTTTCTCCAATTTTGACAACTATCTCCATTGTTGCTCTTGCCCAATGCGTAGGGGAGTAATGACTTCTTGGAATGAATCGAGCCTCTTCCTCCTCATGCATGTGTTGTAGATGGCATTCTTTTTGAGAGGTGGGCTGCCCAAGTGGTTTGGACCAGTCGACATTACATTTTCAGCTTTCACTTCTTTAATTTTTTCATTCATACTTTCTTTATCTTCGGCTTCAATTTCTACAATTAATTCTTTAATTGCTTCAAGATGAATTCCTTGTGAAGTCAGCTTCTCTTCATCCTGCACAAAAACTCGAAGAACTTGCAAAAAAGCATGCACTGTTTCTTCAGCTTCATCACCAACATATTGTCTTTTCCTTTTGATTACATTAACAATTATATCATGAAATTCACATTTGGAAATTCCAAGAATTTTGCCTAAAGTGAACTCAAATTTTCTTCCTAGAATTTGTTCTTCTAGGAATCATTTGAGATCAGTTTTGCAGATTCTATGTGAGACTGCAATTTGTAGTCTGGCTGCTTGTCTTTCTTCTTTCCTTTGGTCTTCTTTGTTTGTGGCACATCTTCCATCTCTTGATCGGGGGTTATATTTTCATCAAGCTTTGATTGTTCAACCATTCTTCTAGTTACCCATTTCGGAGGGCCAGAAGAGAAAGGCCCTGGTTCATCTTCTCATCTTCTCTTTTCTTCAATCAAGACTTCTTTATGATTGACGTCAGCCAAATGTGCAAAGGGAGAAAAAGAATCTACCGGTTCTTTCCAACCAGTTATTCCTCAAATGCATTGACTGGCATTAGCCAAATCTTCTTTGGCTGCTTTACCATGTTCTATTTGATCTAGTGCATGTATCCATACTTTAGATTGCACATTAGATTTATATACTTTCGAATTTGATTTAGTTGGTTCAATTTGCAGCCCATAGGTAGTTGCTTCAATTTCTGTGTAGGCATTCTTTTTAGCTAAATCTTCTAATCTTTTCTTCATTCCACCATTGCCAAAATTTGGCTCCAGTGGAAGACCAGTTTTAGCTACATGAATTTTTCCGTCTTTCCAAAGGATGAGCTTTTGTGCTTCAGCCTCACGAAAGGCAGAACACTCCCTCTTGTCATGTTGTTGGCTGTCACACCAAATACAACGCCTCTTATAGCCTTCTCTCATGGGTCTTTGAGTCAATGATCGTTCTCCTTATTCAACTTTGATTTCAGCTTCTCCACCTTGGAACTAATTTCTATAAGATTTAGATGAAGGTCACACATGCTTTTAATGATTTCATCCATTACATCATTTTTAGAAGGAACAGAAGAAGAAAGAGTTGGTTGAATAGTCAAAGGAATAGGGGATTTTGAAGGTGGAACAAGCTCCATCAATGGAGTTGTTGAAGTTGAGGTAGAGCCCAATTTTAGTCTCATCTGCTCTCTTCGAGCAATCATGTTAACTTCATCAGTAACATCTGTCCATGCAGTCTTAACTCTTGATTCAAAGGTAGCATCTTCTAGGTGATCAGCAAGCTTCTCTTGCAAAATGGGATCTGCAACCTTAAG
Source organism: Lygodium microphyllum (assembly GCF_053477565.2). Lineage (NCBI taxonomy): Eukaryota > Viridiplantae > Streptophyta > Polypodiopsida > Schizaeales > Lygodiaceae > Lygodium > Lygodium microphyllum. Next base: position 39,354,079 of record NC_141161.1, on the reverse strand, counting down.
GAATAATTCAATCTTCTGACCTTCCATACTTTGTTGGTCTTCAGCATTAAGTTGTCCAAATTTACTTTCAAACTCATGGTATAAAGCTGCTACAACTAAACCTTTGTTGGGTTTCTCAACCCAGTTAGTGAAACTTTTCTCCGTCATTAGGCCAGAGTCTTCTAAGAAGAATTCTTTGCGTAGGGATTTTTTTAATGTAGCCCAATCCGCATCTCGTTGAAAAAGACCATGGATTCTTTCTTGAAGACCATGCTTGGCTAGTCTGGCAAAATAGTGACTCCATGCATGTTGTCGTACGCCAAAGAAGAGCATTTTCTCAACATACAAGCGAATGAAAATAGAAGCATTTTAACCATTAAATTGTTTTAATTCCTACCCAACTTCCTCTAGGGCCTTGATAGCTCTAGAATCAATCTTCTCTTCGTCTTGCCTTTGTTGTTGTTATTATAACATTTGGATTTGTTATTGTTGAGTCTGCTGCAGACCTTCACGTCGGGTTCACAAATGTCGCAACGCATAGGGTTGAAGGTCACCACAGAGGTTTGGCAAGAAAGCTAGACAAGATAGACAGAGATGTGTCTTTAAGAGATAAGTAGATTACAGTGAATATTTAAAGGTTCAAGAGGTACTTTACGGTCAATCACCAGGGGTTTGAGAGAGAAGAATGTATGAGGGTTTAAGAGCTTAGACTTTGGAGATTGTAGAGATAAGAGAAGGGTTGAAGGTTTCAAGCCAAGTTCTTGAAGATGTTAATAGAGCTTCCAACTACATGTTCTTAGCAAAGATCACAAGAGTATTATCTCATAAGTTCTAACTCAAATCAAGCTTGTTTTCTCAATTGTAAGAGCAATCACAAATTATAAAATAAAGTACCATATGATGTCATGTATCATAAACTACTTTGCATCCCATTATTCATACATGATGCCATAGCATGAGTCAACTTTGTATTATTACATTCAATGTAGATTGTTAGGGACAAAAGCTTATGAGTCAATTACAAGGCTTGTAAGGCAAAGAGACTTGCTTCAAGAGAGCTTCAAAATGATTTCCTGGTAAGGATAAGTTACCACAGCCAAGAAATAATAGAAAAATCTCCTCTTAATTCAACTTAAAGCATCTATGAATGATCTACAAACATTGCCATAGGGGCACATAATACTTGCATATTTTGAGAAGATGTATTCTATAGAGTAAGAAATGAATTAAAAGAACAATGCTGTAGCTAATTCTCTGAATATGTCTAAAGATTTCAACCTTAAATCAGCCCAAATATCTTTTGAAATTCACCTCTAATGATAGCATAAACTTCAGCTAACACAGTGTCGGAGCATTTGGTGTCAAAAGTCCACCATGGGGGTAAGAGACAGCAGGGTGAAGGGAGATTTAGGGAGAGGAGTAGATGGAAGAGAAGGGGTTTGAAGAAATAGAAGACGTAGAAGAATGCTCCTAGAAAGAAATAGAAAATGAAGAAGAATACTAACAGAGATGAAGCCTCTCAATTTATTTCAGCATTATGAGAAGATAAAACTCTAATAGACAAAAAATGTGTATAAAAAAATACATTTCTCTATGCTGCTCAGATTGCCAATCTGATGCTTTCATTGGCTCCAAAAGGGGGCTAAAATACGAGGACACCTAGCCAAAATTCTCTAGATCACTCCTTCATCTTCCACTTCGGAGTGCTGTTCAGTGCCTAAAAACAGCAATTGCGCATCGCACGATTCTATAAATCTCTCTTTTTACATAAAATCCTCTCAAACTAGCTGAAAACTACATGCTTTCTTTTACATGTCATCCTAATCTAGAAGTTGTCTATAGTTTTATGGATTTTTACAAGAGAGAATATCCAGAATATCAAAAATTAGCTTAACTTGTCCAAAAATCTAATATTTTTGAACCATGGTCACTAACACTAATGTCTAAAATGGCATTGGCTCTCTAAATCAATAAGAAAGCCACACTCTAGATTTTTATTACACAATGTGCACATAGTGGCACGACAATGTGTTAACCAGGGAGAAAAATGCAAAGCTTGCGGAAATTATAAAATCAATTCATAAGCTTGGTATATGGGAGGACCAATTGTAGCATTCCCAAGAAGCTATAAAGTCACAAAAGAAGCTTATTGAAGAACTTAACCAAAAAGTTACTACTCTCTCTATTCCTCCTCCAACCCCAATGATGTATTTTATGTTGTCTTCTAAGGAAGAGCTAGATGATTTTGCGGCAGAAAGCTCAATTGTGTGATGGGTTCTCTGCCAAGGTAGATCGCATTCAACAATGTATGAATTGTGTTTTGGAATACTTTCTCCACTATGCTAAATTGGTGTCCCCTCCATCATCCTTCTCGATTAAGTATCATCAGCAACACTTTGCATTGTACATTTCCTTGAGTAATGTGGACTTAGAACCTCTAGAGGATGGGTGCAAAACATGTGGTCTACAAATTTACTCAAAGTAGTGTTTGATAGATTTGTTGATGAGTTAATATCTCATGAGGCTCAATTATTATTCTTTTATGTATCTTCAAGGAGATCTGCGCATCTCTGATGAGGAGGATATGAATCTCTATGTAGAAGATGTGATTTTAGAGGTGGTCATGTATGTACATTCTACTAAGATGACTTTCATCAATGGCCTAAAGAATTATCATCAATAGAGCAGTAGACATTGTGGTGTAGAGGCTATGCTTAGTATCCTCATTTGGAGGATGATATTCTAGAGCCTCTCTGCCAATGGAGTGTCTTTTACAAGTCAAATATCTAGCCATTGTAATCCGTATTGAGACATATTGCTAACAATCCCTTGTTCACTAAGCATTTCTTTTTAGCTTTTGATTTTTTATGTTCCATCTACCCATATGATCCTCATGATATCTTAGATTAGATTATTCATTTATTTCTTATCTATTACCCTTGTAAATTTCCATCCTCACTTAAAATCCATATAGTATCCCTCTCTTGTCTTTTACCCCTATAGTTTCCCCTTGAATTCTACTCTTTACTACTTTCCCATTTATTGTTGATCATATATCTTCCCCTACTCCTATTGAACCTACTCATGTTGTCCCACCTATTCCCTCTATTTTTCTAGCAGAATCTCTTAAATTTTTTTACTTTCTTTCCCTTTTTTCCATCATTATTATCCCTTCAAATATCTTTGTTTTATGATTTATCTTATCCACCTCTTCATTATTTCCCTCTTGTCTCCTTACCATCTCCATCTTACTATATTAACCTTCCTCCACAATCCATGATGGATACTCTTGGTGGGTACAATAGTGATATCCGCCATCAATGGCAATGGACATTGAATGATTCTTTGATAGGACCAATGTTTAATTAGTCTATCATTCCTAGGTCCTGGGACACATGCGCACAATGTTCTACTTCTTATCTTCAATTTGCTAGAGCACTTGCTCCTTTTAAGGAAAACTTGGTATGCTTGGCATCTCATTTTTGTTTGTATCTTGATTTTATGCATTATCAATATCATCTAAATGTTCGAAAGAGTATTCCAAACCTGACAATTAATCCTAATGAGGATCAGATTATTGTTGCTCAAATGGATGTTCTGTATTATTCTGGACAAGCTTTTCCTACTAGGTTTGTCATCCTATTGGAAAGGATGTGTTGTTTACAAATTTTCCAAAATGTGCCTCTACATTTTGTGGATGAGAATAAGAGTCTCGAGTGTCTCAAGCTGAGTATGAAGTTCAAGAAAAAATATCTTCATCCTACATAGCATGTGGATAGTCTTTTGGTTGTACTCATCTTTTTTATGAAAATGTTTCTATTTGCTCTCCATGTTTTGTGAGCATCTACCATTCAAACTACATTTGCCTTGTTTCTGTGTGAGTTATGTGTATGTTCCATGATGTACATGTGGAGTTTTATTCTTCTTACATGGAGTTGAAGATAAAGGTGGAGCTGATTGAAAATTTGATTAATGGTTCTTTGTGATTCTATCTAATGAATGGATGCTTATTGCGAAAGCAACCTCTTATATTCTTTAAATTTTTATTATGCTTTTTTTTTCTAAGCTGTGTGAATGGATAAATGTATTTTCCTTTCATCGTAATTATTAATTACACACAGGTTATAAGTTGGGGTTGTGATTGGATTGTGTTTCTTGAAGTTGTCGTGGAAGATCAAGCTACACATCAAGCCTAAGTAATGCCATCTTAAACTCCCTTAGAATGTCACAAACTTTCTTTCCTAGGATCATTTGATTCTACCTCATAGTGGAGACTCCATCCCATAACCATGAAGATTAGACTATAAATAAGATTCCTAAATAATGTTAAGGCCACTATAGCCATTTATCTAGCACCAATCATGGGCACTTGCATGTGTGAATCAACTGCAAGTGAAGCATGAGAAATGAGATGGAGCTACTACATAAAGTCCCCTATGCATAAGGCAAAGTGTAACCTCCGCTTTCTCAAATAATATGAGGTTGGGATCTATCGTATTTTATAGGATAGTCATCCTCGAGCCCTTTCCTAAAACCTCTCAAGTTTAATGTACCAAACCAATTACCATGTCAATTATTTGAAAAAATGTATCAATTTGATGTTCCCCCAAACCAAGTGATATTCATCTTTAGCATTAGGGAATTATATGTAAAAAACCAAATTAAATAAGAAGTCCAGGCCAAGTATTTAGATAGATGACTCATTGCAATATTCATAGTTAGCATTTGGGAATTTGTTGAGCAACATATGTAAATAACAAACTAACCAAGTAGCCAAAGCCTTATAACAAGGTAAATGCCAAATTGTAGGAGTTACTAGGGGCCAAGATAAGAAACTAGCCTTGTTTATTAACCAAATAATTAATCATCAATGTCAAAAATACCCTAATATCATTGGCATCCAAAGAATTATCCAGAATCTATGAAGCACCTACCTAGGAGAGATGCAATGTAGACAACTCAATAAAAGTCATAGATGAAGACACTTTACCTTGAAGTGGGAATCTAAGACCCTCATGTGGCAACATAAGAATACTATGAGAGAAATCACTACATACGAATAGATTAGTTGAACCATGGTCAGAAGATCCTATGATCCAAATGATCTAACTAAGCTTATGTCAAATTCTACCTCTCAATAACTACTTTTAAAAACATTTACACTCATCATCTTGATATTTCCCATAATGATATTAAATGTATGGTTGACACAGAGAAATGATGCACTATTGAAACCATGCACAATGAACCCACCCATTGTTGTGGCACCCACTCATGTATACTTCTCATCTCATATTACCTTAAATACCCTTCCAAGTTGGAGAAACACACCGTCTTAGACAAACCTTGTTTGAAAGAGAAACTTCTTGTCACAAATCTACTCAAGGGTCCATCCTTATTAACCAAACTTGTCACCCATCTCTTAAGCTACCATGCGAACTAATTGACTTGGATTTTTATACTAATATCTAATAAAACCCAAAGTTCTATGAGTTTCTATTCCCTAACAATGCCATTACACCCATCAATACATAAATAAACAACATGCATTGTGCACATACACAATAAGTCCTCACGTCCATTAACACACATACTTGATGAATCTTAACACCAACTCTAGCTAGGAAACTATCAAGTATTTTCATGAGGGGTGAGGCAGGAAATATAAAATTTAGAAAATTCTAAGATAGAAATGATAAATCAAAGCACAAGAATTCTAAAAATAGAAACATAAAAACAAAACTATGAGACAGCAGAAGCACCACATAGAAGAAATAAAGATTACTTTCCAAACATAAGTTGTATAAGTGTTTTGATGCTAATTGAAATTTATATTTTATCTCAATTATAACCTCTTACACTGGATTCAAAAGAAAGAATTTAACTTGCATTGCCTTTCTAGATGGTAGAATCCTCCAAACAAGGCAAAGTAGATGGTAAGAATAGAGCAAAGAAATCATTCAAATTGGGCATTGAGATCATAAGATAAACTAGGAATAATAGGACAATTGTGATTGTAACATACATAAAAAGGTGTTTAAGCTATGGCCCACACCATACAGTGTGGGTGAACTAAAGTACCACCTAATGAGAAGTTTTGGAGAAAGTGATAATCAATAGTCAAAGATCCTAGCAATACATTGCTAATAGTTGTTAGAGCAATATATCAAAGCCATGACATTCAAGGCTACATATCTTTTATTCTAGAGTATTTACTAGACACCAGGTTTTCCATCATGTACTTCACCATCCAAGATCCATGATCATTAAATGAGGTCAATCTCACTTAGCTAGTCAACTAAGCCCCAAGTATAAAAAGGCTATCAAAAAGGTATGATAAGTCAAAGAAACCATGGCAACACTTGTCACCTAACAAGAGAGAATATATTAGTAGTGATAGCTTCATCTTCTCTACCCATATACAATGAAGATAAGAGAGTGGTGCATAGATCTTCCATACCATATTCACTAGTATTCATTCCAAAATCTGAGTGATTCCCAAGAGCATTATGAAGGATATAATAAGTAGACACATCACAAAGGAAAACTTGAAAGACCTTTAGAGTCAATTATATAATCAATCACCTTAATACACATTTTAGTGATTCCCAAGAGCATTATGGAGGGTATAATAAGTAGACACATCACAAAGGAAAACTTAGTCATGATGAGAGGGAGCTTGAAAAAAGGCGAAACACTATTAAAACCATGCCATCAACAAGGACCTAGAGATTGTGAACTTGCAAGCAAGAAGATATGTGAGTGTTATCACAGACATGCCATGATCAAGTGTACAAATTAATTCTTACTCATGCCATATGAATCCACACCCCATGCGAACATACCCTTAACATAACATACTCGAGCCAACCATGCAAACCCATCCTTGTGATGTCATCATAGAACCTTTTGGAAAATATTCCATGTCATTGCTTACATCATTGATAATGTCATCATGGAATATTCTAGAGGATATTCAACCGCCCTTTAACACCTATTGAAGGAGGAGCTCACCATGAAGCTTCTTACTCTTCCAATGTCAATCTTGGGAGCTCAAGTAACTTTGAGTTTCAGTTCTAGTTCTTGTCTAGTCATGGTATCTACTTTTATCTTGTCTTCCATTATACTCCTGCTATCTTGTGACTGGGTAATCTGATAGTGCGAGATCTTATCTAGTATTTTTTCTTGTATCTTGTTTCTCCCTATCGAGGGAGATCTTGTAATTCTGATATCTTATATCCATACCTACGGTCGTGGGTAGTGGGACCCTTCATATCCTATAGAGTCCTGTTGTGTATACCTACAATCCCAGGTTGTCAGATTTTTTGATTCTTGTTAAGTTATCATTGTACTTTATGCCCATACGTGGGATTATCTTGAAGTACAAATTCTCATAACAAATTTTGCATCTAAAGACTGGTCTCTCGAGCATAGTTTAATGCTTTCATAACAATTTGGCAAGACTACTTTCTAGCTCTACTAAGCACCATGCAAGTGACCCTTGAAAGAATCATGGCCTCCCTTCAAAACCCCTAATAATATATTAAAGACTACATAGAGGTGAAGCCAATCAATTTATTTCTACATTATGAGAAGATCAATCGCTTGTAGACAAAAACATGCATTAAAAAATACCTTCCTCTATGCTGCTCATACTGCCAATCTGATGATTCCATTGACTCTAAAAGGGGGGTAAAATACCAACACACATGGTCAGAATTCTCAGAGAAGATCACTCCTTCTTCTCCCAGTTCAGAGTGCTATTCACTACCTAATACTAGGATCAAGCGTTGCACGATTTCATCAATCCTTATTTTTACATAAAATCCTCCCAAATTTACTAAAAGCTACATGCTTTCTTTTACATGTCATCATATTCTAGAAGTTGTCTGCATTTTTTGGATTTTTACAAGAGATAATATCTAAAATATCAAAAATTGGCTGAACTTGTCCAAAAATCTAGTATTTTTGAATCATCCACACTACGAACACTAACATTAATTATGACTAATATGGCATTCACTCTCTAAATCAATAAGAAATCTACACTCTAGAGTTTTTCACATTGTGTCCACATAGCAGCACGACAGTGTCTCTACATATCTTCTCTCTCTACATTTCAATATGGTATCAAAGCTATCACGATCAACTACAACCACTTCCTTGAAGAAGATAATAAGAAAGTATATATCTATGTTATGTTTGCAATTCTTGATTCATGTTCTTTTCATGCTTAAATTTGATGTATTGTGTCTTTTATGAGCATCTTATGTTATGAATTTTAAGCATAGAAGAAGTTCACTCAATCATCATTTTGATTCTAGATATGCTAAATTGTTGATATGCCTTGCTTGGACACCCTAAAAGTTGATATTTTGAAAACTCTTAAGAAAACATCTTTCTTAAGAAACCCAAAAATTTTTATGGGCCAAGACTCACAAGCTTTCTTCTTATCAAATCTGTGTGCTCGATTTGGAGTTCTGTGTTAAAATTTATGTCAATTTAGGTAAACTGGACTTGAAATAGAAAAACAAATAAGAAAATAGTTTTTCGTGCAGACTTCTAGGATACAGGTTTTGTCACGATTACTCACTCTTCCATTTCAGCCTTTCTGCCAAAATTAGCCAGATCATCATCTATTCCTAGCCAAAAAATAAAGCGATAACATTTTGAACATTATTCATATTTCTCCCCCATATTAGACCAATTTTTTATTGCCCACATTTCGTCTATCTTGGTCTTTTTCTTTTGAAGTATGCTTTTTTGAACTAAACATATTTCCTTATAGCATAGCTTTAGGTATGATTTATTGTGTTGCACTTTTGGCTTGTTTCTTCGTATATGGTGTGTAAATTCTGTAATCTCATATTGTACATATTCTCTTAGCTAGCTATGTTGAATTCTATAATCATTAATGAATTTCCTTATGGACAATGTTATGTTTCTCACTTTCAAGGACAAGACAAGGATTCCTTGGGTGAAAAGTAAAAGATTCTGCTAATTCTTGAAGGCAATGACTTGCATGATATTGTTCTTATTAATTATGAATATCTGCCTCAACCAATTGACCAAGCTCATGCTAATATCCTTGTTGTTGAAGGACCAATCTTTGAAGAATGGCAAACCATTTATCATGAGTGGGTCAGACTTGACAAAGCAGCTCGTTGGTATATTCTTTCTACTCTTCAAAAATATCTTATGCTTAATGTATGTAATCTTTCAACCTCACAAAGCTACATGGGAGTATTTGATAGTTAATTTTGAGAAGAAATCTATTACAGAAATACTTTTTCATCCTAATTAGATCACTAATTTATAATACAGCATTGGAACTTCTATGACAATACATATCGAATCATTCAAGAACATTATCAATGAGCTTGCTACTACTAGTGATGTTATTCCATGAAAGCAATTGGTAACACACCTTCTTGATATTGTAAAGGATCATGCTTATGATAATAATGTTACCATATATTTGTAACAAAGATGGAATCAATTTTGATCGACAATACACAAATCAGAAAACAATTATGATTTGACAAGAGGACACACAATCAAAACAAATCGACCAAGCTTTACTTGCTCGAAGTCATCCCTTTCCATGCTCTACACGTAGGAGTCATCATGGTGGTAAATTCTCTCATCTCAAGTTTCCTAAGAGACACTGTTCTTATTGCAATAGAAATGGTCACACTATATAGATGATTGTTGGGGAAAAAAATATGATGAAGCATATGGTATTACAAATAAATAACGATGTTTATAAAGAGATTATTCTCCTTGTGACCACTGCAAAAAGAGTGATCATCCAACCCATCTATGTTTCAAGAGGCATTTTGATTCAAATCGTAATAGACCATACATTGCTACATAGAACAACACTACTAAACAAGCAAATTGTTTGAGTTATTCTATCTCTCTGGAAATGATACTTCATGTTCATGATGGATATCTTTTTATTATTAATTTTGGTGCTATGAAAAACATGGCATATCAGTCCCAATGGCTACATAATTATCATTCTATTCCTGTCAAGAAATTGGTTTATGTTATTTGATAACAAAACCTATCAAGTTAAAGGTATAGGTGATTTATATCTCGGTACTCTTTCTTCAACAAGAATTCTATGTGGAATTTTACATGTCCGAGATCTACAAAGGAATCTTCTTTCAGTTGCAAGACTTGTGGATCTTAGTCCCTTTATTGATTTTGACCGTACCAACACTACAAGGATACAGAAGGCATAGCGACGGTGCTTTCTGACATAAAATAGTGGCATCACTATTTGTATCGCAAATGCGACGCTAATAGCAACGCAAATAGCGATGGTGCTCAGACAAAAAAACGCAGGCCGAAACCCGAGCACGTTATTTTGTGCGATCAAACGAAAGAGAGAGTGAAAGGGAGACCGAACTCCGTCTTTCATTTGAGAGGGAGAGGGAGAGAAAGAGAGAAAGAGGGAGAAGGAAAGCTTCTCACCGCCGCCGTCGCCATTTGCAAAGAAGAGGAGAAAGTATACTGAGGGCGAAGAGAAGCCATCGTCACAAAGAGGAGCCGCCGAATCCATCCTTGGGCCTTTACGGTGAGTGCATTGTTCCTTCTTGCTTTGTTTTTGTTTTTTCTCTTTTTCTTTTACTTGTTTTTGTTAAAAATCATGTGTATTGAGAGAGGGAGAGGAAATGAGAGAGGGAGAGGAAGAAAGAAAAGAAAAGAAGGAACGAGAGAGAGAGGGAGAAAACATTCAATATAATAGGGAAAGAGAGAAAGAGAGGGAGAGGGAGAGGGAGAGAGGAGGGAGAGGTTGTTGTTATTGTTGTTGTTGTTTTATTTTTTCTTTTCTTTTTTTATTATTTATTGTTGTTGTGGTAGTCATAGTAGTAGTAGTAGCGGTAGTGGTAGTGATAGTTGTTGCTTAATTTCTTAATTTCTTGTTTGTTGTTTTTGTGGTAGTGGTAGTGGTAGTGGTAGTGGTAGTGGTAGTGGTAGTGGTAGCGGTAGCGGTAGTGGTAGTTGTTGTTTAATTTATTATTTTCCTATTTGTTGTTGTTGTGGTAGTCGTAGTAGTAGTAGTAGTACTAGTAGTAGTAATAGTAGTTTTCTTGTTTGTTGTTGTTGTAGTAGTAGTAGTAGTTTTTTTTCTTTTCTTGTTTATTGTTGTTTAGTTTTCTTGTTTTTTGTTGTTGTTGTTCTTGTCGTAGTAGTAGTAGTAGTAGTTTTTTCTTCTTTTCGTGTTTGTTGTTATTGTAGTAGTTGTTGTTGTTGTTTTTTCTTCTTCTTCTTCTTTTCTTTTTTATTATAGTGGTAGTGGTAGTGGTAGTGGTTTGTTGTAGTTGTAGTCATAGTCGTAGTCGTAGTCGTGGTCGTAGTAGTAGTGGTGGTTTTCTTGTTTGTTGTTGTTGTTGTTGTTGTTGTTGTTGTTGTAGTAATAGTTTTTTTTTATTTTCTTGTTTATTGTTGTTTAGTTTTCTTGTTTGATATTGTTACTGCAGTAGTGGTAGTAGTAGTAGTTTTTTCTTCTTTTCTTGTTTGTTGTAGTAGTAGTTGTTGTTGTTGTTGTTGTGTTTTTTTTTTTCTCTCTCTTTTTCTTCTTCTTTTCTTGTTTATTGTAGTGGTAGTGGTAGTGGTAGTGGTAGTGGTAGTGGTAGTGGTAGTGGTAATGGTAGTGGTAAAGAGAGAGAGATGTTTTGTTAAATGAAATTGGTAGTAGAGAAAGAGATGTATTTTGTTAAAGGAAATGAGAGAGGGGGAGGAAGAGAAAAAGGAAGAAAGAACGAGAGAGAGGGAATAAACATACATCATAATAAAGAAAGAGAAAAAGAGAGAGAGATGGAAGGAGAGGAGAGAATGAATGGATAAAAAACAAAGAGAGAGTGGTGATGAGGTCCGATGAGGTCCAGCACAATACCATGAGACAAAAAAAACTCTCTAAATTTGTGGGTGGGTGGAGACTTTACATACGTTAATTTGTGGGTGGGTGGAGACTTTACATACGTTTTAATTTTTGCTGAGTTATAAGAGAAGAAATCCCTTCTCAAACAATTTAAGAAAGAAAAAAAGAATGATAACAAAAACAATTTGTTTGTCGTAACGTAGACAAAATGGAAAACGATGAAGGTCATGATGTTCAAGATCGTGAGGTGTATCTTAATCAGCATGTCCCATGTCCATGCTCTCAATGTAAGCTGGCAATTGGACGAAAACGTCAATTGTCTATATAACACGTACGACGCTTCGGCGAGTTTCAATCTGAGATCATTGACCAGGCGATCTTGGATTTTGAGCAAATAGTAAGAAAAGTTTATATCAATCATGCATTGTATTGGCAAGCTAATTGAATACCATATACAAAAAGATTGGGTGTGGCTGGTAAATTTTCTATCTAGGGAGGCGACGTCTCGTCCCAAGGAGGAGTGCACCCTTCAATTAGAAGAGTTCATGGGTGTGCGATGGATGGAGTGCTTGAGCCAATCCACCACTTGGAAGGTACTACCCAATCTATACCGTCAATACCATAGGAGACATGCAACCTTCGAGACTTACCTACAATCTTGGAGCCTAAAATAGAGGCAATGATCGATGCATTGATGTCCATGGATGCCAAGACTTTTGATCCGCTTAGAGAGGAAGTATCTATACCATTATATGATGGGTGCCAAGTATCTCGCCTGAAGACAGTGTTTGCACTCCTAAGTGTGCAAGCAAAATACGAATGGAGCGATGCGAGTATGACCAAGTTGATCAGGTACCTTGTACGTATGCTTCGTTGATTTCTTTTCGGCACTATCATTAAAAATATTTGTGCTTTTTCAAGGTATTTTATGATTTTTTTCAAGTTAATGAAGTATCATATATTACAACTTCCAAATACCATGCCTAAGTCTCTTGATGATGCATGACATGTTTTACGAAAGCTTGGCATGGACTACAACAACATCCATGCATGTATCAACGATTGCATACTGTTTCGAGGAGAATATGAGACTATGGAGACATGTTCAAAGTGTGGTGCTCACAGGTATCGACAAGATTTGCAAGGGCAAACCATCCCTTAAAAAGTTCTTAGACACTTTTCGCTTATCCCTTGCATAAACTACATGTTTCATACGTCCGGCATGGCGAGCTTGACAACGTAGCATGCACAGAATAGGTCCACAGATGGAGTTCAACGAATATCAGCGGATTCACGCGCATGGAGCCACATTTACTCTACCTTCCCAAGCTTTGCCTAAGAGCCAAGGAATCTTCGGCTTGGTCTTGCAATGGATAGCATGAACCCATTCAGTCTGCGCTCAACTTCTTAGAGTTTGTAGCCTATAGTCCTTGTCAACCACAATATCCCTCCATGGCTTTCTATGAAGAAAGGACATCTCATCCTTAGCTTACTCGTTCCCGGCCGCCAGAAAGTCAAAAATATAGATGTGTATCTTTATCTATTAGTCGATGAGCTTAAGATTTTGTGGGAGGAGGGGGTCACCATGCAAGATATGAGCAAGCGCAATGGTCGACAGTCCACTAATATTCGAGCCATTCTCATGTGAACGATGCATGACTTTTCGGAATTCGGAGAGTGCTCAGGTAAGTAGGCTTCTGTTCTCATTGGTAATATCTATCATAGCTCATTCAAGTTTGTATTCACTGGGTAGAGGTGTTTGAATAGGTTTGGTTACCTCAAGTTATCATGCATGTCCATTGTGCGGGCCACAGTTAGACTCCCGAAAGTCATGAACCATGAAGAAGATGGTATATCAAGGACACGCCGCTTTCTTGCCAGAGGGTCATGAACTTAGGAAAGGTTTTCTTATCAAGAAACTTTCTTACATGTTGTTTGTATTACCAATATTTGGGTCTTGTTAGCTTTTGCTATTGAGTTTGATTTGGAGGTTCACCAAATGGATGTGAGAACTACTTTTCTTAATGGTGATTTAAAGGAGGAGATATACATGGAGCAACTAGAGGGATTTGTAGTCAAACATAAGAAAAATCTTACTAACAAAATTCATCAGGCACTCTATGGTCTCAAATAATCTTCACAACCTTGGTATCAAAAAATTGATCTCTTCTATACAAAACAAGGTTTTATCTCATGTTCTTCATATCCTAACTTATATGTCAAGCATTGCAACAATGATTGTTTTGTCATTCTTACTCTATATGTGGATGATACCATACTTGTTTCTAACAATCTCAACTTCCTTTAACAAGTAAAGAAGGTTTTATCTTCTACATTTGACATGGTCCATCTTGGAGACATACTCATATCTTGGTATTCAAATTCAATGCTATCGAGAAAATGGTGTTTTATTATTGTGTCAAAAAAATTTCATTGAAAATATTATTTAGAATTTTTTGATTTGGGTTTTGCACGTGAGCTCTACCGAAAACTCTCACTTTCTACTACAAAACGATGGAAAATTAGCATTACATCAATCTTATGCTAATCTTGTTGGATGTCTTCAATTTTTTGGCTTTAATTCTTAGATTGACATTCTTTTTGCTACAAATTTTCTTGGATAACATCTTAGTTCTTCGTGTCTTAAAAATTGTACTGCATCTAAATGCGTTTTGAACTATTTGAAAGACACTAAAGATTTTGGGTTGGTTTATTGGCACCAATAAAACTCTGATTCTCTACATTCAATTTAGCTTTTGGGTTATACAAATGCAAACTAGGCAAACTCTCACTTATCTATGCATTCTAAAAGTGGAAATTGTTTATATATCAATGGTTGTCTTATTTCTTGGACTAGCAAGAAACAACGTTGTGTTATTGTTTCCACTATAGAGGCTGAATATGTAGCTATATCTTTAGTAGCTTGAGAGTTAATATGTCTTTGACAAGTATTCTATTATATATTGGCCATCCTCCTCTCTCCCACACCACTTTGATGTGATAACCAAGGTGCTATTAGTCTTGCTAAAGACTGTGTTCAACAGAGGTAAATAGGAAGAACATTGATGTAGCCCGCAATTCTCATGCATTGATTGTTAGAAGAAGAAATGGTGATAATGGCAATAATAACCATGGTAGAGACTAATAGCCTAACAAGGGCAAGTCTCAGTCTTGTGGGCAACCTTGCAATAAGTCCCATAGACGTAAGTTCTCTTTGGTGTATCGTTATTGTAGGTAGCATGATCATATTAGGCCGTAGTGCCATAAAATGTGCAATGATATGCTCAATGAGAAAGACAAGGAGAAAGTGCAAGATAATGCAATATTCGATGGTCATAGTAGTTACTTGATTCAAGGGTTTCTTTTCATGAACCCCTGTATCGGAATTGGTTTCATACCTATCACAGCATTACGGGTTCTATGAGACTGGGAAACGATAGTGCATTAGATATTATTGGCATTGGGGATGTTAGATTGCAGTTAGCTTTGGGCAACCTTTTTGTTTTGCATAATATACATCATGTACTAGCTTTGCCCAAAAACCTACTCTTTGGTGGACAAATGGATGATAGAGCATATCATGTCAGCATTTGAGGATCCTGTAGGGTCCGTAATACCTTGGACTTAATTTTTTAAATTCTCCCAATGATAATAAACTCTTCTTGGATTGTACACGAATAAAAACCATATCCCCCTCATTGAAGAGTCGCTCTTGTCTATTTAGATTTTCATAGGCTTTCTACCTATCCTTGGCAGCTCTAATGTCTTGTCTGATGGCCTTAACCTACTCATCCATTTCCTCAAGTATTTCCTTAGAAGCTTCTACCCTTAAAGTAGGATTTTAAAATTTTAATGGGGTATAACAATCATGACCATACAATGCTTGAAAATGTGCCATTGGAATGCTTTGTTGGTAGGAAGAATTATAGGCAAACTCTACCAATGGTAGATATTAGATCAATTTCTTGGGTACGTGATAGCAATAAGCTGTAAGGATATCTTCAATGACTTGATTGACCCTGTCCATTTGGCCACCATCAGTTTGAGAATGATAGGCTGCAGTGAAACAAAGTTGAGTCCTAATGGCCCCAAATATCCCTCTCCGGAAGTGAGATGTGAATAGGGAGTTGCACTCACTGATGATCCTTCTAGGCAACCCATGGAGTCTGAATATCTCCTTGATGAACAATCTGGCAATATCTAAAGCTTTATAGTTTGTCTTGATTGGAACGAGGTGTGCAACCTTGGTGAGCATGTCTACTATAACCATAATTGAATTGTAGCCTCCTTGCAATGAAAGCAACACAACAACAAAGTCCATGCTGATGAGTTCCCACTTCATTTGGGAGACGTCAAGAGGTTGTGGCTTCCCAAGAATCTTGACATGTTCCTCCTTAATGCATTGGCAAGACAAACATTTTGTGACATATTGCACGTCTCCCTTAAGCCTCTTCCAATGGTAGCTCTTTCTGATCGTGTTGAGGGTCTCGATATATCTGGGATGGCTTGAAAAGGGGGAGTCATGTGCCTCTCAAAGTATTCTATGTTTGAGTTTCTTGCTCAAGGGTATGCATAAGCTTGTCCTAAAATAGACAAGTCCCTCATTGATGGAGAATTCTTGATATTTGATCTTAAGTCTGGGGTTTTGGTCCTTCTCTGAAATTTCCTTTATCATCTCCAAATATTCTGGGTCATGGCTAGCTTCTTCCTTAGCTAGTTCAAGGATAGGGTTGCTAGGTATTGACACCATAGTTTCCAATTGATTCTGCCATTGAGGGTTCCTCCATGATAAGAGAGTTGAGGAACGCTTTGCGACTTAGGGTGTCAGCGACCACATTCTCTTTGCTAGGTCAATACTTGATCTCAAAATCATACTCCTGTAGAACTTCTATCTAACGACGTTGCCTCATGTTGAGGTTGGTCTGTGTGAAGATCCATTTAAGGCTCTTATGGTCCGTGACCAAAGAAAGCTTGTTACCAAGCAAGTAATGTCGCCAAAGTTTGAGGGCATGAATCATTATTAGCAGCTCCAGGTCATGGGTGGCATAATTCCTTTCATGGGTTTTTAGCTTCTGCGGCGAGGAATAGGCTATAGGATGATCTTCTTGTATAAGTACACAACCCAGCGCAAGGGAGCTAGTATCCGTGACAACTTTTAATTCCTTTCTTAAGTCAAGGAGCTTTAGAATTGGTGCTGTCACCACGCTATACTTGAGTTGATCAAAACTTTCTTGTTCAGAGGGCGTCCACACTATGGCAACTTGCTTTTTCAGTAAATTTGTGAGGGGTGGTGCGATTAAAGCATAGTCCTTAATGAAGATCATGTACGTTGTTAATCCAAGAAAGCTATACACTTCTTTAATAGTAGATGGTGGAGACCACTCTTGGACATCCTTGACCTTTGTAGAGTCTATAGAGATTCCTTCATTTGACACAATAAATCCAAGATATTCAATCTTCCTTTTGAGGAAGGCACACTTTTTATTCTTAGCATAGAGCTTATGAGTCCTCATGGTCTCAAGGACGATGTGAACTTGGGATTCATGATCCCCCTTTTCCTTTGAATAAAACAAGGTGTCATCAAGAAGGTGAGTACAAAATCATTGAGATATGGTCTAAAAATGTCATGCATTAGACTGTTAAAGGTGGTAGGGGCATTAGTCAATCCAAAAGACATTACTGTGAATTCAAAATGACCATATCTGGTATTGAATGCCATCTTCCAAATATCCTCATCCTTGGCACGGATCTGATAATACCCTAACCTCAAATCAATCTTGGAGAAGATTTTTACTCCCTGTAGTTGAACGAGTAACTCATCTATCCTTGGAATGGGATATTTATTTTTTATGGTTACTTGATTGAAGCCTCTATAATCGATGCAAAGGTGAAGTATAATATCATTCGTCTTTTGGAACAAGACTGGAGCCCCCCATGGAGAACTATTGAGGTGTATGTACCCTTGGTCTTCAATTGTTCCTTTAACTCAATGGCTTTAGGAATGGACATCTTCTAGGGCCTTTTCACAACTGGTGCAGCTCCTGGAATTAGCTTAATCTCATGATCCACTTCCCTAGGAGGAGGTAGTTCAGTCAATTCCTTTAGGAACACATCCACATATTCTTTTAACCATGTTGGTTCTTTATTGGTGTCCTCTACTTGATATGGTTTGTTTAGCTTGATCAAGTAGGTGGGTAATTCCTTCCTTATTCCATGAACTATTCGCATTGCCTTAGCTAGCTAGATCTTTGGTTTAAGTGCTTCTCCTTGTGTTGTAACTAGCTCACCCTTAGGATTTCGAAAGGAAACTTGACCCTTTCCACAATGAATGTGAGCATCATTGGGGATTAACTAATTCATCCCGAGTAGGCATTCATGGACTCCTAGATTCATTACCCTAAAATTAATAGTTGTGGTCTCGTTTTCAAGTAAGAATTCTTCCTTAGCAGTTTGTCTAGTGCAAGTGATTTCTCGCCCATTTGCTAGTTCACCAAGCAAAGTGGGTGCAGCTATAGTGGTTATCCCTAACCTTCTTGCACAAGTTGGTGAAATGAACGAATGAGTACTACCACAGTCAATTAGGGTTTTTCGTTTCTTATCCTGGTAGTCCAATGGTGTTTGAATCATCGAGAATTGGCGGTTTGTCCCCTTCTTATGGAGACCAGCATGAATGGTTGCCCTCTCAATCTTGGCTTCCATGGAGGGATCTTCTTCTTCATCGATTCTTTAGTGGTAGTATTGGAGGTTTTTCCCCTTCTCACAATGTTGCATGACCATGGCCACAAGTAGCCCTAGCTTGGCCTCCAAATTTCCCTTGACGGCGATCTCCACCAAGTTTGGTACATTCCCTTTTGAAGTGCCCAAGTTCATTGCAATTAAAACAACGCAGGCTTTGATCACTTCTTTGAGTGGGGAAAAAGCCATTGATTGCATTTTATTTTCGGCTTCTTCCATTGGCCTTGACTCTGTCCTTGCGCCCTTTTATTTTGATCACTTCTTTGAGTGGGGAAAAAGCCACTGATTGCATTTTATTTTTGGCTTCTTCCATTGGCCTGACCTGTGTATGGTGAGTTTGATGTGCCATATCAAGAAAGACATTAAATCCACTCTCTTGAGTCTTTTAAGAGCTAAATACGGACTATTATTGGTCTTCCAATCCTGTAAATTGAAGGGCTAAAATTCATCTACTTGCTCTATTGATTAATCTTGACACAAAGGACTCATCCTTGCTCTTGAAGCTTGAAGAGGGATGTGTCAAGAAGCCTTCTTGAATTGTTTATAGGAAGAAAGTGGGCTGAATATTTTAGCCCAAACAAAGTATTATGGGAAACAACACTTATTCTTCTGATCTTCTTGAAGATTCATGAATATTTATTGGTCTACTTGACATTGTTATGCTTGATGCAAGTTGATATTGCATAAGCATTGTGGAAGGGGTATCAAGAGAGCATCTTGATTGCTCTATATATATGCTTGGGGCTGAAATAGGTGACCAATTACAAAGCAAACAAGGGCAGCATGAATTCCTTCTTCTTCCCTACTTCTACATGCCTATTGCAAGCTACCTATTGCTTGTAACATGCTCTTGAATATAGGGGCTGTTTTTGTACTTCATCAAAGTGTCCTCTTGGAAGGTAGATGCTATGTTTATGGGCTGAAATAGGTAGCCCACTAGTGATTTGTGGACATCATATCCTTTTACTTCTCTATTACTTCATATGGTATGATTAACACTTGTATTTGGTTGATCTATGCACTCTATCATCAAAGGTGAATCTCAAGAGTTTGTGGGCTGAATTGGGACTGTTATCTTTAGTCATATTCAGAGAGTTGGCTTTAGCAATAATCTTTTAATTCATTTCTTGCTTTACAGTTGACATCTTGTGAAAATATGCATGTATTATGAGCCCCTATGGTAGGGCAATGTTGAAGACCATTCATTTATGCTTTGAATTGAATTAAGAAAATCTTTCCCTCTTTACTTCTTGGTTGTGGTAACTTAGCCTTATCCAGATCTTTATTTGAAGCTCTCTTGAAGAAAAGTTATTTATCCATCAAGCCTTGTAATTGACTCATAAGCTTCAATTTACATTGAATGTAATCATACAAAGTTGAATGATGGGATGCAAAGTTGTGGATGATACATGTACTTAATTTTATAATCCGTAACTGCTCTTACAAGAAAACAAGCTTGACTTGAAATTGAACTTATGAGGTAATACTCTTGTATCAACCCATTTCTTATCTCAACCAACTTTGGAGTCTAAGCTCTTGAACCCCAATACAATCTTCTCTCTCAAACCCCAATGATTAACCAAGAAGTACCTCTTGAACCTTTTAACATTCACTGTATTCTATTATCTCTTGAAGACACATCTCCATCTATCTTGGCTAGTCTTCTTGCCAAACCCCTATGGTGACCTTCAACCTTACACGCTACGACAATGTTAGCCATGCATGTCTCCTCTACACACTCTAAGTGCACTTTGCCTTCCACCCTCCATGACATTGATCCCTCTACCTACATACTCTCCTTGTCCATGCTAGGGACATTACTTTCATCATACACTTGTGTACTCCGAGGTTTGATGGCACAATATACCACCATTGAGGTTGTCAGGGATTTGGGTAGAAGATTACCTATTCAATATCTCATATAAGAGTAAATCAACATTTGTGATTATTTTGTGTCATTGAAAAAATCAACAAAAAAGGTCATACGCATGTTTACAATGACCTAGCAAGATAAACGTATCACGCAGATCATTCCATATTTTCTCAAAATCGACCTCTAGAAATCCAAATGAACCTCATCGACCAGTTGCCCTAGCTTTTTCAATACAACTTTAAACCACTGTACATTGAATAGGATCATGGAGGAGCCACGGTAATCCACTAAGATAACACTTTGTAAGTTTCCAGAAATACTCCATCTCATCGATTATAGTATTCGGATTTGTGGCCCACCGTCGGCTCTCTTGCTTGAACTTTGCCATGACACCACAATTCTTTGTGGATCACTTTTTATTAATGTGCTCAACTCAAAAATGTCACTCACACGACCACACCACGTTGTAGATTTTGTATTGCATACCAAAATGGTTAGATTAGTTGTTGCACATAAAATCTAGATATGACAACAAAGAAATCATGTGGTCACCTTTGGACTACATCCTCTTGAGAATTCCCACTTCTTAGTAGAGACCTCTACCCCTTTGCGCAAAGCTACAATCAAAGCTTTATGCAACCATTGCATAGACATAAATCGCATCATCTCCTCCCTGCCCTCGAGATATCAAATTAGTCGATGGTGTGTGCTGTATTGAAATTCAGATCGCTCTCTCTTCCACTCTCTTATGGCCTGTTCGTACCTAGCAAACCACTTCTCCATGGATGCAAGCTGCAACATACAAAAATGATTCACTTTCTCCTCCATGGCACCATCCATCCTTTTTTCTATCCTCTTTCCCACATCTTTGATCAATCTATTATCGTCCTTCAACATCCATAGCATATTGTTGTTTGAATCCACCATTGGTCCACTCTGAAATATGCACTAATGCCTCTAACACTAGCCAACCTTCAACCATGCTACCTTTTGGCTAAGCTCGTTGTTGCACAAAGCCCTTCAGATTTTTCATGAAGCACTCTAAGTAGAACATCCATCGTGTATAGATAGGTCCTGCAATCTCTACTTCATCCACGAGATGTACTAAGAGGTGAGTTTGTATCATGAGCATGCTTGTGGGCAAGTCCTTCTCAAAGAGATAGACCGTCTCTATCATTCCCCACCTTACAAATTCAATAGAGGATGTCTTGATCTCCTTCTGTGAGATCCATTGTACTAAATTTGACAACTTATAAATCGCTAAGTGTATTATTGAATTGAAGCACCTTGCAATCACAATTGTAGTATGAATTGTCAAAAATTTAAAGCATTATGAATATCAAATAAACACTAAATAGCAAAATACTGAGGTTACTTGCTATCAAGGCCAGGACAAACCTGGCATATCTTGTGTCAATCACGGGATTTTAGTCCTGATAGTTGGTTATCTTTAGAAGAAGCAGACCCAAGGGAATGTATCATACCCATTGCGGTATGGCTAGACTTGATAATTTGTTTCACCATGTGCTCTTCTATCTTTAGTGGATAAGACCCAAGGAGAGCATGAGGTAGTTGATATGGTCCCACAATAAGCTGCCCACATTCTTGAAAATATGCATGGGATCCAAAAAATGGTTCATTTGTAAGTGGGTCCAATACAACAACTCGTAGAAAACTAAGAACCATTGCATTCTGCTTGGATGTGACTTCTTGTGGACTATTTTCAATTCCTACCAGCTTTGGGCATTCATTCATATGCTAGAGGTTGTCCAAGAAAACCATCCCTTAGTTCATGACCCTCTGGCAAGAAAGTGGTGTGTCCCTAATATACGATCTTCTTCATGCTCTGTGACCTTCGAAAGTCTAAGTGTGGCCCACACAATGGACATGTATGATAACCTGAGATAATCGGACCTGTCACAATACCCTTCTCTAGCCAAAAAAACTTGAATGAGCCATGTTAGATATCAACAATGAGAATGGAAGTCCACTTACCTGAGCACTCCCCGAATCCCGAAAAGTCATGCATGGTCCGTATGAGAATGGTTCTTACATTAGTGGACTACCAACCATCATGCTTGCTCATGTCTTCCGCAATGACCCCCTCCTCCCACAAAATCTCGAGCTCATCAACTAATGGACAGAGGTAGACGTCCATGTTCTTGACTTTGTAGCATCCAAGAATGAGCAATAGGTGTCCTTTCTTTGTAGAAAGTCATGGTGGCGAGATGTTGTAGTTTACAAGGACTATAGGCCACACACTGTAAGAAGTTGAGCGAAGACCGAATGAATTCACGTCATCCATAGCAAGACTAAGCCAAAGATACCTTGGCTCTTGTGTAAAGCCTAGAAAGGTGGAGTCAATGTGGCTCCATGCGCATAAATTTGCTAATATTCATTGGACTCCATCTGTGGATCTATTTTGTGCATGCCATGTTGTCAAACTCACCATGCTTGACATACAAAACATGTTATGTATACGACGTATAAGTGAAAAGTGTTTGAGAACTTTCTGGAGAAACAGTTTGCCCTTGCAAGTCTTGTTGATACTTGTGAGTACCACACTTTGTGATGCCATGAGGCATATTTCACGATGGATTCTGTGAGGTTTTTTATTCCATGGTGGATTCTGTGAGGTTCTGTAGTGGATTTCGTAAAACTATATTTTTTTGCCATGGCTCGTACATAAGCTGGTGGCTTCCTTGTGCGAGAAGTTGACAGGGATGCCTATCCTTTTCGGGCGTCAGATTAATTTAATGTGCACGTGGGTGATTCCACAGCGAGTGATTCTGCAAAATACGTATTTAAGTTAATGGACATTTATGAGTTTAGAGTGCACTCGTATTAAATTAAGGTTAGGATAGAGTTCCAATCTATTTATTTATTTTGTAGTTGAAGACTGCTAAGTATTCACTTTTGTCGGTTTCATTTTATTATTTTCTAACAATTGTGAATGCTTCAATTGATGTGTAGAGTAGGCAATGGTGGCATTGGGAAGCATCGGGCGATGGCGTATATTCAGATTATCTAGAAGAAATTATCATTTTTGATAGGCGTGCACCTTATCATTAATGGTGTGACACTAATATTTATTTCAACACGCTTATTTATTAAAGCACTTGACAAACATTTATTATTTTATATGCGCATAGGCACTCTGTTTAAATATTTCATTATTGGACATTGTATTTGGGCACATCTTGATTTTGGGGATGCCCAACAGCTTTATTCTTTATTTGGCCAAAAGCAAACACAAAAGTCAAAGCATGCTAATTGTAAATTGGGCTATTTTTTAGCAAGCACTTAACAAATATTTATTATTTTGTATGTGCATGGGTGCGCGGTTTAAATATTTCATTATGGGAGATTATATTTGGGCACAGCTCGACTTTTAGGCCGCCCAACTGCTTTATTCTTTATTTGAACAAAAGTAAACACAAAAGCTAAAGTATGCTTATTGTAAAATTGGGCTATTTTTGAGCTTTGAGATGAATACATTTATAAATACATGCCTTGTGAAGCGCTCACATAAGGCATGGGGGAGATTGTACCCAATTTGTCTCTTTTCTTCATGTCGTACAAGTCTATCTTCTTACTTTTTGAGCTTAAGTAGAGTTCTTTTGTTCTTGGGGACCTTCCAGTGCTCGCTACATATGCATCCAGTATCCGATTTGCGCCCTAGTGCTATCAGAGCAAAGCTGAGATCAAGGGCTTCCAATCGCTTACCATCTCGCGCGAAGGCAAAGCTCCTGGAACAAATAGACTCTATCGACAGTCTCACGGCAAACTATCAATACCAACGTCTTCTTGGCCGTGAAGAACCTCCTACTGTGTTGTTGGATTGCAAAGAACCACTCTCTGTGGACGAAAGACCACCCGGAAAGTTCCTTTATCAAGTTTTTTTTTTCTCAAAGATCAGAAAACTTTCATTAGTTAATTGGGGTTATAAAGCTTAATAAGCTTTATAATAAAGCTTAAGCTCTCCAAATCTAATTGACTATGGCGGGAGGAGCGGCTGGAGGATGTACTCCACAACGTAGGCATCATCTAGGACATGCCGTCGTCCTGTCACCAAAAATTTGGATTCTTTAAAGCTTTTTATCTAAAGCTTAAGCTTTTTAAGCTTTATAAAGGCTTTAAAAAAATTAAGCTTAATTCTCTTCCTTAGCAAGCATTCGCACCAAGCTTACTTCGAACTACCATCAAAAGCCTCAGCAAGCCCCTGTTCGTTTTTGCACTCTAATAGAGCCAATTTCCAGCAAATAGATTACTATATGCAATTGACATTGACGAAGTATTCATTGGAAGAAGGACTTCATCAATTTTCAAACTCATAAAAAGAAGAAAGATTACAAAAATGTATATTTTTTTAAAAAAAGAAGCAAGTCTTGTAAACCCAACTTTGGCCTACGCTCATCCTGCTAACAAGATTTTGAGTGTGTGAAGTTGTTTGAGATTTTGCACGATGCCCGATTAAAATATGGAAGATTTTATGGCCGAATGTGATTTACCAGATTCAATGGTGGAGCAAAAATTGGACCTAATTATGATGCAGCTTCAAGGGGAACGAAGAGCACGTCAAACTTTGCAAGCTCAACTAACTACTCTTCAATGATCTACTGTCGATCAAGATGAACTGCAACCCAAAGATGTTATACGGCGTACGATCGATGCGACACTCGAAGCACAATCTATGAGGAAAAAAGCCATGATAAGTAAAAGAAATTTCAAATTTCGTTCTTTTAATGGGCTATGTAATGGAAAAATTATTCTCGCTTTTATCAGTCAGCTTGATGATTATTTCCATGAAGAACAGTATACTGAAAAAGACAAACTCAAGTGTGTCACTAACCATTTAGTGGACAGAGCATCGTTATGGTGGACTGTTGTCCGCAAAAGTATTGATTATCCTACTACTTGGGAGGCTTTTCAAAAGATTTTTTTGCAAAATTTTCTTCCACAAAAAAGCAATCAAACAGTGGAATCTTCTACAATAAAGAGATCGTGATCCTATTTCACAATATACTGAGCATTTCTGGAATGCCTTATTGCAACTTTGAATGCTTGAAGATGTACCTGAGTCGATCCACAAGTGTAAGTTTATATCTGGTTTGCTTGGTCACTTCTATGCGGAGGTGAACATGTTCAAGCCACTCGAGGATGCTATTTCTTTGGCCCATGATGCTAAAGACAAAATTTGAGGATGAGAGAAGTGACCACAATAATTCCCAACTAACGATAACTTCGGTACAAAGCAATTCAATTCTAACTTTCGAATATTTAATCAAAATCGCTTTGTTCCATCTTATTTCCGTAAATCCTGGACACGACCCCTTGCTTTATCAAACATAAATCCAAATCCTATGTTATCTTTCCAGCCAAATCCCAATATACCTAAACTCCTAGCCATTTCAAATAATGTTTCCAAATCCATTACCAATAATGTTTCCAAAGCCAAATCCATAGTCTGCTACTACAAGTGCCATCAACCTGGACATCTAGTGGTGAATTGTTAATCCAAAAAACCAACAGTTCACATCAACTATTTGGAAGCAACTGAAGATGAAGACCATGAAGAAATGCCATATTTCACAGAAGACGATGATAGTATCAGTACTACTTCAGATACCTTACCAGATATGCCAAATCCTCATTCTTTATTAACAGTGAAATATCTTGTGTATGGTAAAGAAAATATTGTTTTGCATGATGATGGGATCACACACAATTTTATTTATGTAAAATTGGTCAAAGAATTGAATTTACATACTGTTTCAACTCATTATCACATCAAGATTGCATTCTTAGGTACTAGATACAATGGTACACAAGAAGTTCATGACTTAGAAATTAAAATTGGTGATTATGTTGAGCGCAGAAATTTCTTGGTTGTGCCTTTGCAATCTAGTGATATTATTTTAGGAATGCCTTGGCATCATAAATATAATCACGATATAGATTATTCCATGCATTCAATGAAGATTCATTCTAATGGGAAACAAATCACATTACATGGTATGCACACTTTTGATAATTTTTCATTGCTTAGTCACATACAAGCTAAACGTGCATTAAGACAAGGTAGCAAATCATATTTAGTATGGGTGAATGAAATTGAAGCTAAGGAAAATCATATGCATCCTAGGCATACAATTTCTTTCACAATTTAAAGATTGTTTTGATCCTGACTTACACGTCCTGAAATTCATAAAATAGACTTAATTCCTGGATCACAACCACCATGTAAAGCACTTTATAGACATAATCAAATTGAACAAAAATAAATTCAAACCCAAGTTGAAGAATTATTAACCCAAGGGCTCATTAGGCCCAGTAGTTCTCCTTTTGGTGCACCTGTCATGTTAGTCAAGAAGAAAAATAACACCTATAGGATGTGCATTGATTATTGTGCCCTAAACAAGATTACTTTCAAGAATAGATATCTGATCCCTAGGGTAGACGACCTCATGGATAAACTACAAGGGGCCACAATATTTAGCAAGATAGATCTCAAATCTGGATATCATCAAGTACAACTGGATACACCTAACATCTTTAAAACTGCATTTAGAACTCAATTTGGTCATTATGAATTCCTCGTTATGCCTTTTGGTTTAACTAATGCACTAGCCACATTCATTCATATGATGAATCGCATATTTTTGAAGCATCAACATTGTGTAATTGTTTTCTTTAATGACATATTGGTTTTCAGTAAGAATGAGAACGAGCATTATGAACATTTATCTTTGGTTTTCAAATTGTTGAAAGAAAATCAATTATATACTAATCCTGAAAAGAGTGAATTTTTCCAAATCCAAATTGAATACTTAGGACATATTGTTTCATCTTACGGTATTAAAGTTAATCTTAAAAAGATAGAAGCAATTTTGAATTGGTCGATACCTAAAAATGTATATGAATTACATTCTTTCTTAGGTCTTGCTAGCTTTTACAGAAAATTTGTGAGAAATTTTTCATTGCTTGCATTGCCTTTGACAAAATTATTAAAGAAAGGTATTGTGTATCATTGGTCCGATAATCAGCAAAAGTCTTTTGATTTACTAAAGCATACCATAACACATGCCCCTGTAGTGCAATTACCCGACTTTAATAGACCATTCTTCCTAGTATTCATTGATGCTAGTGGATCTTGAATAGGATTTGTTCTTATGCAAGATTCACATCACATAGCCTACTCTAGCCGCAAACTTAAACCATCTGAACTCAAGTATTCTACCTATGATAAGGAATTGCTAGCTGTAGTACAAGCTTTATGTCAATGGAAACACTACTAAATGGGATCTGAATTCATGATCAAAACTGACCAAAAAAGTATCAAACATCTCCTTAGTCAGCCACAAATCTCTGACCGTCATATTAATTGGGTTGCTTTTATTCAAAGTTTTCATCCACTTATTCAATATTAACCCAAAAAAGAGAATCTTGTTGCCGATGCCTTAAGTAGAAGACCAAGTATCCATAATATCTCTGCTATATCTTTTGATTTCCTTATTCCTATGAAAGATACCTATGATCAAGACCTCAATTTTCAAGCTGATTGGAATAAATTAGTTGCAAATAACTAGATTCCAATTGATTCATTGTCTTATTCTGATGGATTTATCTTTTATGAGAAAAGGTTGTGTGTGACTGTTCCATTTAGATCATTTGTGTTGCACGAAATTTATTGTCCTCCATATCAAGGCCATAGAGGTATTATTTTTACTTTGCATACATTGGTTGAAGATTTTTACTGGCCACAGATGAAATATGATGTTTCTAACTTTGTATCTAAGTGTTTAATTTTTCAAAGAGTTAAGCGATACCATGGTAAGCAATATGGTTTATTAATGCCTTTACCGATTCCTGAACGACCATGGAAATATATTTTAATTGATTTTATAACTGATTTGACCAAGCTAATCATGATATGATTTGGATTGTTGTAGATCGATTTAGCAAACAAGCATATTTCCTTCCATGCAAAAAAACATTAACTACATCTCAAGCTGCACACTTGTTTTTTAAGACTGTTTTCACTAACCATAGTTTGCCAAAAGTTATTATTTCTAATCGTGATTCTAGATTTTGCAATAATTTTTGGACTACTTTGTTTGCTAATTTAGATCCAAAGATTGATTTCTCATTTACATTTTATCTTGAAACAAATGGGCAAACAGAAGCTACTAACAATACAATTTTAGATCTTTTGCGTGCATACACAATTTCAAAACCACAAACATGGGATACATACTTACATTTACTTCAGTTTGCATACAATAATACACCACATACAGCTACATAGAAAGCACCTTTTCAAATCATTTATGGACATAGATTGCCTACACCTATTATATCATTGTCAAACAAAGTTAAAGCTACTGATGATATTGCCAATATGCATGCTACTATTTTTTATGAAGTTAAAGTCTACATGATTGCGAAAGCCTAGCAATCATACACAAAACAAGCTAACAAGAAAAGAAAAGCTATGAGTTTCAAAGTTGATGATTATGTTTGGTTACACATTGAAAAGAGAATATTACAAAGTGTTGAGAAACACCCTATCATTAAGTTAGCCCCTAGATTTTATGGACCTTTCAAGATCATTCACAAAATCAATCACAATGCATTTAAATTAGAACTACCCCAACATTGGAAAATCCACAATACTTTTCATATCAGTTTGTTACGACCTTTTAGAGGCCAATTACCTATTCACTCTGTCTATGAAAACCCTCCTTTGTTAGAAGAAGAAATTGAAATCCTTGAACCTGAAACTATTTTAGACACTGACTTTCTGGCCACTAGAGCTAGATGTAGATACTCTAGATATTTGGTTAAGTTTAAAAATCGTCCTGTTAAAGAGGCCCAATGGATGCACGCCCGTGACCTAAGAGCTTATCCCTCACTGCTCACTCCACATTGAGCTAATAGCAATTGAGATCAATTGCTATCCCACCCTAGGGGTATGATGCTAGGAGGTATATTCCACGGTAGATTCTGTGAGGTTTTGCGGTGGATTCTGTAAAACTATATTTATTTGCCGGGCCTTGTACACAAGGTGGATTCCTTGTGCAAGAAGTTAATGAGGGCACCTGTCCTTTTCGGGCGTCATGTTAATTTAATGTGCATGTGGGTGATTCCATGGCGAGTGATTTCGTAAA
The DNA here is from genome assembly GCF_053477565.2 of Lygodium microphyllum. Lineage (NCBI taxonomy): Eukaryota > Viridiplantae > Streptophyta > Polypodiopsida > Schizaeales > Lygodiaceae > Lygodium > Lygodium microphyllum. The sequence continues at coordinate 39,324,429 of NC_141161.1, read as the reverse complement.
ATACATATTTAAATTAATGGATGTTTATGAGTTTAGAGTGTACTCGTATTAAATTAAGGTTAGGACAGAGTTCCAACCTATTTATTTATTTTGTAGCTGAAGACTGCTAGGTATTCACTTTTGTCAGTTTAATTTTATTATTTTCTAACAATTGAGAATGCTTCAATTGATGTGTAGAGCAGGTGGCAGTAGCATTGGGAAGCACTGGGTGATAGTGTGTATTCAAATTACCTTGAAGAAATTATCATTTTTTATGGGTGGGCGTCCTATCATTAAAGATGTGGTGCTAATATTTATTTAGGTGCACTTATTTATTGAAATGCTTGATAATATTTATTATTTTGTATGCGCATGGACGCACGGTTTAAATATTTCATTATGGGACATTGTATTCGGGCACAGCCCAACTTTTGGGCCACCCAACCACTTTATTCTTTATTTGAACAAAAGCAAACACAAAAGCTAAAGCATACTTATTGTAAAATTGGGCTATTTTTGAGCTTTGAGATGAATAAATTTATAAATACATACCTTGTGAAGCTCTCACATAAGGCATGGGGGGAGATTGTACCCAATTTGTCTCTTTTCTTCATGCCCTGCAAGTCTATCTTCTTGCTTTTTGAGATTAAGTAGAGTTCTTTTACTCTTGGGGACCTTTCGGCGCTCGTTAAACGTACGCATCCAGTATCCGATTTGTGCACTACTCTCTTTACCTTCTATCTATTTTTATCTATCCCTCTCTCTATTTCTCTCCCTGCTCTTCTTTCTCTTCTTCTTTCCCTTTCTTTGTTTGCTTCGCTCCATCTCTCTTTGTCCATTCCTTTTCTCTTCCCCTCTTTTTATCTTTATCTATCCCCTTCTCTATTTTTTTCCCCCTCTTTCTCTCTATCTTTCCCTTTCTTTCTTTGCCTCCCTTCATTTCTATTTGTTTCTCTCTCCCCTCTCTCTTTCACACACTGTTTCTCTCTCTCCCATTCTCTCTACTTCTCTCCATTTCTTTTCTCTCCCCCTCTCTTTACCTTTATCTATCCCCCTCTCTTTACCTTTATCTATCCCCCTCTCTATTTCTCTCCCCCCTCTCTTTCTCTCTCTCTTTTCCTCTCTTTGTTTGCCCCCCTTCAGCTCCCACCTTTTATTTCTCTCTGTCTCTATCTTCCTTTCCCTCCCTTCTCTCTTTCTCTCTCGTTCCCTCCCACTCTCACTCAATGCATCTCATTACAATTAAAATCAAAGATAGAAAATAAAGAGCTTAAAAATAAGGATATTGAAAGCAATGTATCCCTACCTCTCTTTATCTCTCTCTTCCCCCTCTCCCTTTATTTTTCTCTCTTTCTCTTCTCTCTCATTCTCTCATTGTTTCCCTATTTCTCTCTCCCTCTCTATTTTTTTCTATCTATCTCTCTTTTGGTCTCTTTTTCTCCCTGCCTCTCTCTCTCTCTCTCTCTCTCTCTCTCTCTCTCTCTCTCTCTCTCTCTCTCTCTCTCTCTCTCTCTCTCTCTCTCTCTCTCTCTCTCCTTTTTACTCTCATTCCTCTCTTTACCTCACCTTTCTTTTCTACCTCCTTCTCTCTCCCTCTCTTTGTCTCTCCCCTTTCCTCTTTCTTTCTCTCTTTCCCTTTCTTTGTTTCCTCTCTCTTTGTTTTTCTCCCCCCTTCTCTCCCTCGTTTCTCTCAGTCATCCTCCTCTCTCCTTCCCTTCATATCTCATTTCTTTCTTTCTCTTCCTCTTTGTTTCCTTTCTCCCCTTTCTCTCCCTCTTTCTCTCTTCCTCTCATTTCCTCTCTCTCTTTGTCTCTTTCAATACATTTCGTTACAAATAAAAACAAAAAAAGAAAAGAAGAAAGCACCAAAACAAAGCAAGAAGAGGCAATGTACCTACCTCAAAGGTCCAAAGATGAAATCTTTTGTGCCTCCTCTTTGTGGCTTTCCTTCTTTCTCCCTTGTGCACTTCTCTCTCTTCTTCGCATATGGCGGTGGGCGGCAACAATGGTGGTGATGAACTCTCTCTCTCTCTCTCTCTCTCTCTCTCACACACACACACACACACAAAGTGGCAAGCTCTCTCACTCTCTCTTTTGCTCTCTCACACAAATGTTTTCGACAAATGCTACACTCAGGTTTTCGATGTTTTTTTTTCGCAGAGCAATGTCTTTATTTGCGTTGCTAAGCATCACTAACAGTATTGCTAAAAGCGTCGCTATAAATTTGCGACACTAATCGTGACACGTATAATGACACTATTAGCGACGCAACTATTTTATGTTGCAAATGACCATCGTTATTGTCCCATTTCCTTGTAGTGGGTATTAATATGAATTGTTATCTAAATAAAAGGTGAGATCTAGACAATTAGGAGTATAATTATGGATAAAAATTCTAGACACAATGCCTTAAATGATGTGTTTTCAAGGTCTTATGGCTTCTTTTCATCTATTTAAAATGTATTTAAAAATTATTTGATAAAAACAAAAAATTAGATATGAAGAACAAAGAGTGTGGAAGACTCTCTCTCTCTATATATATATATATATATATATTTATATATAAGGTAATATTCTACTTTGTATCGAATAGGTGAACACAAAAGTATATGTGAGAAGATCTCAACATGCAAGCTCATGATTATGCTTACACTTTGAATCGATAATACTCTTATATTGATCATTTATCATCCTTTTTTAAGACAATAATTCACATTAGTAGCTTTGGTATGTGGCTTATTGATTTTGGTCATAACTAATAACATTAGCAATTTGAGAATTGAGACCTTATTTCATATTCTAGTATAATCTAGAAACACTCCATTGTCTATTCCTTAATATATCAATTTGCATTCTCTACCTCTCAAGAAAAATCCTACCAACTCCTCTTTTTCTATCTCTACCTCCTCTTTTCCTACCACTCTCTTACCATCTCCTCTTCTCCTAGTTGTGCCCATATGAAACCCTAGTTCAACAACTAAGGTTCTCATGTGGGATACGTTAAATTGCAATAACTAGGACCCACCCAATACTTTTCTTTTATGCTAAATTGGAAATAATGGTCATTCTCTAATATAATTTTCAATGTTTAATCATTATTAGTATCATGCTCTCGCATCTTTTAGTATATTTTATTCTAATTTTTAAGTGTGTTTTGTATGATTGAGACCTTAAGATCCATGCATGAAGTAAATTTCATAATAGAGATACTTTGATATTAAATAATGCCTTTTGTAGTAGAAAATGTGTTTTAGTGCTAAAGAATAATTTTTTACTATTGGTTAATATGATACAATATAATAATATAGAAAATTGAATGAGAAATACATAGAAATACACCCAAGAATAAGGCAAATAGAAAAGAAGCCATGTCTCTATTTTCATTCAAAAGTAAATTGTCATACTATCATAAATTGCACAAGACAAGAATCCTCCTCTCTCCTCATCTTCAAATTTTCCTGAGGAAGTTCAAAACTCTAACTTCCTCCAATATACATGCAAACAATGTGCCTCCTCTCTCCTCAACTTCGTTTCCTAAGAAAGTTCAAAACTCTAACTTCCTCCAATATACATGCAAATAATGTGCCTTTTCATTCATTAGGATAATGTGAAGATAACTTTGACATTGTACTAGTGCATACAAATACCAACATAAGATAAAGTGTACTAGTGCATTATGAGTACTAATACTTGGTACAACCCAATGAATGGCTACATGATAGTCATGACCTGAATTCACATATCCCTTGACCTAAAGTGAAATACTGTGTAACTATTTTAATATAATGTGCCAAGGCTTGAAACTAATCCAATACAATGATATCCATGGCAAATCATAGAGAACAAAGACATAGAACCATGACTAAATAAGTTACTACTCCAATGGCATAAAGTAGCCACACCAAATTTAAAAAAAATCAATGACACTAACATCTACAACATAAAGACATATATGGCAATGTATCACACACTCTAGATCTTGAATAAGATATTTCATGGACAAAGAAATATGCAAGATCATCCAAGAAAAACTAGAAAAGAAAACAATACAAGATTGCATATGCATTTGTATCATAATCTTGCACAATTTAAATTTGCATCATATCATCTGCAAAAGTATTTCTTAACATTGACCCAAACTAATGAATTCTATATATAACACCTTATTAGAGAATTTGGAAAATTTCCAAGTCCCAATTTTGAATAAGAAATAAGTATTTGATCATGGTCAAATCTTGATCCATATTTAAAAGTGGGATTTAGAAAGGTAGCTTATATAGCATTTAAGGTAGAGTCCACCTTTAAGTAAGACAATAAGATTTGACCATGTGGTTAAATAATAAAGGTATTAGGGATTCCCAAAGTGCATGGAAATTCCCAAATTTTCTAATATAGTATTATGTGTTGATTTTCAAATCTACTTTAGTTCTTGTAGTTCTTCTTATAAACTTGACATTTCGGGTAGATTTGAAAACTTATGAATTTGCTAAAATCTCTTTCAAAATTATAATACACAAAGCTACAGCATTCTTCCGGTCTTATCTTCTAGCTCCTTCAAAATCAACCTTGTCCTACTTAAAACATGAACAATATTTATTGTCCATGCTACAACATGAATTACATAAGTATGAACTTCATGTAGTTGTATAATTCAAATTTCTCTAACTACATTCCCAAACTCCTTAAATTCTTCAAAAACTTGAAAAATATTAGTTTGAATGGAAATATCAATGACCTAATAATTCAATGCATACAAATCCTCAAGAATAATATCCTAACTTGGAACATGAGAAAATTCTTACTAAGTATGCAAATATGCAATCTTATTATGCTTCTATAAAATAGCTTTATCAAGAGCATTACAACCTCAAAACAATGAGAAACTTGCAAATTTATTGCATTATTAACTTGAGAAACTTATTGTTGTAGTAATCCTTTCTCTTCTTGAAGTTGATTGATAACAAATAGAGCTTCAATTGCTACAAATTTTTATGCGTTTCTCTCCTTTTTAACCCCACAAGAAAGTCAATGAATTACTACAATTGGAAGTTGATCAATAGAGTATATCTCATTCAACTCTTTAGCAAAACAATTCAAACTAGTTGGTTTCCATAATTCTTGACTTTTAATGGACTTCTACAAAATTGGATATTACTTAGAACTAATCATATGTTATCTTAAAACATAATTTTTTGAAAACTATGTATATGGATAATGAACTTGAAGGTTTATAGTAGCAAAACCTTAAAAGATTTCTTCAAGGTGAACATGGCAATAATCTAAAATATTATCCCACATGCTGGAAACATGGATTCCCTAAACAAATACATCTAAAGATGGTACCTCTAGCACTATGGGGAATAGCACTTGAGGTGCTTGCAAAGCCTCTTCATCAAATTCAACTTAATAGCTACATTATCTTCCTCAAAATCTATAAGAAAACCAAGAGAATCGTCCTTAGTAAGCTCAATAACATCCTTATTGAGAGAATCATGATTCGTGAACCTATCATCCACACAAACATCATATTCTTGAAGGCATAACTTATCGTTTTGATCACTTAATTGATTATACTCCTTATATTTTCTTCTTAATTGCTTCCTTCTTGATTAAAGCTAATTGGAGATTGATTATGATAGGTTGCAAGATACCAAAATATAGAAAATAACTTTAAGCTAATGCAAGTTGTGCACTACTCTACTATGCCATTGTCAAATACCCTTGTTAGGTTTGGGACACTTAAGGATGTGTAGCTTCCCTGTCTCTTGTCCTCTCTTACTCCCTTTGCCTCAATCTTTGGCAAGATCATGGGTGGACGCATCGCCAATCATCATCATCACATCACTTGACTTATTTGAATCTAGAACATCTTCATACTTCTCATTGATCTTTGCAATTGCACTTCACAATAACTTTATGAGAAACGTGTTCTTGAAACAACTATCACCTTACAAGGGATTAACCAGGTTTCATCTATTGCTTATGCACACATGCCAATCCGTATACAAGATCATTCTATGCATAGCTTTACGAGACACAGATTCTTGAAACAACTATTACCTTAGAAGGGATTAACCAAGTTTCATCTATTGCTTATGTATGCATGCCTAAAGATTTCTTAGGAAAGAGACTATGCCTACTTAGTTCTAATCAATGGGTTGCAACATGTGAATAAATTTTAGCTCCTTTACAACAATAATGTTTAGATAAACATAGGGGGTATTTTATAATAGATCTACCATTGTTAGTTCACCACCTTATAAAGCTCCTTATTTTTAAGACCAATTAGAGAAAAAGTAGATTTAAAGCCAAATTTAGGAACTTCTAGATCAAATTTAGGAACTCCTTTCCACCACATGGTGTGACATCATGCTTATTTAATGGTCTAAATACACATAGCCGTGCATCATGATGCATAGGACAGGCCCTTATCTAAAATCAGGGCAAGTGATGGAGGAAAGAATCTAGATTTAGGGCATTCGGTTCACGTGTGTGTCTCTTATCCTAGAACAAAAGTTAAGATGCGCCTTAGATGCTTAGCAAACAAACAAAAGTGTGGTAAAGAAAAACAACTTTAGTGTATATCCTTTTCTCACATTTTCCCATATAGTAGTTTAGAAGGCATATTACATGAAACAATCACAGAAAAGAGAAGTTTCCATTGACGAGCATAAGTGCTTTTATATGTCAAATACTTCTTAGTCTACAAGTTGATAGTAATATATATTTCTCTATGTATTTTTGTTCTTTTGAGTATTGCTTCTCTCTTTTTGCTGCTAAATTTCAAAAACCCAGATTTGAAGATCATGGGCCTAGTTTGACAAGCAATCATTGGCATTGCAGTTTACAGGATCCATAAACTGTTCTATAACTCATGCTTTATGTACCTTCCATGTAGAAGCAACTACCAAAGCAATGGAGAGAGAGAGCTGCAGAACTAGAAGCCATGCATTAGCATGCAACCCTAAAACAAGGCGTGGATGGACTGCATAGGCAATGGGAAAGGCTTCTCACCTGATCACAATTCGTATACATGCATGGCGACCCCAAAAACATTAATACAGTAGCAGAGATGACCAACGGCTCACGCAAAAAGGTGTGGATGGACTGCATAGGCAACGGGAAAGGCTTCTCACCTGATCACAATTCGTATACATGCATGGCGACCCCAAAAACATTAATACAGTAGCAGAGATGACCAACGGCTCACGCAACAGGAAAGAGAGGGACCCAACCCTAGGCCTTGCTATGATTGGTGAGCGTGATGGAGGAGCCCACACCCCCGCATGTGGACGGAATCGAACGAGGAAGCTCCCCCGCCCTGTGGAATGCCGAAACAAGGCGGGGGGAGCATTCAATACCCACCGTCACTATAGCTACCAAATGCCCCCAATGTGTAAGAGGGGGACGCCCCTTTTTACATTTCGTGCCTTCCTATTGGCCCAATACGTTCACTTGGGCGGCCGCGTTCAGGTGTGTAACGGCACGGCCCTTAGCTCAACTTCAAGCTCCGTCTCGTCCCCACCATTTTGGTGATTGGACGATACAAACAGCTATTATTTTTATATGAATCCGCATTGTAAAAAACCACTTCTCTTCACTGTCGTGTATGCCAGGCCAAAAATCAAACAATTTCTCAGCAACGCTTTATAAGCGCAACAATTAAATTTCGCTTCAGCAATGTTCTGTTGTGAGAGCTTCAAACATGCTGCCGCCTGATCGCCCTTGCATGTCTGGCTCAGAAGCGCTGATGCAGTGCCCAGAATCTGAGCATCTCATACAGCAATGCTCAAAACCTGAAGATAATCTGAATTGCTTCAGGGATCGCTCTTGGATGCAGCCCCTTGGAGGATGTGGCACAATTCTGTGCACTGGACTCAATTCCCTGGCCTGGGTTGCAGGATGTTGGGCTCTGTCATCACAAGAGGTAGTCAATGGACATGTTCCAGTAGTCCTCCAGCATCTCGGACGCGATGCCTGCATTCAACCATGGCTGCAGCAGAGGATGACACATTATCGGACTGCTCAAATGCCTCGTTGTGGCACACAACACTCCATCAGATGGTGCAGTCCAATGGTCCCGTGAATCTCACAGCCTGTGGCCGTATTTTGGAGCAATGCGAGAGCTTCACAAATGGAAACCAAGTCCACAATTTCATTGTACAACAGGGACTTGAGCGAAGCCCGTTTATAGGGAGCCGCCTTGTGTACATGTATGTAAAGTGGGGTATGCTTGATGATGCAGTGGTGGTGTTTGAAAACATGCATGATCGCATCATATTTGCCTGGAATTCACTCATTCAAGCTTACCCTGAATGTGGAGGGGGAGAGAAGGCAATTGAGCTTTTTGGGCACATGCTGCAGCAGGGTGTAATGCCTAACAAGGTCACATACCTCAGCATTGTGTATGCATGTGATATCGAGACTGTTGGGAAGCGAATACATGCATGCATTGCACACTCTGTGTATGACTACAATGTTAAGATCAGAACTGCCCTGCTGAACATGTATGGCAAATGTGGCAGTCTAAGTGATGCACGCAGGGTCTTTGATGACACTTTATTGCAGAATGCATTTACATGGACTGCCATAATAGTTATTTTGATTGAACATGGACAGGGCAAGGAAGCCATCCAATTGTTTGACCAAATGCTTGAGAACAGAATCATGCCTGATGTTGTAACCTTTGTCAGCATCCTTTCTGTTTGTGCCAAACATGCTGCATTAGAGGAAGGTCAAGCGATCCATGCTCGTGTTCGAACAAGTGGATTAGAATCAGATGTTACTGTGCAAAATGCTCTAATGAGCATGTATGGTAAATGCGATAACTTGGAGGATGCACGAACTGTGTTTGATAGGATGTCTTCATCGCGAACTGTTGTGTCATGGACATCTATGATTGCTCTATATGCCCAGAAAGGTTATTGTACGGCTGGCCTAATACTCTTTGAGCATATGCAATCTGAAGGGATGCTACCAAACAAGATCACGTATTTGAATATATTCAGTGCATGTGCAGGCAGGGCAGTGCTGGCTGAAGGCAAGTGCTTTCATTCCCGGATTGTGAACAGTGATTTGGAATCCGACCCGGCTATTGGAAGTGCTCTTATAAATATGTATGGGAAGTGTGGCAGTGTGGTGGATGCTCGAAGGGTTTTTGATAAGATGGAAAAGCAGGATTTGGTTCTGTGGAATACGATGATTACAGTGTATGCTCAAAATCGGCAGGGGAGGGGTGCCATTGAGCTTTTTGAGCAAATGCAAGAGAAGGGGTTTTGTCTAGACAAATTTACTTTTGTTGGAGTTCTTGCTGCCTGCACTGCTTGTGCAGAGCAGGCTGCAGGTGAACTAATGCACAATTTCATTTTGGAGAGTGGATTGGAGTTGGAAGTTGTTGTAGCAAATGCTCTGATTCACATGTATGGACAATGTGGTAAACTCTCCCATGCCAAACGAATGTTTGACAATTTAATTGACCGAGATTCCATTTCGTGGACAGTTATGATTGCAGGGTATGCATCAAATGGACTGACTAAGGAGGCCTTGAAACTGTTTGATCAAATGCAGCAACAAGGATTACTACCAGATGAAGTTACATTTGTTATCGCTCTTGATGCATATACTACTGGTGCTTCGCGAGCTGATTGTCAGCAAATGCATGCTCGAGTCATGAGAAATGAATCTGTTGCAGACATTACTGTGCAAAATGCGGTTATAAACATGTATGGCAAGTGTGGATACCTGCAGAATGCTCAAGAAATGTTTGATGCAATATTAATCCAAGATTTGATCTCCTGGAATGCATTGATGACAGCATATATGCAAAATGGATATGGCAGTAAAGCACTTGATCTCTTTAAGCAAATGCTTGGCTCTAATATGACACCAGATAAAGTCACATTTTCTGTGATTCTGTCTGCATGTGCCAGTCAAGTGCTTATGCCTGAAGGTAAGCAGATTCATTCATGGGTTCTTGAGAATGGGTGTGATTCTAATGAGATTGTTGGGACTGCTCTTATTAGTATGTATGGAAAGTGTGGCAGTATTAAGGAGGCAAGGTGGACATTTGACAAAATATTGGAGGCAAGTGTATTTGCTTGGAATGCTATGATTGCAACCTATGCTCAATGTGGGCTGGGCCAAGAAGCCATTCAAGTATTCAACAAAATGCAAGTGAGACCAGATGCCCTTTCTTTCCTGGTTGTGCTTGCAGCTTGCAGCCATACTGGGCTGGTAGATGAAGGTCGCAGATTTTTTTCTTCAATGACACAGCAATATGACATACTGCCTTGTGCAGATCACTATGCTTGTATGATTGATCTATTGTCAAGGGCTGGCCAGTTGGATGAAGCAGAAAACATGATCCATAGCATGCCATGCCAGGCAACAACTGTGCCATTTGCAGCAATGCTTGGTGCATGTAGGTCTAAGCATGACATGGAACGAGGAGAACGTGTGGCCAAGTGCGCATTCGAGCTTAATCTGGAAAGCTCTGCGATCTACATACTTTTATCAAACATCCGTGCTGCAATAAGCAGGGAAGAAACTGTCATGAAGAAGTCTCACAGAATTGGGGTTTCTGATATTTCCTCTTTGGGTGGGGGTTAATGTGTCATGCAGTTTTAGGATTTAAGTTCAGGGTATGTTAGAGATTCTGTAAACCATTTGATCCAAGGATGTTTCAAGAAGAAGTCAATGCAGCTAGTGTTGGAAAGTTTACATCTTCAATTGTTCTTGATCACTGTGATAGCTCTTCTTTTGAATTGCTTGTTTGCTTGCTTTTCAGAGCACAAATAGTGGCTAATCTGCTTTCTGGACAATATTTCCAGTTCCAGCAAGTTTCTGCACAGACAGGAGAAGAGTATGAAAAGACAGAATTGGCTGCATAAAAAATGTAAAGGTTCTGATGGACAACAGAGAACATCAGAACAAAAATTGATTTTTGGAACTCAAGGCATGTTTGTAGGATACAAAAATTGGAAAATATATGCATGTGTAAACACTGGTAGTATGGAGGAAGTACCTAAGTATTTGTGTTACCAAACGGATATAGTCTCTAGGATTGCTGACAGCTTTGGTTATACACAATGCTTTGGGCCTGATCAAATAATGCCAGAAGCACTGTGCTCCATGTCTTGACACCATACCAGCCCCATTGATCAAGTAATGCCAGAAGCACTGTGCTCCACAGCTTGACATCATACTCAAAAACCCCATCGATATCTGTCATCAAGATCAGCAATGAATGCTTGAATCTAACTTAACATTTTCCCTTCATCAGCCTCTCCCATACACAACTCTGGCAAATACCAATGTATGCCCCACCAACGGACTATGTGGTCCTTCCACGCTTAAGTTCTCAATATATACTGAAGACCTAAGGGCTATGGAGAAGAAAGTATTGCAGTACAATTCAAGCAGAATTTGTGTCTTAAGGCCATTTGTTCCAACAGTAAGCCAGATGTCATCTGTTGTTGACAATGCTCAAAGCAAAGAAGGGATTCTCAGAAAGGTATGATTTGAACTAAAGAACAAGTGGCAAGCAACTGAAAAGTGGAGGAAAAAATCCATGGGCCGAAGTCCTTGGACAATGATGGTTTCTGACATGGAATGGGAAGAAGTGTCCAAAGTAGTGACAAAATGTGCAATTGGAAGAGGATTTCCAAAACCAACTTAGAGCCCTTCTGGTTTAGGATGGTGTGGTTCTAAGAGCTGATATGAAAGGTTGATTTCAGAAACGTTGTAGAGTCTCACAATGTTATATGCAGGTCGTTGCATAGTAACATTGAAGGCATGCAAACTTTTAAAGGAGGATGTATCCAGGACATGCTGGGAAAGCTTTATCTAGCTATAGCTCAGACTTACTGATGGGCCAAAGCTGAAGCCTCTTTTTTGTTTACATTCCACATTTTTTCAAACAAGAAGACTTTGGCTTTTGAGGTTTGAGCCAATATCAAAACTCATATTAATGCATACATACCTTTTGGCCCGCCTGTCCAATGCCTTAGTCATAAAGGGGGGCAGAACAATATGTTAGATATGATCAATGCCCCACCCTCATTAGGTGCTACCAATGATCCATGGTGCTCAAAGTTGTAAGGCCCCCATTATGAGGAGAAGCCAAGTGTGAGCTCGGACATTGGTGGAGTCCTGACTTGTATATCAGATGAGGTCTATGTGACCAGATGACAAAAAGGTGACCATTGTGGATCTAATCTTTGGGTTAGACGGAGAGGTTAAGTTGGTAGCAACTCGAGGCACATTGCATTGAGCTGCGTGGTAAGGGAGTTAAAAGGGGGCCCCTATTGTGGGGTTCGGGGGCCGCGGAAGCGGCCGATGGTAAAGGGAATATTCCCTGGCCGACTAGTGGAGGCTCATATGGTAGGTCGGTCAGCAGGCCGACCTAACGACCTTCGCAGGCTATAAAAGCTAAACCCCTTCGCAACTATCACTCACTCATCTTTCACCCAGTCAAAGTTGTTGTTCCAGCTAGCCTTAAGCTCTTCACCTATCTTCTGTCTAGATTGCCATCTAAGTTTTACACAGTGGAAGCGCACGGGTGGATAGAGCCATCTTTGTATCAGTTGTTTGAAGTTAAAGAATTTACTGATTTTCCTTTTATCTGTTGTGTACTCTCTATCTTTTTCTCAGATTCTGTTCACTGCGCCGTGTAATATTTTGCATGGTATCAGAGCCCAGGGGGCTCTAGAGATTGGAGAGCGTGCAAGAGGCAAAGGCTTCAACAACAAAGAGAAACTATGTCGACTTCTGGAAGCGGTGCAGGAGGTGGTATTGCTGTACCGGCTATTCAAACACTGAGGATTCGTCCACCAACCTTCAGCGAAGGCAAGTTAGATAGTACAAACTACACCTTGTGGAAGTTCAAAATTACAACTATCCTTGATTCTTATGAGCTTCTGGAGACTGTGTTGGGGACTGACGTAGTACCACAGCCTACCCCCGACCCATCAAATCCTAGTGTGATGATTCCTCCGAATGTAGATCTTCTACGAGCTTGGAAACGAAGGAATGCAGATGCATTGTGTGCCTTAGTTACAAGCTGTTCTGACAGTGTTTTGACTCTGATTCAGCATACAACCAAAGCGTCAGAGGCTTGGAATGTACTAAGGAGTCAGTATGAAACACGAAACCAAACAAGGATTCAAAACTTCGAGAATTAACAAGCAACGGAGAAGTTTGCTGAAGGAGAGACGATTGAAGCATTCATCACTCGAATTAAGAATCTGCGCGACCAGATGGCTGGCACTGGGATACAAAAGACTAGCGAAGAGCTAGCTCGGAGGTGTCTTCGGATTTGTCCACAAAAGTTTGATGGACTAGTAACTGCCCTTAATACTCAGGTGAGACCTCAAGCTTTGACTTTTGAGGAGTTTTGTGCATTATTAATGGAGGAGTTGAGGCTGAAAGCCCGAGAAGGAAGCAACAATGGAGATGCTGCATTCTCTGCCAATGCAAAAGGCAAAGGTGTTTCCTCCACAAAAAATGATGGTGACAAAAAGAAGAAGGACGGTAAGAAGAAGTTTCAAGGAGAGTGCTTCTACTGTAAGAAGAAATGACATGCAATTGCAGATTGTCATGTCAAGAAGGCAGATGAAAAGAATGGTACCCTTAAAAGTAAAGGGAAAGAGACAGCCAATACAGCTGAAGCAGAGTTGGAATTATTCATGGCGACCATTGAGGAAATGTGCTCCTCGGCGCAAGAAGAATCTACCACTGACTCATGGGTGTTGGATAGTGGGGCCTCCCGACAAGAAAAGTCTATACAGTTCTATGCAGTCTCTACAAGAATCCATCACTGTGACGGTTGGAAATGATGCTAAATGCCCTGTTGCGGGCACATGTACTATTTCTTTTGTTGCTGCAAATGGTGAAGTAAAAAAGCTTTCAAATGTGTTGTATGTTCTCGAAATCAGGAGAAATCTCTTATCAGTTGCTACCATAACTGATCTTGGTCATGAAGTGAGGTTCAAGAAGACAGGTGCAGAAATTATTGATAGTGCTGGCACAATTGTTGGCAAAGGAGAAAGAAGGAACAACCTGTATGAGCTAAGTGCTCTTACAGCCACTACTGGAGTGGGCACAAGTAAGCTTTGGCATGAAAGGTTTGGACACATCGGATTTGCAGTATTGAAGGAGATGCAAAAGCAAGGTATGGTTGCTCATCTATCTACAATAACTGAATTGAAGGAACCATGTGAAGCTTGTATGATGGGCAAGCAACAGAGAAAGGCATTTCCATAAGAAAGCAATAATAGAGCACATGCTCCTCTAGAGTTGGTGCATGTTGACTTATGTGGTAAGATACCTACACAGGCCTTGGGGAGATCTTATTTTATGTTGATTGTCGACGACTACAGTAGGAAGATATGGGTGTACTTCCTTCGTGATAAGGCTCAAGCTTTTGGTAAGTTTAAAGAATGGCTAATACTTGTTGAGAATGAAACAGGGAAAAGTGTGAAGAAATTTAGAACAGATGGTAGTGGTGAGTTCAACTCAAAGGAGTTTGAAGGCTTTTGCAAGAGCAAAGGGATCAAGCGTCAATTGACGACGCCTCACACACCTCACCAGAATGGTGTTGTGGAACGCAGGAATCGTACCATTGTGGAGATGGCAAGATGCATGCTAAAGGGCAAGGGATTGCCTAACCATTTTTAGGCTGAAGCTGTTAATACTGTAGTCTACATTCTAAATCGGAGCTATACAAAGGCTCTCAAGGGAAAAACACCTCATGAGGCTTACACTGGTAAGAAACCATCTGTCTCACATTTCAAAATTTTTGGATGTGAATGTTATGCACATGTTTCAGATGAGAAGAGAAACAAGTTACAACCAAAAAGCAGAAAATGTATCTTCTTGGGTTATAGTGATGAGCAGAAGGCTTACAAATTATATGACCAAGAGGCAAAGAAGATCATCATGAGCCGTGATGTGTTTAAGGAGGAGCCGCATACAGTGGAGGAGGAGAAGGCAAGTTCTTCCACTTTATCATCAAGCGAAGAAGTAGTCCACTATGAACCTGTCCCGAGAGCTATCCCTATCCTTAAGGAGGAGGAAGCATCATCTTCAGATGATGAGGAAAAAGTTCACCAACCTGACATCACCCCATCGGAAAAGCCATTGTCGCGCTGGGTGAAGCAGCTCTATGACCACAATAATCCTATGCCTACATCTGTTGAGGAGAAGGTAGATGGACCAAGGAGGTCTCAGAGAATAGAGGAGCAAAGGAGGGCTTCTGCTCACATAGTCAATATGGCCTTAATGGTTGGGATTATGAGAGAAGTAAAGGAGCCAATTGACTTAGAAGAAGCACTTGCAGATCCATCATGGAAGGCTGCTATGCAGGCGAAGTATGGCAGCATAATGAAGAATGACACTTGGGAGCTAGTGGATCGACCAGCAAAGCGGAAGGTTATTGGCACCAAGTGGATCTGGAAGGTAAAGTACAAGGCTGATGGTACCTTAGAAAAGTACAAAGCTAGACTGGTTGCCCAAGGATTTTCACAAGTTGAAGGGTTTGATTTTCAAGAGTCATTTACCCCAACTGCCAGAATGACCACTATTCGCACGGTACTTGCAGTGGTTGCCCACAAGAAGTGGCCAGTGTACCAAATGGATATTAAGCCAGCGTTCTTAAATGGTGACCTCAAGGAGGAGGTGTACGTGGCTCAGCCACCAGGGTTTGAGGCCCCCCATTCTGAGAACAAAGTATGTAAGCTGAAGAAGGCCAATATTGTATGGGCTAAAACAAGCCCCCAGAGCATGGTACCAGCGGATAGCTAGGTTCTTTTTAAACCTAAACTTCAAAAGATGTGCCTCAGATGCTAACTTGTATGTTTACAGGGATTGTAAAAAGTCTGTAGTGATTGTCCTATATGTGGACGACCTTCTTATTACAGGTGACTATGAAGATATGATCAACCAAACTCGAAAGGCTTTGAGTTCTGAGTTTGAAATGACAAACTTGGGCTTGCTGCACTATTGTTTGGGGATTGAAGTCTGGCAAGAGCCAGGAAAGATCATCTCTCAGAAGAAGTATACATGGGAGATCTTGAAGGCATTTGGCATGACCGAGTGCAAAGAGATAGCTACACCTATGGGGGTGAATGCAAAGTTATCCGTCGAGGATACATCAGCACTAGCGGACATTGGGAGGTATAGGAGGTTGGTCGGCAGTCTGATCTACTTGTGTAACACCAGACCAGATATCAGTTTTGATGTTGGTGTTTTGAGTAGGTTCTCAAACAAACCTCATGAGAGTCATTGGAAGGCTGGGATGTGGGTGCTCAGATACTTGAAGAAAACTCTTGACTATGGTATCACATACAGTTTCGGAACTTCTCTTGTGGGAAACTGTGACTCAGATTGGGCAGGAGACATTGATTCCAGGAAGTCAGTTTCTGGTTATTGTTTCTCTTTGGGTTCAGGAATTTTCTCTTGGATTAGTAAGAAGCAACCAATAGTGGCGTTGTCTTCTACCGAAGCAGAGTACAAGGCAGATTGTTTTGCTGCATGTGAGGCTGTATGGTTGAGAAGGATTCTATGGCTTATGGAAGTGCAGGATGAAGAACCAACTGTGCTGAGATGTGACAATCAGAGTTGCATCGCCATTGTCAAAAATCCAGTGTTTCATGCACGCACCAAACATATAGAGATCCAGTATCACTATGTGCCTGATTTGATGGAGGATGGGATAGTGGAGTTGGTCTACTATCCAACAGAGGAGAATGGAGCAGATATCTTCACCAAAGCACTTACGAAGGATCTGCTTCAAGTTCATCTTCAGAGACTCGACATTGGGCCGAGGAGATAGTTCACCTATGGGTGGACATTGAGGGGGGGTGTTAGGTATGATCAATGCCCCACCCTCATTAGGTGCTACCAATGATCCATGGTGCTCAAAGTTGTAAGGCCCCTATTATGAGGAGAAGCCAAGTGTGAGCTCGGACATTGGTGGAGTCCTGACTTGTATATCAGATGAGGTCTATGTGATCGGATGGCAAAAAGGTGACCATTGTGGGTCTAATCTTTGGGTTAGACGGAGAGGTTAAGTTGGTAGCAACTCGAGGCACATTGCATTGAGTTGCGTGGTAAGGGAGTTAAAAGGGGTCCCTATTGTGGGGTCCGGGGGCCGCGGAAGCGGCCGATGGTAAAGGGAATATTCCCTGGAATATTCACTGGCCGACTAGTGGAGGCTCATATGGTAGGTCGGTCAGCAGGCCGACCTAACGACCTTCGCATGCTATAAAAGCTAAACCCCTTCGCAGCCATCACTCACTCATCTTTTACCCAGTCAGAGTTGTTGTTTCAGCTAGCCTTAAGCTCTTCACCTATCTTCTGTCTAGATCGCCATCTAAGCTTCACACAGTGGAAGCGCACGGGTGGACAGAGCCATCTTTGTATCAGTTGTTTGAAGTTAAAGAATTTATTGATTCTCCTCTTATCTGTTGTGTACTCTCTATCTTTTTCTCAGTTTCTGTTCGCTGCGCCGTGTAATATTTTACACAATATTCCTTTACAACACAAAACCAAACATATAAAAATTCAGGTAAAATCAGGAAAGTTAAACCTAACATATATTTGTTTTACCTACTTCTCAAGCCTAGGCCCATGCAGGGCAGATCATGACGATGCCATGGCAGCAGAGGTGGGCTAGTTCTAATATGTGTGGTGCATGAGCTAGGAATCTAGTAGGAAATTTAAGACTAACTTGGTTTTGTCTGAGCATTAGCATGACACTCTCTGTAAGAGGAGGTTCCTATTTACTCTACCTAGCATTCAAGGCAGGCAAGCCTTGTGTCATATTTCTCCAGAACTCCTTTGTTGGCAAATATGATTTGGAATACCCACACCAGGAAACTGGTGTGCTTAATTAACTCCAATAGGATGAGAATAATTTGCAAGTGGCCACCACCTTAGGGTGGATTCACAAAGGGTGGTGGAGCAAACAAGTTTTCTCTTCCACTACTGTCTTGTTCACAAAGCGTGGCAGTAGATGAGTTAAAAAAGATGACAAATGGCTACCGTTTTGGATAAAGACAAATAACTTTCCAAGCTTTCACCCTTCTTCTGGGGATCTGAAGCTGGAAGAAACTTTCATCCACCTTCAAAAGTGAAATCCAACGAATTGTTGCCATATCATTGTCATGTCAATACATGCCCCTTTTCTCAAGATTTCTGTCCTTTTAACTGAATCCCACTATTCATTGGCTGTTCAGAAATAAAGGCAATATCATGATGATTTGGTGCAATTCCAAGTCAATTTAGACAATTTGGAAAGTTTTGTAACTTACAATTTGCAGTTTTTGAGGTTTTTGAATTACATCTTCGGTACATTCTGATTTGTTTGGTTTTAAAAAATGAGTAATACAGTGGTTTGAGAGATACAGTATCTAAACTCACACACTGAGCTTCCAGAAGTAAAACGTCTTGCTCCTGGAACTGCTGCAAATAAGGAATAAAATCGAGAACTTTTACAAATTGTACAAGTAATGACCCAAGAGCCAAGTCTTGATTGAACACCTTTTCATCCAATGGTGATGAATGCAGTCACTGGGGTAGGGGATAGCTTGGGTGGTAACCTTTTTATGCTATGGTGATTGAGCAAAGAGCACCTTTTTATGCTATGATGATGACAGAGAAAGATTTTACCAGAAGGTCCTTGGCATCCTACACCTTACAACTGCACATGATTATGTAAAACCTTGCTAATGTGATGAGATTTGTTTCTTACTTGTTTGAGTATTAATTTGAGAGATGCATGTGCATTGTAGTTTTCTGATGGATATATAAAATTATAACTTATTTAATACATTGTCTACATACATGTGTTTCATGTTTTGGCAATTTATGTGAAGGACACGAGGCATAAGAAGGCATAGGACCTAAGAAATTGAATATAAAACCATTCGTCCATTTCTCTCTACCACCACTCTGCAAGTCCACCTGAACCTCAAAGGGTACTTGCAAATCAACACTTTCTAAAATACGCTCCTTAGGCCCCCTTCTCCACCCCACTCAGATGACAAAGCTTAACTCTCATCTTGCCTATGTAATAAAAAAAAACAAAAAGGATGATGTACAAAGAACGTGAAAGAAAAAGAAAGCAAAGATGAAAAGCAAAGAAATCACAACAAACAATAGTCTACCCCACATAGGCCACACCCACTGAACCTAGGGGTTCTCAAGTTAGGCATGTCCAGTGGCCTCAGTCAGCTAGCTCTGTGTCTAATCCCTTAGCTCCTTTTTGCCCCCCCACTATACACACTTAGGACATCTCAAAGGTAGGACATACCTAGGGAGGTACCACTCGCCTATGGTTAGACTTGTCACCCTAAGCTACATGCATCGCACCTTCCTTATGCATAAACTGGGTCCTCAAGTGGGAGACAGCACCCAGGTCAATCCAACTCTCAGTTCCACTAGCACAAGTACAATGCATCACACGGAAAAGCAGACACACCCCCAAGTAGTGCACCTTCTTTTCTTTTTAGGTACAAACAAAGACTCCAACCCCCCAAACTTCGAAGGCCCTATCATCCATGCAATGCGCTCCCAACCTCCACCACAGTAACCGGTCGATCAGTGTCTTCACAAGACCGATTCCCCTGTGACCCCATCACCATCGACTCACACGACCACCCTTTTAAAGAATCGAATCTTCACTAACTTGAAATTGCAAGAGTCCTAGAACTAGCACCCGCGGGAGGCCATCTTATGAGACAATGTCACCATGCAAGTGAAACAAGGTAGAAGCAGATTGAGGTAGCCCTAGTCAAAAAGTGAATGAAGAAGCTCATTTGGAACGGTGCAAGAGAAAGCATCCACGAAGGGTCAAATGCAAGGATCCATCCAACACCATATTCAATTTTAAAGATGGATCCATCCATCAACCTCTCTCCACGCATCGATCCGTCCAACACCATATTCAATTTTAACGATGAATCTGCCTATCAGCCTTTCTCCACATAGGGATCTATCCAACAGCATATTCAATTTTAAAGATGGATCCACCCATCAACCTCTCTCCAAAACTTGGCATTTCATACCTTGATTGCCAGTCCCCAACAAACGAAAAGAAAGTAACCCCTTACATACACATATATCATTATTTACTGAAAGGAAACGACTCGAAAAGGGGACGAAACCACTTGGAATGGCCACAAGAAGCTCCTCCACAGCAAAGGCTCCCTCCAGTGACTTCGTCAACTTGTATGATGTAACCAATAAAACAAAAAACCATCAAATGTACCTGCACCAAACATACATATGGCCCTCTTGGCCTAAAGAAATAGCATATTTCACTGCAAAAACTAATTGGCCCTCTTGGCCTAAATGAATAAAACGTTCAAATTCGACAAAATCGGCCCTCTTGGCCTACTGAGATCAAGCAGCACAGCACTTGATTATCCCTCCTTGGAATAAGGAAGACATACAAAAATACACTCCATTCCAAGGAGAAAAATAGGACACTCAACCCTAAACTAAATGCATCAAGTTGTGACCCATCCTCTTGTATATATAGCAAGAGGCGTATGCATAACATGTCGTCGAACCAACCTATGGATCTAAGATAATAGTGGTAGATGGGTCTCGACCACTCTTTTCATCACCCATACTAACCATCGCCTGCCATATAACGCGTGGTTTGATAAAATTCCCCACAAGCAACTATATTTTGTCGCATTATCAATAGCAACATTTGGACTAGGACCACAGTTGAAAAAGAGATCCTCTTCATAAGCAAAGTTGGCTAATGAATTCGCAAACTGATTTCAAGAACGTCGGATCAACTGAAGAGAGACGCTCTCAAATTCATCAAGTAGGGTCATAGCAGTTCAACGATACATGCAAAGGATAGGATTACGGACTGTGTATGTCTCATTTAGTTAATTTAAGATTAGATGGGAATCCCCTTTTACTAACAACCGTCGAATACCACCTTTCTTGGCAATATTCAGTCCCATAATCAAGGCTTTATACTTCGCCATGTTGTTGGCAAGAATCCTACCCCGAGATAAACAACTAATTTCATTGTAACTCTAAGTCGGGGATCTCAGATAACTACTCCAACGCTCCCTTTTTTATTAGGGCTTCTGGACGCTCCATGAAAGTATAATGTGTACGTGTACGTCTACAATGGGTTTACACAGCCAACCATCATCAACTCTACTCATAGTTATGATAGTTAAACCTTAGCATGTTTAGAGGATGAACTGACGGCTCCATCCCACCTTCTTCATTAAACTCAACAGGGATGCTTGTCAAAATTTGTAAGTAGTGATGGTAGAAAACTTCAATTTCCCACACAAAGGTTCTATCTTTGTGCTCAATCACTTTGTATCCTTTGCTCCACCAAATAAGCTTCCCCTCATGATATCTTTGCTCTAGATATGGGTGCTCCAAATAAGGAATTAACCCCCCATCAACCAGTTTAAACTCTCTTGCAAGGTCTCAGATCCACCCCAGCATGGACTTGCAATGCATTTAGCAAGTTAGCATACTAAAAAATAATAAGGTTAATATTATTAAGATTAACCTTATTTTTAAATTCCACTCCCTATAGATCAACTAGTAAAGTCGTGGACTTATTTATACCTATCCTAACTACCTTTGTAAGGGCCATCCCATCTAGGTTCCAGCTTTCCTGGAAATAGCTCCCTACGTGCATCGTAATACATAACTAACTATCCCTTTTTAAAGGCATATTTCTTCGTTTTTAAATCATGCAATTGCTTCATTCGTTGTTTAGCTACTTCTTGGTGCAAGAGACTCTGTAAATTGAGCTAATCCAAGTGGGCCAGATTCGTAAAATGCTCGAATAGGGCATCTTCGTCACCCAAAGAATGATTGATTGCAATTCTTATGGTCGACAACTCAATTTCTAAGGGCAAGACACACTCCTACCCATAAACTAATTTGAATGGGGTCTAGTCAATGGCTTGTTTAAACGTTGTATTGTATGCCCATATTGCCACATATAATTTCTTATCCCAGTCCCGTTTCTTTTTAGAGACTATCTTGGACAGGATACCCACAAGCTGCTTATTGGTACTTTCAACTTGTCCATATAGGGTGTCGTCTTGTTATGCTTCATTTTCCAAGCTTCAGTCATGCTTTTAATCACTTTATTTAAAAAATGGATTCCACGGTCCGATACTATTTCCTTTGGTAGACTGAAGCGGCAAATGATCTGCTCAAGTAGAAAACAAGCAGTCTCTTTTGCATTATTCTGCCTCGTCGCCCGTGCTTTTGAACACTTTGTGAAAGTAATCAGTGGCTACTATAATGTATCTCTTCTGAGTAGTAGACGACAGGGTAATAGGACCCACAAAGTTAATGCCCAACTTCTCAAATGGAAGGATAGCCATAATAGGAGTAAGTGGTCGCTTCATATGGCTAGGAGTAAGTGGTCGCTTCATTTTCTCCCTACTATCATGTCGTTGACAAGTATCACATCTCTTAATATACTCAAATGAATCTTGGAAGATGGAAGGCCACCAATATCCACCTCTTAAAGCCTTATGTGCCATCAACCGCCCAACAAAGTGCCCTTCACAAGTAGAGTCATGGAACTCCTCCAAGATAAATGAAACCTTGTCAGGCATCACACATCGGCAATAGATATCATCAACCCCATGCCAATATAGTTTTCTTGCGATTAACACAAATTTCAAAGCCTGTTGTTGAAAATATATAAAATACTTCGCCCCTTTTAGGTGCTTTCAAAACAGGTTTTTTGGCAAGCTCCTCATCAAAAGATACTTTGCAAGCATCACTCCATACAAACAGATAGTTAAAGGACAACATGTTCAATTTACTTCCTTGTTGGAGAGAACTAATCTTACTTCAATAGATAGCAGCTAAGTGGCCAGACTTTCCGCAAATATCGCATTTGACATTTGGACAATTCCTAGGGAAATGTTGGCCCCCACACCACTTATAGCTGAATCTTAAGGGGGCATCCTGGCATCGATTCTCGATCAAATTCTGCTGCTTCTTAAAGAAATTGATATCCACAACTATTTTTCTATACTGTTCGGTAATCATGTCAGTGTAGTGCTTCATCATATCCTTAACTTCACCAAGGACATTTGAGGCACTTGATTCATAGCTGTGATCGTCTATCTGTCATCCCATTGGCCTAATCACTTGATTGGGAATCGGCCACTGACTTACTGGGACAACATTAGGATTCATTGTTTGGTCTCCACCATTCAGTGGGGCCATCTGACTGGGAGGAGCAGGTAACATAGGAAAATTTGGATGATACTCTCTCTTCCATTCACATTTGACATGGGGTCCCCTTGACTCCCACTGGTCAGTGCCAAGTTATTGCCATTCCAATTTACCCTTCCTACATAAGCTGCTTGCAAGCACGACTCTACTCCTTCTGCTTGGGTAATAGTAGTGTCAATGTTGACCAAAGAAACACTACTAAGCTACACATGGATGTTGAAATCTAATCCATGTAGGAAATATTGCAACTGTGTAGCCGGAGGAATGGGAATATAAGTATCAAGTTTGCGAAGAACTTGCTTTAGTTTCTTGTCATAGGCCTAGACATTCTCATTTGGCTACTCGTGTATTACATTCAGGACACGCAACCAATATTGTCCACCCCTCTCAGTGGCAAACTCTCTATGGAAGGCCGTGAAGATTTGGTCAATGCTAGTTATGGTTTCGGCTTCTAGACTGTGATACTATATTGCTGCCCTTCCTTTCATTTTCATATTGAAGAACATCATTAAGTATCCTTCGTCTTGGATTCAATAGTTTAACATGAGTTTTTGAAACTCATTAATATGGAGTTCTCTATCTTCTTCTGCCAGTCCATGGAAGATGGGAAAAGGTGCTCCTAATGTTGGTAAATCCGGTGTCCATGCTAGGATTACAATGGGTTGTGCCATAACTACAACGGGATTGACAATAGGAGTTTGTGTAGGTAAAACTACACCCCCACTTGAAGTGGGTTGGTTGATTAGGAGAGGGGAAGTATTAGAACTTCCTCTTGCACTCAAAGGGCTGCTTAAAATGTCAGCCCGTTGTCTAGCCCTCTTAGCAAGTTCCTCTTTTTGTATTTTGGCTTGATGGTTCTTGTCAAAGGACATAAATTGACTATTTGGTTCCTAAAGATCCTAGATTCGGAACTACCACTTATTGGCGGCTCCTGCCACAAACGCACCACCTATCGGGACCTAAAATGGGCTCGACACTGGCTCTCTAGTACTAGCCGGACATCTAAGATACACAAGATAGCCCGCATGGTCTCGTGGCTAAGAGTGTCTAAGGCTCACACTACACTAAACTCTAATATCAATTTTGCGATTGTAATAGGACATAGTCCAATGTTTATCTTCCCTTCTTCTCAGAGGGAGATCCAATAACATATAGGTATAACACCTCGTATCACATACACAGGAGGCAACCTCTTAACTGAAACACTACGGCCTCACTGCAACTCTCCTACATGAAGGGGATTGGCCCCAAGATGTGATGCCTCAACATATAAAACACACGATATATAGTCCACTCTTTGATTTATCGAACGATCCAGGAGTTTATATTTTCTCACTTAACTTATCCCAAGGAACTGCTCATCTAACCTATAGCAAAGCTTCCTCACACTCTCAACGTTGGTCAATTTTCGGCATACAAGTGCTATGCATTCAGGATTTTATACTATGTGCCATGCAAAATGTAAAAGTATATGCACCGTTTTCTTATTAAGGTTTATAACCTAATAAAATATCACCCATTGTTAATAATTTCTTAAAATGAACCCTTCATTAAAATCATTTCCCCTCACTGTATTTTTTTTCCCTTTTAATAAATATGCTTCATGGTATGGGCGCATAAAGTCATCTTAGTTGAAATTGATAGTCAAGGTTATGGTCAGATCCTGATGTACATTTTTATGGTATTATGGTTTGTTTATGTGTTACAATTACGAGTACGGTTTGTAGTTTTTCTTTCTTTCTTGCCTGATACGGGGTTTTGGGTGCCTATTTGTTGCATCGCATGAAGTTTTTGGTTGCATATATATAGAGGTCATGCCGAATTTTTTCTAGGATGTGGGTTGTTTGGGGTGGTAAATGGATTAGTTACATCTGTGTATGTGTGTCCTTCTTTTGATTGATCTCTTCTTAATAGCCCTTTCGTTGTTTTGCAGGCATTCTTTGTGATTGTTTGTGTTGTGGTGTGCGTGTTTTCCATCTGAATGGCACCTCACGCTCCTCCTCCTATCCAATATGTCCCGCTGGTCAGTAGGGATTATTCTTCCCTACTGGCTTTTGAGCCTATAGTGAAAGCAGGACTTACGACTTTTGTGGCTGCTTCATTCCCACTGATTCCAAATGATCCATCCTTGTGTGATGAGTTCCTTGCCTCATACAGCAAGAAGTCGGGCCTGGTTCATGGTGCTTCCATGATATTGACACCTCGAGGGTTAGGGAAGGCTTTGTCTCTTCCCTACAAAGGATAGCCCTTTGTTATAGCTAGACAATTATTCTCCAACGATGAGATTTTCAAGCTGTTACAAAAGTAGACCAAGGAAATTCTGGATGTCAAGAAAGTGATAAACACTTCAGGCGTATCTTTTTTCATGATCACTGATCCTCTTTGAAAGTTAGTCTGCCAATTTCTCCAAGACAGGTTTATTCCTGCCAAAACACCATCCCATTACTTGTCCAAAGAGCTCTTCACAGCTTCCAGGATGGTGTTAAAAGGGGTGGCTATTGATTGGAGTACTTATCTGCTTACAAAGATGGACCAACATTTTTTCAAAGTAACCAAAGGAAATGTAACAAATGTCACCTATGGATCCTACTTGTATGATTTCTTGACATACTTCGGCCTAAAGAAGGGTGTGCTACCACCTCCTCCATTTGATCCAGTACCTCCCCCTCCACCAGAAGAGTTAGAACCTATTGACATAGAGGATCTTGATTCCCCTCCTCCACTGGTCATTCAATGAAAGTGCTTGAAGCGTGTGGCAGATAAAACTCCTTCAGTTCTTCCTTCAGTCACAATTCCTGCTACATCTGGCAGTGACCTCCCTGCTTACCTCACATGTAACAATTTGTTCAGAGCACATAGAGAGGGTTCCTTAGATATATCAGTCCCTTCACTGAATAGTTTAGTGTTGGGAGATGCCATTCCACTCCTCTGTAAAGACATCCAGAGTTCGATTGAACTTTCAGTTTGACAGCCTATGCTCAACAGCTGTATGCTTCTTTCTATGAAGAACTCATGCAGTCCAAAGACCAGTTGCATAAGGCAACCTTAGAGTTAGCCTCTGCTAAAGACACACTTGCAGATCTGTTTAAGCAGATGGAGCAGCAGACCCAAATGATTGAGACTCAGAGAGAAGAGATATCTTCTTTGAAGATTCAGTTAACAAAAGCTCAGTCAAAGATCACTAAAATCTCAAAGGAGAAAGAGAGAATGTCCAAAGAAGCTCAAGAGTTTCAAACTCTTTTAGATGCAAAATTGTCCGCTTTGCAAACTGCTCATAACACAGTGGAATCACAATCTTTCTAGATTAAGCAGTTGCAAGACCAACTGGCACAGTCACGGTCTGTTCCTCCAAGCCCCAATGTTCCTATGATTCCTTCTATCTCTAAGCAGGACTTGGCAATTCTCCGGAGACAAGCCACATTGTGTCCATTGTTTCAAGATAAAGTGGAAAGATTGCAGTCCTCCAGGATGGATTTGTTATGGTCTACATTTGAGCATTTCCAGGAGTATGTTCCTTTAGACCATTCTTTCTTTGTCCACTATCAATTGCAAAATTTGGCCTTTTATATGAAGCTTTCAACAATGGATCTTCCTCTTCCAGAGGATGGTTGGAGTGGGGCTTGGTCTCCTGAGTTGCTGACAGAAGTGGTCCGTATGGTGTTTGAAGATTCTGTGATGACGGATACCATGTTGCTGTCTTACATGTATCTACGGGGAGATCTGTTGATTCCAGATGAAGTAGATATGGCCTAGTATGTGGGGGATGTGGTTTTGCAAGTTGTCTTGTATGTCAACTATTTGGAGTTGCAGATAGATGACATGTTTTAGTGTTATTCCTCAAAAGTGGCTACTTGCCCTGACAATTCTTGACACTTAATGATTGATTCTGTGGCCCTGAATCAACGTCAGAACACAGCTTCTACCTATGTGCAGAGCACTAACCAACTGAGGGTGGATCTCTTAGCTTACCTTTCCAAAAACCATCCATTTGATTCAACCTTTTTTTATGCCTATCAGAGAAGATCTGTCTTAGGTCCCTCTACTCCTAGCCTATTGTACTATCAACAAATGGCTCATTGCTATGATATCTATCTTTCCCTTTATCAAACCAACTCAATAGTAGCTATCTTACCTCTTCTTTTTCAACCTCAGGGTTTCCCTCAAATTCCTATATTTACCTATTGTTCTTTCATCGAAGATCGAGTTTTTTCCCCTTCTTCACCATGCCCTTCTCCATCTATCCATATATCTTCTACTTTTCCTGTTTATCAATTGACACCTTTCCTAACTTATTCACTTTAAATTTTCAGCCACTCCTTCTTTAACTTATTCCTCCTTTTATGATTTTTCCTACCCATCTCTTCATCCTTTGCCTACCCATCTCTTCATCCTCTTTTACTTATTCCACTTCCATCTCCTGCCACTTCTATTTCTCAACCCCCTCAGTTGGTTAGTGAATACGAAGGGTTTAATCAGCAGATTCCAAGAAGAAGAGGATGGAGCTCAACTAATTCTCTTACAAGACCACAGATTAACTAGCCAATAATTCCAGGGGATTGGACAATTGCAAGTCAAGCATACCAGAATTACCTTCATTTTGCTCACCAATATTCACAATCTCTAGATCCTTCAGTGAGATTGACAACTCATTTTGCTTGGTATCTAGCATACACGCATA
This sequence comes from Lygodium microphyllum, assembly GCF_053477565.2. Classification (NCBI taxonomy): domain Eukaryota; kingdom Viridiplantae; phylum Streptophyta; class Polypodiopsida; order Schizaeales; family Lygodiaceae; genus Lygodium; species Lygodium microphyllum. The sequence continues at coordinate 39,296,516 of NC_141161.1, read as the reverse complement.
GGCATTCCCATAATGATCAAAAGGCCATTCCAAATCTTTGTATGAATGTTAATGTGAACATTGACTCCCACCAGTTAGATGTCATGTATTTTCATGCCCTATGTCTACCTAGCAGATACCTTGTTTTACTATAAAGGATCTGCTGCCTGCAATTCTTTCAAAATCCTCCAAAGACATTTGTAGATGAATCCTTCTCCATGGATCATTTTCGGAACCACCAAGCCTTCAAAAGGGATCACCTTCATTGATACCTTTGCAATGTATTTTGGATGATTCTTAATGATAAATATATCTCTCTTTTTGGAGGTGTCATTCAGATGGTTGTGTTAGTGTTTATGTGTGTGTTGTAATAATTGTATGTGATGAATTCGTGCTAATTGAGAATAATTTGTTCGAGAGCTATTTTCAAACTATTGATGGTGGATGGAAAGTCTATGGTTCAAAGCTGAAGAGAACCTCTTATATCCTTTACAAATTTGTTATGATTTTTACATGATTAATCATATGAGTTAATGAATAACGAAGTTTTCCTTTAGTAGTATTTTCTATCAGATACAGGTAATAAGTTGGGGTCGTGGTTTGGAAAGATTATAGAAGATTCGACGCAAGAAAAAAATTGAGCTCTTTAATGAACTTATATTCTTCTTTTCCTTAGGTCACGAGGACGCTTCCTTTCTAAGTGTGGGGATAGAGTGGAAAAAGATTGAATTTTTGACTGATTTTTGATGTTTTTGAGGTCTAAATTATTGATTTTTGATGGATTTAGGGTGCTCAATGGAGATATGAAGCTCTATGATGTTTTGATAGGTTCTGATTGGTTCTGTATACCTTGTGTATAGCTTCTGTTTTGTTCTGATTGTCTTCTGTATGAAGCATGGATTGATGATTGATGAAGATTATCTTTTGGAAGATTATTGAATAGTTTTTGATAGTTTGGAATGGTTTGAGTATGAGTAATGAGGTTCTGATGACCTTCTGTAACCCTCTGTAGAGCCTCTGTCTCTACTTTGTCTTTGTACTGTAACTGTATTGTAGCTGCTTTGGTACTGTACTGTAATTGTTCTATAGACCTTCTGTAAGTGTTCTATAGAATGTATGTGTGACTTTGGGAAAGTTTTCTAACTTTTGGAAACGATGAATCTAAGTTTAAAAGAGCTAAAACAAGTGGAAGAAGCAACTGTTGAAGACTGAAGAGAAGATTGAAGTGACAGTGACAGTAGTGAGCTGTGAAAAGACATTGTAATGGCTTTGGTGACTCTTCATATCAGACATACCTCTTGGGAGGTTCATCCACGACCTAAGAAGGATTATTGAGAGTTATTATGAGAGTATTGTAGTGAGAAGATAATGTACTATTGATAGAGAGAGAGAGAGAGAGATAATCAATTCTATCAAAATAGTGTAACTATATATAAGAGATTGAGAGAGAGAACTATGAAGACATTGAAGATGAATACTATGTGATTGATTTCCATTCAAAGATGGTCTATTCCTTTATGTTCTTTGTTCTATTGAAGAATTCTGTGAAGATGTTGAAGATTATGGTTGATTCTATCAAATCCGTGGGAGATATTTACTATGAGGCTACGTGAAGATTTGTTGTTTTCTTTGTTTTGATGATCAAAAGAATGAAATAAAAGCTTACAAGATATTTACTATGATGTTGCGTGAATATTTACTGTTTTCTTTGTTTTGATGATCAAAAGAATGAAATAAAAGCTTGTTGGTGTTACAATATAGATTTTCTTGCAATTCCCTTTTCCTTGGTGTTTCTCTTGGGGCTCCAGAGGATAACCAATGGGTATATTGACTTGACAGTCTGTTCGTAAAAACTATGGCCTGTCTAACAAAACTCAATAGCTAGGACATCATGCAAACCTTATCACTTTGAAGTCCAGATAGCATTCCACACTTGCAACGGTAACATGGACTTTAGTGATGCAACCTTCTGGTTGCCTTAGACTATCATCAGCCATTCTAAGAAGTGTGGAGCCGTCTTTTTGGATTTCTAGACCTAGCCTCTCCATCAAGTCTAAACTCATGATATTGACGGAGGATCTAGTGTCCATGATAGCATGCTCCACTAATATTCCATCCACATATGCTAGAACCCTGGGACAATGCTTTTCAACATGATCGAACCAATCTTCTCCCACTGGTGCTATACCCAAAGGTTCTACAATATACCCAATACACAAGATTTTCTTACATTCCTTGCATTCACCTGGAGGCAGTTTAATCAATTGCAAGAGATTCATGTCTGGTTCAACTTCACAAAGAGAACTTGCTAAATCAAAGTCGTGGATGTTAGCCAAAGTTCTCTTCTCTCACCAAACCAGTCTCTCCTTTGGTCTTTGGACCGGATTTGGTGCCTCTTTTTTAACTTTTTCCTTCTTTCTTGGCAATTCTTTATCCTTCTTGGGATCAACATTACTATCAATAGACCTTAGAGATCCACCTTCCATATCAGGATTCAGGACTTGCTTTCCCCTAGTGTATTGCTTAGGGTTTCCCTCAAGAGGTTTTACATTTCCTTTGTCACCCTCTATAGTCTTTTGACCTCTTATTACAACTCATAGATTAGAAGTTTCAGTGTCATTGACACGCGCAGCCTCAATAAGACTGACTCCACTGTCATGAGGCAACAGTAGCCTTTCCTCTTTGTAGTATTTGTCTTGGTCCATCATCTTGCTGGAGTTTATTCCCTTATGCGTAATGATTAACTGGACCTGGTTGTTTACTTCCTTGTTGGAGAGAACTGATCTTACTCCAACAGGTAGTAGCTAAGTGGCCATACTTTTCGCAAATATTGCATTTGACATTTGGACAATTTCTAGGAAAAAGTTGGCCACCACACCACTTACAGTTGAATCTTAAGGGGGCACCCTCTTCAGGGCATCGAATCTCGATCAAATTTTGTTGCTTCTTAAGGAAATTGACATCCACAGCTATTTGTCTATACTGTTTGGTAATCATGTCACTGTAGTGCTTCATCATATCCTTAACTTCACCAAGGACATTTGAGGCACTTGACTCATAGCTGCGATCGTCTATCTGCCTTCCCATTGGCCTAATCACTTGATTGGGAATCAACCACCACTAACTTACTGGGACAACATTAGGATTCATTGTTTGGCCTCCTCCATTTAGGGGGGCCATTTGATTAGCCATAGGCATATTCACACTGGGAGAAGCTGGTAACATAGGAAAATTTGGCATGATACTCCCTCTTCCATTTGCATTTGAAATGGGGTCCCCTTGACTCCCATTGGTCAATGCCAAGTTATTGCCATTCCAATTTACCCTTATTGTATAAGCCGCTTGCAAGTGCGACTCTACTCCTTCTGCTTGGGTAATAGCAGTATCAATGTCGACCAAAGCAACACTACTAAGCTGCACCTGGATGTTGAAACCTAATCCATGTAGGAAATATTGCAACTGTGCAGCTGAAGGAATGGGAATATAAGTATCAAGTTTGCAAAGAACTTGCTTTAGTTTCTTGGCATAGACCTGCACATTCTCATTTGGCTCTTGGCGTGTTACATTCAAGACACGCAACCAATACTATCCACCCCTCTCAGGAGAAAACTCTCTACGAAAGGCTGTAACGAATTGGTCAATGCTAGTTATGGTTTTGGCTTCTAGATCGTGATACTATACTGCTACCCTTCCTTTTATTATCATATTGAAGAACATCATTAAGTGTCCTTTGTCTTGGATTTGATAGTTGAACATGAGTTTTTGAAACTCGTTAATATGGAGTTCTCCATCTTTTGCCAACCCATGGAAGATGGATAAAGGTGCTCCTAATGCCGGTAAATCTGGTTTCCCTGCTGGAATTGCAATGGGTTGTGCCATAGCTATAACTGGATTGACAATAGGAGTTTGTGTAGGTAAAACTATACCCCCACTTGAAGTGGATTGGTTGATTGGAAGAGGGGAAGTATTAGAACTTTCTCTTGCACTCAAAGGGCTACATGTGACACTTGGATTATTAAAATCACTATCGCTTATGCGTATCGGGCTGCTCCTTTGAGGAGAATAATGCCTTAGAATCTCAGCTCGTCATCTAGCCCTCTCAACACGTTCCTCCTTTTGTATTTCGGCTTGATGGTTCTTGTCAGAGGACATAAACCAACTATTTGATCCCTAGAGACCCTAGATTCAAAACCACCACTTATTGGTGGCTCCCACCAAATGCACCACCTGTCGGGACCTGAAATGGGCCTGACACTAGCTCTCTAGCACTAGCCAGACCTCTAAGACACACAAGACACCCCGCACCGCCTCGCGGCTAGGAGCATCTAAGGCTCACACTACACTAAACTCTAATATCAATTTTGCGTTTGTAATGGGACACAGTCCAACATTTACCTTCCCTTCTCCTCAGAGGGAGATCCCATAACATATAGGTATAACACCTCGTATCACATACATAGGAGGCAACCTCTCGGCTGAAACACCGCGGCCTCACTGCAACTCTCCTACATCAAGGGGATTTACCCAAAGATGCGCTGCCTGAATATATAAAACACATGACATATAGTCCACTCTTTGATTTATCGAATGATCCAGGAGTTTATATTTCCTGACTCAACTTATCCCAAGAAACTGTTCATCTAACCTATAGCAAAGCTTCCTCACACTCTCAACGTTGGTCAATGTTTGGCATACAAGCACTATGCATCCAGGATTTTACACCACGTGGCATGAACAATGCAAAAGTGTATGCTTATTGTGCATAAACATTTGATTTTTTTTTTAAATCAGCAAAGTGAAGTGTAAAATCAGCCCTTCAATGATTTTCAATCTATTCGTTATTGTTGCGTTGCTAGAGACTAGAACCGAGTTACCTCATGGTACTAACCTCTTAAAACTTAAACTTCCATTGTCCTATATGATGTCCAAGACCAAAAGATCAGAATTTACTTCATTTTTTGCACTTAAACACTTCCACAACCCTTCTTTCCCCCCTACCATTTATGTGTTGCATCATTGCATAGGTGTAGGGTTTTTTTTTTGTCATTTTTTATGTATAAAGCAAAAAAAATGCACTAAAACATACAAACAATGATGAGCTGAGGCTTAACCTCATGCCTCAACCTTCCCGAATATGCACTGACATTAATCATATTTTTCGAAGCACAAAAATCTGTTTTTTTCTATTTTTGGCTATTTTTTCTATTTATTTATCAAAAAATAGAGAATTTACTGGTTTTTTGGTTTTTTTGATTATGACAACTGAGAATCACTCATTTTCCACATTTCACCCTCATGCATCGTTTTTGTCAAACTCAAAATGACAAAAACTCCATTTTCTTTGTAAAATACGTGTTTTTCAGGTTTTAGAAAAAAAAAATTCAATATTATGGCATTATATATTCTAGTTTTATTGACATAGAATCATCAAACATACAACAAACAACATTCCTACCAATTTTCATCCAATACGAACATCATTTAGCCAACCAAATCTAAAAAAGAAGCATTTTTTCTTCATAATAGAGAGTTAGCGGTTTTTTTTGTGCAAATATGGCTGTGATCTCACCATAAGATGGAGGTGCTTGATACACCTCCTGGAATAGCAACCTGCAATCTTCTACCAAGTGAGGGTGCACATGGCTCGGGTAGATCTTTGCACCTTTTTGGTGCTTGTGCTTGAAGACAATCAACCAACCACTAGTCTTCATGGAGGGTGTCTTTGCCTAATTCCTTTGCCATTTTATTATTTTTTGACAGATATTAATTGATACTTGTGGTTAGACATACCATATCCCTCTTTTGAAAGTAAAATAATACTTAATGTATATAAAATTTGGGGTGATGTTAGACACACTTCCCTAGCATCATTATCAGCTATTGCTCATCAATGGGACTGATGGCAGTGGCAATGTAGCTCATTTTCTTTATTAGAATTTGGTAAAGATGCCCAGTAGTATGGTCAAATCTAGTTTTCACTATCTATAATCAAGTGTGTAGAGAACCTTAGATTTTTAAAACTAGATATTCATAGCAAGAGTTATAGTTGACCCTTCCGTGTCTTCATCAAGGCATAGGCAATTGCAAACTAAAGAGTTGCAAATTGCTTTGGAAAAACTTCTAACTTCTCACTATGCCCACAGAGCATGTCCTTCCTTATGTCTTCATATATGTTTTGTGAAACTAGACCTAAGCTCGAAGAATAACCCTACCATCATGTAGCTTCTCATAAACATGTTTGCTTTGTGGATGCTTTTTGTCAGAGACTAAAAAGGATTGAGTGTTTCCTTTGGCATCAATCCACCAGCAACATCCTACTTCTTCTAAGCTCTCTTAGCAACTTTCATGACTTCAATCTCTCCTCCATCCTCTTGCATTTGTGCTGCTACATAAATATTAGCTATGTAGATGTAGGCTTGCAGTAGGAAGAGTTGCAATTTGATCACAGTTCATATGCAGGGCTGCAAATAAAGGAAGGGTAAGCAAGGTTGCAATTTTTAGTACTAGTTGACTCTCTGATGTACAAGATTTTCTCACCTCCTAAACACAATTCTCACCTCACCACACATGAGGGTTGTGAGCATGCGTTATGAGGGCCCTTCGCTATTGAGATGGGGATCTCTTGCTTAGTGTTGACCCATATGGGATTCATTGCACAAAAGGGTCACCACCCGAGCGATATGGAACTCTCTACCCTTGGGAGGGGCCTTTCTTGCTTTATAGACCCATTGTGGGTTTAAACCATGCAAGGGTCATGATTGAGCAACAAGCTCTTAGGAATCAAAACAGTGAGATCAACTATATGTTCCAACATAGAAGACTACATGAAGTCCTCTAAATGTGGAAAAGCACAGAGCAAACAAAGTGAATTCCAAACAAAGTAATACCATGGAAGCTCACCTCTAGGTTTCATCGAAGATTTTTCTTCATCATTAAACTAGACTAACATTTTCTCATACTGCTCTATGGAACAATTATCCTTGCTTGCACCATTGGTTGGGGTCCTCGTCTCTCCTCCAGCACAGATCATGGTGTCTTGTTGATGCTGCGAGGGGATTTCATCCCCTCATTGCACTTCATCATTAGGGGCTTCAGGGATTACCCTCCAAAACTCTCTCCAGTAGAGAAAGGAAGAATCTCATGTTGGAATCAACACCCCTTCGCCCTATTAGGAAACATGCTATATAAGAAGAGGAAAGATAAAGTGCTATGGAGATGTACTGCAAGAGATGAAATTGGGATCATTCTAAAAGTATGTCATGATGAGCAATGTGGTGGACACTTTATAGGAGAAGTAATATCCAAGAAGGCTCTTCTTATATATTCTTGGTAGCACATCCTACATAAAAATGCCTATGACTATTGTAAGTGGATGCATTCTAGGATGGGAAAGCCAATCAAGTTTAGTGCCATGCCACTACAACCAATCCTTCCCCTAAATCCCTTTTAAAAATGAGGCATCAATTTTTTTGGGCTTGTCAATCTTGTTGGGGGTAAAGGCACTTGTGCCTAGCCGCCCATGTATTACTACACTAATAGTAGTTGCACACCTATACACTACAAGTGGCAAGTGTCCATTATTGTCACTTTATTCTTTACTCTTTCAATGGCATTTGAATAAAGGGAAGGTTGGTCACACATTGTGACTGTTGGAGTTCCCACGTCCTCTCTCTCTCTCTCTCTCTCTCTCTCTCTCTCTCTCTCTCTCCCCTTTCACCATAGCTCTCGCTTCCACTTGCATATTTCCACTCTAGGCTCACTCCCTTCAATTGGTATCAGAGTCAACCATTAGAGGAGTTTCTTCATCCTTTGCTTCAATCTGAATTCAAAGCAGCTTCAACTCAAGGTTTCATGGTAGCCATTGTTTCTTTCTCTCGAGGTATGCATTGAGTCTTTCCTTGTTCCAGCTTGTTCAAGTTTGCTCCGTGCTTGTTGAGGAGCTTTCCAAGGCTTAGCCAAGCCTTATTGAGTGCTTATTGAGCTGAGCAATAGTCATTTTATCCATTTTGAGTGGATATGAGAATGCTATAAATTCATGGACAGGTATGGCAGCTTGGTTGCATTGTCATATTTTGGCCATAAATTTTGCATACGGTATTGGACCTGGGCATTCTAGAGCGCGATAAGATCTAAAAATTTGGGCACGAGTTAATTTTGTGTAGTTTTATGTTCTTTGTTTCATATAGAATAGAATTGTTCTAGTTTGGACAATCACTACAAGATACAGGTCTCATATCGATGTTCAAAGCGACGAAAATGTTTATAAAAAAATTTGCCCGCGTCGTCGCAAAAAACGTCAGTATCAGTGACGCCATAGAATAGTCGCTATATACGTTGATAATAGCAATGTAGTTAGTGACGCATATAGTGATGATTTGTGACACTAATAGCGATGTGTGCAATAAATTTGCGACGCTAATAGCGATGGTTACAGGGGGAAAAAAATTTGTGGCAGGGCTACCCTGCCACAAATAGCACTATGTACTTTATTTGGGCTATATAAAAGAGTTACAGTAAAGTGTACAATGCTCGTCTCCATGATGGCAAAGTGTACTTGAATCTATATGACTGATACATAAAATAAATACAAGATTGCGTAATGAAACCGATGATACAATCATGGCAAGATACAAAGGATGATAATAGGATAGTGCATAGAAAATGCATACATAAATCACATGACCAAAAAAGAAGAGGATGTGCGCTCCATGGATCCAAGGGCGAGCTATAGATCCTCGCCATACGAAAGCTCGTCCCACTGCAAAGGAACATCGAACAGACTCTGCAAAAAAAGAAACAACTACACATTAGTCCACATACAATAATGCATTTTAATTAAAATTAGTAACTATGAACAAGAAAGATTAGTGACTTACTGGGCCGCCACATCCATACAAGCAGTCAATCAATGTAGTGAGATCGTGTCTCTCTGTATATCGAGTCTCTAGGCCAGTGGGATCGCGGTTTGTAATGGAGTGCTGCAAAGAAAACAAAATACAATTATTAGAAACATGACTGTCAATACAAGGGATATTGCAAAAAAATAAGCAAGCAGAACAAAAGAAAAACTTACAAAGTCCTCCAGATAAGTCCTGTGGCTGCCACTCCCAAGATGATGGACCACTCTTGCCTCCAGTCGTGCCCTCGCCACCTCGCGTTGCTATCTCCAACATCCTGGAGAATCTGTAGCCTCCTCCCTGGAGTCAGTGCTAGTCATCTGCGTCTAGCCACTTGATCTTTGAGACCCCACTCTTAAGTGTCTTGCATACGTCCGATTGTCTGTGTGACATGTACGCACGCATGCACTCCATCATCTAGCCTGTGAAAAACCTATCTGCTGTGGCGGGTACTGAAAACTCCTCATGCAAGGATGCTACTATATAGTCCTTGCTCCCCTCCAGTATGTTCTTCTAATGATCCAAGACCTTGTGCCAAAAAACTTATTGGCACAACTCTCTCATAAGAGCCATCACCCTGCTCCCCTCGTCATTCATGATGATAGCTCCTGTCCTATCATCTACAAGGTATCCATACCCCTCTCGGGTATGCCTAAGATGTGTCCTCTCCCACTTGCGACCATGCTCATGGGCATAACTAGGAGACTCATGTACATCTTGTGTACCTACAAGGGTAGTATCTCTCGGAGTAGCACCCATAGGGTTGCCACGTGCGAACGGCTAAGAAAAAGCTGGAGTGACTAGAGTAGACGTCCCCATAGATGTGACAAATCCCATAGGTGACGCAACATGACGAGACGAAGACACTGTGTCGGTATCTCCACAACAACCATCTGAGCCATGCTCTCTCGAACCTGCATGAGAGCGAGGAGTAGCACATGTATCCTGAGCCAACCATGGGCTCACTGCATCCACGTCTCTGCAACATTTCCCAGAACCACTCCCTCCATCCAGCCCAAGTCTAGAGTGTTGACCTCGTCTACTAGAAACTGAAGCATCAAAGCGTACTGAAGTAGATCTAACAGAATGGCATTATGGTGTATGAGAGAGCTCCTAGTCTGCCATATGAATTGAGCCATCTGATCTGGAGACATACGTGTGAAGATCTCTTGTAGCTCTCCCTGATCCCTTAACTCATCATGTGGATCCAAATATCCACAAATGTTACCTGCACAGGCAAAAATTGATGTTAGCATAATCAATGTAAATCAAGTAAAGCACGGTAATATAAATCTTCAAAAAATAATCTTACTTAAAACACATATCTTATGTACCCTTATAAGTGATTCCTCAATGAATTAAGTAGGTAGATACTCCAAGTATGAAGTACCCTATGGTCCCATGTCAATCTCCTAACACAACTCTGCATACACTAGAAGCTCGATAGACATGTCACCATAAAAGGATGATTTGACCTCGTTTTCAAAGAATTCTTGGACTCCTGTATTTCCATCATTGTTACCCAATTCTGGCTCCTCTACATGCTCCAAGATTTTGGGGCCTCTACCCCTTGCAATATCAACCCCTCTATTTGCATATTGTCCTCATCTATGTTGGGAACATTGCTTTGATCATATACTCTCGCACTTCGGGGAGCTGAAGGTACAACATACCACCATCAAGGTTGTCGAGGATTTGGATAGAAAATTACATGTTCAAAATCATGTACAAGAGAGATTTAACTTTTGTGACATGTACCATTTCGTACTAAAATTTAAAAAAACATGATGCACCTGTTTACAATGGGCTGGCAAAATCTGTTCATCTTTTTTTGGAATCTATTTTGAGAAATTCAGATGGACCTCGTCGAATTGTTGCCCCGCTCCTTCAAGTACCACTTTGAACCACTGGACATCAAATAGAAGCATGGAGAAGCTACGGTAATCGATCGTGATAATACTTTGCAAGTTTTCAAAACACTCCATCTCATCTATAACGGTGTTTGGATCTATTGCTCGTCATCGAATCTCTTGCTCGAACTTTGCCATGATACCACAATCTATTGTGGAGCGCATTTTGTTGATACACTCCACACGAAAATGCCATCTGTGCGACCATGCCGCACTGTATATTTTGTATTGTACATTAAAACAATCAATTAGTTGTCGCATATAAAATCTAGATACGACAAACCCTAAACACGTCATTACCTTTAGACTACATCCCCTCGAGAATTTCCACTCCTTAGTTGAGACCTCCGTCCCTTCACGAGATGCTGCACTCAAAGCTCCATGCAACCATCGCGTTGACATAAACTGCGGCATCTCCTCCATGCCCTCGGGATATCGAATTGGTCAATGGTGCATACTACCTCAAAATTCAAATTGCACTTCTTCCATATCTTTCTTGGCCTGCTCGTACCTGGCGAGCCACGTCTCCATGGAGGCATAATGCAACATACAAAAACAATTCACTTTCTCCTCCATTACAACATCCATTATTTTTTCCATCCCATTTTCAACCACCACATCTCTGGTCAGTTTATCATCGTCCTTCAGCGACCATAGCATAATATTGTCTGAATCCACCATTAGTAGCCACTGTGAAATATGCACTAATGCCTCAGACACTGACCAATCTTCAGCCATACTACCTTTTAGCCAAGCTCATTGTCGCACAAAGCCTTTCAAGGTTTTCATGAAGTGCTCCAAGAAGAACATCCATCACGTATGGATAGGTCCCAGCAATCTCCACTTCATCTACAAGATGCACCAGAAGGTGGGTTTGTATCATGAGCATGCTAGTGGGTAGGTACTTCTCAAAGAGACAAACCGTCTCCACTGCTCCCTGCCTTGCGGATTCAATAGAGGATGTCTTGACCTCCTTCTATGAGATCCATTGTACTAAATTTGACAACTTATAAATCGCCACATGTATTTCTGGTGTAAGGCATCCTACGATCACGATTAGTAGTACCATTCGTAGTACAAATCTGACATATCTTATGCCAATCATGGGATTTTAACCTTGATAATTGGTCGTCTTTAGAAAATGTAAACCTGAGAGAACGCATCATACCCATCGGAGTGCGGATAGACTTGATAATTTGCTTCACAATGCACTCTTCTTTAGTGGACAAAACCCAACGAGTGCGAGGTAGTTGCAAGCAACCATCAGTACTCAACTGTGGCCAAAGTGCCTCTATCTTGCCTACCTCCTTCAAATCCATTCATGCCACTGTAGTGTCTCTCTTTCCTGTGATGTGGTCCCATAGTAAGCTGCCCACATTCTTGAAAATATGCATGGGATGCAACAAGTGGTTGATCTGTAAGTGGGTCCAATATGAAAACTTTTAGAACCGTCGCATCCCATTTGGATGTGACTTCGTGTGGACCATTTTTTTCTCATACCAACTTTGGGCATTCATTCGTGCTAGAGGTTGTCCAAGAAAACCTTCCCTCAAATCATGACCCTCCGACAAGAAAGCGGCGTGTCCTTAATATACCATCTTCTTCATGGTTCATGACCTTAGGGAGTCTAACTGTGGCCCACACAATGGACATGCATGATAACCTGAGGTAACCAGTGAATACAAACTTGAATGAGCTATGATAGATATTATTAACGAGAACGGAAGCCTACTTACCTGAGCACTCCTTGAATCCCAGAAAGTCATGTATGGTCCACATGAGAATGGCTCGAATATTGGTAGACCGTCGAGCATCGCGCTTGCTCATATCTTCTAGGGTTCCACGGTGACTCCCTCCTCCCACAAAATCTTAAGCTCATCGACTAATGGACGAAGATACATGTCCATATTCTTGACTTTGTAGTGACCAGGAATGAGCAAGCTAAGGATGAGGTGTCCTTTCTTCTTAGAAATCCATGGAGGGATGGTGTAGTTAACAAGGACTATAGACCACACACTATAAGAAGTTGAGTGCAGACCAAATGGGTTCACGCCATCCATAGCAAGACCGAGCCAAAGATTCCTTGGCTTTCGAGCAAAACCTAGAAAGGTAGAGTCAATGTGACTCCATGAGCATGAATCTGCTAATATTTGTTGGACTCCATCTATGGATCTATTCAGCACGTGCCATGTTGTCAAGCTCACCATGCATATCTCTATAGTCTTGTATTCTCCTCGAAACAGTACACAATCGTTGACACATGCATGGATGCTGCTATAGTCCATGCCAAGCTTTCGTAAAACATGTCGTGCATCATTACAAGACTTGGGCATGGTATTTTTAAGTGGTAATATATGATACTTTAGTAACTTGAAAAAAAATCATAAAACACCTTGAAAAATCATAATTTTTTTTAATGATGGTGTCAAAAAGAAATCAACAAAGCGTATGTAGAAGGTACTTGAATAATTCAGTCACACTCGTATTGCTCCACCCGTATTTTGCTTGCATACTTAGGAGTGCAAGTAGTGTCTTCAAGCGAGATACTCGACACCCATCATATAATGGTATGGATGCTTCCTCTCTAAGTAGATCAAATGTCTCGACATCCATGGGCATCAATGCATCGATCATTGCATCCATCTCATGCTCAAAGATTGTAGAAAATTCTGGAAGGCTACCTGTCTCCTCTGGTATTGATGGCATAGATTGGGTAGTACCTTCCAAGTGGTGGATTGGCTCAAGCACTGCATCCATCACACGCCCATGAACTCTTCTAACTGGCCACAAAGGGTGCACTCCTCCTTAGGATGAGACGTCACCTCCCTGTAATAAATTGTACGGCCACATCCAATATTTTTGTATATGATATTCAATTAGTTTGCGAATACAATGCATGATTGATATACACTTTTCTTAGCATCTGCTAAAAATCTAAGATCGCCTAATCAATGATCTCTTATTGAAACTCACCGAAGCGTCGTACGTGTTCCATAGAAAATCGACATTTTTATCTAATTGCCAACTTACATTGAGAGCAAGGACATGAAACACGCTGATTAAGATATGCCTCATGATCTTGAACATCATGGCCTTCATCATTTTCCATTTGGTCTACGTTACAACAAACAATTTATTTTTGTTATCATTCTTTTTTTCTTTCTTAAATTGTTTAAGAAGGGATTTATTCTCTTGTAACTCAACAAAATTAACATATGTAAAGTCTCCACCTGGCCTACAGTATGTAAAGTCTAATATGCTATACATGGGGACAAGGGAGTAGCTACCCTATGTCAAAGTGTTTCCCGTTCAGTGGTATTGCACCAAACCACCACTACTACTAGTACTCCCCTTCTCAAACAACCCAAAGGTGAACCTTTAACAAAACCTCTCTCTCTCTCTCTCTCTCTCTCTCTCTCTCTCTCTCTCTCTCTCTCTCTCTCTCTCTCTCTCTCTCTCTCTCGTTAAAAAAAAGAAGAAATTAAAGAACTACTACTACCACTACTACTATTACAACAACAACAACAAAAAATAAGAAAAGAAGAAATTAAAGAACTACTACTACTACCACCACCACCACCATCACCACAAACAAGAAAAGAAGAAATTAAAGAACTACTACTACTACAAAAAAAAAACAAGAAAATAAGAAATTAAACTACTACTACTACTAACAAGAAAAGAAGAAATTAAAGAACAAGATCTTACCCTCTCTTTGTTTTTTATCCATTCATTCTCCTCTCTCCCTCCCCCTCTCTCTCTTTCTCTCTTTCTTTATTATGTTTCATGTTTATTCCCTCTCTCTCTCATTCCTTCTTTTTTCTCTCTCTTCCTCTCCCTCTCTCATTTCCTCTCTTTCTCTCTCAATACACATCATTTTTAACAAAAACAAGCAAAAGAAAAAGAGAAAAAACAAAAAAAAACAAGAGGGAGCAATGCACTCACTGCAAAGGTCCGAGGATAGATTCCGCGGATCCTCTTCACGATGGCGGCTCCTCTTTACCCTTCGTGCACTTCCTCCTCTTCTTCGCAAATGGTGGTAGTGGCAATGAGAAGCTCTTCTTCTCCCTCTTTCTCTCTTTCTCTCCCTCTCCCTCTCAAATGCACGATGTAGTTCATTGTTACTATCGCTCCCTCTTTCGCTCTTTTGTGCAAAATGCAGTTCTGGGTTTCGGCCCGCTTCTTTTCATTTGAGTACCATTGCTATTTGCATTGCTATTTGTGCTGCTAATTTGCATCAGAAATGGCCGTCACTATTCTTCTATATGCTTGTAGTGAATAAATAATAAATTCTATCATGTATGTTTGATGCTTCAAGGATGCTATTTTGGTTCTTGAATGATATGGTTATGATTTCTTTTCCTTTATAAATGACATTCATTCATGTTATTACAACAATGAAATCTCTAAGAAAATAGAGCCAAATGTTTTCTCAAATCAACCCATCATGGGACACTTTTTGTAAGGTTATTTATGCTAAGCATGGGCTGAAATTGCAAGATGTTGAGAGTACCCTCTTAATAGAAGAGGTGAACAGAAAGAATGTGGATGCTTCTCATACATCCCATGCATTGACTGTGAAAGGCCGATAGGATGGAAATGACCATGGTAGAGACTCTAACAGGTCTCACTCTAGAACATGTGAATAGTCTCGCAGTAAGTCCTATGGTTGTAAATCCGATCTTACTCGCAGTAAGTCCTATGGTTGTAAATCCGGTCTTACTTATCATTATTGTGGAAAAGTAAGTCATATTCAGCCACAGTGCTATAAAATGCGTGAAGACAAAAGCAAGCAAAAGAGAAAGGGTAAATTGTAGGATAAGAATGATGATCGCAAAATTGTGCCTAGTAAGTCTCTCATCACAAAGAGTCTTATCTCTACTAGCACCTTGGATGATGCAAGTTATGTTATCTCTTTTGGTGATTCCTCTCATGAAAGATTACCCATGGGAATCTTGTTATTGCATATGGTACTAAGTCTAGTACCCTCTATCCTTTGCTTGTATCTAGTTCAGTTGACCATGTTTTTGAAGTGGCTACAATTCCACATGTATCTCCTTGGGCACATGTATTTGAAAGGAATGAAAATGCTTATCAGTTTGCAGTATCTTTTGATCCTAGACTATAAGTGATGTGAGTCTTGCGATCATTGTTTATATGGATGGCAAACACATAGTCCACTTCTAATTTGACTAGGTGCTGACCTTTTAACACCTATTAATGAGAAGATTGATCCCATTTGTGTAGAGGCCATAAGTGCACATTTTTTCTTTCATTAAATGGTGTCCCTGTTGAGGATCTTCTTTCAAGATCTCTTTATCTCTACAATAAGTGCCCTAGTCCACTTCTAATTTGGCTAGGTAATTCCCTTTTAATACCTCTTAATCATTAGATTGATCCCATTTCTGTGGAGGCCACAAATGCACACTTTCTCTCTCATTTAATGGTGTCCCCATTGAGGATATTTCTTTCAAGCTCTCTTTATCTCTACAAAAAGTAAAACTCCATCACCATGGCTCCTAAGCTGGATTCTTCAATACAAGACAACCTTCCAAAATATCAACAATGGGGTAAATAAAGAACGAGATATTACAATTTCCAACTACTAAGCCTCGATAAAAAGTGAAGACTATTCATTGGGTAAATCCATCACTTCTAAAAGTTAATGGGCTAAAAATTTATAGCAGAATTTTCTCTAGAAGGTCCTTTAGCCATAGCATTGGAAAAGGTTCAATGCTTACATGCCTCCTATACCATTGGGTGCACCCTACATATTCTTTACCGAAAAAAAAGAGAAGATTGGATTACTTCAACCACATCTACTTGGTCACCCATCTCAAATTGGTGGATGAAGAATCTACACTTTCCACTTTAGCTTCTATATTATATCAAGGAAAACGTATTTTCATATCCATCCAACTAGTTGGAGCTCTGTGTAATAATTTTTGTACTTCATTGTAAGTGAAATTCACATTTTATTTGTGATGAGTTCTTAAAGCTTGGAGTGGAATCTTGGAGAGATCTAATCTTTTCTTTGAGCATCTAGTGAAAGATCATCCTGATCTCGAGCTCATTACTGACTGCCGGTGATGTCAAGAGGCATATTCCACGGTGGATTCCGTGAGGTTTTGCGGTGGATTCCGTAAAATTTTATTACTGGGACTCATACACAAAGTGGATTCTTTGTGCAAGAAGTCGATGGGGACGCCTATCCTTTTCGAGCGTTTTGTTAATTTTGTGTGTACATGGGTGATTCCGCAAAATACATATTTAAATTAATAAACGTTTATGAGTTTAGAATGCGCACTCGTGATAAATTAAGGTTAGGATTGATTTCTAACCAATTTATTTATGTAGTTGAAGACTGCTAGGTATTCACTTTTGTCGGTTTAATTGTATTATTTTTCTAACAATTGTGAATGCTTCAATTGATGTGTAGAGCAAGCAGCGATAACATTGGGAAGCATTGGAGGATAGCGTGTATTCAAATTATCATCGATTTTTTATGGACGCATATCTTAGGCATGGCGCCTATATTTTGTCACGCTTATTTATCAAAGCACTTGATATTTATTTATTATTTTTGTATGCGCATGGGCACACGATTTAAATACTTGTATTAGACATTGTATTTAGGTACCTCCTGACTTCTTGGGCGCCCATTAGCTTTAATTCTTTATTGGCACAAAAGCAAACTCAAAAGCTAAAGCATGATATTTTGTAATTTGGGCTATTATTTAAGCTTGAAGATGAATAATATATGAAATACATGCTTTGTGGAGCGCTCACACAAGGCATGGGGGGAGATTGCATCCAATTGGTCTCTTGTTCATGTCGTGCAAGCTTTCTTCATTGATTTGTGTGCAAAAAGTAGAGCTCTTTTGTTCTTGGGGACCTTCTGACGCTCACTACGTGCGCATACGGCGACCGATCTGTGCATCAGCTTGTACCTTTGGTGGATCCATCCAAACCCTCGTATTTTTTATGATAATTATGCCTCATAATCAAATTTTGAGATTGATGACATCGACAAGCAAGATGAAGAAAGTGATGAAGATGATGGTACTTATGGTATCATGGATGAGGATGGCATTCCTAAAGTAATAGGGCACTACTAACTTTGTACTTAAAATTTCATATTTCTTTAATTGAATTTAAGTTTGTAAGTCCTTGTATCAAAGATAGAAAATGGTGCTACAAGAAATCAACCATTTAGAGAAAACATACCATTTTTGGCTTCTCATTTTTAATCAGTTCACATCATCTTTAGTAGAAAAATCCATTTTCATCAACATATAGCTCTCATGTTCAAGCCACAATTTGTATCTTCCATCACTATCAACCATCACATGTATTTTTCTTGATGAATATAAGATATTTTACTTTGTCTCTATAAATAAATATTTAATGAATAAATGTGTGGTTCATGTAAGTGTGATGATAATGTGTGGTACATGAATGACACATTCGCATACGTTAACATAATCCAATTTAATTATATCAATGTGTAGTACTACACTTGTGATTGTGCATAAGCAATAATGTAATTCATATCCGTACGTATTACTACTTTCAATGCATTCGTATATTAAACAAAAATTAAGAGTCGTGCGTTTCAAGAAACAAAAGGAAACAACTTTACTCAATTATTTGAATTCAGTACACATCGCATGAGATATTATGTATATATAAATAAATATTCCAATGTGACAGAGTATACAAATTTTTTTGGTCTTCCAAGATGCTATGGTGTTATAGCACTCATTACAAGACCTTGCATCATTAATCTCATAACCTATGGAGAAGTCCCCTTACCATGTCAAAGCCAAACAATAAAGTTTATGTCTTTATCTATGATTGTGACACACTTTGCATGGATGGCCGCTAGTTGTGTATCATCGAACAAGTCAATGAGAAATGCCTCTAGAGCTATTGTAGAGCCTCCATAACTGCAGCAGTCCACCTTCCTGCTGGTGGGTCATCCCACACTCGCACCCAAAATCTCCCCATCCCTTTCAGATCCAAGTCTTGCATGACTTCTCGAATAACCTTATGAAAATATCTTTTTGAGATGAGAAGCTCGTATCTGCGTTGGATTCTTCTTATCTCCCGAAGGGCAATAGTGCCCAGTTTCCATCTCCTTTTCTTCTGTGGTGGTCATTGTGCTCTATGGAGAGCACTTGTTGTTGCACTAGAGGAGGCTCCACCTTGTGCTCCAGGTGGCAGGCCTTGGCGTGAGGTCTTCCCGAGGCCAAAATGGTGACATGCTTGCTTGGTGCATGCCATGCAAGCTTGAGGAGGGAAAGATGGAGAAGAGACTGAGGTTGGGGGTGTGAGAATGAAGGAAGTAAAGAAAGCAAGATATGAAAATAAAAAGAAGAATGAACTTTTAACCCATTTAAACCCCAAAACCGGGTTAATGCAGCTTCATACGCACTATCCATCATGTGATCTTAAATCTATAACCTTTTATCGAAGTTCGACGAAACTTACACATGCATTTGTTAGGTGGCCAAGAGCCCAAAAAAAAAGAAGAAAAAAAATGCATGCAAATCCCTGGTCTCTGAAGTCTAGCGTCTAGAGCCACTTTCCTTCACACGCACACTCGTTAGGTGGCCAAGAGCCCAAATTATTTTTTTTTGGAAAAAAATGCCTACAGACCCCTAGTTCGAAGTTTGATGCCAGGGATGTGCATGCATTTTTTTTTTCAAAAAAAAATTACCAGATGCCAGGGGTCTACATGCATTTTTTACCCAAAAAAATTTGTCAAACTTCGGACCAAGGGTGTGAATGTTTTTTTTTTTAATAATTTGGGCTCTTGGCCACCTAACGAGTGCACATGTGAAGTTTCGTCGCATTCCGATACAATTTAGTATTTTAAAAATTATCCCACACCAAAATTATGGATGGATTGATAATCGAGAAATCAACATCGCGACTACTGGCCCTTAGAAACTTCGCACCATATAGACTATACATAGGCATCAAGAGTAAAGTGTGCAACAAGAAATAGTAAATTTTTGCATGTTTTTCTTATTGAAATTGACAGTGCTAGCAAAAACTGTAAGTAAGAATTGAAAATACAACGAAGATGCACAGTCAAAGTTAAGAGTGAAGGACAAGAGTAAAAATTTAATTCTTATTTTAAGGGCGCGTACAATAGTTTTGCACTGGGACAAAGTCATATGTCCAATGCATGAGGAGAAAATTATGCCAAAAAAGATAACATTACAAACTGTGTTCATTCCATTGGAACGAATGCATCCTTTACTGCTTGAAGATTTCTTACTATTTGGAAGTCCTTGGGAGTTACAGTGATGTCCTTCGCATGTATTGCACAACGCTAAGCATCAGTCATCAAGTCAACTAAAAAGGCCTCTACAACACACTGTAGAGCATGAAGACATTCTTTTGTGAAGTGATCAGATCTATCCTGACCTTGTGCCAAAAACCACCTCCTGCTTTCTGTACAGTAGAGGTCTTGCACAATCTCGCGAATAAGTCTCGAGAAGCTCGCCTTCGGAATGATGAGATCAAAAGAGCGTTGATACCTCCTAATTTCTCTTAGGGCCACTATACCTGGCTTCCACTTGCGTTTCTTATGGGGATGCTGAGGAGGACCCTTGTGAGGGCGGCTTGAGGAAGTTGGGTTAGGTTGAGAAGGGGTTGCATCTGAGCTAGTAGATGCTCCAAGGGGCTGAACACAATATGGGGCTCTAAGCAGAAGCTTATTTGCAACTACCTTAGACCTAGCCATATTTCCTACACAAGAGATGTGAGAACTCAATGAATAAGATAGAAAGTGAAACCCTCTTTTATATAACCCTAAACTGTAAGACTCATTCACATAGATGCAAAGTCTCTCTTTCTCTCTTAAACTATGAATTGCATTCGCAATGAATATATTTTCCATCTTACTATCTTAGCTCTCTTTAAACCCATTTGTTGCCTTGTCAAAGCCTTGTTTCTAACCACTTGGCATTGTCTTCTTTGACACT
Organism: Lygodium microphyllum; assembly: GCF_053477565.2. Classification (NCBI taxonomy): domain Eukaryota; kingdom Viridiplantae; phylum Streptophyta; class Polypodiopsida; order Schizaeales; family Lygodiaceae; genus Lygodium; species Lygodium microphyllum. The sequence continues at coordinate 39,275,732 of NC_141161.1, read as the reverse complement.
TGAGGCTTCATAATGCACTCTTTTAGTGACACAACATGATTCCATCATGTCTACAGCTGATTCATCAGTACTTTCATTTACTCTCTTTTGCGAGAGTATAGCTTCATCTGCTACTATAATCCTATATCACCAAAATAGCAATTAGATCATTGGATTACTACCATTCACCCTTCCACCATGATTGATTTTTCTTTGGTATGCACCACACGCTATCCAATGTGAATTTTCCATCCCTTGTGTGGACCAAATTTTGATGCTTCCCTTTTCTACATGGCCCATGTGCCTCAAGGATATGCTAGAAAGACACATATCACACATGAGTAAAACTATGCTCAATAGTTTATACAATTCATACAATTTTAAATATTAACTGAGTATGCACCATGTAATATGTGATAGAGCTTTTTCCCCACACTTCCACCATGTTTTCGTAGAAGCTATGCATAACATCGATAAATTCTTGCTTATCTTCATTATTAAACACCATCTTGCAAAGTAAGGGGGAGCCAATTTGTTAAGACTTATCCAGACCTTAGCTTTGGTCAACCTTGTTTTTCCTCCATTACTTCAATCAGGAACTGCAAAATGTAACTTTTTCCACCCATCGTAGTCCTGTGGCCTATGAACCAGGACATTCCCTTCCTCATTGATAGGTGCTGAGAGAAACTTCCTAGCCTTTGCTCCTCCAAATCAAGGCTTTTTTGGAAAGTTACCAAATTTTCTTGAGCTCTTCTCATCTTTTTCAATCGTCACTTGATGCTTGTGTAGCCCAATTTCTGATAGCACTCGCTCCACATTCCCACACATTGCAATGGCTTCTTTTTCTAGTTGCATCCTATAAGCAAAACAAATGTATTCATATACAAGTTTCTCCATGATTTTGACAAAAGCATGCAATGAACAAATGTAAGTATGATCCAATGGAATGTTGAAGATGGGCTTCCAAGTGGGATCTTCTCTATTGTGCATCGGTGCAACACTTGTCACCCTTTGCCAGTTCTTCTTTTCATCCTTTCCTTCCACCCTCTTTGTCAAGCAATATAGGCATGGATTCTTTGTATTTGCACCATTGGAGATTCCACACATGCATTTTAAAGTTTTCAAGTCTCCTACAAGATGCCATTCAACCAAGTATTGACCATACCCTTCAACCGAGAGCATCTCACCATGTTCTTGACGATCGATGATGCTTGGAATGCTTGTATGCATAAAGAACAGCTATAGCACCTCAAATATTTCCTCAGGAACTTCAAATGCAGCGAGCCACCACACATGGCACTTGGATTGAATATTAAAGTTCCATGGATTGTTGTTGTCGAATTATACAGCTCTATTCATCATAGTTACACTAATCCTTTCAAGCTTTACTCCTTTGACGATTTCACTTTCATCTAATTTTATAGCAAACTGCAATTTACCATTACATTCCTCAACAGACATATTCGGTGAACTTCACCTCATATGCATTTTTGTCCCAATCTTTAGTGTTTCCATGCATTGAACATGTATGGGATCTCCTATCAGCTCCAAAACCTTTGTATTAAGTTATCGTCGGGCCTTTATTAACTTTGAAGGTTGAGGAAGAGGCATGATTCTATTTCTCTTTAGCACATGACCAAACCCAGTCTTCACACCTTTGAATACCTTTGAGTAAGTCGTTGTGCTAATACCAGCCCTGTCACAAATGGATTGTGCATCCACAGCTAAGAACTCGTTTGACACATCTTTTAATGTGTATTCAATCACCTTTTCCTTCACAACCTTAAACTTAGGATTGCTCAAAGCATTTTCCAATGTACCTGCCTTCAGCAATCTATAATACACGATCCAACCTCACCCTCACCTAGGTTCTCATTTTGAGCTACCTTACATGCTTTGATATGTCACTTCCACTCGCCGCTATTCACAATTAGCTCATTAATTGTGCTCTCGTGTTATCTTGTTGTTGATATTTCTCAGGTCATCCAATTGTGCCTTTCCCTCCTCATATGATATACCAATATCATGGATAGTGTCCTACATTGAAATAATTTGATTGTTTTGTTGAATTATAGTGACATTCAGCTGTACCACTTGTCCTATGAGCTATTGTATATGAAGTTGATGTGCAATGGTCACATCATGACAATTTTTTATGGTTGCTTGGCAAGTTGTAAATACTTTGAATTCCCGATCATTGAGCTGCCTAGTGTAATCGAGCAACCCATTTTCACCCTCACACACATACTTCAACAAATTTTTGATTCTTGAGAAAGTTGGAGGTCTATTGTTTAAGGGGTCAATTGGGTATATTCCCCCATCAACCCACAAGTCCACATGTTTCAATCCCATTTGCTGTAACTCTGCAAAACCTGAGGATTGACAGTGGTACGCTGGGTTCTTTTGAATAATGGGGCGTATTCAATCTCTACCTCAATATGTAGCTCCTTCTTTCCTATATTCATTTTACTATTAATAGAAACATGGAGCCTACTTGGTTGTCATAGAAGGTAGAGTAGAGATGCACAGAGAGGCATATAAAGGTGCCAATGAGAAGGAGGGTGTAAGTAAGTCACTATGTTAATGAAGGTTGCATAAACACAAACAAGATAGCACAATAGAGCCATGAGAGAGTATAGATATGGGGGAAAATAGTTCACTGGGTAGGGATGTCCAAGACTTTTCATATTTTAGACATTTCTATTTTACCTCCAAAAACATTTCCAAAAAATACAAAATTTGACCAGTTGGTTTGTTTTTTTATCAAAAGCTAAAATATAAAAAGTTCCCAAAATATCTTAAAAGGAACTTTCAAATTTTCATTTTCCTTGTTGTCGATTAAAAAAACAACTACCTCGTATCTACTAATCATTTTGCATTGAAAGCACCACACGCGCGTAACTCCTTTTTTAACATAAAATTTGGTTGAAAAAGACTTCTTAAATTAGGAGAGATAAGGAATCTAAGTATATATTTATAGATAATATAACAAAGGCAAAACGAGATTGCAAAAGTGGAGAGAGAAGAGGATTATTTTACTATTCTTCTCTCCTCTTTTCCTTGTTTTAAGGAGGATAGAGAGGGGACTAAAAGGCCCATTTGTGAGTTCATTATTTTCCTAATGGTGGTTCTTTCTTAGGCAGTAGGAACAAAAGGCTCCAAGAATAGTTGTTTTTTGGTACATTTAGTGCCTAAGTGTCCTACCTAATGGCACTTTTTGCACCGTGTATTCGATTTTATCATATCTCTTCTGCCTCCTGTGATATTAGATATGCTAGCGGTATTCACTTTTAGTGTCTGCAACCAAATGCTCTATAATCACATCCATAAGCTCTTTCTTGATGCTTATAACTGAATTAGACAAATAGTCCTTCAAATTCTCTTCTCCTAAAGTACTCGTAGTAGGGTTTTGGAAAGTCTCTATAATCACTGCATAGACTAGTTGGGTTGGTCCAAAAGGATCCTCTATTCTAATTCTAATTCTCAGCTCCTATTGGGACTATTGGTGATTGGTTCCAGTCGGGATAGGGTTCTACTATTGCTGTTGAGTTGCCATTGGAGGAAATTTTTAAGGCCATTGCTATTATGGTTGAACCATCATTTGAGGCACTGCTGTCTGCAACCACTTTGGATTCAGTGCACTATACTACGGCACTATTTACATCTGAGCACAGGGGTAGGGAATAATCCCTAGGATTGCATTTGGTGGGTATGCCACTCCTAGCATGGAAGAAGGTAAGATTCCTCTTCTTGAGGTCATCCATAGCCTTGATTCAACTTCATCATGTACTCTTACACTTTCCACTGCATCTTGTAGATTGAGTAGTCTTCTCAATTCCACAAACTTACAAACTTGTGGTTGTAGACCTCTAAGAAAAACTCCCTTTTGAATTCCTTTATCTAGGTTATAGTGGTCCATCTCTTCAGAGCATGGATTCCATTCTAGAGGCATATGCTTCCACCTATTCTCTAGAGGAATTTCATGAACTCCTCTCCATCCGCTCTTCAAAACCTTCCTACTTGAATTTGGTGAGAAAGGACACCTTGAGGTTGTCCCATGTGCCAAAAGTTCCTACTACTTGTCTCTCATACCACTGAAATACCACACCTTTGAAAGTGGCAATTGAAAGTACCAAGGAATATTGTCAACCAATGCTCTAGGGTTCTTGCATTTTTGGCTACACACGCTACCATAAACTCGGCTACATGAACATCAAGTCTTCACTATATTCTTCCTTAAAGATTGGCAACTGAAATATGTTTGTTGGCCTATCATCAACATTTCTAGGATGGATCTGGCTAGGAAGGGGACCTTGATTTGCCATTAGGACTTCTGTGAAGTGCCGCAAGGGCGTCAAAGGAATCATTCTTTTGACGATCTCCATAGTGTCATTTTCCTTATAATACCAACTTCATAGAGTTTCAATAGCATAGATTGTGAAGAATACTCTGTCTATTAGCTTCTAATGAGTTGCCAATTGGACAGAAATACAAGGTTGTCATGTGATCCACCAAGCATCCCACATATCTTGCTATTGGGCATCCACAAACAAATTCCAACTCTCTTCCTTCTTACTCTTGTGAACCTCAATAAACCATGACTCCTGAAGCTTCTTCAAAATCTCCCACTTGATGATGTCTTGAAATTCTTTGATAAAGACCAAATATTCCATTGATACTCATTCTACCTTTTTTGCTCTTTAGTTTTGTAGAAAACAATGGCTACAGTGATACAACTTTTTGTAGCTTCAGAATTACAATGGGATTAGTCTATCACATAGAGCCTACATTAAGATAGTGACATGTTTCCACCATTGAGAAATGCACTTCTTGTAGAAAGTAGCTTTGATAGTGATACAACTTTCTGTACCTTTAGAATACAGTGGGATTAGTCTATCACATAGAGCCCCACATTAAGATAATGACATGTTTCCACCATTGAGGAATGCACTTCTTGTAGAAAGTGGCTTTGAAAATGAAGATATTCAATTCTTCAATAGTAGTAGGGGTTCTAGAATATTCCATTGCTTTTCTCCCTCTTCAATAGTGCCATTACTTTCATTTTCAGCCACTATTGATGTTTGTTGATGGCAGTTTTCCCAAATGTGCACCAAAAATATGGAGTCCCAAGAGGGACACCAGGAAAACAAGGAAACCACTATAAGAAAATGTATGTTGTCACATCAAAAAGCATGTTCTTCATACTGTAGTCAATCACTAGAAGGAAAACAACACCAATAACAACCAATTTTCATGTAGTATCATACAATAAATCTCAAACAGATTTATCACAACAAATCTTCAACATATTCTTTATATTCTTCATAGAAACCGTCCAAGAACCAAGAGAACACAAAGGAATGATCAAATTTTAATGAAATTTATCATATAGTATTCATATTTCATCATCTTCATAGTCTTCATAGTCTTTCTCTCAATCTCTCTCATGTAGAAACAATGTTTCTTCATAAAAATGCACTCTCTCTCATACACTATCTCTCTCACATATGTTCTCTCTCAATAGGATATGATAATAACAAAGAATGACACTCAATAATCCTCTCTTGGTCGTGGATATCCCTCCCAAGTGGTATGTCTGATGTGAAAAGTCACCAAATACACTACAGTGACCTTTGGGAGCTCACTATTGTCACTTCATTACAGTCTTCAATTCAAGTCTTCATTAGCTACTTCTTCCACTTCTTCGAGCTATTAAGAGCTTCCATTCTTCTCTTTACAAGATTAGAAAACATTCCCAAGCTAAACATTCATTAAACAGAATATATACGGAAGCAAACACAGAACAAAACAGAAGATTTACAGAAGCTCTACAAAACACTCCACAGAAGGTCTATTGAAGGCATAAAAACTATATAGTTCAAATCAGGATATGCTCTGGTTCCTTTTTTTGGCCTTTTTGGGTGCTTTCCATTGCTTGTGGTGGCCTTTAAAGAAATAGTTTTGTTTTGTTGCGGACATCTGTAATGTTTTTTATTCTATCTCACTCTCAATAACTCCTCAAACCATTCAACTACAATCATAACCTCTCAAACAGCAAGAAAAAAAACCAAAACTGAAGTAAAACAAACCCATCAAAACCAAACAGACACACCACAAAACCAATCAGAACACCATAACTCAATAATAAACCATCATGAGCTTCTCAAAACTACTCAATCCATTCCAAAACACTTCCAACACATTTAAAAAAATCAATCAACTACAATATCAAATAAAAATCTCCCAAAAATCCAACAAAAACTAGCTAAAAATACAGTCATTTCAACACTCAATAAGGGGAAAGCGCAAGATAATGCAAAGTCTAATGATTTTAGCATTGTCCCGAGTAAGTCTAGCATGATAATGGAAGAGGTAAATGTAGTGCAAACTAAGTTTGATAATGACTATATCTTAGTTGCTTGTCTCTTGATGCTACGCAATTTATCGATGCTTCATCTAGTTACACTGAGTGCTAATTTCTTGATTTAGGGTCTTCTTTCCATGTTACTCTACATCAAGATTGGTTTTATATCTATTATAGCATTACAAGTTTTGTGAGACTGAAAAATGACACTGCATTGGATATCATTGGCATTAGGGATGTTAGATTACAATTTTCTTCATATAGCTCTTTTGTTTTGCATACTGTATGCCATGTACTAGCTTTGACTAAAAACCTACTTTTTGTTAGACAATTGGATGATGCAGGATATCATTTCTTTTTGGTGATTATGCATGAAAGTTTACCCATGGTCACATTGTTTTTGCTTGAGGTGCCAAGGCTCACAACCTCTATCCTTTGTCTATATGTGGGTTTGTTGACCATATATTGCCTATGATCGATTTACACATGTATCTTTATAGCATCCTTGCCTTGGGCATAGAAAAGAATGGAAGCACTTAGTCATTTGGAGTCTCTTCTAACTCTTGATTACTCACATTTTGATTCATGTGATCATTACCTTTATAGTTGGTTGGTATGTAACACTCATAAAAAGTCTTGCTCTATGTGCATGGATGTGCCTCTCGCTCTTGTGCATTCTGATGTATGTCGTCCCATGCCATATGAGTCATTGGGTGGCATAAAGTACTTTGTGATATTTACTGATTATTATTTGTATAAGGTTTGGACTTATCCCATTACGTAGAAAGTGGATGTTTCATGCTATATCTCAATGCTTTGTTGCTCTTATTGAGAACCAATCTAGATATTACCTAAAATGCCTAAGATCTAACAATGGGGTTAAATGTGTCTCTAAGGCATTTGAGTAGTTTTGTGATGAATGAGGTATTAAACGTTAGTTTTCAAGAGGAGCCTCCTATTATCGTACATCCAATCCTAGTGAGATAGCCTACTGTAGTTGGTGATGTAGTGACCACAATCTGCTTGTTGTGTAGGATCATGCTATTAGACGGAGAGGGCATGCCATACAAGCCCCACAACTAGCTTTGAGGCGCTTTGCTATCACAGAGGTGATTCTCATTCTTGGGAGAGGGCTATATAGTCTAAATTCGATTCGTTGTGCAAAAGAACCATACATGGGACCTATTTTTCTTGCTTAATGGGAAATACGTATTACTATGCAAGTGGGTGTATAAGTTGAAGAGTACCCATGGTCACCCTAATCCAACATATAAGGCTAGATTGCTTACAAAGGGTTTTGAGTAGAAGTATGGCATTAACTTCAATGAAGTAACTACCCTATGCTTGATCTTGGCCTTGATTTCTCACTTGGATCTAGATCTTTATCATATGGATTTTAAGATAATTTTCTTACATGGGGACTTGCATGATGAGATTTATTGGTAGCAATCTAAGGGCTTTGCAAAGAAAGGTAGAGAACACCTAGTGTGCAAATTGAAGAAAAGTTTTTATGAGCTTAAGCAAGCAGTTAGGGAGTGGTATCATAAGTTTGATGCTTTCATGCATTTGTAGGGGTTTTTTTGCAATGATATGGATCCATGTTTATACACAAGGAAGGCCCATGATGATAGCCTTATTATTTTGGTGCTTTATATTGATAATATGCTTATAGTTGGGAGTGGTCATAGTGGCCTAAATACTTTGAAGACTCTGGTCAAGAAGAGCTTGAGAAGAAGCACATGGGATAGGCCTCACACATACTTAGTATACACATTACATGCAATTTCTTTAAGAGACTTCTCTAATTGTCCCAAAAGGAGTACATCTATAGAGTACTTGATCGATTCCATATGCAGGATGGTAAGCCTATTTATTATCATTTACCTTCTCATGTCAAGGTTAATCGGGCTGATTTTCCACAATCACATGATGAGAGAGCCAAGATTGCCAAAGTTTTGTATGCATTCGCAATGGACAGTTTGATGTATGCCATGATAGCCCCTCATCTTAACAGAGCATTTGCAATGGGAGTTGTGGCACACTATCTGGATACACCTTGCAAGCCACATCGGGACATCATGAAGCGTATTATGAGATACCTAAAGGGCACAACAAATATGTATAGCCAAGATATGCAAGACATGCAGACAATAGAAAGTCTATCTCTTGGTATGTCTTTACATATGCTAGAGGTGCTATCTCTTGGATGTGCGGGGCATATAAATGCATGGCCTAGTCTATTATTGAGGTTGACTATATTGCAACCACTAAGGCTTTCAAGGAGGCCCTATGGTTAGCCCATCTAGCTGCAGATCTTGATATGCCTATGACTTCTATACTACATTCAGATTGATGAGTACGGTCTTCCATTGAAAGAAAAAGTACATTCAAATGCACTATCACTTCATGAGGAAGGTAGTAGAGGACAAGTCCATTAAGCTTGTCAAGATATCCTATAGATACAGATCCTCTAGATCTACGCATAAAAGTCTCCCACTGGAACGATATGACTTCTTGAGAAGGTTGATGGGCATAGGATAAGATTATATATTTCCTCATTCTATTATACTATATGTATAGTCATACTTTTCTCTTATTTTCTTTTGCTCCTCATTAGGCACATTCACCTTTAAGTGGGAGGTTGTTGAGAGTAAAGGCACTTGTGCCTAGATGCCCATATTTACTCATTGTACAATGTACCTACATGCCTGTACATTGCAAGTGGTGGATGCCCATTCCTATCATTTTATTCTTTATTCTTTTAGTGATTATTGAATAGAGAAAGGACATTTGCATATTGTGATAATTGGAGTTCTCACATACAATGTCTCTCTCTCTTGTTCTCTTGCTCCATTTACCACATAGCTCTTGCCTTGCTCTTGCTTCCTCTTGTGTGCTTGCAATCAGGCTCTACCTTTCACATGCATGATTATTATAATTATATTTTATCATAAAAAGTGTGATAAAAGACACACCCTATTTTTTTGGGTAAATCCTATAGTTTTTTAAATAAATACCAAATCACATATTTATAAGTAAACACCAAATAAAATATATATTAATTTATCAATAGTAAGTCGATTGAATCTTCTATTTATGATTATTTTCAAATCTTAAAATTTTAACTATTAAATAAAAAGATAATCGATTATTCCATAATTTTTTCTTAGGGATTATAAGGTTTTTTTAAGAAATTATATATAATTACTTAGGTGAAAGAATACCTAATGTTATACATGGGAATGAATAGCATCGTTGTTGCCATTTTCCATGTGCTAAGTGTCACTAATGGACCTACCACATTGGAGGGCTTGTTGTATTTGAATGCATGATGAATGGAGAGAAAAGAAGTAGGTAGTAGGACGAGATAAAGGAAGCAGTCACGATAGGATAAAGGAAGTGGGTAGGAAGAGATAATAGATGATGGATGAGGAGAAAAGAAGGTGGATAGGAATTATGGTTTTAGACTTCACCTTATCACTCTCCCTCAAATGTGTAAGTATATCATTGCTCCTCTCTTCCTGGCATTACTCAACTCTCACTTATCTCCCACTTGCCAATTACTTTCTATTAGTCCTCCTTTTATAGTGGGAGAGAAGGGATTCTATTGATGCCATGGGATCTCTAATGTGTTAGCATGTGACACGAGGAAAGTAAAAGATATAAATGTCTTTAATGCAATCCACATGTCAATTCAAAAAGGATTAGGACACAATGCTCTCATAAATAGAGGACGTAGGATTCTCCTCACATCATGGGATCTCTAACATATTAATGTGTGTCAAGATGAGAGTAAAATTTCAAATTCTCTTTAATGCAAAATTCCATGTGTCGATTAGGAGAGGGATAGTATGAAATATCTACATAAATAAGGGGAATATTGTCATTAAATGCCAAATAATTGGGGGGAAGGGGGAAGGGATACATTTATTTAATGAAAGGTCATTTAAAAATTTTAAAGGGGTGGGCAAAAGGGGAAGGGGGAGGGAGGGGTACTCTATATTAA